>NC_090321.1:180517882-181263025 GCF_040869045.1 Eurosta solidaginis
TTAACAAAGCTGGAGGGGATGAGCAAGAAAGAGTAAGATGTAGAGATCGAGAGCTAGCTCCAGCTATTAAATTTCCTGTGATATCTGTGTCGCAAATTGGAATGAAAATCAAGCAGTCTTACCGTTAGAGGAAATGTGGATGGAAAAGAACGTGTACTGACTGTAGATAAGGGCGTATCTCATTCCTTGATCCGATCTGATTTGGCCAAGAGAAGAGTAAAGCAATTACCTGGAGCAAGTTTGCGTACGGTTACTGGCGAATATAACCACGTGCAAGGAGAAGTGGTATGTGAGGTCTTAATTGGAAAGGTCACGATTCTACACAAATTCGTTGTGGCGGAGATCGTTGATGAAGTCATATTGGGAGTGGACTCCTTAGTTGACCATGACATCAAGATCGATATGCAGAGAAGGGTTATGCGTTATAAGAACCAGGATATACCACTTAACTTCAGTTTGGAGAAAGGGTTCAGCAGTAAACGAGTGCTGGTGAAGGAGATTCAATAGAGACCACAAGAGTCAAAGAAAGTAAGTCGGCAAAGGTTGATGGAATGAATGGGCCAAACAAATCAAAATCGAAGGTACCTGCGAGAAAAACACTGGCATTGACAAACCCTAATTGACGCACTAAAACGACTGAAAGAATTTTCCAGAAATAATGCCGTCATGAACCGACACTAGGGGAAGACGGAGCGGACGTGCATGCTTGTATTACCAGGCTTAGTCACTCGGGAGGTCGGGGTTTTTGCTCCTATCGAACCACCCTAGTATTAGCATATATAATTTACTTCATGCTGAATGAACCCGAACAAAATAACTATTCATTAAGAAAACAAAGAAAAATTCATCCAGCTTTTACGCTTTGTAAACGGACAGAATCTCTTAACTGGCATAGCAAAAAAAAAAAAAAACAGACAGACACAAAAAAAAATTCGGAACTCAGGGAATCATAAAATCTCTATATAAGAGTCAGCTATCACTGACCCAAAACACAACAGGAGGATTTGCTACGCGGAAAATAGTACATGCGATATTAAGCGAAAGAACATACCTGCGAGAGGAGGTTTTTTGGTGTTGTTTTTCCTTCATAATAACTCTCGCTCCCTGCCCTACCAATGTATTGAGAGTTGACATCGATCTCTCCCATACCCATCCAATACAACACCCACGACTACATAATCAACTCACAAGACTTACTTTAGATGATCTACTCTTTATTCATAATTATTTAATGCAAGGCACTAATGATCATTACTACAAAAAAAAAAAAAAAAAAAAAAAACACAAAAAGAGGCTTATCCTCATTCTCCTATATTTCATTACATTCATAATTTAACTCAGGTCTTTATAACTGGATATACAAAAATGCTTACATATATATGCTTGTAATAATATACTGATACGAAAATAACATGGCTAGGCGAAATTAAATCAATAAAGGATGCGTATTCTCTTGACAATTAGCTGTATGATGAGTACAACTCATAGTAATCTTTTTCTTGATTTAATTTACAATTACAACAAATTGAAAGTCAACATATTAAGGTATATATGTATGTTTGTTTGTTTTACTTACATTATATAGGGTGCTCCAACGATGTTTGCGCAAACAGGTTGTTTCGGGCTTTTGTTGAATTGATTATAATTTTAGTTGGCTACTGGTTACATTTTAAATATATTTACATAATAGGTTGTTGTTGGTGCTGAGGCCAAATAAGTTTAAACTGGTATGGTTTTGGGATACAAATTAAAGATTTTTAATGCAAATTTCTTATTAAATTTTTCTTTTCGATTAAACCAAGCTTTCTCCTCATAATTCGCCAACACCCTATAGGAATGTCATATGTATTTCTGAGATATAACCCAGAGTTATTGAAAAATGTAAGTACCAACTACGATCGATTTGAAATTCCAGCCATCACAATGCAAGGGTGGTTTCAAGCGAGCGCGCACTACTCTTGTGAAACGTCAAGACGATACGGATGATGCAAAGTAAATCCGTCAAGATCAAGCTCTGCGAAGTAGTTCTTCATTGGCCAAAGAACAGAGTATGAGGGAACGGCCCAGGGTAATGAGTAGTAAGATGAAACACAGGTACTACAAGAACAATAATTCGGAAGGTTTCCGCGAAGGAGATTTGGTACTGCTATACAACCCTCACCGGCGGAAGGTGTTCCATCCAAATTTTGGTGCAGTTGGGAAGGCCCGTGCAGAGTTGTGCAGAGGATCAGTGATGTCATCTACCGCATACAAACAATTGGGAAACCACGAAATAGAAGGGTGGTTCATTTGGAGAGGCTAGCAGCGGTTAGATCGAGAGATTTGTCTGATCGGGTCGATCAGACTTAGGGGGAGGGTAGTGTGACGAATATTAGTGATACTAAGTGATACTCACATCACTAGTCTGATGCTAAGTAAATGAAGCCACAACAATAATAAAGCAGGCAGTCACTTGTATCTACATAAACGAATCAATCATTATGTTTACACATATGTACGCACACGCAGCGGAGAGAGACGCAGAAACACATGCATACATATTATCTGAGATGCTCACAAAAATAGGCAATAATTTGTGCTAGTATCACTAACATATACATGCGCATATGAGAAGCTATAAACGTAGTTATAGCTGGTATTTTTATAGCTGGTAACTAACTAGTAAATTGTAGAAATAGAAACGCCTTGTATAAAAGCAGCACCAGCTGAGGCACGATGAATCAGTTTGATTTAAGCACGCTATCTGTCGGGATGTAGAAGTGTTATTGTGAAGTACTTTAATAAAGGCCATTTTGCATTATTGAATATTGGAGTTATTTATTCAACACTTTAGTGATTCGAACATTAGCAGAAGGTTGCAAATAAGCCGAATTGCCCAAAACTCGTTACAATAGTTTTGTTAAATACTTTCCTCTAAATATTCCTTTGAATTGAATCAACACTGAATTAGGCAGCCGAGTCGTTGCTCACGCTGATAAAATGCCTTTTTTTACCCAGCAGTAACTTTCTGGGTATCCCACATTACAACTGTGTGACGTAATGTCCCCTAAGCTCAGAATCTCACGGAATTATGAAGTGTCCATTGTGTACAGGACCCACTGGAAAATAAGGAATCCCCTTTATAACCCTGACTCATAGGTCTGGTTCAAGGATAGATCGAAATTGGATGACGGAAGAACGGGAGCTGGCATCTATGGGCCGAGCTTCAAGAAATCGGCACCAATGGGAAGCTACCCCACCATATTTCAGGCAGAAATCCATGCAATAGAAGTCTGTGGTAGAGAATGTCTGCGGAGAGGCTCACCACCGAAGAGCATCTACATTATGTCGGACAGACCTGCGTGCCTTGCAATCCTACACAGTCCAGTCAGTGCAGAGCCCTTTTATGGGCTTACAGAAGCATACACCAGGGAAACTATATGAAACTGGGAAACTAAACAATTCAGAGGTCACTGGATTGACTGCCCAGGGCAAAGACAGGCCAAACTGTTTTTACTTCCGGCAACGAAAGTATCAGCCAAACTCATTAATCTAAGCAGGGAGGACCTAAGAACTCTCACTGGGTACTATACTTGACTCTGTGGTCTATGATATCACCTAAGTAAGATAAATCTATCCGATACCCAAATTTGTCGTTTCTGTGAGCTGGATGATGAAACGCCGGTTCACATTTTCTTTCACAATCTTTCCGACTTCGAGTTTAAGTCTGAACAGACAAGCTTCGCTTCAATCATTCCCTCTAGAAATGCCTGTGTGGTATATGTGTTTTTTGAGATTGAGAGAAAAAGCTTGCGAGAGTTGGTGGTTCTGTGCGGAGCTAGAGGTAGCCACAAGCTCTCGAGAGACGAGATCGTCATATTTTATGCCGACTACGAAGGGCATTTGCATTTCAGATGAACTTGTAACGCGAAGCTTTTCATGGCATAAGCACACTCGGACAGCGTTTATAAAAACCTTTTTCTAATTAAAAAAAACTTTATTTTTAAACTCGATCAAAAATCGACCAATTTTATTGAAATTTGGTAAGTATATAAAATGTATTATATACAATGTATATGATACATATATAAGTCATTTTTATGATAGCAAATAGCACGTATAGCCTCTTACGGAACACGATATTTAAATATGTATAACTAGTTTCTTTTAAACTATTTCATTCGTGACTTTTCTCTTTAAACGTATCCTTAAAATATATGAAATCTGAAATGTAACATTCGGTTTTGTCCAACCTTAAACTTCCTTACTTGTTTCTCCTAAATTTGAAACATACGATTTCGTTTTAGAAAAAAAAGTTCTTCAGTTTTGGTAAAAATTCCTAAGCACTCACTTAGATCGAGTATACTCGACATTTTTTATTGAGTATGAGTACTAGGATCATTATGATATTTTGATCCGAGTATTTTAAATGAGTACCGCTATCGATACTTTTTTTTAAGATCTATCACTATTCGGGGGTGCCTGTGAGGATTCAACTAATCTCTGAATAATGATTAGGGAACTAACACGCCACTGTTCAATGAGAGTCTATGCGGTACGCTTTGATATACCGTAAGACCCTTTGTGCTGTAATTGCATGGAGAGCGCTGAGATGACAACATGCAGTTATTTTATGCTGTGCTGTCCACCTTTGTCGAAAACTATGCAGAAATATTTTGTTCCCGGCGACACGGGTCTCAAAACTAACAAAAATGATCGTAGCGAAGGCGGAGCACCAGCTCAATAAAATGCTACACTGTCTCTTCGTCTTCAAGTCAAGATAAGCAGATTGGTTTTCAATGTGTTCTTATGACAGTCAAGTTTTTATACCACATGAAGTGATCTGTCAATAATTCCACAAATTGTCTGCAATCATGTTATTGGAGCCAACGTATAGCCAAATCTTCTGAGATTTTTGGTATTTGAAGTTTTGTCAACCTACAGGCTCTTCAGGCTTCCTGATATCCATTCGGAATGCCGGAACTGGTTGTTGGTCTACTGTTATTGTTGTAGCAGTTCTTCGCCAGATTCAATATGTGCGACCGAGCACATATTGTCATCAATATCCTCTAACTTGAGTCCAAGGAAACTTGCAACAGCGGTGGACCATAGTGAGAGAGGTGTTAGAGGTGTTGGTTCCACATTGCAATTAAGGGATGATTGGTGTCATGTGGGAACACATTGCAAGCAGGACATACATTTGGTATGTCGGGGTTGAGTCTGGATAGGTACAAGTTTAACCTGTTAAGTATATCGCTTAAGTAAATTAAATCTATCCGATCCCAAATTTATCGTTTGTGGGAGCTGGATAATGAAACGCCGGTTCACATTCTCTGCGAATGCGCCGCTCTGACTAGGCAGAAACTAGCCCATCTAGGTGGTGCGACTCTTAATCCTTATAAGATATGGAGTAAAAAGCCTGAAGAGATACTTATATACATCAAAAGCATCCAGATACAAAATTAGGCTGAAAGGTCTTGCATAATAGATCTGCACAAAGGTCACACTGCTTCCAGAGCTAGTAATAATAATAATAATATTCCTGTTACAGTACCCAGATCGAAGTTGAGCTAGAGTGACGCGCGTTTCCCTAGGTAGAGTGCGTTCCTCCTCTGTGAGTTCTGGGTATTTTTCTTTAAGATCTGGATTCGCCGAGCAATTCCTTGCTTAGAGGTCCGACAACTGTTTGTGTTCTCAGGTGCCATATTTCCTCATAATGCTTACAGATATGACCTCTTAAGTCCCTGGGAAGCGAGGCCTCTTCAATCAGATGTCTATTGGGATGCCCAGGTTTCTGGGTATCAACAGAAGCTGTTTGTTCAGTATTTAATTTCTCTCCCTAATGGGGAATACTCTCGCCTCATTGTGTAGATGGGGTTCTGGGGACATAAGAAGACAACGCGTGGCATTTCTGAGAACAGTGTTTTGGCAGGCCGGTATTTTCTTCCAGTGAGTAACCATTAGGCTTGGCCACCATATCGGGGACGTGTAGCGTACAATCGGCCGACCAATTGCTTTGTAAGTGGTAATGAGCGTTCCTTAGTCTTTACGCCAAGTGCCGCCTGTAAGAGTTTTGAGGATTTTATTACGTCTCTGGTTGCTAGCCTACTCTGGGTAAGTAGTCTCCTATGTGAGCGCAAAATAATATCTAGGTGAACTTCAAATCAATTAGCTTAACAGGAGGAAAACTTGATCTCCGTATATGTACCGGTAAGTGCAATTCAAGTTTCCGTATCCCAATTAGTGAACATAGTAAAATAAGGGTACGAAGCCCCGATTCCTAGCAATAGGAGTTACCCAAAGAGATTTATTTGCTAATACACCCCAAAATTGTTAAACACTACTAATAGCATTACATAAATGAAATTAAATTATATATGTATGTGTACGTGTACGTGTAAGTATGTCGAGGCATTTGTATGCTATTCATGCATTGGCAATTTAAAGCGCTATGTAAGCAAACATTTTTGGCAGCAGACCAAATAGCCAGCAAATAGAGCACAAAAATGTGATAAGTACTTAATAGGTAATATTTGTATGAGCAAGGAGTAGGAGATGTTGTTCATCAGCTCGGAAACAATAACTGAACAGTAAGTAAGCGCCTGGCAAGCAAAAGGTTGAGCGAATGAAATAAGGCATTATAGCGAAGCATTATATGGCGAAATTTCTTTAGATTCACCACTCACAGCTTTAATCTTAATTAGTGTGATTTTTAGTTACTTTTTGGCCTAGCAAAAGTGTTGTTTTAAAATTGTAAGAGAATTGTGCAATTATAAAACCACAAAAATTGAAGCATAAAAAACTGCATAATAACTGACATTCACGGCCACCGTGGTGTGATGGTAGCGTGCTCCGCCTATCACACCGTATGCCCTGGGTTCAACTCCCGGGCAAAGCAACATCAAAATTTTTAGAAATAAGGTTTTTCAATTAGAAGAAAATTTTTCTAAGCGGGGTCGCCCCTCGGCAGTGTTTGGCAAGTGCTCCGGGTGTATTTCTGCCATGAAAAGCTCTCAGTGAAAACTCATCTGCCTTGCAGATGTTGTTCGGAGTCGGCATAAAACATGTAGGTCCCGTCCGGCCAATTTGTAGGGAAAATCAAGAGGAGCACGACGCAAATTGGAAGAGAAGCTCGGCCTTAGATCTCTTCGGAGGTTATCGCGCCTTACATTTATTTTTTTTTAACTGACATTCAAGATTGTTTGTCTAAATGAATGTCGAGTTTGCACTTTAGTTAATGACTTATAGTTAATTAGCGTCGTTATGTAATGATTGATACTATTAGTTGTACTTATAACATAAGAGGCAATCGTTAGCGGCTTTCATTTCATTTCATTTTTCACTAATTTTCTTTCAAAACAGCATATATGTTACAATAGCGACTTAAATTAAATTAACCAAAATTACAAAAGAAAAGTAAGGCATTCTGTAAAAATATATGTATTTTAGTATCGAATGCCATCTCCGAATAAAATTGAATTTAAAAACATGTAAAATAGTGCGTGGGTTGAAGTTTGATTAAAAGTACATATATTTTTTTAAATGCTGGGGTTCAGCAAAATTTTTATGTCTTCGTGTGATTTCTCTAGTAGAAAAGATTTAACCTTTCCCAAAAACTCATTCAGATTTCTAGTGACACGTATACATGCAGGCAACGCATTAAAAGCTTTACAAGAAACGAATACACAAGTCCATATGGGTTTTGCCTCAAGTTATAACTATCCGAGACCAGGCTATGTAAATACCCACAGCGAATGAAAAATATCTTTAACGTTTTATAGTAGTACATATGCTTAACAGGAAGAAATTGCAGATCCCTAAACAAGTCCAGAGATTGGTGAAAACCATCAACATTACATATTTTTCTTATGACCCATTTTTGAATAGTTAGAAGCTGCTGGATTTTATTACCTGAAGCGCCACCCCAACAGGTTATACCATATTGGAGCTTGGAGTGGACTAAAGCGTAGTAAATAGTTTTAAGTGTTGCGTTTGAACAAACTTTTCTTAAATTGTAAAAATAACGAACGGAAGATCGCAAGTAGGACTTCAAACGAGAAATATGCGTAGACGAACTCAAGTTTGGTCAACAATAACACCAAGATATTGGAAGTCGCCTACTTTTTCAATAGTGAAGCACTTATCGCAACATTTTACTTCAGCTTTAAACGATGCACAGAACAGAAAATTATTTAGTACAAAACGTTTGCAGTCAGTAGCGTGGAATACAATGGCTATGTCAGGTGAGGATTTTGGATGAAAATTGCTGACAGAGAGCTTATGTGCTGCAAACCACACTCTTAGCAAATGCACATCGTTATTGATTCCTGCTACCAAATCCAGATAGTATATTAAACAAATGCGTTAGGATATCAACTAAATTTAGTGCCACATATTTAAGTGTCTGATTCGAAATTCCATCACATCCACATGATCTGGAGTTATTCAGAGAATTAATTGTTTTTAAAACTTCAACGCCAGTAAATGGCTCGAAAAAAAACTATTTCCCGAGTTCGAGAACTCAGGTATCAGAGCGGAGGATTCGAAAACAGCAGATTGATCATTGAAAAGGTTTGCCACTGCTGGAGGATCAGAAAAGTTCACGCTACCACCACATAAAACAATTGATGTGTTATTAGCTTTACAACTGCGATTCAGAAGACCGTTAATGATATTCCATTCCTTCTTTGGATTGCCATAGGAAGACCTAAACTCATTTCGATAGAAATTATCACGCTCCAAGTGTATTTATTTTTTTAGTTCTCTACATAATTTCATATAGCTGCTGCGAAGATTTGCGTTTGATGGGTGGTTTTTGCACTTTTTTTCAAGCTTGTTTTTTAGATGCATTTTTTTGAGCACCTTTTTGCTAATCCATGGTTTTAACTTATAATCAGATCTGCGAGGCGATAAAAGAAAAGCTAGCAGACTTAATGTGTCTGTTAAAAATGTTCAGAAAAATATTAAATGCCTTGGATACGGCTTTTTCAGAGTAACATTCATCCCATGACTCAAATCGTAATAGTTCGTTTAGAGCGTCGAAATTTATTGGCGTAAAACAAGAACTAACCTTTTAATTATTGTTTTTTGCACAAGCCTTGCTTAGTAATACACCAGTCATAGTGTGATCTGTTATTCCGACATCAAGATTTAGGCTCCGCAAACTACTGAGAAAATGATTACTAACATGACAGAAAACGTGATCCAAGCAGCTTCCATACATACTACGAGTTGGCTCATTTAAATACGATGTTAGAACATGACCATCTCCATCCTTTCTTATAAAAATAATAGACTTTTTTATATAAATTGCTTTGGGACTGCCGCACCTTGAAATTACTTCTCTTACTTGGACAAAGTTAAAACTGACAGGGCTTCTCAAAACTTTTTTCCTGCACTGACTAGAAGCTGAAGACTCATAGCATAAGAAACAAACAGTCTGTCCATAACTTCTTTTTATAAAGGTTTTTTTTTTCTTGATCTCGGATGTAATCGCCTGTTCATCATATACACTGGTAAATTTTTTATCAGTTTTAGATACTTTTCATAATAATCTTTTAAGTAAATTTGTATGCTTTATTATGACAAAAGTGCATGTGCGGGCGTTTTTCCAGCCTTGGAATAATGAACATTTGTTTGAGATTGCCCTTCAAAGCAGATGCTTGGACAGAGAACCAGATGGACTACGCAAGCTATATTCCTGTGACAATGTTGATATTTACAAACTTACTGAATGCATAACATTCATAACCCGCAGACCTTCAAGTTCCCATATGGTGAAGAAAGATAAAATCAATCAAAGAAAATCTACCCGGACAAATGCATGACTGCTTAGGTTGACAATTTATCATGGCACCGCACCAGCCTATGATAAATACCCTTCATTATCACAAAGTTATGGAAGCCATACAGAAGAGCAAAACCTCCTGGGATTTTAATCTTTTAAGAAGCTCCAAGCGCAATTTATAGCACCTTATCAGTGCGGCTTCAGACCTGGTAAATCTACCATCGACCAGATTTTCACAATGCGCCAATTCTTGGAAAAAACCGTCGAAAAAAGAAACGGCACACATCACTCTTCGTCGATTTTAAGGCCGCCTTCGGCAGCACGAAAAGGAGCTGCCTATATGCCGATATGTCTGAATTTAGTTTCCCCGCAAAACTTATATGGCTGTGCAAAATGACGTTGAGCAACACCATCAGCTCAGTCAGAATTGAGAAGGATCTCACCGAGCTGTTCGAAATAAACGAGGTTTCAGTCAGGGTAACACTCTATCGTGCGATTTCTTTAACTTGATGCTGGAGAAAATTATACTAGCTGCAGAACTTAACCGCACTGGAACAATATTTTATAAAAGCGTGCAATTACTGGCATATGCTGATGACATTGATATCATCGGAATCACTCTTGCCAATAAACGTTGGACTAGGTAGGCCATTGAAAAGTAAAGTCCTCTTTCGGCAAACGAAAAACATACTCTACAAGTCACTTATCGTTCCCGTTCTGCTATATGGTGCAGAAGCATGGACCATGACACCATCAGATGAAATGGCTCTGTGAGTGTTCGAGAGAAAAGTTTTTCGAAAAATTTATGGACCTCTACGCGTTGGCTATGGCGAGTACCGAAGAAGATTTAACGATGAGCTGCACGAGCTCTATGCAGACATCAACATATTCCAGTGAATTAAAAGGCAGCGGCTGCGCTGGCTAGGCCAAGTTATGTGAATTAAAGATGACGCTCCGGCCAAGAAAGTGTTTCTATCAGAACCCGCCTATGGAAGCAGAGGTAGAGGGCGGCCGCCACTCCGTTGGAAGGACCAGGTGGAAAACGATTTAAACTCCCTTGGTGTGACCAAGTGGCGCCTATTGGCAGAGATAAGGAGCGACTGGCGCGCCTTGTTGGACGGCCATAACCATTTAAACGGTTAAGCGCCAATTAAGTAAGTAAGTATGTAAAAACTTGAAAAAAAACCGCGAAAAAAGAATTGCATACATCACCTCTTCGCCGATTTGAAAGGCCCTTAGCTTTACGATAAATTATCATTAACATTTCGATATTTTTTCGACAACAAACCGATATATCAACGATAAAAAAGCAGTAAAATGATAACTTTTGATATTGATACCAAATTAATAATACTTCGATAACAAATCTTTCTCTTGTTGATAATGCACCTCTGCGGTATCGGTTGAAATATTTTCATGGCCAGAGCGTCATCGTCCATTCGCATAACATGGCCTAGCCAGTGAAGCGGTTGGATCTTAATTCGCTGCACTTTCGTTATACCTGTGTGAGGCTTATACAGCTCATCATTATACTTCCTTCGATACTCGCCATCGGCATCACGAAATGTACCATAAATCTCCGTATAACATTCCTCTCGATTACAACAAGTGCTAACTCATCTTCTCTCGACACCGTCGATGATACTGAGCAATATATTACGACAGGTATGATGAGCGGCTTGTAGGGCGTTGTTTTTGGTCTTCGAGAGAAGAATTTACTTTTCAATTGCCTGCTCAGTCCAAATTAGCACTTGTTGGAAGAAGTATTTTCGTTGATGCTGTTTCCCAAATAGCCGAAATCCTTCACAGTCTCGAATTTATATTCGTCCGTTAGCACTTCGATAATAAATTCTCCATCAGATGCTTCCCACGTAATAGGGGTACTCACAATACTGGTAAAATATCACTTAATTATACTAGTTATCGCTTTGGCCCACTTCAGTGCATACTAAGTTGCTCTATTTGATATGAAATCTGATGGGAAATTACTGGCAGATTTAGAAGCAAAACCAAAACAGAATTTGTTTTCTACTATTTTGCTATGAGTCAAAACCGACTTCTTGTTTAGCTACTCGCTCACCTTATTAAAAACATTATAGCGTTTTTATATAATTAAAATAAATGTGTAATATTATAAAACATTATGAGGAAATAATGATGGAAGGGCAGTGAAAACTAAAAGCCAGCTGTGATATCAATGGTATATAGCGGAAACGGATATTGCGTGCATTTTGAGTGCACAAGCACTTCCTTCCTTCATCACCAACGGCAAACAGACCGTTAAGCTGGGTCGATTTATTAACCTATATCGCGCCATCGATTTATCGATAGGTTTTGGGCTCAGGAAAAAAAGTTCCACTAAGCATACCCAAAAAAATAATTTTCGAGCCTGCAAAATTTGAGTTTTTTGGCTCTTTTTTCTTTGATTTTTAAGTTTTTATTCATGACCAACTTAAAAAATTTTCATTTGATTTTAAAATTTTCATGTATACCCTGTCCGACACAAAATTGTCCGCTAAAAACTTTGGCGATAACAGTTTTTTGAAACAAAAAAATATTTTTGGGATGTTGAGGAGTGTTTTGGTGAAAAAATGTATTTTTTCGCCATTTTTTTTTAAGGGTTTCTTCAGAAACGTGCAAAACTGTTGCCGATGAAAACGAATTTGTCTCATAGTTCCTATCCCACTTAAAATTATGCGATAAAAACGTTGGCGTTAACAGTTTTAAAAAAAAATTTTTTTTTGTTTTTGGGACTTGTTTTGATCGAAATCGATTTTTTTCATTTTCAAGGCTCCAAATCATTTTTTATGTATGTGTTTCCGTTAGACCCACCAATAAGTATACCAAAATGATCAGGGTACGATCCATGCCATGTCCGTCTGTCCGTCCGTCCGTCCGTGAGACAAATTCGTTTTCATCGGCAACACTTTTGCACGTTTCTGAAGAAGCCCTTAAAAAAAATGGCGAAAAAATAAATTTTTTCACCAAAACACTCCTCAAAACCCAAAAAATATTTTTTTTTTCAAAAAACTGTTATCGCCAAAGTCTTTAGCGGACAATTTTGAGTCGGACAGGGTATACATGAAAATTTTAGAATCAAATGAAAATTTTTTAAGAAGGTCATGAAGAAAACCTTAAAAATCAAAGAAAAAATGATAAAAATCTCAAATTTCGCAGGCTCGAAAATAATTTTTTTGGGTATGCTTAGTGGAACTTTTTTTTCCTGAGCCCAAAACCTATCGAAAAATCGATGGCGCGATATGGGTTAACTTTCGTCCATGCAAATCAACCCAGCTTAATGTACATACATACATACATACGTTATAAGCGTAATGCTCTAACAAATATTCACTTTAAAATAACAAATAAAGTAAATTTGTTTTTGTTTCTATCAAGCTAAATTTATCTTATACCAAATGGAAGCATAAATTTTATAACGAAAGCAAAAATCAATTTCAAACACTCAACGACTTCCTTTTGCTGTCTTTTCATTTAACTTTGCTTCTTCGCATTCACTCACTTTCGCTGTTTTTATATTAAAGACCACAACTTTGACTTGCTGCTTGGCTTGATGTCCTTGCGTGCATTCATATTAGCTTGAAACTTCGGATGTGGTTATGGTTTTTGGCTTTCTTAAGTAATAGACTATACTTACATGTTTCTATTTACTATGAAAGTTTCATTTCGTGCCATATTTAATGGGGTATATGCATTGGGGATGAGCGAAAGTTAAAACAAACAAAAAAATTAGCTGCTGAGAAAGTAAAATAATGGAAAATGCACTGTTAGAAGAAAAAGTACTTATTCTAAGAGACAGACGAAAGAACTAAATAATAATACAGTACAGGCGGCTACGTAGTAGACCAATTAATTTTTTTGAGGAGAATAATCTGTAAGCCAAAATGTTACCTTTCAATTTCCAAAGTTTCCTCCAAAAACATTTTTGAAATGTGCTTTCGAAACTCGAAATTCGACTCTTCGCTATTATAATTTCTTTGAATTATTGCATTAAGAATATTGGCTTGTGCTGCATTCTTTTAGCAGAAATATATCGCTTTTGACTTTTTCGAAGATCGGGCCTTCAACCCAATTAACTCTGTTTTTGCAAGTTCATATGCAGTGAAAAAAATTATACCACTCAAGAGAACAAAAGGCAAATCTAGGCCTCTTTTACTTATTTAGGGTTTTATGAAACATAAGTTTATAACACAAGTACGAAAGGCTTAATTTCGAACGATTTTACCTATGTTTTAAGAGCAATTGTATTATTTTTTTTTACTTTTATATTAAGTCGCTTTCATGTTTGTCCCCTCATTTCCATACGAATTTGTGACCCACGGAAAAGTCTTTTTCGGTAACTTCCCGTTGAGCTAGACACTTAATACTTAGAAGATAGTTCAGATCTGAGAGACATTACAATGCAAGTGAAAAAAAAATCCGCTAGGTGGCGCATGGATCGATATATACAGAAAATAAATTTTATAATGGAAATTTTGCGATTTACTTTTAATTAAATTCTCAGTGATCCAGAGACTTGAAACTTAGCACAAAGTTTGCGAGTCGATAGCACTACAATTCGTGGAAAACAAAATTCCGCCAGGTGGCAGACGAATCGAGATAAACGAAAATCCCTGAAAAACCGAAGGGAATCTTGCGATCGATTTTCGAGTAACTTCCCGCTGAGCTGGAGATATGAAACTTGAGCCGTAAGTCAAAACCCGGGGACAATGCAATATTTTATCAAAAAAAATTCGCTAGGTGGCGCATGGATGAGATATATTAGGAAAATTAATTTTAATTTGGGAATCTTTCAATCTATTTTTAACTAACTTCACGGTTACCTAGAGACTTGTAACTTAGCACATAGTTCGAGACCCGCTGACAATATAAATTATAGGAAACAACGTTTCGCTAGGTGGCGTGCGAATTGAGATAACAAGTCCCTGAAAAATGAGGGGAATTTTCCGATGGGATAGGGACATGAAACTTGGGCAGTAAGTTAAAACACGGTGACAATGCAATATTCTATCCAAAAAAGTCCGCCAGGTGGCGCATGGATCGAGATATTAGGAAAATTAATTTTAATTTGGGAATCTTTCCATCAATTTTTAACTAACTTCCCGGTTACCTAGATACTTGTAACTTAGCACATAGTTCAAGACCTGGTGACAATACAATTTGTAGAAAACAAAGTTCCGCTAGGTGGCGTACTAATTGAGATAACTACAAATCCCCGAAAAACGAGGGGAATCTTCCAATCGATTTTTGAGTAACTTCCCGGTGAGCTGGAGATATTAAACTTGAGCCGTAAGTCAGACGCCGGTGACAATGCAATATTTTATCAAAAAAATTCCGCTAGGTGGCGCATGGATCGAGATATTAAGACAATTAATTTTAATTTGGGAATCTTTCAATCCATTTTTAACTAACCTCCCGGTTACCTAGAGACTTGTAACTTAGCACATAGTTCGATACCCGCTGACAATACAATTTATAGAAAACAAAGTTCCGCTAGGTGGCGCGCTAATTGAGATAACTACAAATCCCTGAAAAACGAGGGGAATCTTGCGATCGATTTTTGAGTAACTTGTCGGTAAGCTAGAGACTTGAAATTTGGGCCGTGGGTCAGAACTCGGTGACAATGGATCATTTGACCAAAAAAAATTCGCTAGGTGGCACGCGGAACAAGATAGTAAGAAAAAAAATGTTTATTTGGGAATCTTTCAATCCATTTTTAACTAACTTCCCGGTTACCTAGAGACTTGAAACTTGACACTTAGTTAGAGGCCTGGTGACGATACAACTTATAGAAAACAAAGTTCTGCTAGGTGGCGCGCCAGTCGAGATAACTGCAAATCCTTTAAAAACGGGGGGAATCTTGCGATCGATTTTCGAGTAACTTCTCGATGACAATGCAATATTTTATCCAAAAAATTCCGCTAGATGGCGCATGGATCGAGATATTGACAAAACTAGTTTTAAACTGGGAATCTTGCAATCGATTTCTAACTAACTTCCTGGATATCTAGAGGCTTGAAACCTGAAATATAGTTTAAAACTCGGTGACAGTGCAATGTTTGATCAAAAAATTTTAGCTACGTAACGCACAAGTCGAAATATTTATAAGATTAGGCCATACCTTCATGGCTAGCCTCCTGAGTGTTGCAGGCGTTGTAGAATACCACCTCGTTGAAGGCCCAACTCAATGCACGTCCTTGCATACTTTTAGGCGTACGCGACTTTCACCACGATTCTTTTGGACTTTCAGGCATATGCGAATTTCTTAACGATTTTCAGCTGTGCAAATTAAGTAGCTGGCAAACGAGCTGGAATTCTCTTGTTATGATGCGAGGTGGAATTCTGTTGTTTTCTCCAGTCTTGTCAGCGAAAATTCCACTAATTCTATTAAATATTGCTATTTTGAACAAATAAATAAAGATAAGAATTTTCATTTTGGAATTATTTAAATTACTAATCAAAGTTGCAATTGCCTTTTTGCAGGCAGTACGAAAAAATTGAAAATAAAAAGACGATAAAAAAATGTTAAAGACTACCTTTATATAAATGGACCAAAAAATATAAGGCAATTTTTCTTTTAATACAAACATAGCCTTGTTGAATTTTGACTAAAAAAACTTTAACAATAGCTCTTGTAAAAGAATTTTGGGATTTAAAATTATAAAGGTAGATCGCGTGTTTAAATTTTAAATAATCAATTAGTTAATCACAAGTACATGGTTTGCCTTAAGTTGAAAGATTGCGCTCCACCTTTATAGTTTTAAATCCCAAAATTCTTTCAAGGGCTATTGTTATAGTTTTTTAGTCAAAATTCAACAAGGCTATGTCTATATTAAAAGAAAAATTGTCTTCTATTTTTTGGTCCATTTATAAAAAGGTAGTCCTTAAAATTTTTTTATCATCTTTTTATTTGTCAATTAGAAAATACTCGACTCTAAAACTCTTTGTTCTAAGTTTATTTCACGATTTTGTGTTTTATTATAAACAAAAGTGTAATGAAAATGCCTTTTTTCAGCAGAAAGTTTGCTTTCGTAATAGTTATAATAACAATACTCATGGCGCTAGAGTGATAACTGAACAACGATCAGGTGCTTTGTACAAATCTAGAATACCCTAATATGTCGTCGCGAAAGTGTAAGTATGCAGCTGATGCTTTTTGTTATATATGTGGGCAATTTATTAAAGTTCGATGTATAAAATATGAATTAAATACATCTCTCATCCTCTGTGAAGCCTACGAAGCATATTTTGACTGTCCTGTTTAGAATTAAGACAAGACATGGGTTCCATATGCTGCTTATAGTTATTGTAAAAGATGTTTGGAAGTTAAGCAAATTTTAGTTAAATAGTAAATTAAATAAAGTAAACCTAGTGATTTCTCTTTCTATATTTTAGGTTGGTATCGAGGTGAGAAAAGATCTATGATACTTGCAACACCAAGAATTTTCCGAGAACCAAAATACCACGTTAAAGACTGCTACTTTTCTATTGTGAATCCGAGTAAAATACGTAGAGGTAAAAATGCAAAACCTATCGAATATCCGGATCTTGAATATTCTTCTGTTCCAGTCGCGCACGATCTGACACGACCAGTACCAGAGCCACCGGAAAAATTATCGCAGAGAAGTGGATCATCTCTTAGGAGTTTTTACTGATACCAGAACAACCAAAACATCATTTCATCACTACTGAAGATTTGAATGATTTGGTTAGAGATTTAAATTTACCGAAAAGTAAAGCAGAACTTTTAGGCTCTT
This sequence comes from Eurosta solidaginis, assembly GCF_040869045.1. Classification (NCBI taxonomy): domain Eukaryota; kingdom Metazoa; phylum Arthropoda; class Insecta; order Diptera; family Tephritidae; genus Eurosta; species Eurosta solidaginis. The sequence continues at coordinate 180,535,424 of NC_090321.1, forward strand.
CTTCGAACAACGTTATCACGGCCAATATAATGAAAACATGATGTGAGCCTATATTTGGGGTTTACTGAGGGATAGTACCTATGAACATAAAAGAACAAGTAAAAGTGTACACTTTTAAATCATTTTCTACTTATTTGTAAGTTATTTCGATATTAAAACTAAATAAAAATATTTATTTGAATTGTTACATTTTCAGGTAAAAATTAAAACCACAGATTTTGAAAAATTTGGTTCAAGCGGTTTCCCAAAAAGGAAAGCAAACTTTTTCTTGCCATATATTTTTTTTTCGTCAAATTACGACCTAAAGAATTGAAATTTAATGCTTTGAAGTCAAAGTCAAATTTTGTGTTGACCCGTGATATAAAGTTGCAAAAACCGTACAATAGACATCCATCTATGTGAGGTCTTTATTGACCGGCCAGTTCAACCTACTTCGAAAAAGGAAAATATTAAGAGAGTTCAGGATTTTGTGCAAATGGTCTAGCATCATTGCATTGCAAACTTCTGTAGCATATTTTTTACGGTACTCTAACAAAACACATGGCTATGAATTTGATACGGCATTGCCAAAACGCAACATCAACACCCGTATTTTTTTTTTCAAAACCGAATAGCTAAAAAAGATGTTTTAAATGAAAAAAGTTTCTCACGATTCGTAGGTTATATTTGCTATAGCAACGTTTCCAACGTCAAATTCACACAATACCGAACTCCGTTTTCTATAACTAAAAATCAATCCATTTGTCGATAATTTGCGTAATAAGGAACGAATTGATTCTTGTCCCTAGTTTTTATCGATATTTTATTATTATTTAAAACTACAATTTGATGAAAAAAAATTCCTCCACCCTAATGTGCATTACTTACTGAAAGATTTGCCATAAAAAGTTTTTGATATATTTTTTAAGTTCGCCTTATTCGTATGTAAATACGTTTATGTGTTTAGAGAGCGCATGACTTTAATTCTTTCTCCACTACTCTCAAAAGCTTTAATTTAAACTTTCCATGCTCGGAGTACAATAAAAACAAAAACGACAACACTATTGCCGTGCATAAATATGTCGGCGGCTGCGTTGGCAAATGCCTAGGGTGTTAGATTATCATGCCAAATATTCAAAGTTCAAGTCCCGATATAAGATTAAAATCCTTAGCCAATTTCTTTTTCAAAGAGCGCCTCATCGCAGTTTTTTCGTAAGCTCTACAAATATATTTCTGCCTTGCAAAGTTCTCAGCAAAGATTCGCATGGACTGCAAATGCCGTTCTGATTAAATGTAGCACACTACCAAAAGAACCTCCGCCTAAATTCTTGCAAAGGTGTATCGCGCCAACATAATATTATTATTATTTTGAAATTTAATAGAGTATTCTCTTCACGTAATTTATCAAAGAAAACATAGTCATATTCTAACGCAGAGCAGTACTAACTGTAATGAGTTACAAAATTTTTTAATTTAAATAAAATTTTTTTTTAATTATATCTGGTGTAGGCTATGTATAAATTACACTTTACTGAGTGATGCTGAATCACAAATGTAGAGTTAGCATACACAAGTTAGGGAGTAGAAAAATCTAAGAATAGAGAGTATCTGTCATGATGGGATGACTATTCTTTTTCTGGACTTTCTTCAAAACACACCAGCAGAACAAGAGACTGGTAGGTGATATATCACATAACGGCAAGAAAAAGTAGGTATTCTCACAATTCCGGTTCTTTGATATGAAAAAGACAGGCAACTTTGAAATATAGTCGCCATTATGGATGTCTGCTGCTCCGACTGACATCTAAAGGGGCAGCTGATATTGTCCTCATCCAGGAGCCGTGGGTGATAGGACAAAACATTTGCGGACTCAAGTCCACCGGCTACACACTGGTAAGTTGTGGCACCTCGGGAAAGCCAAAATCGTGTATACTTGTTAGTATCAAGCTTAATATATTGTTTCTTCCTCAATTTAGTGATGAAGACACAACAACGATCAGCCTGAGCCTGAGTATGAGTCAAATCAGGCTATCATCAATTTATCTAGCCCATGACAAGACGGTGCCGACATCGACCGTCAGGAAGCTACATCAGGTGCACTAATACTGGGAGGAGATGAAAACGCTCACCACTCCACCTGGGGGAGTAATGACGAAAACGAAAGGGGTGAGTTACTATTTGATTTCATCCTAAACTCTAGACTAATCATAAGCAATAGGGGAACTGAACCAACCTTTATTACAAAAACAAGAAGGGAAGTTCTCGATGTCACCTTATTCTCAGAAGATGCGGAAGAGTTGGTCAGAGACTGGAGGGTCCTTAAGGATCACTCATTCTCTGACCATCGTTACATCCAATTCGAATTAGACCGGGTGAAAAAGCAGAGCGCTGCCACCAGAAATATTAAAAGTACAAACTGGCAAGAATACATTAGGGAACTAGTTAAGATATTGCCACTTGAGAGCGTACCCGAAACACCAGGTAGCATACCAGAACTGGAAAAACTGGTAAATAACTTCACGGGGGCATGCCCCAAAGGCACTAGATAAAGTCTGTCCCAAGATAATTCAAAGGGGTAAAAAGAAGCCACCATGGTGGAATTCACAAATCGAAATCCTTCGCAGGTTAAGTAGGACCACTTTCAATGCAGCTAAAGCCCCTGGCGATGAGCAGCATTGGGAAGTATACAAAGAACATCTTAGAAACTATAAGTTTGAGCTAAGGAAAGTCAAAAGATCCTCCTGGCGAGATTTCTGTAGCAGCATGGAAACAGTGTCTGAAGGGGGTAGACTCAGGAAAGTACTTTCCAGATCAGCTAATACGGCCCCAGGCTGCTTGCAAAGGCATGATGGTTCGTGGACCGAAACCGGGGAGGAAACCCTGGATCAACTGCTGGATACACATTTTCTAGGTGCAGCTAGGAACGAACCAGGGGATTCACAAAGCTTGACACAAGCAACAGTGCAACCTATACTGCACAACCTAATTACAATAGATAAGATATCTTGGGCCATCCAATCTTTTGAACCATTCAAAACTCCAGGGCCGGACGGAGTTACACCTATGCAACAATCACTGGAATGCTATATGCCATAATAGGAGGTGTCGTGGCACTAAACCACATCCCACGTATATGGAAAATATCTAAAGTGGTATTTATTCCCAAGGCAGGCAAAGCATGCCACGCGAAACCTAAGGGCTTCAGACCCATCAGTCTATCTTCGTTTCAACTAACGGCGATGGAGAGGCTGATGGAAACATATATCAGGGAGGCAATGAATGACCAACTCTCTGAAGCACAACACGCCTATATGAAGGGTAAATCAACGGAAACGGCATTGCACGAAATTACATCGTGCATAGAGAGATCGTTCTGCTTCAAGGAATACTGCCTGGCAGCCTTCCTAGACATAGAAGGAGGGTTCAATAACATTAAACCCGTCTCAATCATTAAGGTAGTGACTGACCTGGGCATCGCATCTCAGCTGGTGGGTCTTGTGCACCAATTGCTGCTATGCAGGGTAGTACTGGCAGAAATTGCAGGGGTATCGGTGAGCAGGTTCGTCAGTAGGGGAACTCCCCAAGGTGGAGTCCTATCCCCTCTGCTGTGGGTCTTGCCGGTGAATCAGCTGCTAAGGGACATGGAGGAGAGGAGGGGCTGTAAAGCTATAGCCTTGGTGATAAGTGGGAAGATTCCACAAACTCTCTGCGATATGATGCAGATGGCATTAAGAAGGGTCGAAGCATGGGCCATTGATAATGGTCTGAGCGGGAACCCAAATAAAACGGAGCTGGTGCTCTTTACGAGAAGGTATAAGATACCACGTCTCTCAACTCCACAGCTGGCAAACACAGTGCTTAAATTAAGTGAGTCCGCCAACTATCTAGGGCTCACACTTGATAAGAAATTGAACTGGACACAAAACACCACGGAACGTGTCCGTAAGGCCATGGTTGCCCTCTACACATGTAAAGGGGCAATTGGACGGAAATGGGGTATGTCCCCTATGATAGTACATTGGATATACACGGCCAAAGTTAGGCCAATATTGCTATATGGGTTGGCGGTATGGTGGTCCGCCCTGAATAAATCCTCGACGGTTCTTGCTCTTCAAAAGGTGCAAAGATCTGCACTACTATGCATAAGCGCAGCCATCCGCACAACGCCAACGGAGGCTATGAATGTAATACTGGACCTACTACCCATAGATATAGTAGGCATTAAATATGCAGCATGTGCAGCTATTAGACTGAGGAAACTGGCCACATGGTCTCACTGCAAACATAATGAAATTCTCGACAGATTCTGCATACCAGAATGGACAGATTTCTGCAAACCACATACCAACTTTAAAAAGGAATACGACATATTAATCCCTGAGAGGGAACAGTGGGTGAGTGACCCGAATTGGCCCACTGACAGCATTTAGATCTAGACAGATGGATCTAAACTGAATAACAGGGGCGGAGGGGGTGGAACGATTGGAGATACAAAGATCGTTTCGCTTTCCGGATCACTGTAACGTATTTCAGGCCGAGCTTGCGGCCATACAAGTCTCTCAGGAGCACATTTCAATTTTCTCAGACAGTCATGGAGCACTGAAAGCCATTTACTCTGACACAGCTAATTCTGAAACTGTAGTAGCAGATCACTTAACGTGATGGCTGAACAGTAGGCCGGGTCGATTTGTGGGGAGGCAAAAAAAATCGCACATTGCTCTGGGAAAATCATATTCTAGGGATCAAAATAAGAAACTTTGCCGAAGGAACCATAGCTCTAAAACGAATTCTGATGTCCCCCCCTTTGGGTCGTAGGGGCAAATTTTGAAAAATCCCACTTTGAAATGCCTATGTTTTTTTCTTTTTGGAATTTATTTTTCTCTTTAGAAATTTATTTAGTCAGAACATATGTAAATGAAAAAATGAACTTAACTTAGTAATAGAAAAGAAATTAAAAAAATTATTAGAAATTAGCGTTTTTACAACCCCCTTTTAAAACCAAGGCATCACTGTGATGCATTTGCATGTCGTAAACATAGTTGTGTGGGTTTTTTATTCAACGACACGAATACGATTTTTACAGAGCAATGAGCGATTTTTAAATCGACCCGCCCTACTGAACATTGTACTCTGCATCTGGTATGGGTTCCGGGACATAAGGGCATACCAGGTAATGAGATGGGGATGAGCTTGCAAGAAAGGATACCTCCCTTCCACTTTGGCCATCCGGGGAGAGGTTGGGCATGCCGCTCTCCACCTGCAAGCTCAAGATAAAGAAGGCTCTAGTGATGGAAGCGGGAGTCAGGTGGAAGCATCATGATAGATGCCACATGGCCGGAATGGAATGAGAAGAGATCGCGAGAGCTTCTCACCCTCCGTAAGAGGGATATTTCCTTAGTTGTAGGTCTTCTTACGGGTCATGTTTGTATTGGACCGCATGCGGAGAGGATTGACGCTCCATTTAATGATTATTGTAGAAGCTGTGGCAACGAAGAAGAGCCTGAAACTGTTAGGCATATACTCCGTGAATGTCCTGCGCTCGGTAGAAAAAGGCAACGTTTTATGGGCAAGATGTTTCTCGTAGATCTGACTGATATAGCTGAGGTCAATACAAGACGCTTAGTTAGCTTCATAAACTCAACGAAGTGGTTTGATTAGGAGAGAAGGAACAAATCCGTGTGGTTTCACAATGGGGCTATAAAGGCCTAAGTGTGCCGCTCCAATGTGGACGGCAGCCACTTGAACCTAACCTAACCTAACCATGGATGCCCAATAGCCACTGTATAGAGATTTTGTGGACAGACCGCTTATATATTGAAAAAAAGTGGACCTTTAACAAGACTATGGTCGCAGGTCGGTAATAGGACACGAAATTTGAATGCGAACTTTGAAAACATTATGTGATCATGTGACATGTTGAGTTCGGAATTATTTCGGGATCTTTTTTGAATAATTTCAAGACTCATTTAGAATAAAGTCGGAACCATTTGTGGATTGTTTACGAAACACTGCCATATTTTTAAGAAATCTCATTGGGATCATTTCAAAAATGTTCGAGATCAGTTAGGGCCTACAGTACTATTTGAGGATATTTTTCAGCACATTTAAAAACTGTTTGGGGATTAATTCGGGACTATCCCACTGTCATTTCTAAACCTCTTTGGAATTGATTACGTGGCCATTTGGTATGAACAATTTTCGGTTCTAAGATATCGACTGTTTTTAAATTTTCATTTTTCAGAACCAACGATGAAAACTAAAACCTCAGGTGGAATCCCATCTTCTGCATCACAAGAGGGTGCTCTAAAAGCGGCCTCGTCACCACTTCACTTAAATCTTCAAGGTCTTTGTCACCATTGCCAGAACGTATTCTATTCACATTTTGCAAGAAGAAAACTAAATCAGAACATCTTTGGAGAACGCCCATTCCAAAATTTTTCCTGGAGTTGTGTAATAACATATTGTGACGAATATTAGTATCACTAAGAGATACTACCATCTCTAAGCCGATACTAAGCAGTATGTACGTAAAACAAATCAATCATCTTTTACACATGTGCATACAAGGCAGCAGAGAGATACTCACCATCAGCCGAAGTAGTACTCACATTTAAACGCGCATATGGCTATGTGAGAGACTATAAACTACAAATATACATGAACATATATGGCTGGTAACAAAGCATGAAATTCGCGAAGTTACTAGACCTTAGGAGAAATGGGTGGAAAAGGCAACAGAGAGTATATAAGCGGATAAATCTGAGTAATCAGTAATCAGTTTGATTTAAGCACGCTGTTGGTTATGAAGTATAAGTGTTATTGGGAAGTACCCTCAAAGTAGTCTAATAAAGATCATTTTGCATTATTGAATATTGGAGTTATTTATTCAACAGTTTAGCGATTCGAACGTTAGCAGAAGGTGGTATAAGCAGAATTTCGCTAAATTCGTTACAATAGGTGTCAGAAGAGGAATTGTTGAATAAATTCCAGAGTTGCAGAGCACTACAAGGAATGACGAAGTTAAGTTACTTAAGGATCCAGCAACTGAAAAATTAGTTGGAGAACTGTGGATTGAATACAACCGGCAATAAGATCGAACTTCAAGCACGGCTACGAGAGTTTATGGAGTCGAAAGGCATCAGGTGTCTTTCAACCTGATGCGGAAGAGACAGCAACAAAAATTTAAGAGAAAATGAGACATGGCAGACAGTTACGAGCACAGACTTGAACATGATATTGGCTGCAATATTTGCACAAACGTCGACAGTAACATCCAAGATGGAAACTCAACTGGAAGAACACAAGACATATATGGCATCCCAACTGGAATCGCAAGAGACACGCATAACTTCCAAGATGGAATCACAAGAATCGCGTATTTCAGAAATATCGACACATATTACATCAAAGATGGAAGCTCAAGAGGAGCGCTTATCATTGCAGGTGGCACAAATGTCTTCGCAGTTAGAAGCACAGGAAGCAAGGGTAACACCAAAGCTGGAAGGGTACAAAAATTGTACAGCTCGAGGGCAAAATTGATGCCGAGAAAGAAGCTTTGAGAGGTCATATACAGGAGTTGCAAGTAAAGAGCCCTACAGTTTCAGCGGGTAATCCAAAGGTAAAAAAATCATCCTTTGACGGTTCTGTTCCTTTCCAAGTCTTTAAGCCACAATTTGAGAAGACGTCAGCAGTGAACAACTGGAATGCGGATGATAAAGTTGCTGCATTATTCGTGGCATTGAAAGGGCCTGCAGCTGAAATCTTACAGACTATTCCAGAGTACGAATGGAACAGTTATGAAGCATTGATGGCTGCTGTCGAGAGACTTTACGGAAGCGAACACAGGAAACAAATCTACCAAATAGAATTGCAAAACCGCTACCACCGCGCTCGCAACGTCGAAACGAAGCGAGCTACGTACGCAAACCCAAAGCTAACATTTGCTGAAACGGTATCCTATGCATTGACTCCGGAAACAGCGTCACTTTTAAGTAGCAATTGGGAATGTCACGGTACTACACAATTTTATAGTGGCAGAGATTGTTGATGAAATCATAATTGGAGTGGACTTCTTAATCGACCAAGGCATCAAGATGGATATGCAAAGTAAGGCGATGCGATATAAGAACATGGATGTGCCACTTAATTTCGGCTACGAGAGAGGCTACAGCAGTAAACGAATGCTGGTGGAAGAGAGTCAGCAAATACCACCAAAATCCGAAGCAGTCATCTGGGCAAAGGTTGGTTGAGATTGTGAGACAAACAAATTGTGGGTTGTCGAAGAAGCAAACAAATCAACACCGAACGTACTTGTAGGAAAAATCCCGGCTATGACAAAACAAGATGGACGTATCCCGGTAAGAGTACTCAATGAGTTCCCGTCAACACTCAAACTGACCAAAGGAGCTATATTGGGAAAATGCCAAGAGGCTGAATTAGTTATTAACTTTGAACAGCTCCAGGAAGACGTTTCAACTAGTAATATTGATCATATGACATCATGGCATGGACGGAGGGACTAGAGGAAGACTACCAGAGTAAGGCAAAACAACTATTCCTAAAGTACGCCAACATATTAGACCAGGATGGTTCCAAACCAGGTCGCACCAAAGTTGTAAAACATCAAGTTGACACTGGAGACGCGAGGCCGATCCGTCAAGCCCCTCGTAGTGTTCCACTGGCGAAGCGGGACGTTGTAAATCAAATCATACAAGAAATGAGCGACAACGGCGTAATCGAACCATCAGTTGGTCCATGGAGCTCACCTGTGATACTCGTGAAGAAGAAGGATGGAAAAATGAGGTTTTGCGTAGAATACCGCAAGTTGAACCACGTCACGAAAAAGATAGCTACCCATTGCCAAAAATTGACGACACTTTGGACTCGCTATCTGGCATAAAATGGTTTTCCACACTGGACTTAAAAGTGGCTACTGGCAAGTGGATGTGAAAGAGGAAGACAAGGAGGAAACAGCCTTCAATGTCAGAGATGGTTTTTGGCAGTCTACAGTAATGCCCTTTGGACTAAGTAATGCACCAGCTACTTTTGAAAGACTCATGGATCAGGTATTGAAAGGACTACATTGGAAAACATGCTTGGTGTACCTGGACGACATCATCGTATTAGACAAGAACTTTGATGAACATCTTAAAAACTTAGAGGAAGTTTTCCAGAGAATAGCTGGCGCTGGTCTGAAACTACGTTCCAAAAAGTGTTCGCTGTTTAAAAAGGAAGTAAATTATTTGGGTCACAAGGTTACGACAGCGGGCATCTGCACTGCGAATGAAAAGATAGAGGCTGTAAAAGATTGGCCAATGCCACAGAACCTACATGAATTGAGGAGTTTCTTTTGGCTGTGCACATATTACCGCCGATGTATACCAAATTTTGCCAACGTAGTCCATAGCCTCCACGAGCTAGCAAGAAAAAATGGATGGAGGAAGGAGCAAGAAGTGGCTTTCCAAACATTGAAAGAGCGTTTGTGCACTGCCCCAATGTTGGCATATCCGATTCCAGGAGCAACATTTATTCTAGATACAGATGGGAGCGAATATGCTATAGGATGCGTTTTGTCACAACTGGTTGAGGGACAGGAGAAGGTAGTCGCCTATTACAGCCATTCAATTGGAAAACCAGAGAGGAACCATTGCGTTACACGGAGAGAGCTGTTGGCATTGGTATAGTGCATTAAACATTTTCACAAGTACCTCTACGGGCAGCGATTCCGCGTCAGGACAGATCACGCAGCGTTGAAATGGCTCCTGCAGTTCCGTAATCCGGAAGGTCAATTGGCACGGTGGATCGAGCGACTCCAAAGCTATCACTTTTCCATTGAACATCAAAAAGGTAGTACCCATGGAAATGCTGATGCAATGTCACGAAGACCATGTTTTTTGGAATGAAAACACTGTTCAAAAGCCGAGGCTAAAGAAGACATTATAGATGTCCGGCTAATGTCTATAACGTGTTCGGATGAATGGGACATGGAACAGCTAAGGAAATGTCAGCTAGAAGATACAGACCTGTCACATGTTGTGCAAGGGCTCGAACGAAACGAAAAACCAAATAGGGAGGAGATGAGAGAGAGTCCTATTGCGAAGTTATATTGGGCACAGTGGAACAGTTTAGAGTTGATATCCGGTTGCTTGCATCGAGTATGGGAGAGTGAAGATGGTCAATGTAAGAGGAAACTGATAATTGTTCCCAGGAAAAGGATTCCTGACGTTCTCAGTGAGCTACATAACGGTCCAAGTGGGGGTCATCTTGGAATCACGAAGACGCTCGAGAAGATTAAGCAGAGATTCTATTGGGTCGGTTGCCGTTAGTCGGTCACTGAGTGGATTGCCAACTGCGAGGTTTGCAGCAGAATGAAAGGACCCAAAACCCGAATTCATTGCCAGGTGAAGTAGTATATTTCACATGCGCCATTTGAAAGGATCCCCTTGGATGTAGCAGGTCTATTTCCTACTGGAAACCGCGGAAACAAATACATACTGGTGGTTATAGATTATTTCAATAAATGGCCAGAGTTATACCCAATCCCAAATCAAGAAGCGGAAACAGTAGCAGAAGTGGCTACAAACGATTGGGTTGCAAGATACGGTGTACCAATGGAGTTACTTTCCGACCAAGGCAGGAATTTCGAATCAGCGGTGTTTCTAGAAATGTGTAAGAAATTGGACATTCGAAAAACACGGACAACTGCATTGCATCCTCAGTCCGATGGTATGGTGGAACGTTTCAATAAAACCTTGGAGGAACACTTAAGGAAAGTAGTCGACAAGTACCATAAAGAGTTGGGTACACACATGTCAATATTCTTGATGGCTTGCCGATCGGCAGTGCATGAGACAACGGGCCAAACTCCCGCAAAGGTAATTTTTGGCAATGACCTTCGACTTCCAGCTGATTTGAAGTTTGGAAATTAAGGAGGGAGAATGGGGTATATAAGCCTTAGGGAGCTAGGACAGCGGAAAGGTAATGATCTCCGCAAGGGAGATGAAAGGGTGAGTCCGCAAAAATAAAAAGATTAGAGAAGGGTACGAAGTACAGATAACACATTTTAACAATATTTTCCAGCACTTTTGTGACATAGACGGCTTCAACTGACTGTCAGCTTGGCATGTGGTCATAAGGCTGGGGTGGAGTATATTTCTAGCTTCGCTGACAATTTGAAACCATTCTATAACGGAATTTGTTGGAACAATATCCTATCTCATGTTTTTTTTTCAAAAGGGACTTTAAATTTGATTGAGCTGCGTAAGGGTCTTATCATATCAAGCCCATAAGCAAAACAAGGTGATATTGCACAGAGGCGTGGATATCTACTCAAATCGTCTCCTTAAATTTAAGTAATTGACTACAGCACCATTGTTTAACCCAAATGAAGTCCTTGTTTGTACTTAAGTTAATTTGTTTCAGTTCAATCTGATGCGCAAATAATTCGAATGGACAGAGCGTTTGTGATTTTTGTTTGGCATTAAGCCAGCCCTTTCGGTCATTTGAGTTGAGTTTTTTTATAGCATGGACGTATGCACAAAAAAGTTTAGTTATAGTTCATTGCGGTTTTATTTAGTGCTCTGACCATAAAGAATGTCCTGCCCATTGGAGTAACATATACATAAATATTTTGGGGCTAACCATATAGTTTAACGATTCCAAGAGCTTTGAAAGAACATATTGCATAAACTTGATGCACTTAAATTAATGTTGCATTTACATGGATTGTTTTAATAGAGTGTCGTTTCTTTATGGTTTTATTATTGGTACACCACAAAAGTCAAAATCCATGAAAATGAAAACGTTCCGCATCTTGACTGAAACCCAATTTAAGGCTTTGTCGGAGATCTAAATAACAAAGTTCTTCTAAAACAAAATACACCGTGTAAAGCGCATGATGAGGCTTAAGGCTGCTGTTTTTTCGTTGTCGCAATGTTGGAAAAAAATTGTTTGTAAAAAAAATGTCAAATTGAAATTTCCTCAGATTTGTTTATACTTTGGTTCGTTTACCCAAGGATAGCTTATCCTATTATTACCACTCTTAGAAAAAAATAGGAGGGGAAAAATGTTCAAACCCCGTGAAGCTAGCACCCCAAAATACGTGTTTTTTAATAAAAACTATGTGGCTCATGTGCCCAAAGATAGCGCAGGACAGCCCAATATTTTTTCATTAGTCTGGCCGCCGTAATATATGGAATATGCTCTAGGGGTCTTCTTAGACATTGCCGGGGCTATCAACAATGTTTCTAAATGGCCGATTATGGATGGTCTTAATTACATTAAAGTACATCCAGCCTTAACCAGATGGGTCGGCTGCATGTAAAATTGCAGGTAGATTACATCACAATGGGGATTGTACGATGCCACGAAATCAGTGGACAGGGGCACACCACATGGAGGGGTGCCATCACTCGCCTCTCCTGTGGAAGCTGGTCATCAACCAACTGCTCAGGCGATTCGATGAGGGGCACGTAAAACTTACGGCTTACGCAGATGACTTTGCAATTGACATAAGAGGAAAGTGCCTTCCACCGATTAGTTCTTTGATGGATCGGGCGCTTCGGGATATTCATACATGGGCATCTAATGTCGGGCTGAAAGCCAACGCGGAGACGGATATGGTCTTATTTATAAAGAGGTATAAGGTCCCAAATTGGACCAGGTCTAATTTAGGAGGGGTGGCCCTACAGGAGAGACCTTGACCAAATATCTAGGAATTATCATAGAAAGTAAGCTGTCATGGAAGCTCAACGTGGATGAGAGGGTGAAGAAAGCCTCAGCGGCGTTTTATGCATGTAAAAAAATGTTGGGGTGTACGTGGGGCTTATCACCTTCTTTTTTTCATTGAGTTTTTACAGCGATTGTAAACCCTATTCTATACTGTGTAGTTCTTGTTTGATGGAAAGCCACACAAAAAACAACCTACCTCAAAAACTTAGAGGGGTATGCAGACTCTCAATGCTTAGCATTACGGGAGTCCTGAAAAGAACCCCGACGGCTGCACTGTGTACCATTCTGCACATTCCTCTTGTACACCTGGTAGCAAAGAACATAGCGGTAACAAATGCAACCAGGCTCGGTGCCTCGGGACATCTTGAGCGCCGACCATACGGCCACAGTAGTATAGCATCATTAATCACAAGACGAACAGACTACCTGATTCCCTATCTGCGCTTCGAGTGAGACCTTAAGGCCACAATGCAGGTGGATCGTTGGCGCAAGGGTGCTCAATATACGGGCGATAAATGTGTACACTAGGGTGGTCCTTATAATCAAATGTAGTATTTTTTCCAGTCTCACCCCCTAGATCCGTTGCACCACGGTCAACTATATCGCACAAAAATTTGTATCCCGATTGGAGATGGTTTAGGCGTGTCGCAGGGGGTCGAAGTTGAAATTCCTCTATGGAGACTCAAAAAATAAAAGTGATTTTTCTTTTTATCTAATACCCGAAGTAGATATCACTATGGTTGGAGATATCACATACAAAATTTGGTTATGCTTGGAAAAGCCTAACGCGTTTCGCAGGGGGGTAAAAGTTCAGACTACCCTACGGAGACTCGAAAAATAAAAGTGATTCTTCTTTTTATCTAATACCCGAAATAGATATCACTATGGTCGGAGATATCACATACAACATTTGGTTATGATTGGAAAAGCCTAAGGCGTTTCGCAGGGGGGTAAAGTTCAGACTATCCTATGGAGACTCGAAAAATAAAAGTGATTTTCCTTTTTATCTAATACCCGAAGTAGATATCAGTATGGTCAGATATATCACATACAAAATTTGGTTATGCTTGGAAAAGCCTAGCGCGTTTCGCAGGGGGGTAAAAGTTCAGACTACCCTATGGAGACTCGAAAAATAAAAGTGATCCTTCTTTTTATCTAATACCCGAAATAGATATCACTATGGTCGGAGATATTACATACAACATTTGGTTATGATTGGAAAAGCCTAAGGCGTTTCGCAGTGGGGTAAAAGTTCAGACTACCCTATGGAGACTCGAAAAATAAAAGTGATTTTCCTTTTTATCTAATACCCGAAGTAGATATCAGTATGGTCAGAGATATCACATACAAAATTTGGTTATGCTTGGAAAAGCCTAGCGCGTTTCGCAGGGGGGTAAAAGTTCAGACTACCCTATGGAGACTCGAAAAATAAAAGTGATCCTTCTTTTTATCTAATACCCGAAGTAGATATCACTATGGTCGGAGATATTACATACAAAATTTGGTTACGATTGGAAAAGCCTAAGGCGTGTCGCGGGGGGGGGGGGGGGGGGGGGGTAAAAGATCAGACTACCGTATGGAGACTCGAAAAATAAAAGTGATTTTTCTGTTTATCTAATACCCGAAATAGATATCACTATGATCGGAGATATCACATACAAAATTTGGTTTTGATTGGAAAAGCCTAAGGCGGTCGTCGCGGGGGGGGGGGGGGTAAAATTTCAGACTACTCTACAATTTAGTCTTGAAAATGGGCCTAAACGTCCTTTCTTCCTCTGATTGATAAGAAACTCCTTATCAGTTTGGTTGTTGATCATGTTCAATGCTTTTTCGTGAGCTATATCAAATAAATTTTCCAATTCTTCGCAAAATCTCGACTTTTTCGATTTTTGGTGTGCAGAGTTGGGTTTACTGCTTTTAAAAAGCGACCGCCATCTCATATATAACGCTTCTAACTTCGCAACATTATGATGGTTAGGCTTGAGAGGGATGTGTGCTTTTTGCCAAACACTGCCGTTTCTTTTATCACAAGATATGCACCCCCGCGAACACTTAATTTTATTTTTCTAATATTGTAGAGAAAAATCCGTAACACTTGCCCATTAAAAGGCAACTTGGCACCCGTAATTTGGTTTTCGATGAGGCCCTCTAAATAAATCTTAATTTTTTGTCGCGATACCATATTGAAACGAAATATCAACTTCAGTTCTTGATCACTTGAAAACGTAATTTATTTTATGCAATTAATTTGCTTATAATATTGACAAAAAACCCATTAGTTACTATATATAGCCCATTCCTCTTTTTTCTCTTTCTCTTTTATTTTGCGAGTCTCCATAGGGTAGTCTGAACTTTTGCCCCCCTGCGACACGCCTTAGGCTTTTCCAATCATAACCAAATTTTGTATGTGATATCTCCGACCATAGTGATATCTATTTCGGGTATTAGATAAAAAGAAGAATCACTTTTATTTTTCGAGTCTCCGTAGGGTAGTCTGAACTTTTACCCCCCTGCGAAACGCGTTAGGCTTTTCCAAGCATAACCAAATTTTGTATGTGATATCTCCAACCATAGTGACACAGATGGTTCCAAAGTGGTGGAAGGAGTAGGGTCTGCGGTATAGTGTGCCTATCCGGATATAAACAGATCCCACATGCTGCCAGATTACTGCAGCGTTTTCCAAGCGGAAATATTAGCCGTAAGTAAAGCAGTAAAAACACTGGAAGAGAATAGCTTAATCTGCAACCCTGTTAACTTTTATATTGATAGTCAAGCAGCAATAAAGGCAACAATTTCTCATAACACGGCATCTAAATGCGTATTAAAGTGTAAGCAATCTCTGGAGAGAATCGGGACAGGGAGAAGCATACGTCTATACTGGGTCCCAGGGCATATGGGAATAAATGGGAATAAAAAAGCAGATGAACTGGCTAAAAAGGGTGCATCCCTTGAAGCTTGCTCCGAAGACGTCTTAATTAGACTGGGCGAGGTTAAGCGAGAGGAGAGGTGCACACTATCGAACAAGCGGGAAAGGCGTGGGTTCAAGCGTGGGGCTACAAAGTGTTAAAAATTATGTGTAGGTCTTACAACCTTAGACTAACAAAGTTGCTTCTATCATTGAAAAGAGAGGACTGTAGACTCATGATGAGTATTCTGACTGGACACTGCCTTCTGGCGTAACATTCCTTTAAATTAGGCTTGGTTAATGATAGAAGATATAGGAAGTGCGGGTTGGAGGAGGAAACGATCGAGCACGTTCTGTGCTCGTGCCTTGCGCTTGCCAGGCTAATACTCCAGCTATTAGGAGTGATACAGCTGTCAGATCTAGAAGCAGCAAGTGGGTTAAGTCCTAGGAAGCTTCAAGTATTTACCAAGAGGACCGAGTTATTTTATAACATAAGTCCTGGGTTTCGATAGAGTTTTTCAGTTTGGTCGTTAAAATAAACTTCTGGTAACACTCAGTCAGTCTATGTGAGGTCCTCATGGGCCGGTCAGTTCAACCTAACCTATGAGCTACTAGAAAACATATGCCACACATTTTCTATGTGAAACAAGACAAATTTTCCAACAGTTTACAAACGAATGAGACTTGTAGAAAAACGATGCTCCATCAACAAAATTAAAGAAATTCTATAAATTGAGCAAAAAACAAGAAGAAGAAAATGCCTTGAGCACGAAAAACTAAAATAGATAGCTTTTATACATTTAACACCTTTCGCTGTTTTCACTTTTACCTAGAATAACATTTTCTCCTTTATTTGTAATATGTCTGCTTTTTATATTTTTCATTGCTGTGCAAATGCTGACCTCACCCAATAGCAAAATCTAATCCCTCCTGACCCAACATTACACTCTGCTCCTTGTGTTTATTTTCTTTACCATTTTCACATGACAATTTTCACACTTTTTGTTGTCACGTTTTATGTACTAACTTTAAGCCGCTGAATTTAGACTGTTTGTAATGGGTTTTCTTAGCTGGTTAGTTTTTATACTTGCCCAGTTTGACTTACCTTTATCATCATCATTGGGCGTTGTTTGGTCATCACTCATCTTGATAGATTTTGTTCGTTTATTTTGTGCTGTTGTTTTGTTGTGTGTTTTTGGTTCGTTTTGGTTAGCCGATGCTTTGCCGTTTAGTTTTGTTTATCTTTTTTTTACTTTTTTAAAGAAACCTGTCGAATTTTTTATGAGTTAAACGCGTCTATATCTTCGTTGTTTATGTATATTGTTATCTCTTTTAAATCTGTTTTATTAGTCTTACAAGTTTTTATGTTGTTGTTTTGCTTTTCCAGCAAAAAACTAAATTGCTGTTAAACATTGCTGGTTAACAACGCTTCACACACACATACATACATCTTATATTATGTTGCGTATTTGCTTAAACGACGATTAGTTGGGTTTTTTTTTTGTTCACCGGGAAAATGTTTTGAATGAATATGCATAAAAGTACTTTTTGTGTTTTTTTTCTTTATTTTTTAAATGGGAAATTTTTTTATTGTTGAAATTTTTTCTCGCTCCTAGTTAGCATTGTTATTCGTTGCATTTGTATGGCATAATTACTTTAGTACCAAAATTTATAAATTTTTGTATCTCTTTATCAAAGTTTTGATATTAAGTTTTTTATATTATGCATTTAAAGTATACATTTCTCAATTATTTATGTATATATTTATTGGCTACATACTTTTTCTAATTTACTTTGGCTAAGCCGCTGCCTTATATTTTCTTCGTATTTTCTTTAACTTTCATTCGCTTCAAATGCCATTTTATTTACTTTTGTTGTTGTTGCTTTAGCCAACACCATTAGAGCGAACGGCATCAACGCCTGCCATGCATTTTTAATAAAATCTCGCGCCAACGATTTCGTTAGCATAGCAGCCATTAGCTGGCTTAATGTATAGCCAACATTGACAGGCCGTGTCATTGCTTGGAGTTTGTTGTTGTTGCTTGGCGTCATTTCATTCAAATTCCGATGTCATCGTCATCGTCTTATACGACTTTGTTATTATTGCTTTTAGTTTTTAAGCGTTTTTTGTTTTTTTGTTTAAAAGCACGCAACACTCACCGTTAAAGCCATTTGCAATTGAATTGTCAATGTCCAGTGTGAAAGCACCGCATTGGCGTGGCGTGAATTGTTGCTCATACGCAGTGTCGTACCTCATTCGTTTTAAGGAATTTTTCAGCTGGTAGTGCCGGCCTATTTAATGGCGCTGCAAAAAAGGAGAAAGAATGCGGTTAGACAGTTAAACATACATTGATATTTTTTATACCCAGCTGTACTTGTACACAGGGTATTATAACTTTGATAGGATAACGGTTGGTTGTACAGGTATAAAGGATTCAATGAACTGCAAAAATCGAACACAACAACCTTCGATTATATTCGGCAACATGATCGTGTTCAATGGTCCAACTTGCTTAAACGAACATAATCGACATTGACTTAAAATCAACCAACTTATTGCATGCGTGAATATAATCAATTCAGGCGTTTGCAAAACCTGCGTACGCAAAACCTGTTCGGTCATTCGATCGCAATCATGCTAACAGAGTCTGGTAAAGACAGATGCTGAGTATATTCAATTACGAGTTTATTCAATTATGAGTTTATTCAATATGAGTTTATTCGCATGATTGAATGTGAATGCAAGTTTTAGTGTTTGATTAAATCGAGAAAATTGTGATTTTTGCTGTTCACTGAAAGAAATCGAGATAGATATAGACTTCCATATATCAAAATCTCCAGTATTGAAAACAAATTTGATTGGGCCGTGTCCGTCCGTCCGTCCGTCCGTCCGTCTGTCCGTTAACACGGTAACTTTAGTAAATATAGAATAGATTGGTATTGAAAATGAGCGAAATCGGATGATAACCACGCCCACTTTATATATATATATTGTAACGAATAAATAACTCCAGTATTCAATAATGCAAAATGGTCTTTATTAGACTACTTTGAAATTACTTCACAACAACACTTATAGTTCGCAACCAATAGCGTGCTTAAATCAAACTGATTACTTATTACTCAGCTTTCGCTGCTTTTATACTCTCTGTTGTCTCGTCCACCCATTTCTCCTAAGGTCTAGTAACTTCTCAAAATTCATGCTTGGTTACCATCCATATATATACATGTATATTTGTAGTTTATAGTCTCTCGCATGATTAATGTGTTTATGTAGCTTGCTTTAATGTTTTTGTTGTTGTGCATTTACTTGGTACATCTTAGAGATGGTAATATTCGTCACACTGTCCTCCACCTAAGTCGGATCGTCGCGATCAGACAAATTTTCCGATCTACTCGCTGCCAGCCTTTCCAAATGGGCCACTTTCATTTTGTTTCGTGGTTTGCCAATGGTTTGTATGCGGTAAACTACATCATTGATTCGTTTTATAACTTTATATGGGCCTTCCCAATTACACTGCAATTTCGGTGACAAACCTTTTTTTCGTTGTGGGTTGTATAGCAGCACCAAATCTCCTTCCTGAAAACCTTTCGAATTAAATGCTTTGTGATATCTGGTTTTCATCTTGTCACTCATAATCTTGGTTCGTTGCCTTACAAGATCATGTCTTTCCCTCAGCTCTTCCTCCAAGACACCAGTGGATTCCTTGGCATTTCTCTCCGCATCGGCATTCGTCCCGAACTCCAAATCAGCTGGAAATCGAAGGTCATTGCTAAAAGATTACTTTTGCGGGAGTTTGGCCCATTGTCTCATGCACTGCCGATCGGTAAGCCATCAAGAATAATGGTATGCGTCTATCCCACTCTTTATGGAACTTGTCTACTACTTTCCTTAAGTGCTCCTCCAATGTTCTATTGAATCGTTCCACCATACCATCGGACTGAGGATGCAATGCAGTTGTCCGTGTTTTTCGAGTGCCCAATATTTTAGACATTTCGTGGAATACAGCTGATTAAAAATATCTCCCTTGGTCAGAATGCAACTCCATTGGTACACCATACCTAGCAACCCAATTGTTTATGAACACTTCTGCTACTGTTTCCGATTCTTGTTTTGGGATTGGGTATACCTCTGTCCATTTGCTGAAATAATCCATAACCACCAGTACATATTTGTTTCCGCAGTTACTAGTTGGAAATGGACCTGCGACATCCATACCGATCCTTTCAAATGGCGCACCTGAGTAATATTGCTTCAACTGGCCATGACTTCGGTTTTTGGGCCCTTTCGCTCTGCTGCAAACCTCGCAGTTCCTAATCCACTCAGTGATCGACTGACGACAACCAACCCAATAGAATATCTGCTTAATGTTCTCGAGCGTCTCCGTGATACCACTGGGACCATTATGTAGCTCGGAGAACGTCAGGAATCCTTTTCCTCGAAACAACTATCAGGTTCCTCTTACATTGACCACCTTCACTCTACCATTCTCGATGCAAGCAACCAGATATCAACTCTAAACTGTTCCACTGTGCCCAATATGAGTTCGCAATGGGACTCTCTACTGACATCTCCTCTCTATTTGGTTTTCGTTTCGTTCTAGCCCTTACATAACATGTGACAGATCTGTATCTTCTAGCTGACACTTCCTTAGTTGCTCCTTGTCCCATTCATCCATACAAGTTATAGTCATTAGCCGGACATCTATAATGTCTTCCTTAGCCTCGGACTTTGAATAGTGCTTGCATTCCAAACTACACGGTCTTCGTGATATTTCATCTGCATTTCCATGGGTACTACCTTTTCGATGCTCAATGGAAAAGTCATAGCTTTGTAGTCGCTCGATCCACCGTGCCAATTATCCCTCTGGATTACGGAACTGCAAGAGCTATTATACCGCTGCGTGATCTGTCCTGACGCGGAATCGCTGCCCGTAGAGGTGCTTCTGAAAATGTTAAATGCAATCTACCAATGCTAACAGCTCTCTCCGTGTAACGCAATAGTTCCTCTCTGGTTTTCCAATTGATCGGCTGTAATAGGCAACTCCCTCTCCTGTCCATCGACCAGTTGTGATAAAACGCCTCCTATAGCATATCCGCTCGCATCTGTAACTAGAATAAACATTGCTATTGGAATCGAATATGCCAATATTGGGGCAGTGCACAAACGCTCTTTCAATATTTGGAAAGCCACTTCTTGTTCCTTCTTCAATTCAAAAGCTTTATTTTTTCTTGTTAGCTCATGGAGACTATGGGCTACGCTGGCAAAATTTGGCACAAATCTGCGATAATATGTGCACAGCCCAAGCAAACTTCTTAACTCATGAAGATTCTGTGGTCTTGGCCAATCCTTCACAGCTTCTATCTTTTCATTCGCAGTGCAGATGTCCTCTGTCGTCACCTTGTGACCCAAATAATTTACTTCCTTTTTAAACAGCGAACACTTTTTGGGACTTAGTTTCAGACCGGCGCCAGCTGTTCTCTGGAAAACTTCCTCCAAGTTCTTAAGATGTTCATCTAAGTTTTTGCCTATTCCGACGATGTCTTCCAGGTACACCAAGCATGTTTTCCAATGTAGTCCTTTCAGTACCTGGTCCACGAGTCTCTCAAAAGTAGCTGGTAGCATTACAAAGTTCAAACGGTATTACTGTAAATTGCCAAAGACCATCACCGACACTGAAGGCTGTTTTCTCTTTGTCTTCCTCCTTCACTTCCACTTGCTAATAGCTGCTTTTCAAGTCCAGTGTGGAAAACGATTTCGTACCAGATAGCGAGTCCAGTGTGTCGTCAATTCTTGGCAATGGGTAGCTATCCTTTTTCGTAATGTCATTCAACTTCCGGTAGTCAACGCAAAATCTTATTTTTCCATCCTTCTTCTTCGAAAGTACCACCGGTGAGCGAGCTCTATGTACTAGCTAACGGTTCCATGGCGCCGCTGTCGCTCATTTCTTGTACGATTTGACTCACAACTTCCCGCTTCGCCAGTGGAATACTACGAGAAGCTTGACGGATCGGCCTCGCATCTCCAGTGTCAATGTGATGTTTCACACCGTTGATGCGGCCTGGTTTGGAGCCATCTTGGTCAAATATGTTCGCGACTCACTCTGATAATCTTCCTCAAGCCCTCCGTCCATACCGTGATGTCATTTGAATGATCAGTATTACAAGTTGAAACGTGTTCCTGGAGCTGTTCACAGTTAATAACTACTTCAGCCTCTTGGCATCTTCCCAAAATAGCTCCTTTGGTCAGTTTGAGTGGTGACTTGAACTCATTGAGTACTCTTACCGAAATACGTCCATATTGTTTTGTCATAGCCAGAGTTTTTCCCATAAGTACATTCGGTGTTGAGTTATTTGCTGCTTCAACAACCCACAATTTGTTTGTCCCGCAATCCCGATCAATCTTTGCCCAGATGACTGCTTCGGATTTTGGTGGTATTTGCTGACTCTCTTCCACCAGCACTCATTTACTGCTGTAGCCTCTCTCGTAGCCGAAATTAAGTGGCACGTCCATGTTATTATATCGCATCGTCTTGCTTTGCATATCGATCTCGATGCCTTGGTCGATTAAGAAGTCCACTCCAATTATGATTTTATCAACAATCTCTGCCACTATAAAATTGTGTGGTACCGAGACATTCCCAATTGCTACTTCACATGCTATTTCTCTAATTACCTGGGTGTCCTCTCCCGTAGCTGTACGTAATCTTGCTCCAATCAATGGTCTTACCTTCTTGTTGACTAAATCCGATCAAATGATGGAATGAGATGCACCCGTATCTACAGTCAGTAAACGTTCCTTTCCATCCACATGTCCTTCGACAGTAAGATTGCCCGACCTTCTTCCAATTTGCGAGATAGAGATTATGAGGCATTCAATTGCGGTTGCCAGCTGTCGCCCTTACGGCTGACTCGCTTTATTTTAACGATTGAGTAGATTTGGAGATTTGCTTATCCCCTTCAGCTCTGCGTTTACGGCCACCCACATTGCTGGAACTGTTAGGGTTGGTACTGCAATAACGTGCAATGTGCCCTGGCCTTCCACATTTAAAGCATTTGACGGCACCATCGTTTTTCTGCTACGTTCTTTTTATTGCTTCCAAAATTGTGTCTACCCAGTCTGGCATTTCCACTTCAACGCTATGAGCTTTTTATGCGGGCTTATTCAAAAGTGGCGCTGTTTCCTGAGTCAGTGCATGGGATACCGTTTCAGCAAATGTCAGCTTTGGGTTTGCGTATGTCGCTCGCTTCGTTTCCACGTCTCGAATGCCATTTATAAAACTCTGGATTTTTACCCTCTCGGTGTATTCCACGTGTGCGTCCGCATTTGCGAGATGAGCCAATCTTTCAACATCCGACGCAAACTCCTGCAAAGTCTCGTTAGCTTTTTGGTAGCGGTTTTGCAATTCCATTTGGTAGATCTGTTTCCTGTGTTCGCTTCCATACCGTCGTTCTACAGCAGCCATCAATGCTTCATAACTGTTAAGTTCGTACTCTAGGATGGTCGTTTCTTGTGCTTCAATCTTGGATGTTATACGTGTCTCCTGTGATTCCAGTTGAGATGACACTGTCGATGTTTGAGCAGATATTGCAGCCAAAATCATGTTCAAGTCTGTGCTGGTAACTATCTGCGATGCTTCGTTTTTCTCTTCAATTTTTGTTGTTGTCTCGTCGACATCAAGATGAACTTAACACTTAACTTTAAAATGTCCTTGTTGTACTCGAAAGCTTCGGAATTTATTCAACTATTCCTCTTCTGACACCAATTGCAACGAATTTAGTGCAATTCCTCTTATTTGCAACCTTCTGCTAACGTTCGTATCACTAAACTGTTGAATAAATAACTCCACTATTCAATAATGCAAAATGGCTTTTATTAAAGTACTTCACAATAACACTACTATTGCTCGCCAGATAGCGTCTTAAATCAAACTGATTGTCGCGCCTCCACTGTTGCTGCTTTTATACTGTGCGGTTTCCTCGTTGACATATTTCTGGGCACTCCCAATTCCAGAACTTACTAGTTACTTATCATCTATAATTATAGATGCATGATCTTCTCTCATACCCCATGCGCGTGCATTTGTGAGCGACACTTGCACAACCATTGCATACTTTCGGGAGTATCTCAGATATATGCATGTGATTGTGCGTTGCTTCTCCGCTGCGTGTACGTACATATGTGTAGACATAATGATGGAATTATTGATGTGCATACAAGTCACTGCTTAGCATCGACTTAGAGATGATAGTATCCCTTAGTGCTGCTAATATTCGTTACAATATAAAAATAAGTCGGGGTTTCCTTCCTGACGCTATAACTCCAGGACGTACTAACAGATTTCCGCGGTTTTGCATTCGTTGGAAAGGTCTCGGGCTCCGTGAGGTTTGTAGCAATTCAGGATCGACGCACAGTGTCTCTAGATATAGGCCAAGATGTGGACCCGAGTACCCCTAGAATATGTTTATAGAATATGGATATCAAAAGAAAGCTGCCGATGAGTGCTTTAGTAGAGGGTAATTTTCATACCCGTGGGTGACTAGGGTCTCGAGATATTGGCCAAAACGTGGACCCGGGTACCCCTGGAATGTGTTTGGAGAATATGGATAACAAATGAAAGCTGGTGAAGAGTGCTTTAGTAGAGGGTAATTTTCATACCCCTGGGTGACTATGGTTTCGAGTTATAGGCCAAAACGTGGACCCGGATACCCTTAGAATGTGTTTATAGGATATGAATATCAAATGAAAGCTGTTGATGAGTGCTTTAGTAGAGGGTGATTTTCATACCCCAGGGTGACTAGGGTCTCGAGAGATAGGCCAAAACGTGGCCCGTGAACGCCTAGATAGTGTTTTTACATTATGGGTATCAAATTGAAGCTGTTGATGAGTGCTTTAGTACAGAGTAAGTTTTACACCACTGGGTGACTAGGGTCTCAAGATATAGGTCAAAACAGGGATGCGGATACATCTAGAATGTGTTTTTACATTATGGGTATCAAATTGAAGCTGTTGATGTGGGCTTTAGTACAGAGTAAGTTTTACACCGCTGGGTGACTAGGGTCTCGAGATATAGGCCAAAACGTGGATCGGGGTAACACTAGGATGTGTTTCTACCTCATGGATATCAAATTGAAGCTGTTGAT
This sequence comes from Eurosta solidaginis, assembly GCF_040869045.1. Lineage (NCBI taxonomy): Eukaryota > Metazoa > Arthropoda > Insecta > Diptera > Tephritidae > Eurosta > Eurosta solidaginis. Next base: position 180,560,181 of record NC_090321.1, read on the forward strand.
GTGTGATTTAGTACAGAGTAAGTTGTATGCCGCTGGGTGATTAGTTTCTCGAGATATAGGCCAAAACATGGACCCGGATACCCCTAGAATGTGTGTGTATTAAGGATGAGAGCTTTAAAGTAATTTTCATTGTGATATTCGATTTAGTCGCATCAACCTGGAAAAACTGATAAATATGCATGCGAAACCGAAATAAAGACATGGATTAATTGTACCCACATACCTATTTACACGTCCTATTCGATTTGTCTGAAAGTTGCTATATAAATTTGCCTATATTAGTATTTACGATGCTTTTTTCCATGAATTAGACCAGAGACGGACTGGGACTGGGATTAGGACTGAGACTGAGACTGAGACTCGGAGTGGGACTGGGACTGAGACTCGGAATTGAACTGGAGCAAAATACATACCACCCTCTGGGACTGGCAGTAAGATATGAAGAAGAATGAGAAAAACTTGAGAGAAGAGAAAAGAGAGAAGGAGACTGAGAAAGAGATAGAATGAGACGAAGATGGAGATAGATGAAGCAAAAAATACGGAGGGAGGAGTGAATACAAAGATTAGGAAAAAGTGTAGAATGGCGAGGGCAGAGTTAGACGGAAAAAGCTTATTAAAATGTATGCAGATAGACCAAATTTAGGACAGAACAACATCTGCCGGGTCTGCTAGTTTTCATGTAAAATAATATTGAAAGTGTATTAAATTCTAGTATGCCTCTTCAAGCGCACATTAAATGCTACTCGTGCGGATTATCGACGCTTAGATTTTATTCAGCCAAAAAGTTTTATTCAAATCAATGTCTGACTGCTTGTTAAGTTGCCAATTGAATGGCTTAGCTGTAGGCATTTGAGTTTGATGTTAAGCAATAAAACAGACCGAAAAAAGTAAACACAAAATACAAATAATGTATTTGTTGAAATTTGGAAATTGTTCCATTGAATGCCCTTTTTTTCAAATATATTTGGATATCAGTTTCAGTATAAATGTACAATAAAGCCTTAAATTGGATTTGTCAATAATTTCGAATTGATAAATGTGCACTGAATTACAATAATTGTACTTGAATTAAGAGAAAAGTTTATGAAATATGGTTGGGTGTTTAATTTGCAAATTTGATTCCAAGTTAGTTGTAGATCAAGACAGACTGCTTATTTAAGTGACCTTGATTTGATCCATATAATTTTTTTCAGGAACAGAAAAGTAGGAACTAATAAACAATTAAATATCCTCTCATCTTCTTAAACGGGCGATATTAGCTGAGCAAGGGAGCAATAGTTAGTAGGCAGATATGTAGATATGTACACCACAATATGCTCTCACCTCAAATAAGGCCCATTTCTAAAATTTTAGTCTTAGCAAAACTCAACACAAATGGTGTAAACATTTGGTCATCCCTATCAATATCCTTCTGTTTTGAGTGTAAATATGGAAAGAACTATGGCAAAGCTTTGTCGATGGGCACAAAAATGTGGTTTTGACGAAACCTGAATTACTACTACAATTCACAAGAAAGTACAATTTACCCACTTTTGAACTGCGAAGACTAAACTACCAGCAAATGACAGGACATCGTCTATACTTTAACTGATTGCAGTACTCTTGAGGCCAGAAACACACTAAGCAGATTTTCATTCATCAATAATTGGCGCTTAACCGTGTACAATATTTTGGAAGCTTCTTTAAAAATTACGCCAGCTCTGCCTTTTTCGCGATAACTTACGAAAAATGGAATTCAACTCAGTGAAATTCTCCCCCTACCTCTACTTCCAAGCTACGGTGTCAACTGAAATACTTTGTTGTCCATTCATTCGTCGGCATTACGTAAAAGACAGGACTGGACCGAGAATCTTCCGAAAAACCTTTCTCTCGAGCACTTCAAGAGAGGACTTTACTTTCAAAATGCCTATTCAGTAAAAAGTTACACGTTTTGCAATAATAATAGCGATTTTTTTCTGCTGATAGAATTATCTGCTCCAGCATCAGGTTAATGAAATCGCACGAAATGTAGTTACCTTGTCTGAAGCCTTGGTTGTTTTCAAATGGCTCGGAAAAGTTCGTCCCAATCCTTACAAAGCTGTTGGTTTGCTCAACATCATTTGGAAGAGCCCTTTTCACAGTTTAGGGAATTTATTTATTTATTTGAATTTAATCATGAGTCTTCTTCAGGAGATGAGGCATCGTGACGATATGATTCAGTCAGTTCATCCACTTCGGGGTGCAATGAGATGTTAGGCGGTCGATGTTGTATGAAAGTAATCTGTCCGCATAGCAGGCAGATGGTCCAATGCTCAAGTCTCGGTGAAAGGGAAATGAAAAAAGGTTAGAATTTTTTTTTTGTATCTGAGGCGGCAGTGATTATAACGTATAAGGCTTTAATTCTGCATCGGCATAAAAACTTAACGTCCCGCCGATTTTGAAAAAAAAAATTAAATAAAATTGTGATTACCGTGCCACAAAGTGGAAAAGAAGTTCCTCCTAAATCTCCTGTAAAGTGTATCTCGCTTAGCTGTTGTCGATCCTAATTACAATTGGCCTTAAACAATGCGGCCCGGTTAATTTTTTCTAAAAGGAAGTATGATCATATATCTTCATTTTCCACACAAATCCTGGGATGCGATGTATATAATTTCTTAAAAGTAAGAAATCTTTGCTTTTTGCATAAGCTACTGTATTTCCAAAATCCACCTTACTTATTTAAAAAACTAAATTTGTGTCAGTCTACTCGAACTATGAATCTTTTAGTTCCAAACTTTAGATAATCATCATCATCCAGAATGTTCTTTGTCAGTACAATCCGTCTATGGAACTCACTTCCATCTAAGGCAAAAGCTATACGAAAAGCAGGATGTTTCAAACAAGCAGTAATAACTTTCCCCAGCTCTTAACTTATCTTAAGCGATAGTTCGATCTTTGATTCTTAATCTGTGTACCGAAAATATTTCTATGTTAAAATGTATAATGCTATTTTTAGGATATTAATATTATTAGTATTATTATGGTTTTCTTTTTTATTATTTCTTTGGAATTATTATATTTATATGTGTCATATTTCCTTTGTAATCTTTAAGATTGATTGATGTACTACCTAAAAGACTTTAGTCTTATTTGTACAAATTTTTTATACAAATAAATTAATAAATATCCTTAATTCAAATGTGGTAGTAAGAAAATGAAAAATTACAAAAAAAAAAAACAACAGAATTAAAACAAATTTGATAGCCATAAAAATTTTATCTGAAATAAAAAGTGAAATGACTCCCAAGACAGTACATTTATTTTCAGTACATTTAATGCATCTGTGCAGGTTTTTTTGTTATTGCAGGCAATTTGTTTTATTCTTGCTCGGAATGACTCGGCAACACGTTTTATCTTTAACAAGAAAAATTTTTCAGGTTAGCAACAATATACATAAATGGGCTATCTGAGAAAATGTGTGCATAAAAATGTTGTACACACATTTGCAAATGTATAATAGGCTACAAAAGCATACATACACACCCATATGTATTAGGGTGGTACTCAAATATCAAATTAATAATTTTTTTGCTATTGGCGGCGCTTGAGTTGTTTCTCCATAGGCAGCCCAAATTTTAACCCCTCTGCGACAAGTCTTCACTCGGGACCAACATTTATTCATAATTTATATCACCGTAGTATTATCATTGGATTGGGACTAAAAAGAGTGGCTGATTTTAATTTTAAGGATCACCCTAGCGTAGATATAGGTGTCTGCTTATGATTTCGCATTTCTGTATTGTGCTCGAGACAAAAGTCATAAAATGTTTGGCTTTTTTTGAATGTATAAATGCATTTTACCTACATACAAATATACATATATAAATACCCAGAAAAGTAACTTTATTCCTTGCATACGAAATCATCCACAATGTATATATACTATTTTACTACAAGAAATTATATTCATGTGGGAGTTAAAGCTCACCCACACATATGCACATGTATTCTTTATTCACTTTCGCCTATAAATATTTACACAAATTTATTCAGCCACATTGAAATTGTTTTTATTAGCTTTAACATTTTACGAAATTGCATAATAAAATGGAACTGTCAGCAAAATCTTTTATTGACAATTTTATGACATTTCAAATTTTTCAACGGAGATATGTGTATGTATGTATGTACATATAATCTAAATGTCAACTAAAGCTAATGCGTAAGCAGTGAGCTCCTCCATGCTTGGTGTGTATTAAATTTTACTTCTTTCGTAAACCGATTGTCATTTGGCTTTTTTCATTATTATGCTACTACGTCATAATAAAACCTCTCCTAATAAACTGAGGCTGAACCGGCTTGCCGGAACGAAACATGGTCGTATGCATTAAAGTATATGTCAAGCTACATGGCTGTCTCCCGAACGAAATACACGCTATCAGATCGGACACGTTGTAATACATGGATATGGATCCAGTATTTTAGATTTTCGCACGATCCGAGCACCTGAAATCGACGCGAACCATTATCTCATCGTAGCCAAAATACGTACCCGCTTCTGCGCGGCTTAAACCGAAAACAAAAACCACAAGGAAAGCCAGTTGCCGAAAGACAGCAACTGACTGCCGATGCTTTCGCAATTCCACTCTCACACCTGCTCCCTGAGAGCCCAAGTTAACCTAACGGAATGCAGCTGGAGTGGGAGCATATCTCTAAAGCAATTTGTACCGCCGCCAAGGAAAACAATTTTTCACCGTCGACTATGGAAAAACAAATTGTACGATGAAGAATGCCGTGATGCAACCGAAAGAAAAGACGCTGCCTGCAGAGTTTCGCCAAAGACGATCGCTATAAGAAGAGTGTGTGAACGCTACCATACATCTAAAAGGGAAGCAAGATGCCTTTATTGAAAGAAGAAATCAGAGGCGTGAGTGATCAAAGCTTGAGGTGCAAATATTTATGCGATAGATCGAAGCCCACCGTCCATCGGCTGGTTGGACTTTAACAAATTTTGGAAAGCGAAAAAAGATTGGCACATGTCACCTGGTCGTCGATTCCAAAGCCGCATTCGACAGCACGAAAGCAACTATGCGGCTAAGTCTGAACTCGGTTTTCCCACAAAACTTATATGGCTGTACAAAATGGCATTGAGTAATACCATCAGCTCAATCAGAATTGGAAAGGACCTCTTCGAGACGCTCGAATATAAAAACAAACAAAATTTTATCAGAGCATTTTCGGGTATTGGGATTCGATTCCATGTATGTAACCATTGGCGGGCCTAAGGCATATTGGCGAGGAGGACTTGTCGATCCCCGAAATAAATCTATCTGTGCAACAATGACAAGGTTCTGGAAAATTTCTTTTTTCTACACGAATTAAAAAAAGTAGTTTCAATTGTGAAAAAGTTATAAGAAACTGTTATCCCTAGAAATTGTTGTTAAGGCCTTAAGATCGTATTTGAACCAAGAAATTGTAAGTCAATAAAAATAAAATAAATGTAAGGCGCGATAACCTCCGAAGAGATCTAAGGCCGAGCTTCTCTTCCAATTTGCGTCGTGCTCCTATTGATTTTTCCTACAAATCGGCCGGACGGGACCTACATGTTTTATGCCGACTCCGAACGGCATCTGCAAGGCAGATGAGTTTTCACTGAGAGCTTTTCATGGCAGAAATACACTCGGAACTCTTGCCAGACACTCCGAGGAGCGACCCCGCTTAGAAAAATTCTCTTCTAATTGAAAAACCTCACTTCTAAAGTTTTGATGTTGCTTTGCCCGGGGTGTGAACCCAGGTCATACGGTGTGGTAGGCGGAGCACGCTACCATCACACAACGGTGGTGAATAAAAGGAATATAAACAAAAAGGCAATCCTTAGAGACCAATTGTAAAGCGATCAACGGGACATTCATATGGCTGAGTAGCTAAAGGCATCTGGTATGAATGTTGGAGATTCGAGTTCAATGCTCAGCTCCCGAACAGCTAGCTGATGAAGAAGTGAAATTCAGAAACATGTCCTAGTAACCATCGCCGTTTGTAAACCTTACAATTTTTCGATGAATGTTCGACAAAAACAATTCTTACAATTTTTCTCTAATATCAATAACAAAACCATTGTATAAAGCAATATGAGCAAAGCTCGCTAATTAAATACATATGACTAAATAGAATACTTCAAGTAAGTCAATAGGCCGCCAAAATAAAAACTATTGAGTTATTTACTTTGCTTCAGAACTAATTTTCTGGAGTGCGAATACTGCACAACAAGTGGTAAGGTGAGTGCTAATATGAATGTCACAAACACACACACATAATCATGTATACATACTTAAATGCATACATTAAAGAATAAAAAACGCTGTCGAGCCCAGCGCCTAACTTTACAAGTTGGCAAACCGCAGTCAGGGCCATTTGTTAACCGTGCTTTGTTCAGCTTTACATTCTTTGCAGGGATTTATTACCTCACTTGGCGCTTTTTATTTTTATCTATACACAAAAACATTTTTACTTTTTGATTTTTTTACTTCATATTCTTAAAGGGAGTTAATCTATTTTTAATGAGTTGGTTATCGTTCTAAAATAGCTTTTGGTTATTTTAATCACCATTTGGTAGAAAAATTTGAAATAAAATACAAGGATATTACAAGTAACGGCATGCCAGGAAGTTAATAATAGGACGAGATATTTATTGTTTAAATGCCTATCGGGGAGCATTGAGGAAAACCCTTGAAATTAGTTTACCAGCAGTCGAATGATGACAACAACAAAATCACTCAATATAAACTTTGGATTTGAAACCTTAATTTTAAAAATTTGCGAAACATTTTTGATACAAATCTGCATCGACGGAAGTCGCTAAGAAGCACTGACTTCAGGTGCCCCACAAAAAACTGATGAATGTATTTTAATCGTTATATAAATGTCACACTTGTAAATAAAAGCGATTTTTATAAAAGTTTTTACAATGATGCATATTGGAAAGATTTTACGTAATTTTCCTTTCAAACTTTGTTTGGTGACAGACCGGTTTCGGCGTTGTGCCATTGTCAATGTCAGTTTTCGTTCTGGTCTCATGTTGTCATTCGTTCTAAGTGTATAGTTCGAAGATGTATGCGCAGGTTTTGTCAAATTGAATGTTTGTGTATTTATATATGTGTGTGTTATATGTTCAGAAACGGGGCTGGTTTTCACTCACCAAATTGTGTGGTTAGCTGAGGCAGGTAGAAGTCAGTAACTTTAGTCGCTTAACCTTTTTTTGTGAGTTTGTTGATTTGGTTGGTTTATTTTTTTGTGTTTATTTGTTTATTTGTTGATGTGTGTTTGTGGTTTGTAAAAGTTCAAATATTGTGTCAAAAATAGTGTTTCTGTTATTTTACCGTTGAATGTTTGTAGATTTCGATATTTTCCATGAGTACGGTCAGACCTCGCCTGTTGCTTGCATTTGTATGTAGGACCTCGACTGTTTCATTGGAGTATTTGCTGGGGAGTTTTTACATTCGAACATGTGACTCGCAAAGTTGGTCTTACGGATTGTTGTAATCTCTGGCTTGTAAACGCCGTGGCTACTAAATGGATTCGCTGAGTTAGTATTAGTTCTTTTTTCTCAATGGCTGCCTATTTATTAGAATCTTCAAAACAAAGCCAATTACATGTAAAACTAAATAGAATACTAGTAAGGTTTACAAACGGCGATGGTTACTAGGACATGTTTCTGAATTTCAATTCTTCATCAGCTAGCTGTTTGGGAGCTGAGCATTGAAATCGAATCTCCAACATTCATACCAGTGCAAAGGCAGATGCCCTTAGCTACTCAGCCATATGAATGTCCCGTTGCCCGCTTTACAATTGGTCTCTAAGAATTGCGTTTTTGTTTCTATTCCTTTTATTCACCATTTAGGCACATACACTCTGTGTGTAGGTTATTCCTATTAGTGTGGATATGATTTTAGGTGCACTTATGAAAGTTTAGTAACATTTGTATGGATTTACAGTATTTGTTTTTAATACTTCCGCTGTTACTATTATATCAATATGATCATATGTATTTAATTAGCGAGATTTGCTCATATTTCTTTATACAATGGTGAATAAAAGGAATAGAAACAAAAAGGCAATTCTTAGAGACCAATTGTAAAGCGAGCAACGGGACATTCATATGGCTGAGTAGCTAAAGGCATCTGCCCTTGCACTGGTATGAATGTTGGAGATTCGATTTCAATGCTCAGCTCCCGAACATCTAGCTGATGAAGAAGTGAAAATCAGAAACATGTCCTAGTAACCATCGCCGTTTGTAAACCTTATAATTTTTCGATGAATGATCGACAAAAACAATACTTACAATTTTTCTCTAATATCAATAACAAACCCATTGTATAAAGCAATATGGGCAAAGCTCGCTAATTAAATATATAATATGACTAAATATAATACTTCAAAGTAAAACAAGCGATTAATCAAGATAATCAAAACTTAACCAACAACAGTAAATTTTAATTTAACGCCAAACAAAAAAACCAACAGAAACAACTAAAAATCGTAGGAAAGTCATGACAATTCAGTTTCGGTGCACCCAGGCGTATGAGTAATCAATTCGTTAAAGAATAAAAACTAACAAGCAAAATAACTGCTATTTCTGCGAAAAAAGAAAGAAAAAAAAAACAAAACTATTAAGCAAAGAAAAACATTTGTTTTGACGAAGTTAAAGTCAAAGACTAAGAAGCAAAAGTAAATTAGGGGAGGCGTTGGGAACTGAAGCGTGAATACTTTTACTTCTACGAACATTTTTGTAAATTCTTTGTTTGTGTATTCAATTTGTATAGACCGCACTTTGTTTGTATGCACGTGTGTATTCTTTTTATGGCTATTAATATGTCTAATGTACATCAAGTACGCGTCAAACAAATAACAACAGTGCTAGAATGTTATACAGCAGCGAACATGAAAATAGTTGTAGCAATTTTGATCAAATTTTATGAAATGAATTCGTCAAACAAACAAACCTCTTAACTAAAACTTTTCAGAGCTGCTCAACCCCTATACACTTGTAACACTTTTGTTTTTGTTTTGCCCTGAATTCACACTTTGAAAAATTTTTTTTTTTATAGCACTCCCATATGCCCTCACATATAATTTCGAATCATATGAAAATGCTTGAATTTATTATGAAAGTGCCAAGAAAAAGCTCTCTCGTATGAAGCTCAGGCACTTGTGTATTATAAAAAAATGTATACTAACAATTTGACACCTAAAAATTATTCAAAAACATTATAGCATTGAAAAAAATTTGTAATCTAAATTGATTCATAAACAAAATTAAAATATATACATAATTGACCGGGGAGCTGAAACATATGGGGCATATGACCAACGAATGTAAGCAACACTGTACCAAAACAAGAGGAGCCTATTCTAACTTCATATGATATTAGTTAATTACCCTCAAGGGCAGTCAGTAACTAGTGAAACAAAATTCTGGTCCAGAACTAGACCTAGAGTGCCAAATAAGTATTAGTTCGTTAATAGCTAGATTTTCAGTTATAAAATCGACAAAAAAACTGCTACCAGCTTTAACGAGCTGCGGCTACATATGAGTATGCCTCTTTCTAAACACTATTCCACCAGTACGTAACTATCGAAAAAATACCGTAACGAATTTAGGGAAATTCCGCTTATTTGCATCCTTCTGCTTACGTTCGTATCGCTAAACTTTTGAATAAAACACTCCAATATTCTGTATTAAAAAATGGCCTTCATTAGACTACTTTGAAAGTACTTCGCAATTAAACTTCACTTCGCAACTGATAGCGTGCTTAAATCAAACTGATCCCAGACTACTCAGCTTCTGCCGCTTTTATACTCTCTGCCCAAATGTCTAGACGTTCCTTCTTCTAGAATCCTCTACCTGGTCACCAGCCATACGCGCGTGCATTTGTAGTATGTAACCATATGCGTGTGTATATGCGAGCGAAGTAGTAGCTGATGATGACATGCGTTTGTTAGTATCTCTCTGGTGATTGTATGTATGTGCGTACATGATGATTAAATTGTTTACGTACATACAAGTGTGGCAGCTTGCTTTGTTGTTGTTGTGGCTTTATTTACTTAGTATCAGATTAGTGATGTGATTATCACTTAGTGTTACGAATATTCGTCACAATACCAAAAAGAAGTTTGTATATAGTTAGGAACTAGTGAAAAGTTAAAGCAGCGGGGAAAATGTCCACCGCCTAGGACATCGCAATGTTAAATTCGCCAGTTGAAAGCATGTAAAATAAATAGATGGCGAACTATTAGTGGTTAAGAATGCAGTAGAAATGCACTTATTTTGAACAGAGATTCTCCTTACGGGGTACTTTCTGTGACTTTTTATTCAATTCGGTATATTCTTTTTCTTGGTTATGAGCAGAGGCTGAAACTGTTGTTCTTTTTATAATATAATTCCTTGCAAAACTATTAATTTTGGACGATAGAACTAATTACACTCGAACTTTTAAAAATAAAAGTCCGGAAATAAAAGTTAAATCCGGACTTTTATTTTGTAAGGCCAAAATAAAAGTACCGCTTAATAAATTTTATAATAACATTTTTTAATTCGGATAAGCCATTTACGGATTTAACTTTTATTTCCGGACTTTTATTTATTTTTTTTTTCTATCGGACTCAAAAAATTAAAAATAAATATTTTACTTTTGTATGTGGAATTTTATGGAAAAAGTTCGAAAAATAAAAAGAATGCATGATTCGACATGATATTGCTATAGGGATACCTGGGAACTCAAACATTTTCACCTAGGACAATTTATTGACCAGGACCTTTCGACTCCCTGGTTATGAGACATTTTTCGACTGGAAGTGGGGGGAACCGTAAAGTAACCATACCTAACATTTACCTGTTAAATATTTTATTAAATTCAAATGGTATTTCAGCACCTCAGTAATCTCTGTTGCTAATATACGTAAGTAAATTTGAACACAAATTTAAAACAAACCACGCGGAGCCCTCTAATTGAGCATTGCAAATGTTTTCAAATTCAATTTCCAATGCGACATTCGCGGAAATCTGTACATTCACTTCTAGTATGATTATTGAAACCCAAATTCCGACAATATATGTATATAGAATATATTCCCACAAAACTTGAGGCTAGAGGTCAATGTAATTTTTCGCTACTTTCAGAATTAAATTTATCGGCTGTGGTATGTTGGTGATATATTTATTGACGTAATATTTTAAGCAACAATTTTGTAGCATGAAACCAAATATTCAACTCTTTCCAACCTCAAACAATTAAAATTTTTTAAATAAATTTTTTTTTAAATACAAAAAAGTTTCAGTGCACACACGATTTTGTACATGAATTGTGATTCGCACTTCCATATAAGGAAATTTGAGCAGCACTGACTAAAAGTATGCAAACCAATCTCAAAAACTTTTTTAAAAAAATTTAAAAACATGCGAGAATTTAACGAAAACTTTTAACTTTTTATTTAGATTCTTCGGAACTTTTTTGAGTATGCAGTTTTGTAGCCCAATCAATTTGAGGCTAACCAACACCGAAGGGTGTTTCAAATTTCGTTCCGTATAAATATATTAAACAATGCCTCTTCGTATTAAATAAAATACAAAATACCCTTTCGAAAGGAGAAAAAATTTAATGGGTATAAATTTTTAGGAACCTATACTTGTATTTTCTCAGAGGAAAAAGTTCGAAATTTAAAAATAAATTTTTTGCCGCGTTTTCGAATTTTTCGAAAATGTTTTTGAGATTGGTTTTTCATAGCTTCAGTTACAAAGTTCGTCGACAGTTTTGGTAAGTTATCCACGGTAGAAAAATAAATGAAATTTTCAAAATTTAAAATTTTTTTTATTCAAACTTTCGAACTTTTTTTGAAAACCATTTTTGAGATTGATCTGCACAGTTTCTGTTACAACATTAACTGACATTTTTCTTAGGTTAGCGAGAATAAAACAAGAAATTTTTAATTGACGAAATTTGATAAGAATTATCATTGCCATTTTCGTGTCCGCTGCTGTACATATATATACTTACATTAATGGCATACAGAATTTTAGTCACCAGCAAACCATGCATACAAGAATAATGACCAAATATTTCCTTTTCACGCTTTCACTAAGTACTTATATGCTATGAATTTTTTATAAGTCAGCTTTTTGGGTTCTGGTTGTTGTCTACCAAAACTATAAACATAATTGCTCTTAATAAATATAAACTGAAAATGCTTGTATATTTGTACTATTTGCTAAGGCACTGATCTCTTCCTTTAATAAAAAAGAAGGCAGCGTAAAGGCGTTACAATTTTTATACCCAGCTGTACTTGTACACAGGGTATTATAACTTTAATTGGATAACGGTTGGTTGTACAGGTATAAAGGAATCGAGATAGATATAGACATGTCAAAATAGATATTTAGATATGTAAAAATCATCAGTATCGAAAACAAGTAAGGAAGGCTAAGTCGGGGTGTAACCGAACATTACATACTCAGCTGAGGGCTTTGGAGACAAAATAAGGGAAAATCACCATGTAGGAAAATGAACCTAGGGTAACGCTGGAATGTGTTTGTATGACATGAATATCAAATGGAAGGTATTAAAGAGTATTTTAAAAGGGAGTGGGCCATAGTTCTATAGGTGGCCGCCATTTCGGGATGTCGCCATAAAGGTGGACCAGGGGTGACTCTAAAATGTGTTTGTACGACATGGGTATGAAATGAAAGGTGTTAATGAGTATTTTAAAAGGGAGTAGGCCTTAGTTCTATAGGTAGACGCCTTTTTGAGATATCGCCATAGAAGTAGACCGGGGTGACTCTAGAATTTGTTGGTACAATATGGGTATCAAATGAAAGGTGGTAATAAGTACTTTAAAAGGGGTGGGCCTTAGTTCTATAGGTGGACGCCTTTTCGAGATATCGCCATAAAGGTGGACCAAGGGTGAATCTAGATTGTTTTTGTGCGATAGGGGCATCAAATGAAAGGTGTTTATGAGTATTTTAAAAGGGAGTGGGCCTTAGTTCTATAGGGTAAACCTAGGGTAACGCTGGAATGTGTTTGTATGAGATGCGTATCAAATGGAAGGTATTAAAGAGTATTTTAAAAGGAAGTGGGCAATAGTTCTATAGTTGGAAACCATTTCGGGATATCGCCGTAAAGGTGGACCAGGGGTGACTCTAGAATGTGTTTGTACGATATGGGCATCAAATAAAAGGTATTAATGAGTATTTTAAAAGGGAGTGGGCCTTAGTTCTATAGATGGACGCCTTTTCGAGATATCGCCATAAAGGTGGACCAGGGGTGACTCTAGAATGTATTTGTACGATATGGGTATCAAATGAAAGGTATTAATGAGTATTTTAAAAGGGAGTGGGCCTTAGTTCTATAGATGGACGTCTTTTCGAGATATCGCCATAAAGGTGGACCAGGGGTGACACTAGAATGTGTTTGTACGATATGGGTATCAAATGAAAGTTGGTAATAAGTACTTTAAAAGGGGGTGGGCCTTAGTTCTATAGGAGGACGCCTTTTCGAGATATCGCCATAAAGGTGGACCAGGGGTGAATCTAGATTGTGTTTGTACGATATGAGCATCAAATGAAAGGTATTAATGAGTATTTTAAAAGGGAATAGTTCTATAGGTGGACGCCATTTCGGGATATCGCCATAAAGGTGGACCAGGGGTAACTCTAGAATGTGTTTGTACGATATGGACATCAAATGAAAGGTGGTAATGTGTATTTTAAAAGGGGTGGGCCTTAGTTCTATATGTGGACGTCTTTTCGAGATATCGCCATAAAGGTGAACCAGGGGTGAATCTAGATTGTGTTTGTGCGATAGGGGCATCAAATGAAAGGTGTTAATGAGTATTTTAAAAGAGAGTGGGCCTTAGTTCTATAGGTGGACGCCTTTTCGAGTTATCGCCATAAAGGTGGAACAGGGGTGAATCTAGATTGTATTTGTGCGATAGGGGCATCAAATGAAGGTGTTAATGAGTATTTTAAAAGGGAGTGGGCCTTAGTTCTATAGGTGGACGCCTTTTCGAATTATCGCCATAAAGGTGGAACAGGGGTGAATCTAGATTGTGTTTGTGCGATAGGGGCATCATATGAAGGTGTTAATGAGTATTTTAAAAGGGAGTGGGCCTTAGTTCTATAGGTTGACGCCTTTTCGAGATATCGCCATAAAGGTGAACCAGGGGTGAATTTAAATTGTGTTTGTGCGATGGGGGCATCAAATGAAAGGTGTTAATGAGTATTTTAAAAGGGAGTGGGCCTTAGTTCTATAGGTGGACGCCTTTTCGAGTTATCGCCATAAAGGTGGAACAGGGGTGAATCTAGATTGTGTTTGTGCGATAGGAGCATCAAATGAAAGGTGCTAATGAGTATTTTAAAAGGGAGTGGGCCTTAGTTCTATACGTGGACGCCTTTTCGAGTTATTGCCATAAAGGTGGACCAGGGGTGACTCTAGGATGTGTTTGTACGATATGGGTATCAAATGAAATGTGGTAATGTGTATTTTAAAAGGGAGTGGGCCTTAGTTCTATAGGTGGACGCCTTTTCGAGATATCGCCATAAATGTGGACCGGGGGTGAATCTATATTGTGTTTGTGCGATAGGGGCATCAAATGAAAGGTGTTAATGAGTATTTTAAAAGGGAGTGGGCCTTAGTTCTATAGGTGGACGCCTTTTCGAGTTATCGCCATAAAGGTGGAACAGGGGTGAATCTAGATTGTGTTTGTGCTATAGGGGCATCAAATGAAAGGTGTTAATGAGTATTTTAAAAGGGAGTGGGCCTTAGTTCTATAGGTGGACGCCCTTTCGAGTTATTGCCATAAAGGTGGACCAGGGATGACTCTAGGATGTGTTTGTACGATATGGGTATCAAATTAAATGTGGTAATGAGTATTTTAAAAGGGAGTGGGCCTTAGTTCTATAGGTGGACGCCTTTTCGAGATATCGCCATAAAGGTGGACCAGGGGTGAATCTAGATTGTGTTCGTGCGATAGGGGCATCAAATGAAAGGTGTTAATGAGTATTTTAAAAGGGAGTGGGCCTTAGTTCTATAGGTGGACGCCCTTTCGAGATATCGCCATAAAGGTGGACCGGGGTGACTCTAGAATTTGTTTGTTGATTATTTAAAAGGGAGTGGGCCTTCGTTCTATAGGTGAACGCCTCTTCGAGATATCGCCATAAAGGTGGACCAGGGGTGACTCTAGGATGTATTTATACGATATGGTTATCAAACTAAAGATATTAATGAGGGATTTAAAGGGGAGTGGCCCTTAGTTGTATATGTGAATGCGTTTTCGAGATATCGACCAAAATGTGGAAAAGGGTGACCCATAACATCATATGTCGGGTACCGTTAATTTATTTATATATGTAATACCACGAACAGTATTCCTGCCAAGATTCCAAGGGCTTTTGATTTCGCTCTGCAGATTTCGGCCATTTTTTATACCAAGATAAAGTGAGTTCAGATAAGTACGTGAACTAAATTTAGTAAAGATATATCGATTTTTGATCAAGTTGTCGTGTTAACGGCTGAGCGGAAGGACAGACGGCCGACTGTGTATAAAAACTGGGCGTGGCTTCAACCGATTTCGCCCATTTTTACAGAAAACAGTTATCATCATAGAATTTATGCTCCTACCAAATTTCACAAAGATTGGTTAATTTTTGTTCGACTTATGGCATTAAAAGTATTCTAGATAAATTAAATGAAAAAGGGTGGAGCCACGCCTATTTTAAAATTTTCTTTTATTTTTGTATTTCGTTGCACCATATCATTACTGGTGTTGAATGTTGACATAATTTACTTATATACTGTAAAGATATTCAATTTTTTGTTAAAATTTGACTTAAGCAAATTTTTTTTTAAATGTGGGCGTGTTCGTCATCCGATTTTGCTAATTTTTATTCACCACACATACAGTAATAGGAGTAATTTTCCTGCCAAATTTCATCATAATATATTCAACGGCTGCCAAATTACAGCTTGCAAAACTTTTAAATTACCTTCTTTTAAAAGTGGGAGGTGCCACGCCCGTTGTCCATCATTTTACTAATTTTCCATTCTGTGTCATAAGGTCAACCCACCTACAAAAGTTTCATCGCTTTATCCGTCTTTGGTAATGAATTATCGCACTTTTTCGGTTTTTCGTAATTTTCGATATCAAAAAAGTGGGCATGGTTATAGTCCGATTTCGTTCATTTTAAATAGCGATCTGAGATGAGTGCCCAGGAACCTATGCACCACCGTCCGTCTGTCCGTCCGCCCGTCTGTGCGCTAATACGATAACTTGAGTAAATATTGAGATATCTTCACCAAATTTGGTACACGAGCTTATCTGTACCCAGAATAGATTGTTCAATACTAATGAGCGAAATAGGATAATAACCACGCCCACTTTTTATATACATAACATTTTGGAAAACAAAAAAAAAAAACTGATTATTTAGTAAATAATGCACCTCGAATGTTGACATTTGACGTGTGGACTGATATTGAGACTCTTGATAAAAATTGGTGGTGCACCGCCTACTTGTGATAAAATCAATTTTACAAATATTATTAAACATAAATCAAAACTCGTTAAACCTATCGTAACAAAATTCGGCAGAGAGGTTGCCTTTAGTATAAGGAACGCTTTGGAGAAAAATTAACGAAAATCGGGTAAGGACCACGCCCACTTTTATATAAGAGATTTTTAAAAGGGACGTGGGCGATTAAAATAAGCTATATATTTGCAAAAAAAGAGCTTTATATCAATAATATTTCATTTCCCAAGTGGATTTATAACAATAAATAGGAAAAACTTCAAATTTCAATAAATGGGCGTGGCACCGACCCTTTATGACTAAGCAATTTTCTATGTTTCGGGAACCATAACTCGAAGAAAAATTAGTTCAGAATATAACCATATGTATCTGTATTATTGCGCAGCCTTGTAACACTATTAAGCACACAAAACAAACAAAAACAGCATTTGACGTATACAGATGGGTATGTGATGTTCGGTTTCACACATCTTTCTTCTTTTGCCACTAGCTTCTAAGGTAGGCAATGAAATCGGAACCGGAATGTTTTCGTACATTGTATATCGGAGGAGATGCAAAATTTGTTGTTGTATATAACACCTAACGACTGCGAAAGTTCGATCACCCTTAAACTTCTTAGCAGGTTGTATTAAATTTTCAACTTCGGTTCAACCTTCCTTCTTTCTACCAGCTAACTGTTTTTGGAAACCGCAATAACTTGGAGCCTATTTGACCTCGCCTAAAGACGTTTGAAAAGTTTTAAGCAGTTTTATAAAAGTGGGCTGCTTGCCGCCTTTGAGCAGATGTACAGTTTTGTTTCGAGCTGTTAACGTTACGTGTAAGTTTCAGGGACATTTTTGGACGATTTTCGTATCACTTTAAAACTGTTTTCATTTATGTGTTTATCATTATCACACATTTTGGGAACCACTTCTGGACCATTTCAAGAGTGTTTTAGAGAAAATTTTAGACCTAAAAATGGTACTGCTTTTGAGATAATTTTGGAACTTTTTTGTATTTATTTTGGGGCTATATCGAGATTTTTGGAAGCTATTTCGGAATTGGTTTCTGGACTACCTCCTCAAAGATTTGACCTGGAATTACATTGGCGAATGCTTTATTTTAAACGCTAAAGACTGTTACTTCAGATGACACCTCAGTTAGAAAGCAGTAAATCAGATGATGGTGGATTCCAAATCCCAGCAAAAACCCAGACTACTGCATTGGACAATGTATTAACACTTTTTGATAAACTGAGACTGCGAAGACTCAGTTTTAGAATGCTAAAGTCACCACCTCGAATCTCGTTTTTTTGTTTTCTGAAGCGGCTTAAGGTACCACACGATTGAATAATGAGCCAAAGCTTTGCAGGAAAAAAGCAGTTTCATACATTTCAGTCCTTTTTTGAATTTGATTATGTAAGTTTGGTTCTCACTTATTCAGCCCTATTCTGCATTTCGACTTGGATTGGAATTTTTTCGATTTGGCTATCTTGGTATTCTGTGTTCCAATCTCTTTCGATCCAACTTCGAATCGTTCGATTTTTTGTATTCCGCATTTCGATCTTAGTTCCGTTTTTCTAAGTTGCAAATTAGTTGGCGGAAAAATATTTTCTTTTATTTTTTTATTAATTTATAACAGAATTTTAACAAAAATGTAAGTAAAACTTGTTAAGAAACGTAGAAGGCTTGATGATGATTGTTTTTTATATGTTTCCAGGTCAAAAACAACATGTCGTTGTCGAAGTCCTTGGACGTATTTGCCCCGCAAAAGTATCTAGCACATACTTGAAAGCATCCTTGTTAAGTCGAAAGTTTTTTTTTGAACCTAAATAAGAAAATAAGTCATTAAACTTTACCACTTTTAAGTTCAATTTCTTACAATTCGTCACTCATCTCAAATGGATTACACAAATTTCGCAATATTTGCCTTTCCATTCTCGCCTGGCAATTTTCGTATGCGTTGCTTTCCAACTCCAAAAATAATGCCGCGGCTATTGATTCCATTATAATAGACAGCTATAATTTGTGTCTGTTCGTTGAGTCCAATTATATGCCAAAGCAAGCTGCCGGCGTAGAGGAAGGTGAAGCGAAAATGTAAACAATCTTTGCGGAAAGAATAAATAAACCTTTATAAAGTATTTTAGGCCAGTGCAATGAAATTAGCATCCTTAAAATTCAAAAATGTCAACTATATTCGTGCAGGAATCCGTTTTAACAAAACTTGGTGGCCACGGCAGGGAATTGGCCAAAAGAACGACAAAAACGCACTTACAATTATGAAAGCACTTCACTCAAAAAAATATAACACTGCGGCAATATATTCTATTGCTTTTTTTTGTACAAAATGGCGTGGATAATAAAATATAAACGTTTTTCAGTGTTTTTTACAAATTTTCATTAATTTATTTTGTTCCAATGTTCACACATTCCATACCAACAGCTGATTTCGAAAAATCATTTGCTCTTCCTCTTCTCTTTACGATTCCGTCGTAATGCAGAATACCAAACTTCGATTAAAGCGGAGCGTAGAACGGGAACGTAATCGAAATGCAGAATAGGGGTGATTATGTTCTTCGACTCGAGCTTCATGCTCCAGCTTCAAAAATCAAAATTACCTTGTCTGAAACTTGATTTGAATCACTCAAAGATGTTCCTCATAATACTTATGGGCCTTTAGTTGTTATCCAAGTAAATTACGTAAGGAAAGCAAAGTCGGTCATGGTGGCAGAAAAATAAATAAATACAAGCTTCAGTTGCGTCGCATTTCATTTTTCCTTCAAATCATCAGTGGGCCGAGACTACAACGGCATGCTGACATACAATCAGTTTGTATTCGAAGAAAAATTATTTGTCTTTGCACGTCGTCAGGATCTGATCAAAAGTAAACATAAAAGGTCTTAGGCAGCATTTTTTATAGTCCGAGTAGATCGTTGACTGCACACCTTCACAATGCAGGCCGATGTTAAATATCTTCATTGCATTCGCTAATTCGTACTTTGAGTACGTTTCAAACGTTGGTTACTTGATCTAGCTTATTTTTCCTGCATATATGTTCCCCTTTTCCAAAACCTGATGCCACTCGCTGTCCTTGCCGGAAAACTTTTCTGACAGTATGCTATCCGCCAGTAACCTTATCATATACCCTCTTCGAATGCTTATAGGCTATTTATCAAAAGGCATTTCTCGTAGCGCTCGACCTCTCAAAGCCTTTTGCCAGAGTCAGCCGTGACATCTTACTGAAAGGCATAGATGGATCATCTCTTCCCTCCCAGTCTAAATAGGTGAACCGCCAATACTCTGAGTGGGCGGTAGGCGTTGGGGAAATCTTGTTACGATATATCTAGGAAGTGGTAAACAAAGGAACAAAAGGGTACTCCTTATTTTGTTTAAGGTTTATCAATAGAAGCTTTCCTTCCGACCGAAAATAATCTTCATTGTGTCTTGCACTTTAAATTGAATTATAATGGGTACATTCGTAGATAATCTATTCTATCTCTTGTCTTATCAGTTTGCTCATCCCGTGCGTTTTGGGCGTTACTATCACCTACCATAAGGCCAATTTAAACTTAACTTTAAGTTCTCTGAAAAGTGTGTTGATTTTGTTTATAATCCTTTATTTCACAGAAACACTCTAAGCATCTAATTGGCAGCTGACTTTAACATTTTCATATTCTCTTTTGCAATTATTTGCCACATTTTTTTGTGCTTTTACTTTTTTTGTTGGTAAAGGATTAGGCCGAAGCATTAAACTAAACGATGATAGCGGCTGCCAAGCTAAAATGGTTAATTCTTTCAGAACTGAAATATTTCTATTGAATTTGTTTGTGTTTGTGTGTGTTTGGGTTAAATTTTTGTTACAATTTTTTCATGTTTTGCACTAGCACATTTATGCGCATTTAATGGTACATCATTTTAACAGGATAACTACCAAAATGGATATATCTACACTGAAAGAAATGGTGCTAGTAAAATCAACTAATCGGTTCTGTTGTTTTTGACTTAACGGCGATTCGGCCAAATTAATCGAATTATGATTCGACCGAGTTCTTTGTCAAGCGAACAAATTAGTTTAGTCATTTCAACAGAAGAGAAATTGTCGCTCTTAAGTTAACTTAATTCTGTAAAATTGACAGATTCCTAATCAATTTAACTGATTTTTTTGTTAACTCAACTGATCTCACTGGTCATTTCAACAGCGATCAACAGTCAATATATGAGCAAATTTCAAAGAGAATTTTACGCTCACTGCGCTCTCTACTTTGTACTTATGTATGCTGTGTACTATGTGTACTATATGTATGCACATATTTACGTATGTATATGGCAGCCGCCGTCGTGTGATGGTAGCGTGCTCCGCCTACCACACCGAAGACCCTGGGTTCACACCCCGGGCAAAGCAACATACAAATTTTAGAAATAAGGGGTTTCAATTAGAAGAAAACTTTCCTAAGCGAGGTCACCCCTCGGCACTGTTCAGCAAGCACTCCCGAGTGTATTTCTGCCATGTAAAGATCTCAGTGAAAACTCATCTGCCTTGCAAATGCCGCAACATAGGTACTTTCGTACAAAGCTGTCGCAACAACTTTTTTTTTTTGTTCATTTGACTACTAGAACGGTCAATTACGAATCAACGATTTGTGCGCAGTTGATTCACCACTTGTTGCGTTGGATAAAAATTGACAGAAATTTCGGTTGAATTGGCCCGTATTTTGGTTGATTTTACCAGTCTTTTTCTTTCAGTGTATGTATATTTAATATATATGTAGGTAGACAAATCTATGCGCCATAAGGCTGCAGGTATCAAAGTAGCTATAAACAAAGACAACAGTAAATTACCGTCCATGCAAAGGAACGCAGTTGGATAAACAAATAGCCAGCGGTATTTATTAGTGTAAATGCCAAACGGTCATAACAAATTTGTAGGTGCGGAAAGTTGGAAAAGGTTTCAAAAAAATATGGCTGCTATTATTTTGAATTTAAGCGCTTCTTTGATCTTTTGACCTTTTTTGTTGTGCCTTTATTGTTTTTGCCTTAGAGCGGAAAGTTTACAATTTATTTTGGGTTAGCTGGTTTTTAATATTCTAGAAAAACTAAGCACTTCATTAATTTTCCATAGTTCTGCGTACTTTGATCGATCCTTCATCTGGGATATCTAAGCTGCGAGATAAATAAGAAATTATTTGGTTTTGTATATTTACTATTAGAGTTTATTACATTGTATTGAATAATGTGTTTCCTTTTAATAGAAGAAAATTGTGTGTCCGTAAACTCGTTCGTTTATTTATTTTTACATTTTTGGCATTTCATCATTATTTCTTATACTATGTTCAAACAGAAAAATAAATTGAGGCAATTTCGATTTAAATTGAGTGGTGTTCATACAACAAAATGTGCGTGTTGGTATAAGGCGAATGGAATGAAATAAAAACATAAAACTTTGAAATGTTTTTGTGTTGCAAGGCGAATTCAGTACCAAAAGCTGAATGCTTCTTCTTGATAATTTTCCATACAAAGCCTTGTGCAACAATATGTCAGTTAATCGAAATCAATGAAAATTTTCTTTTGACTTGACATTCTGCACGGCGAATTGGTTGAATTCAGTTTGCCACAACCTGGTATGGATTCGCCTTGGTAGTAAGACAATGTGTTCAATGTTTTGGTTTCATTTTGAGTTTGCCATCTTCTTTTGACAATCCCTAATCCAGTGAAATGAAAAAAATAAAATCAACTGATGAGATGAGCCAACCATATAGTTGAGCCATGCGTAACTGACGTTTAAATCTACTCAATAAATTTTTTTATTTCGAAAACAATTTTACTGAAAAAATTAGATTTTTTCTAAATGGAAAAGAACTACAAACAACGCAGGGTACTTGGAGAGGAAGTTCTGGATACTTATTTCTCGAGTTTTGTTTTGAAAAATACGATTACTGTTATTTTTGTTTTTCATATTTTGTTTATTGTTATCATGATTCAATCACAAGAGGTTTGCTTTTTTGACAATTGCAGCCATTTTGCTCCCAAATCGAATTGACATTCGTTAACTCTGTTGTTTCTTTGTGATTTTTCGAAAAATATTAGTAGTAGAAATATGAAGCAATCAGTTTACAAATACCCGATAAGTACTGAGTTGCATAATTCTTTAGAACAATTTTATAATTTTATGCCCATGATCTATTATTGTGGGTTTTATGAAAAGTACGGACACCAAGGAATCGTGCATTTTCGTAAACCTATGAACATATTCATCGTTCAACGTCAAAAACTCGACTAGTAAATCGATTCACGTAAAAATGTCATTAGTAAATAACGGAGATGTCATAAAGAAATGTACTCATTGAGCATGTTAACTTATTCATTTCGTATGTTCGCAACATTCGTCTCCATTTAAGAATTTAAGGAGTCGGTTTATATTTTGAATGTTATGTACTTATATTCTTATTTGATATATTCGGAACTCGTTAGATGGTATCAAAGGAACGTGTTCCGAATATTCAGAATTAATGAATACTTAAACGGAAAAGAGCTTTCCGGAATTTCTGAGTAAAAAGTGTAGCAGGACCGCTTAACTCTTAACAATAAGCCATTTTCTTTTATTTTTTTTTTGTAAGTTCATTGCGTCTGCTGAGTAGAGTATCACCCCATATCGGCTGCCTGTTCCAAATAGTCCTATCTCAAAATATTTAAAAAAAATTTCACATTTCAGTATTTGGCACAAACTGCCCTATATTAGAATTAGATTGAAGAACGCCTTATCTCAGATTGCTTTTCATTAAATCCCTCTTATGTCAAAATGCATTGAACTTATACTCAGATCTGGAGTTTTTGAAACAAATTTTGAGATAGTGTATTTATGAATAAAGTTCTAACGTACGACATTCTTCAAACAAATTCTGAAAGAATGACCAAACCACCATAACTCTTTATCAATTCACGAAATATTTAGTAGAAAATGAATTATTTCCCCCAAAACCTCTTGGCATTTACAGATTTATTATCACTAATAATATACTACTAAAGGTAATTTTCTACTACAATTTTCGCTGAAGGGGATTGAAATATTCACAGATATTTGTTTTTCATATTTTGGTATATACATTAGATGCCACGCCCCTAAATATTAAAAATACCCCATATGCACTGAAGACTTCTATTTACTCCCTCCAGCGGATCTGCATCCGGCAAAGGATCGTCAACATCGATAACACTCCCCAAGGCCTTCGGGGAGTGTCGTAATCGCTACAACAACAACAACTTCTATTTCCTACAAATTGGAGCAAATTTCATCCAAATCGGCCCCACGCACAGTGCCGCGAAGGTGGACAAAAATACAAAAATCGACTGTCTTGAAACTTAGATGTTTTGATGTCAAGTTACAGCTAAAACTCCAACTAAGAGAAGTTCATAAGTTGTTTTGTGATAAAAACAACTTTCTGCCTCACACACCCCTCAAAATACACTTATTTTCTACATACTATTTCATTTTGGGGTTTCGCACATAAAAGTGGTCGCAGTTAAAAAATTTTTAAAAATACATTTTTATTCCTAGCAAAATCAAATTTTGCACTTTGATGAAGATATATGCGACAAACCAAAAAATTTTTGGTACATAAAAAAACACTTATACAAATATTTTTTTTATTAATAAATAAATATATGAATAAACATACCAAAATCCGAAATTTTGGTAAATTTGAAGACAAAGAAAACCCAAGTCGGTGACATTTTTTTTTGTTTATGGTAGTTTGGACCTTCTACTAACAGAAATAATCGAAATCTCTTCCGCCTTCTTCCGCCTCGCGAAAATCTTCAATTTTGAAAAAGTGAATAAATGCCTTTTTTTTGGTACTGCTTTAGCATTAGACGAAACGCGAACAAAAAGAAAAAATAAATATGTGACATATTCATCTTCATCTGCATATTTAGCTTAAGCACAAACAAAAAGAGCTCTGCGAAAATGCACATTAGGGTGGTCCAATTGCTTTTTTTTTTTTTTTTATTTATCTCTTTTATAATTTTGTTCACCTAACTAATTACTTTATCTGTGAAAAATTTCATAGTTTTACTATTAGTGGAAGATGGTGCTCAACGCGAGTTTAAAATTTCATTTATAACTTGTATTTGACATATTTTTTCTATCCATTTAACAAAAAAAATCAGGATTAAAAAATATAAAACAGCAATAAGCACCTTTTATATCTTAACCGACTTTTCTTAAATTTAAACTTGAAAGTAAAGTATGAGTAACAATATACTGAAAAGGCCAACATTTTTTTATACTCAGTTGAGCAGAGCTCACAGAGTATATTAAGTTTGATTGGATAACGGTTGGTTGTATATATATAAAGGAATCGAGATAGATATAGACTTCCATATATCAAAAAAATCAGGATCGAAAAAAAATTTGATTGATCCATGTCCGTCCGCCCGTTAACACGATAACTTGAGTAAATTTTGAGGTATCTTGATGAAATTTGGTATGTAGGTTCCTGAGCACTCATCTCAGATCGCTATTTAAAATGAACGATATCGGACTATAACCACGCCCACTTTTTCGATATCGAAAATTTCGAAAAACCGAAAAAGTGCGATAATTCATTACAAAAGACCGATACAGCGACGAAACTTGGTAGATGAGTTGAACTTATGACGCAGAATAGAAAATTAGTAAAATTTTGGACAATGGGCGTGGCACCGCCCACTTTTAAAAGAAGGTAATTTAAAACTTTTGCAAGCTGAAATTTGGCAGTCGTTGAAGATATCATTATGAAATTTGGCAGGAACGTTACTCCTATTACTATATGTACGGTTAATAAAAATTAGCAAAATCGGAGAAGGACCACGCCCACTTAAAAAAAAAAAATTTTAACAAAAAATTTAATATCTTTACAGTATATAAGTAAATTATGTCAACATTCAACACCAGTAATGATATGGTGCAACAAAATACAAAAATAAAAGAAAATTTCAAAATGGGCGTGGCTCCGCCCTTTTTCATTTAATTTGTCTAGGATACTTTTAACGCCATAAGTCGAACAAAAATTAACCAATCCTTTTGAAATTGGGCACGGGCATAGATTTTATGACGTTAACTGTTTTCTGTGAAAATGGGCGAAATCGGTTGATGTCACGCCCAGTTTTATACACAGTCGTCCGTCTGTCCTTCCGCATGGCCGTTAACACGATAACTTGAGCAAAAATCGACATATCTTTAATGAACTTAGTTCACGTGCTCACTTGAACTCACTTTATCTTGGTATGAAAAATGAACGAAATCCGACTATGACCACGCCCACTTTTTCGATATCGAAAATTATGAAAAATGAAAAAAATGCCATAATTCTATACCAAATACGAAAAAAGAGATGAAACATGGTAAGGTAATTGGATTGTTTTATTGACGCGAAATATAACTTTAGAAAAAACTTTATAAAATGGTTGTGACACCTACCATATTAAGTAGAAGAAGATGAAAAAGTTCTGCAGGGCGAAATAAAAAACACTTAAAATCTTGGCAGGTATTACATATATAAAAAAAAAAATAAGCGGTATCCAGCAGATGATGTTCTAGGTCACCCTGGTCCACATTTTGGTCGATATCTGGAAAACGCCTTCACATATACAACTACCACCACTCCCTTTTAAAACTTTCATTAATACCTTTAATTTGATACCCATATCGTACAAACTCATTCTAGAGTCACCCCTGTTCCACCTTTATGGCGATATCTCGAAAAGGCGTCCACCTATAGAACTAAGGCCCACTCCCTTTTAAAAATACGCATTAACTCCTTTCGTTTGATACCCATATTGCACAAACGAATTCTAGAGTTACCCCTGGCCCACCTTTATGGCGATATCTCGAAACGGCGTCCACCTATGGAACTAAGGATTACTGCCTTTTAAAATACTCATTAACACCTTTCATTTGATACCCATATTGTACAAACAAATTCTAGGGTCACCCATGGTCCACCTTTATGGCGATATCTCGAAACGGCGTCCACTTGTAGAACTAAGGCCCACTCCCTTTTAAAATACTCATTAATACCTTTCGTTTGATGCCCATATTGTGCAAACAAATTCTAGGGCCACCCCTGGTCCACCTTTATGGCGATATCTCGAAACGGCGTCCACCTATGGAACTAAGGATTACTCCCTTTTAAAATGCTCATTAACACCTTTCTTTTGATACCCATATTGTACAAACAAATTCTAGGGTCACCCATGGTCCACCTTTATGGCGATATCTCGAAACGGCGTCCACCTATGGAACTAAGGATTACTCCCTTTTAAAATTCTCATTAACACCTTTCATTTGATAACCACATCGTACAAACGCATTCTATAGTCACCCCTGGTCCACCTCTATGGCGATATCTCGAAAAGGCGACCACCTATACAACAACCACCACTCCCTTTTAAAACTTTCATTAATACCTTTAATTTGATACCCATATCGTACAAACACATTCTAGAGTCACCCCTGGTCCACCTTTATGGCGATATTTCGAAACGGCGTCCACTTGTAGAACTAAGGCCCACTCCCTTTTAAAATACTCATTAACACCTTTCTTTTGATACCCATATTGTACAAACAAATTCTAGGGTCACCCATGGTCCACCTTTATGGCGATATCTCGAAACGGCGTCCACCTATGGAACTAAGGATTACTCCCTTTTAAAATTCTCATTAACACCTTTCATTTGATAACCACATCGTACAAACGCATTCTATAGTCACCCCTGGTCCACCTCTATGGCGATATCTCGAAAAGGCGACCACCTATACAACAACCACCACTCCCTTTTAAAACTTTCATTAATACCTTTAATTTGATACCCATATCGTACAAACACATTCTAGAGTCACCCCTGGTCCACCTTTATGGCGATATTTCGAAACGGCGTCCACTTGTAGAACTAAGGCCCACTCCCTTTTAAAATACTCATTAACACCTTTCGTTTGATGCCCATATTGTGCAAACAAATTCTAGGGTCACCCATGGTCCACCTTTATGGTGATATTTCGAAACGGCGGCCACCTATACAACTACCACCACTCCCTTTTAAAACTTTCATTAATACCTTTAATTTGATACCCATATCGTACAAACACATTCTAGAGTCACCCCTGGTCCACCTTTATGGCGATATTTCGAAACGGCGTCCACTTGTAGAACTAAGGCCCACTCCCTTTTAAAATACTCATTAACACCTTTCTTTTGATACCCATATTGTACAAACAAATTCTAGGGTCACCCATGGTCCACCTTTATGGCGATATCTCGAAACGGCGTCCACCTATGGAACTAAGGATTACTCCCTTTTAAAATTCTCATTAACACCTTTCATTTGATAACCACATCGTACAAACGCATTCTATAGTCACCCCTGGTCCACCTCTATGGCGATATCTCGAAAAGGCGACCACCTATACAACAACCACCACTCCCTTTTAAAACTTTCATTAATACCTTTAATTTGATACCCATATCGTACAAACACATTCTAGAGTCACCCCTGGTCCACCTTTATGGCGATATTTCGAAACGGCGTCCACTTGTAGAACTAAGGCCCACTCCCTTTTAAAATACTCATTAACACCTTTCGTTTGATGCCCATATCGTACAAACACATTCTAGAGTCACCCCTGGTCCGCCTTTATGGCGATATTTCGAAACGGCATCCACCTATAGAACTAAGGCCCACTCCCTTTTAAAATACTCATTAACACCATTCGTTTGATGCCCATATTGTACAAACAAATTCTAGGGTCGCCCCTGGTCCACCTTTGTGGCGATATCTCGAAACGGCGTCCACCTATGGAACTAAGGATTACTCCCGTTTAAAATACTCATTAACACCTTTCGTTTGATACCCATATCGTACAAACGCATTCTAGAGTCAACCCTGATCCACCTTTATGGCTATATCCCTAAATGGCGTCCACCTATAGAACTATGGCCCACTCCCTCATAAAATACTCTTTAATGCCTTTCATTTGATACACATGTCATACAAGCACATTCCAGGGTTTCCCTCGGTTCATTTTCCTACATGGTTATTTTCCCTTATGCTGTCACCATAGCTCTCAACTGAGTATGTAATGTTCGGTTACACCCGAACTTAACCTTCCTTACTTGTTTAATATAAACTTGAACCACCTTAATGCACATATGTGCGTGTGAAAACAAGTGACCGCAGCAGGTAAATCGGCACTTGTTTATCTCACTTCAAAATAAAGTGTCGAAAGCCAAAACATAAAACTTTTATAATAAATAAATAAAAATGTCAATTAAAATCGGAAATAGTAATTTGGTAGATTTATGGTTTGAAACACCCCTTAAAGAAAGATTATCATCAGTCATTTTTGCTTTTGTTTGTGAAAAGTTAACTAATGTTGAATTTGATAGAAATAATGTGAGGAAAATTGTTTATAGATTCAGTTATGACATGAACAACAAGTGGAGAGAAGCTGCCTATAAAAAAGAGCGATTTATTAAATGGAACTCTTCTTGGCTTCAATGGGCAGTCTTTGAAACTGAAGATCCCGATGATTTAATGTATGCCTTGTAGTGTGAAAGTTTGTAATTGAATATAAATTTCAGATACCAAGCACCAGTACGGGAAAAGAGGCAGACCGCAAGTAGAGTTTCAGTAGCTTCAGAAAAGTCAAAATCCCGAAAGATAAGTAAAATAATTGAAGAACATAGTAAGGAAGAAATTACTTATGCTGCGCGGAAAGTAAGGAAAGGTGAAAAAGAACCTGATAACACTATAAAGAAGTGTCTTGAGCCCTTTGAAACGCTGGCCTTATGTTTAGATTTAGATTTATCAGAAGAAAAATATTATAAACTTCGCAAAGTTGTTAATAGTATGCATACGGATTCTTTCCCAAGCACGTATGAGTTAAGCAAATTCAAACACAATTTAGTACCACATATAGAAGCGACTAAAACTTCAGCAGAAGTGAATTTAAAGGCTTTTCTGCATATTACATCAAAACACATCTTAGAAGTTTGTTCAGACAAACACCCAGTGGGCAAACTTATACTTACATGTAAATGGGGAATGGATGGTAGTTCTGGGCACAGTCGATATAAGCAAAATTTCTCGGTGGAAGACCTCGCAGATGAATTTATTTTCGTAATTGCTTTTTTACAAATAAAGTTCGTATAAAATCAATTAGTTTCCAAAGTATATATTGTAAATTTAAAAATTTTTTTTTCACAATTTAAGGCTCATCGATTCCTAATCAGGTAATGAAATATGGGTCAACCGAACTTCTTTCTCTACTCTCTTATGTAGACTAGTGAAATTTATTTATACGAAAGAAGGAAAAGAGGTAATTCATTCTGATTATAATAAAATGGTTCAGATGATTAATGATTTGGAATGCGATATTTTCAAAAATAAGAAGGGAATAGCTGAAATTTCCTACGTCATGCACTGCACTATGATTGACGGTGCAGTAGCTAATGTTTTAACAAACACCAATTCTTCGAGCAGATGTTTTATATGTCATGCAAGCCCAACGGAAATGAACAATATTGAACAAAACAAAATACCAAATCCAGATCAATATAAATTTGGGTTATCAACCCTCCATTGCTGGACTCGATTCTTTGAATTTTTACTGCACATAGCCTGCCGCCTGCCTTTTAAGAAATGGCAAGTCAGAATAGAAAATAAGGCTAAATTTATTGAAACTAAAACCCGTATACAAAAAGAATTCAAAGATAAAACAGGTTTGATAATTGATCAAGTCAAGAAAGGGTTTGGCACAACTAATGATGGAAATACAGCTCGACGTTTTTTTGAAAATATTGACGTTGCCGCAGAAATTACTCGTCTGGATAAGTCTCTAATCAATAGTTTTTTTCTGGTGCTTAGAGTCCTCTCCTGTGGAAAAGAAATAAAAACCCAAGAGTGTAGTGTTTTGTTGACCGAAACAAGAGAGTTATACCTAAAAAATTATGGTTGGTATAACATGTCAAGTTCTGTGCATAAAATTTTAGTACATGGATGTGATGTAATTAAATACTTTGATTTACCAATAGGATTTTTATGCTATGTTATGATTTATTTGTCTTAATCTGTACTTCCACGTTTTTTATCAGGTTCTTTATTAGAAGAAGCCTTAGAATGTTCACACAAAAACATAAGAAAATATCGGCTTAATCATACACGAAAAACTGGAAGAGTACAAAGCAATACGGATTTAATGACCCGTTTGATATTATCATCCGATCCATTAGTTGCATTTAAAAGAAATATAAAACAGAGAAACAAATATTCGAAGGATTCTGATCTCAGCTTTAAAAAATATATTGTTGAAAGTGATGAAGCAGACAACGACATGGAATCTTCTGAGGACTCTGAAACTGATTGATTATAATAGTTCTGTTTTTATTTACATAGTCAAGAGCGACTATGCTTTATTTTTTTTACAGAACGGGTAAAATGTAACAAAAAAAAAACCGACTTAATTTTTAAAATTAGCGTAATACTATGTTCAAACAGAAAAATAAATTGAGGCAACTTCGATTTGAATTGAGTGCTGTTCATACAACTCGATTTAGCTTACACAATGGTAATTTGATAGCTGGTTGGCTCATCTCTACAGCAAGAACATACCTTTGTTCAGACTGTCAAAATGTGCGTGTTGGTATTAGGCGAATGAAATGGAATGAAAACATAAAACTTTGGAATTTTTGTGTGTTGTAAGAAAATGTGTTCAATGTTTTGGTTTCATTTTGAGTTTGCCATCTTCTTTTGACAATCCCTACACCAGTGAAATGAAAAAAATAAAATCAGCTGATGAGATGAGCCCACCATATAGTTCAGCCAAGCGTAACTGACGTTTAAATCTACTCAATAAACATACTTTACAAGGTTGCATTTGCAGTTTGAAACAATTTATTACGCAATTTCTTTTAAATTGGCAATTTATTATTACTATTTGTTATATGATAAATTTCGTAATAAATTACCCAAATGGTATAAATTGCCAATTTGGTGTGTCTTTGTACATAGTATAATGTATTAAATTACCCTAATGTAAAGATGCGACAAATTATAACTAAAAATTATATTTTTCTGAACATTTATAAACAATTATATGCCACATTACAATTTTATATAATAACGTGCAAAAACCCGGTTTTTTTTCAATCAGTTCTGGCGAGTACTTCACTTTTTATAAACATATGTCTACGATGATTATGGCTTATTCGACCTTTTTATCAAATTGTAAAAAAAAATTGTTTTAAATTAATTGGTAACCGGGATTGAATAACAGATTTTTTGTCTAAAATTGGCGTGATATAGTCCTTTGAGGTGTGAAGTTTCGGCCCATTCTGACGACTCATTCTACTTATATCAACACATGTCCGCAATAACTATTTTCATACAAAAATGCGAGAAAAACTCGGGTTTCTCGAAATGAGTAACCGGTACAGAAAACCCGATTTCATTTTTTAAATTAGCGTGGTGTGAAGTTTCAGCCAATTCAGACCACTCCTTCTATTTTTGTCCATCTTTTGTATGGAGTCGCGGCACTGTGCCACAGTGCGTTCAAAGAAGGAAATGAAATGTTTGCGTCTTGCTTTTTTATATAAAGATAAATTTTTTGTCATTTTTACATGTTACTTAAGTAATTTTTAACTTGTATTTGTTTCGTTTTTTTCATTGCTTTATTTTGCTGTATATGTTTGTATTTTGACTTATCTCGTACCTTTTCATTAATCAATGCTCGAGCTATATGTATGTACGTATGTATGTATGTATTTAATAATTTATAATCTAACACAAAGGCAACATATAATTTTGCCGCAGGTCATGTTTAGACATCAAAACCAATGTGTGGGCGGACAATGTTAAATAGTATAATGGTTGATTTATTATGATGTGCACTACAAACATGAATCCTTGACAAAATCATAAATGTGTAATAATGAAAATTATCGAACACTAAAAATGCATTTTGACTGTTTTTGAAAAAACCGTTCTCTGTAAATAGTTTCTACATTTTGTACGGTACTTTCGTAAACAATGTACAAGTGTTGATTTAGTGATCCAATTATTTCAAAACCAGTAAAGCTGAACATACTTGCTTTTGGCCGAAAGGCGACGATAAATCAATGTACAAGCAAATGCCTTCACACGTCGATGGGAGGTTAAATACAGTGTTAGGTTGTGAGCAACGAGATTTATATTAAATCTGTGAATTATTTATTAAACAAAATTAAAAATCATTTAGAAACGCCATTTAACTGGTGCCACATACTTTGCTATTAGATTTTAATTAAATAGTGGAGTGCGTCGGTCGTTCGTGGAAGAACAAAAGCTTCTGATTCCACTTCAGCATTGTTTTGATAAGAAATTCTGTTTGCAAAAGTTGCATCAAAAAACCTAAACCAGAAAATAGACCTTAGATATATTACTAACATATTTTCCTTCATATTTGTGTATTGTACTACCCATACTACCGTTAAGTTCAACTTTCTGCAGGAACAATGAGGTAACAAGATATGTGCGAAGCTGCCATCGTCGATTCAAGGGTTAAGCCGAACTCCATAGCATGCGAATATGTGGCCTAGTAAATAGTTTCCTGCACCTTTGCTTTGCTCGACATAGGATCCAGGTAGAAAGTCGGTAAGCAATAACTGCGAACCGGTTATTATATTGGATGATTTTGGGTCTGAAGGTCTCTTCTGTTGAACTTCAACGGATGCTTCCCCATCGAGGCCGCCTCAAAAAGTAATGTTGACCTCTAGCCACAACAAGGAGAGGTGATGTGGTAGATGGCTATTTTTCCCGATTTTTTAAACAAACTGCTTACGTCCATGCAGTCAATATGGATTACCCAAATTTTTCTAAAGATGATAAGATAAAAGAGAGCGAAAAGGGCCGCAGAAAGGGAAAACGGGAGCGTGTGCAAAATGAACGAGCTCCAAGGCGACAGGCGAATCCGAGCATAGAATAAAAATGAAGAAGGCTGCAAGGAAGAGAGCGTAAAAGAGCCCCCTCACAGTATTGGGCAGCATTACAAAATTGTCAGTGCTGGGGAACCGTATTCGACCCAATATGTAGTCAAAGCATTAGAAACTTGGCGACGGCAGTTCGCTGACAAAAATGTTGTTGCCAGAACCTTTTCATATTGTGACCGTTATTACGAAGACCAAGATTTTAACAGAATAAATAGGCAGCTTACACCTGAAGTCGATGGGACCACTTTTAGGAGGCAAAAAGGACCCAGCCCTAGGACTGTGAAACAGGTAGTTAGCACCGATAAGCCATATACGCGAAGCTAAAGACAGAGGCACTCCAATAGTGTTGAAGCAACTTTCTCGAAAGTTAAGCAGTAGATAAGCGGCGAACAGTAGTTATATACCAACAACAGAGAGAACTGATGACGTGGGTGATAAGTCAAATGAAGGTAACATCAGAACTCTCGTATTCTCGTAGAGACAAAAGGGAGGCTATAAGGAAAATTCGCCTAATCCCGGCTATACCTGATGTTTTGCTAATTTATCGTAACAGTCCATTTTTCATAATTCCTACCAAATGGCGTCGATCGTGACTAGAATGCTGCAGAACGAACCGCGTAAACAGGTTTCATCATTAGATGCATGCAACAATATCACGACCTTGAGATGGCTTAAGGGTTGCCCTTCAAACGCAAGAACCAAATCACACATTTTGAGGTGGTTTATAGCGCACAGATCTACAGAGTATTGGAGCGTGAGTGGTCATCAAAAAAATGCGATATGCTTCCAAACACTCTGCTGTCCGAGTGGACGGACTCCTCAGACCTAAGTTTAGGTGAGGTATGAGAATATCTAGCAAACTCATATGACAAAACTCTTTGAGAATAAGAATAGAAAAAAACATGCGCTGGCACGCAATATGCACAATCAATGAAAGGGAATAAGGAACAACTAGGCAATGCATATGTATGTATCAATATACATACGTGTGCTTACATATTAGACTGGGCCGAAAAAAGCAGCAAAAGTATGCCTCTGTATTTATACATAGCTTAGTTTTGAGGACCTCGACATCTTAAACATATTACTTGAAGCTACCATAAGTTACAAAAGTGGACTGAATCGCTAAAATTGCATTCTGTTTCATTTAAAACTCTTCTGTAATTTTAGACTTGCCCAGGGATTAAGGGAGTCTATAAGCGCAACCCGATTGACAACCTCCCCTACGCGAGCCGAAGCCTGTCACGAATATAAACGTATCACACAAATGTTTAGCAGGGGAGGCTCTGGCGACCACAAGTTTCTCATGGAATTTCATGGTTTGTGATGGGATGGCCTAGAAGGTTCAACGTGGTCATATTTAGTCATTCCCGAGCTGGTCGCGCTTGCACCTTATCGTGCTTGTTACCGTCAAGTACGGGATCTACATCCGGCAAAGGACCATCAACTTCGATAAT
Organism: Eurosta solidaginis; assembly: GCF_040869045.1. NCBI lineage: Eukaryota > Metazoa > Arthropoda > Insecta > Diptera > Tephritidae > Eurosta > Eurosta solidaginis. Next base: position 180,595,147 of record NC_090321.1, read on the forward strand.
ACTTCGAGGAATATCTTTATCGCTACAACAAAAACAACTAAAGGCCAAAGTGGACTTTTTGTCCCAATCTAATCGAATCAAATAACCAAGCTATAATAAAAAATGCATTTCGGCTCTTTCTTTTCTTTGTCTCACCATAATCTTCAAAAACAGTTGTCACCGACAGTTTGATTGTGAGAGCATTGAGGGCATTCGCTGGTTGACGGTGAAGCAGAACGGTAGTCAGTTCGTGTTACAATCAAGATTCTTATTATTTGTATTATAACTTAACCTAAACCTTTTGTTAATTAAATAAACAACTACATGTATTAGTTTTATAAACGTGGTGAGACCATTCATTTTAATTCATTTGGACATTCCTGACATCTCAGAATTGGGATGAACATATTTTACATCCATTCCTACATACGAATTGAATTTTCAATCAACGACACAAGCGAGGGGAAAAATACCACCTGTAAGCGAATCAACGAATAAATTTAAAAAGAAAAAGAGCAAAAAAGAGATCATTTGCAACAGTTACATACGAAAAGTTACAACGGCGAGTGACTTTGCATACGTACACAACAAAAGGTAAACGCAAACGAATCAACAATCGAAGTAGCGAATGTAAGAACACAAGCCGTTAGTTTGTGTGTTTGCAACGACTTCGATACAAACAAAACGACGAGAACGCAACAACAAAAATAAGACAAAAGCAAGAGTAGATTTTTTTTGTTTTGTGTTTTTGCAACGGCTTAAGCGCAGCGTATAAGGGGCAGTGGTGTTTATAGCTGCAATATTGAAGAACGTTCTGGAATTCTATGGAGGAGAATTATTATTGTGAGCCATACGGGGTGAACAACAGCGAGACGTTCAAGAAAACCCAACGTGATTACAAGTGAATTTCTGCAGAACTTAAAAAAAACAAGTAAGGAAGGCTAAGTTCGGGTGTAACCGAACATTACATACTCAGTTGAGAGCTATGGAGACAAAATAAGGAAAATCACCATGTAGGAAAATGAACCTAGGGTAACCCTGGAATGTGGTTGTATGACATGTGTATCAAATGGAAGGTATTAAAGAGTATTTTAAAAGAGAGTAAGCCATAGTTCTATGGATGGACGCCATTTAGGGATATCGCCATAAAGGTGGACCAGGGCTGACTCCAGAATTTGTTTGTACGATATGGGTACCAAATGAAAGGTGTTACTGAGCATTTTAAGAGGGAGTGGGCCTTAGGTCTATCGGTGGACGCCTTTTCGAGATATCGCCATTAAGGTGGGCCAGGGGTGACTCTAGAATGTGTTTGTACGATATGGGTATCAAATGAAAGGTGGTAATGAGTATTTTAAAAGGGAATGGGCTTTAGTTCTATAGGTGAACGCCTTTTCGAGAAATCGCCATAAAGGTGGACCAGGTGTGACTCTAGAATATGTTTGTACGATATGGGTATCAAATGAAAGCAGTTAATGAGTATTTTGAAAAGGAGTGATCCTTAGTTCCATAGGTGGACGCCGTTTCGAGATATCGCCATAAAGGTGGACCAGGGGTGTCTCTAGAATGTGTTTGTACGATATGGGAATCAAATGAAAGGTGTTACTGAGCATTTTAAGAGGGAGTGGGCATTAGGTCTATAGGTGGACGCCTTTTCGAGATATCACCATTAGGGTGGGCCAGGGGTGACTCTAGAATGTTTGTACGATATGGGTATCAAACGAAAAGTGTTACTGAGCATTTTAAGAGGGAGTGGGCATTAGGTCTATAGGTGGACGCCTTTTCGAAATGTCGCCATTAGGGTGGGCCAGGGGTGACTCTAGAATGTGTTTGTATGATATGGGTATCAAATGAAAGATGGTAATGAGTATTTTAAAAGGGATTAATCCTTAGTTCTATAGGTGGACGCCTTTTCGAGATATCGCCATAAAGGTGGACCAAGGGTGACTCTAGAATGTTTGTACGATATGGGTATCAAACGAAAGGTGTTACTGAGCATTTTAAGAGGGAGTGGGCACAAGGTCTATAGGTGGACGCCTTTTCGAGATATCGCCATTAGTGTGGGCCAGGGGTGGCTCTAGAATGTTTGTACGATATGGGTATCAAACGAAAGGTGTTGCTGAGCATTTTAAGAGGGAGTGGGCATTAGGTCTATAGGTGGACGCCTTTTCGAGATATCGCCATTAGGGTGGGCCAGGGGTGACTCTAGAATGTTTGTACGATATGGGTATCAAACGAAAGGTGTTACTGAGCATTTTAAGAGGGAGTGGGCATTAGGTCTATAGGTGGACGCCTTTTCGAGATATCGTCATTAGGGTGGGCCAAGGGTGACTCTAGAATGTGTTTGTGCGATATGGGTATCAAACGAATGGTGTTACTGAGCATTTTAAGAGGGAATGGGCATTAGGTCTATAGGTGGACGCCTTTTCGAGATATCGCCATTAGGGTGGGCCAGGGGTGACTCTAGAATGTTTGTACGATATGGGTATCAAACGAAAGGTGCTGCTGAGCATTTTAAGAGGGAGTGGGCATTAGGTCTATAGGTGGACGCCTTTTCGAGATATCGCCATTAGGGTGGGCCAGGGGTGACTCTAGAATGTTTGTACGATATGGGTATCAAACGAAAGGTGTTACCGAGAATTTTAAGAGGGAGTGGGCATTAGGTCTATAGGTGGACGCCTTTTCGAGATATCTCCATGAGGGTGGGCCAGGGGTGACTCTAGAATGTTTGTACGATATGGGTATCAAACGAAAGGTGTTACTGAGCATTTTAAGAGGGAGTGGACATTAGGTCTATAGGTGGACGCCTTTTCGAGATATCGCCATTAGGGTGGGCCAGGGGTGACTCTAGAATGTTTGTACGATATGGGTATCAAACGAAAGGTGTTGCTGAGCATTTTAAGAGGGAGTGGGCATTAGGTCTATAGGTGGACGCCTTTTCGAGATATCGCCATTAGGGTGGGCCAGGGGTGACTCTAGAATGTTTGTACGATATGGGTATCAAACGAAAGGTGTTACTGAGCATTTTAAGAGGGAGTGGGCATTAGGTCTATAGGTGGACGCCTTTTCGAGATATCGTCATTAGGGTGGGCCAGGGGTGACTCTAGAATGTGTTTGTGCGATATGGGTATCAAACGAATGGTGTTACTGAGCATTTTAAGAGGGAATGGGCATTAGGTCTATAGGTGGACGCCTTTTCGAGATATCGCCATTAGGGTGGGCCAGGGGTGACTCTAGAATGTTTGTACGATATGGGTATCAAACGAAAGGTGTTGCTGAGCATTTTAAGAGGGAGTGGACATTAGGTCTATAGGTGGACGCCTTTTCGAGATATCGCCATTAGGGTGGGCCAGGGGTGACTCTAGAATGTTTGTACGATATGGGTATCAAACGAAAGGTGTTACTGAGAATTTTAAGAGGGAGTGGGCATTAGGTCTATAGGTGGACGCCTTTTCGAGATATCGTCATTAGGGTGGGCCAGGGGTGACTCTAGAATGTGTTTGTACGATATGGATATCAAATTAAAGGTATTAATGAGGGTTTTAGAAGCAAGTGGCCCTTAGATGTATATGTGAAGGCGTTCTCGCGATATCGACCAAAATGTGGACCAGGTGATCCAGAAAATCATCTGTCGGGTACTGCTAATTTATTTATATATGCAATACCACTAACAGTATTCCTGCCAAGATTCCAAGGGCTGTTGATTTCGCCTTGTAGAACTTTTTCATTTTCTTCTACTTAATATGATAGGTGTCACACCCATTTTAAAAAGTTTTTTCCAAAGTTATTTTTTGCGTCAATAAACCAATCCAGTTACCATGCTTCATCCCTTTTTTCGTATTTGGTATAGAATTATGGCATTTTTTTCATTTTTCGTAATTTTCGATATCGATAAAGTGGGCGTGGTTATGGTCGGATTTCGGCCATTTTTTATACCAAGATAAAGTGAGTTCATATAAGTACGTGGGCTAAGTTTAGTAAAGATATATCGGTTTTTGCTCAAGTTATTGTGTTAACGGCCGAGCGGAAGGACAGACGGTGGACTGTGTATAAAAACTGGGCGTGGCTTCCACCGATTTTGCCCATTTTCACAGAGAACAGTTATAGTCATAGAATCTATGCCCCTACCAAATTTGAGAAGGATTCGTAAATTTTTGTTCGACTTATGGCATTAAAAGTATTCTAGACAAACTAAATGAAAATGGGCGGAGCCACGCCCATTTTGAAATTTTCTTTTATTTTTGTATTTTGTTGCATCATATTATTACTGGAGTTGAATTTTGACTTAATTTACTTATATTCAGTAAAGATATTAAATTTTTTGTTAAAATTTGAATTAAAAAAATTTTTTTTTAAAAAGTGGGCGTGTTCTTCATCCAATTTTGCTAATTTTTATTCAGCACATATATAGTAATAGTAGTAACGTTCCTGCCAAATTTCATCATGATATCTTCAACGACTGCCAAATTACAGCTTGCAAAACTTTTAAATTACCTTCTTGTAAAAGTGGGCGGTGCCACTCCCATTGTCCAAAATCTTACTAATTTTCTATTCTGCGTCATAAATTAAACCCATCTACGAAGTTTCAATGGCAATGAATTATCGCATTTTTTCGGTTTTTCGAAATTTTCGATATCGAAAAAGTGGGCGTGGTTATAGTCCGATATCGTTCATTTTAAATAGCGATCTGAGATGAGTGCCCAGGAATCTACATACCAAATTTAATCAAGATACCTCAAAATTTACTCAAGTTATCGTGTTAACGGACAGACGGACCGACGGACGGACATGGCTCAATCAAATTTTTTTTCGATACTGATGATTTTGATATATGGAAGTCTATATCTATCTCGATTCCTTTATACCTGTACAACCAACCGTTATCCAATCACAGTTAATATACTCTGTGAGCTCTGCTCAACTGAGTATAAAAAAAAGCAGGCCAATTTTTTCAGTTTTTGGATGACAATTGCATGCAGAAAAGTTAATTGCACTATAATATGGGAAAAATGATCAAACACTTTAAAGGTTGATCAAATCAACAAATTGCTACAAAACCAAGGTGCGACGGTAATGGGCAATAAAGCAACAAAGATTATTAAATTTACAGAAATGTACGGCGTTGATAAAGTTGATGCTGAAGAGTGGGAGGTAAGCAGCGAAGTTACATCTATGCAGAAGCAAATGGAAGAAATGCGTGGCATTATTGCGGGGCTAGCTAAGTCTGTAAACGATTTGGTGACAGTACAGACAAAGCAAACGTTAACACCGTCGAATGCCACAACGATTCCAGCAGAAGTTAGTTGCCACGATAACCATTCAACTCCCACAACAGAGGTTCACGCTGAAATACCAAGGAGTTCATCGGAACACGATATTAATAGTACACCAATAGCAGATCGTCCATTGTTAGTCCCAATGACGCAACGTGAATGGGAAAGAAGCGCAGTACACGACATCATCGCAATATTACCTGATTTTTATCCATTAAAAGGGAGTTTAACATCGAAACAGTTTGTTGATAAAGTTATACAGCTACGAGAAGCATACGGATGGTCTGAGCAAGAAATTTTGTTAGCCGCTCAATCAAAGTTGGGTGGCCAAAGAATGGCTCGATACGCAAACCGTACTTCAACGATGGTCAGCTTTTGTATCAGCATTTCAACAGAATTTCCTTTCACAATGTGTACGGCATAAGTTCACGCGGAATTATCACGAAGAAAGAGGCGAACAAATGAAACTTTTAGTCAATACTATTACGCTATGTTAAATATTGGTAGGCGAGGTAAGGTTGATGAAGAATGAATCAATACATATATTATTGGGGGGTAAAATGACAGTAATTTAACACGCACCCTTATGGCAATGAAATTACCATCATGTAACGATTTATTGCGATCTCTTGATAGTTTAGCAAATGTATATTGTGCGTTCAAAGTTACAGATAGTGGTCATAGAAATGTAAACGAGGTAACACGAAATGTTACTAGAGAGAAGAAATCTACAAAATGTTTTAATTGCAACGAGTATGGACACATTGCAGCAAAATGTCCAAAGCCTCCAAGAAATGAAAGATGCGCAAAATGTAACAAGGTGGGACACGATTCTAAGTCTTGCCGCTATGAAAAATCAACGGTTGCGAAGGTAGTTAGTGAAAATTTATATCCACCGTTAATGTCAAGTGTCTTGCTAAATGGTGACCAGTATTCGGCGTTTATCGATACTGGCAGCGACACATCAATCATATCCGAATCCAAAGTACCAACCAGTATGGAAAAGAAAGGATTGTTTTGCAGAAGACTTAAGAAAGCTTGGACGTCGTAAAACAACAACTATGGAAATCATTGTCAGCACCGAGAAACCAATTACAGGTAGGCAGTACCAGGTACCTTTTATCCAAAGACCTGTACTTTCCACGATAATTGACACACATAATTGAAACACAATATAATTCGTCAGAGTTCATCACCTTACGAAGCTCAAGTTGTAATAGTGAAGAAGACAAATGGGGAAGATAGAATGTGCGTTGACTTTAGGGCACTTAATGCGGTCACCATAAAAAAACAATTTCCAATGCCAATAGTAGAAGAGCAGTTGTCAAAGCTTGGGGGTAATACGTTTTTCACCACCCTTGATATGACTGCAGCATATTATCAAATTCCATTACATGAGGAGAGCAAGAAGTTCACAGCGTTTTTGACGCCTGAGGGATTATACGAGTATAATGTAATGCCATTTGGACTGCGAAATGCACCAATGGTCTTTCAGGAGATGATTATTCAACTTGTACGTGGTTTGAGAAACCGAGACAAAATTATAAGCTACGTTGATGAGGTTATAATTGCAACAAAGAATGTTAGTGAAGGTATTGATGTCCTAGCCGAGTTTTTGGAGGCAGTACGAAATGCTGGACTCACGCTAAAACCAAGTAAATGCACTTTTATGTCAAGAAATGTTAAATTCTTAGGCCATGTTGTAAGCCAAGATGGTATTAAGCCTGGTGAGGAGAAAACAAAATCAATTAAAGTTTTTCCTCAACCCACTAATGTAGGAGAAGTCCGTCGATTCCTTGGCTTAACAGGTTTTTTCAGGAAGCTTATACCAGATTATGGTAGTACCGCTATGCCGCTAACAACGTTACTAAAGAAGGCACAAACATTCGTGTGGACAGACGAACATGCCATAGCTTTTGAAAAATTAAAACATGTACTTTGCACTCAGCCGGTGTTAGTTTTGTTTGACGTAGCAAAGAGCCACGAAGTACACACCGACGCTAGTTCCATAGGGCTATCTGGAGTGTTGGTGCAGCTAGAAGGCGAGGATTGGAAGCCGGTACACTATTACGGCAGACGATGTAATGCAGCTGAGTCTACGTATCCATCACATGAATTAGAAGTATTGGCGATCGTAGAGACGCTTGAACGATTACGAGTTTATTTAGTCGGTACACCATTTGTTGTACGAACGTACTGCAATGCAATTGCAACAACTAAGTCCACTACAGCATTGAAGCCGCGCATTGCCAGATGATGGCTAAAACTACAGGAATTTGATTTTACATTTATATATCGACCTGGGTCTAAGATGCAGCACGCAGACTCACTTAGTCGAGCACCTGTTGAAATACTGAAAAGTACAAACACTGTTGCAGAAAAGGTATTGAAGCTTAACCGAGGCATTACAATTAATGATTGGGTTTACTCAATGCAACTCCAAGATGAAAATTTAAAACGGATAAGCGATATAATTACAGGGAAAGAAACGGCAGATGAAGCTACAATTAAGCAAATGAAAACCGATTATACGATGCATAACAGTCGATTATTTAGAAAAGCTAAGGACGAAATGAAATTAGCAGTACCAAAGGCAGTAAGATGGCGAGTTGTTAAGTCATGTCATGATGACTCTGGACATTTTTCTTTAGAAAAAATATTACAGCGACTATGCAAACATTTTTGGTTTCCACGCATGAGGAGGTATATCAAATCATACATAGCAGCAGGAGGTAAATCGCAAAGCCAATTGCACGTAAGCGATGTATTGCCGATCCCATTTAGGCACATCTTTATTGATCATGTGGATCCATTCCAACGCAGCAAATCAGGGTTTTCGTACATATTAGTAGTTGTATGCGGATTCAAAAGCATTAGAAGAAATCATGGCCATTTTCGGTCAACCACTTAAAATAACATCAGATCGAGGTACAGTGTTCACTTCGAAGCAATTCGAAGAATTCATTTCCAATCATGGTATTCAACACAACAAAACTGCAGTACGAACACCGAGAGCTAACGGACAGGCCGAACGCGTAAATAAAACAATTATCAACGCTTTGATATGTATGAGCGAAACGGCCAAAACATGGGATAAAATGCTTCCAAACATTCAATGGACGATTAATTCCAACATAACGAGGTAACAAAATACACGCCTAATGAACTTGTGTTTTATTTCAATCCTAGAGATGTAACATATAACCGAATGATACAAGCTATAAACGATGATGATAAAGGTAATCCAGATATCGAGGTGAAACGTGATGAAGCAGCAAACAATATCATGGCAGAGAGAAAAGTGGAAAGGGCGTTATGACAAAAGACACCAAACTCCAAAGAAATATGATGTTGGCGACTTAGTTGTCATTGATCATGTTCCAAAGGCAACAGGTCTCTCCCATAAGCTGGATCCCGCATTTAAAGGACCATATATTGTTACCAAAGTACTTAACTACGACAGATATATTATCGAAGATCTACCAGACTCAACACATACACAAAGACGTTATTGCAACATATGTAGTGTGGATCACATAAAACCGTGGTGTGCATTGATTCCTGAACTTGATGGTATCGACGACGACGATGATTCGTCCATGCAGGACGAAATGTCAGGAAAGGCCGAGCTGTCACCGACAGTTTGCTTGTGAGAGCATTGAGGGCATTCGCTGGTTGACGTTGAAGCAGAACGGTAGTCAGTTCGTGTTACAATCAAGATTCTTATTATTTGAATTATAATTTAACCTAAACCTTTTGTTAATTAAATAAACAACTACATGTATTAATTTTATAAACGTGGTGAGACCATTCATTTTAATTCATTTGGTCATTCCTGACACAGTCTCGTGAAAATACATAAATATAAGTAGAGTAGTTCACATGAGATTGACTGTTGTGTTTGTTGAGTAAGATATAAACACAAATAGAGGATGAAGTAACCAATAAATTAGTCACAGTAAGTGTGACAAACATACATTCATATAAAAGTACATATGTAGGCAGTGCACGGACTTTACCACTTTATTGGTAGATCTACCAACTTTTAGACCCATTTTCATTTTCTACCACTTCTACCACCAAAGCCCAAAAATCTACCAACATTTCAATATATTCGCATTGAAACCAAATACTGCGATCAGTAGGTAAACGTATTTAATTGCCGAGCACACCCAAATAACATTAAGAGGTGACACTAACCAAACTAAACAATTTTGAAAAATTTGTGCACAAATTCAGACAAGAAGTAAATTTATTTATGAAATAAATGTGGTAAATGAGCACGCAAATATTTTCCTGCGCTATTTTCACCAGTTTTTTGTGAATAATTTTGAACGAAAATAAAAAAATTTTTAAGTAAACGATATGCCGAAGTCGGTTATTTTGTGGCAGTATTTTTGGTACATTGGAAAATTGTTGTTGTAATTAGACGTTTCGGTAAATTTTCGTCAGTATTTCAAGCTTGTTTTGTTTACATGTTTTTTTAAAAGAGTTATTTCCGTGAAATGTGCTTTATTTATTCTTCAATAAATTATGAATTGTTTTGTACAAATACAAACTGTAGCTATTGTTTTCTTTGAAAAAAATCTACCAACTTCTACCACTATTTTAATTTTTCGTCTACCAACATTCTCTTTTTAAAAGTCCGCGTACTGTATGTAGGTATGATTATCGGTTTTGCTATGCGCTTATCCGTCAAAATATTATTGCACATGTACATACATATATGTATGTAAATATTTCTCAATATTTATGTATATATGTACATTTATGACGTTTAAGGAGTCTCTATTGTAAACAAGAAAGCTTTTCTTACGGGGGGAATATGAATCTCCCTCGCAGGAATAAAAAACCTTGCGAGAAACTTAGCCTTAACTTGGTTTGAGGTATATCGGGTATTATTATTTACATATATAACAGTGTAACGTAAATAAAAAATGTCAGATAAAGATATCTTTGTTATTTCTGTTAGACATTTCCTTGCAGGGAAGCTATCGAAGTCATACTAGCACAATTGAGCGACTAAGTCAATACGACCATTCGCAGGAGGTGTAATCAAATAATGAGTTAAATGAGGAAAATCGTCAAATACTCGCTTAGCTTTAATATAAATAAAAAGAATTCTGAGTTGTTGTTGTTACTAGTATATACATACATACATGCATACGGATTTACTTACTTAAACAGCCTAGAGACATGTAATTAAGCAAATGTGTAGGAAAGTTAATAATGATGATAGAAAAACTTTTAAAAGCACTTTGGTAGTGAGTCCTTAATATTTATGAGCATATATATGTAAGTAAGCAAAAAAAGTTGTCTTTGAATAATTGAGCATTAGTTGTAATTAGATATACATATCTTACACGTAATAATAATTTACACGTAATAATAATTTTATGTTTAATTTTATTTCAATCAGCTTAAAAATTAAATGGCGAAATTCCCAATATACATATATTAAAAGCTGATTTCAGAGATAGTTTGTCAAAGGCTGTCGTTGAGTTTGTTCACAGAGATCCTACTCTGTAAAAGAAAAGATGTAAAAAATCGAAAACAGTTTCCTTCAAATTGTTGAAACTTTTGTGTAACGTTTGCCATTTTTAAGAAAACTTACAGCTTTGAGCAAAATATTCAAAAATTTAATTATGTTCCATGCAATAATTTTTGTAATTTTTTTTAAACGCAAAATAGATTATAAGGGAGTTCAGGGTTTTATGGAAATTGGTGAAATATTTTTACACAAAACGATCAAAAATTTTATAACTATGCATTAGCTACATCATGGCAAATACGCAACCTCAAAAACCGTAGTTTACTTTTTCAATTTTGAATAGCAAATGAACAACTGTCAAAACAAAACAAAATATGCAATGAAAAAATTTAGAACGAAACAAGTAACGAAAGCTAAGTTCGGGTATAACCGAACTTTACATACTCAGCTGAGAGCTTTGGAGACAAAATAAGGGAAAATTACCATTTAGCAAAATGAACCTAGGGTAACCCTGGAATGTGTTTGTATGACATGGGTTTCAAATGGAAGGTATTAAAAAGTATTTTAAAAGGGAGTGGACCATAGTTCTATAGGTGGACGCCATTTCGGGACATCGCCATTAAGGTGGATCAGGGGTGACTCTCGAATGTGTGTTGTACGATATGGGTATCAATTAAAAGGTGTTAATGAGTATCTTAAAAGGGATTCGGCCTTAGTTCTATAGGTGGACGCCTTTTCGAGATATCGCCATAAAGGTGGACCGGGGGTGACTAGAATGTGTTTGTACGATATGGATATCAAATTAAAGGTATTAGTGAGGGTTTTAAAAGGGAGTGGCCCTTAGTTGTATATGTGAAGGCGTTTTCGAGATATCGAACAAAATGTGGACCAGGGTGACCCAGAACATCATCTGTCGGGTACCGATAATTTATATTTATGTATATTTAAGCTAGGCAGATTTATTGTGTTGGGTGCAAATAAAACAACGATTATTCCACCTTTCAGCTCGACGTTTCGCCAATTTTCCTTGGCGTCTTCAGGAGCGTGACACTGTATTTATTTAATAAAACAAAAAACAACAAAGAACACAATCAGATACATATAGAATTAAAATTTAAAATATTGCAATTAAATATTGTTTGTACAAGAAGTATTTTCTTACTTACAAAATTGGAATTAAACGAAACACATAATTTTCACTAAAAAATTTAAACATTTAAAAACATTTTAATATTAAAAAATTGTGTAAAGTTAATTGAATGGAAAAATCGATACCACCTACATGCGGTAAACTTGTCATACTAAAAACTAAATTACAAACATAATAGGTACGCGGCGGCGATATTGTCTGTATCTTCTTTTTTGTTTATTGTGTTTCCTCTTTTTTGCAAAATTCTTAGGCTTTCTAATACCTATATTACACTACTTTATTTTCGTGTATTTTTTCTTGTATTTTATCTTCAATTTTTTGTCGCACTCCCTCCTAATACGGCTTTAGTATTGGTGTAAGTGTGTAAACTATATTTCAAAAAACTAACGAAATACAAGGAAAATACAATCTAGTTCATTAAAAACAAACGAGCCAGTTTGTATTTCGATAGGTTTTTTTGACATTCGGCCGTTTTTGATTATTTTTTTCTGACACATGAAAATTTTGTTTTTAGTTTGAAAACTTAGTGCATAAAAACACAATTAAAACCAACCTTCTTGTGAAAAAAGTGAACCATTAGAGACCGAAATAATTTTCGCGTGTTATTTGCATTGTTTTTATTGTTAAAAGTGTTAATGTAAACATAAAATGTAAAACATAAACAAAAACATGTCAAACTCACAAATTTTTGGGAATAGTGGTCTCGGTTTTTCATGATAGAAATTGTTGTGGTGTGTTGAAGTTCCGATAAAGTTTCGTCAGTTTTTTTTAGCTTGGAATCCAAGCAAAAATAAAGTAGTGTCATATATGCTTAAGGTGTAACGCGCTTTTTCTCTCCTTTCGGTGCCTATTATTTTTAAACTACATTGCTACGTTGTTGGAGATCTATGGGTGTTTTTGTTTTTGCAAAGCACGTTGCCAAAGTGCAGTTCGACCTGTATGCTAGTTTAGTGTTTGTGTTTGATGTTTTTGTCAAGTCATGTGTGAAATTTTCTGTGAGCCTAGGAATGTAAGTGACACTGAAGTATCGCTTTGTCTGGTTATTTGTATCTGAAGACTGTGTTTTTTTGGGTTATATTTTCTATTTCCATTTGTTTCTGATATATTAAATTTGATATGATATGGTCCGGATAATTATTCTTTTTAAGCGTCAATTAAATTATCCTAATATTTGCGTCATGAAAACTTTGATGGCTGATAGATAGTATTTTGTCTATAAAGTTCTTCGCCGTATTTATTTTGTATTTGAAAGGCTGTGAAGATATAAAGATTATGAGGCGCCCAGAAGAGGTTGGTTTCGAGTACCAATCCAATATTAGTTTATTATTGAGCCTGTGTATACGTGTGTCTAGAAAGGGGATGTTGTTGTTTTCTTCTTTTTCGATCGTAAACTTTAGTCGATTATGGTATTTATTTAAAACATCTAATATTGTATTTGTGTATTTTCTTGGGATGATGGCGAAAATATCATCTACATATTTGACTAGGAACTTTATTTGTATGTTGTGTTGTTTTTGTAATTCAGTAAAAGTGTGTGAAAGCGCGTCGTCCATTATTATATCGGCAATGGTTGGGCCCATAAGCATTCGATATGTTTGTGTATATATGTTGTTGTTGTGCACGAAGTAATTGTTGTCTTTTAAGCAGAACACTAAAATATTGTGAAACTTGCTCTTAGGTATATTCGTACTTTCCTTTATTTCATCCCATTTTTGCATTATTATTTTGGAGGCCATATTTGTTGGTATATTAGTGAATAACGAGACGACATCAAACGACACTAACAATTCATCATTACGTATAGTTAAATTTTTCAGTCTTTCTTTTAACTCAACCGAGTTTTTAATGTTATATTCGGCGGAAATCAACGACTTGAGAATTGTTCCTATGTATTTGGACAAGTGATAACATGGAACATTGATAGACGAGACAATCGGACGTAAGGGACATTCTGGCTTATGGATTTTTGGCAGTCCATATAAACGAGGTGCTGTAGCTGCTGTGCTAGTTAATTGTTGTTTATCTTTTAGGCTAATGTGTTTTCCTTTGAATAGCTCGAGTATTATATTGTTGTTTTTCCTTTGAAGTGTGGATGTTGGGTCGGCTCATCGCTTTATAGGTATTTTTGTCTCCTAGTAGTTTTTCAATTTTTGTGTTGTAGTCCGCTTTATATAGACCGACTGTTTTGTTACCCTTGTCCGTGTCTGTTACGATTATGTCATCTTCTTGAAGTTTTAGAAAAGCTTTTGTTTTTTTGTAAGTCTCTAGTACAAATTTCTCTACGGAATTATGTTTAATGTTGTGCCTAAATTGAAGAATCCTGCTGCACAATTTGTTTCTTGCTATTTCTTTTTCATTCTCAGTTTCTAATGTTTCAAACACTAGTTATTTATATATGTAATACCATGAACAGTATTCCTGCCATGATCCCAATGGCTTTCGATTTCGCCCTGCAGAACTTTTTCATTTTCTTCTACTTAATATGGTAGGTGTCACACCCATTTTACAAAGTTTTTTCTAAAGTTATATTTTGCGTCAAAAAACTAATCCAATCACCATGTTTCATCCCTTTTTCGTATTTGGTATAGAATTATATTTTTTTTCGCCCATTTTTAATACCAAGATAAAGTGAGTTCAGGTAAGTTCGTGAACTAAGTTTAGTAAAGATATATCGATTTTTGCTCAAGTTATCGTGTTAACGACCGAGCGGAAGGACAGATGGTCGACTGTGTATAAAAACTGGGCGTGGCTTCAACCGGTTTCGCCCATTTTCATCGTTACCGGCATAGAAGCTATGCCCTTACGAAATTTCACAAGGATTGGTCAATTTTTGTTCGACTTAATGCATTAAAAGTATTCTAGACAAATCAAATGAAAAAGGGCGGAGTCATTCCATTTTTGAAGTTTTCTTTTATTTTTGTATTTTGTTGCACCATATCATTACTGGCGTTAAATGTTGACATAATTTACTTATATACTGTAAAGATATTCAATTTTTGTTAAAATTTGACTCTAAGAAAATGTTTGTTTAAAGAGTGGGCGTGTTTGTCAACCGATTTTGCTAGTTTTTATTAAGCATACATATAGTAATAGGAGTACCGTTCCTGCCAAATTTCATCATGATATTTCAACGACTGCCCAATTACAGCTTGCAAAACTTTAAATTACCTTCTTTTAAAAGTGGGCGGTGCCACGCCCATTGCGTACAATTTTTCTAACTTTATATTCTGCGTCATAAGGTCAACCCAACTACTAAGTTTCATCGCTTTATCCGTCTTTGGTAATGAATTATCGCACTTTTTCGGTTTTTCGAAATTTTCAATATCGAAAAAGTGGGCGTGGTTATAGTCCGATTTCGTTCAATTTAAATAGCGATCTGATATGCGTGCTTACGAACTTACATGCCAAATTTCATTAAGATACCTCAAAATTTACTCAAGTTATCGTGTTCACGGACGGATGGACGGACATGTCTAATTGAATTTCTTTTTTCGCTCTGCTCAGCTGAGTATAAAAAGAAATCTGAGTTACTGTTACTGGTATATATATACATACATGCATACGTACATACTTACATACACAGCCTAGAGCCAGGTAATTAAGCAAATGTGTAGGAAAGTTAATAATAACGATAGAAAAACTTTTAATAGCACTTTTATAGTGTCTTTAATATTTATGAGCAAATGTATGTATGTAAGTACGCCAAAGAAGTTTTCTGTGAATAATTGAGCATTAGTTGTAATTAGATATACATGTATTTATGATTTACATAATTCTTACACGTCTATCTTTGGGTTTGTTCAAAGGGAAGAATCTAGATGTAAAAAATCGAGAACAGTTTCTTTCAAATGGCCGAAACTTTTGTGTAATGTTTGCCATTTCTAAGAAAACTCACAGCTTTGAGCAAAGTTTTAATTAGGTTGCATGCAATAATTATTGTATTTGTTTTTAGACACAAAATAGATTATAGATGAAATATACTATATGTTAAAAAAATATTACAAAACTACAACAACCAAAATGTTTAAAACACGAAAATCTCAAAACTTCTTTGTAAAAGTTCCCTCTTTCACGCAACACCTCAATTAGTTAACAGTTCCGTTGGCAAAGGCTAACAAATCACATAGGAAATCCTCCCTCTGTTGTGAAAACTGGAGGAATGAGTATGGAAAACATTGACTTGAGTAACGATGATTCCTCTTTTCTGGACTTATCTTTTAAACTACTCAAAAAATTTAGGAACCAAAAAAAATTTCAAATGTTCAGGAAATTTTCAACAGGCCGAGGCATGGAGAGAACGTATGACTCCGAAAAAATGGAATTCTAGTTAGAATTATCTTATTTTGGCATAAGAGCCCAACGGGCGTGGAAACATTTTTTATTTTTGCTTAAACATAATTTACATTCAGATTTTAGGTCCACCTAGATCCTGAATGGATGTTGAAATTAAAAGCATCATTCTAATTTTTCGTTTGAGACCTATAAAAATGATACGGGTTTTAAGGGCTAGATTATGTATGACGCCGTGACCCTTTCCGACGCTTTAAAACTATATAATATCAAAATTTTCATAGAAGTATTTAGGGTTACTTTCACTCACTGAAGTGAATGAATGCTTTTATAGGGCAAGAGTTTTGGTTCACATGAGAAAAAATGACTTGTTGCTTTAAACGTAATGTGCCCCTTACCTTAGCCCACATTCAGTATCTCCGTCGCTGTGTTTTAAACACCAGAATGGAATGAGATATCGAAAAGAATCACCGGAGTCCCCGTAAGCGCCTGTATAGGATACCCATGAGTTATTTCGTTCAGCAGTCTTGATTAGTGCTTTCCATTTTAAGGTCCATACTATCGAAAATATCGAAGTAATTTGTGCTCATATTGTTTGAGATGTTTGTAGTGCTGGGTCAAAATTTTACTGTTGTTGTTTAAGAAAGTGATATAAGCACGAAAGCGTCGCATCTCTTTATTTTTATGAAACCTAAAACTTTATAGAGAAGCTCGACGTTATATCTCTTCGGAGGTTATCGCGCCTTACATTTATTTATTTTTATTTATTTTTAAAACTTTATATTTTACTTCCATTACATTAGCATTGTTTGGTGTTTTCCGGCAATTTCCATACAAAGTTGGAGACTCCTGCAATCTGTTTTTGAGCAACTTCCAGGAGAGCAAAGTCTTGAAACTTGGAACAAACATCGGAACCCGGTGACAGTTTTAAGTGAGGCGAAAAAACTATGCCAGGTAATCCAGGGATCGTGAAAATTCTTAAAAATATCCGAACTTGAAAATTTTGCTTTCGTGTTTTAATGAACTTCCCGATAACTCTGAGACCTTAAACTTTGGAGTCTATAAGGCTGTAATATTAAGGAATAAAACCTTTCTAAATGGAACCGAGATCGAGATAATCAGAGATATTTAGAAAGACCATTCACATCATGTGGATTCTTATAACCGCTATTTGAGTAAGTTCTCTTAGAGCTAGACTCTTGAAAAAAAATTCCACTTTTCCATTCCTAGGGATCGTGAAAATGAAAAAAATAGTCCGAGATAGGAAATTTTACTTTCGTGTTTTAAGAAACTTCCCAATAACCCAGAGCACTGAAACTTTGAAAGAAACTTCGGGCTTTATAAAGTTGTAATATTTATGATAAACGATTTTTCTATATGGAATAGTGATCGAGATATTCACAGGTTTTGATAAAGCCGATGTAGAATTCTGAAATCTTTCGATATAATCTTTACCTTATACTGTTTTCACACAGAAACTTAATGATCTCATTTCACCTGCTAATGAAATCGTAAATTTTTTGCTTTCACACAGAAGTAACTACTCGATTAGTATGAAGGATGAGACAGACAATCATGGCGGAACGATACAAGGTGGGAGCTTGGTGACATACCTACAAACAAAAAAAATTCCATGTACTTGTAAATTCGATGGACAAATGTCAAAATCGTACTGCGCCGGTAATTGATGTATCAAATCGTTCCGCCATGCAGACAATGACATTTGCTTTGACAAATGACATTTTTAAGCACTGAATACACCAAAAACTAAGAAGCGGAAACGGAAGCGGAACGCTGCCAATAGAGTTGCATTGTACTTTTGACTTCATTAGGCATTCGATTAGCTACTAATGAAATAATAATAGATTCGAATTTTGTAGGGAAGATTGAGCTCAATAAGCGTCTTAATGTAGAAAATTGCCTTTATTATTCAATAAGCCTTCTGTGTGAAAATAGTATTAGTCTAGCGATGTGCACTCCACCTATATACATATGTAGTTTTGTTTCTCATAAACATTTTTGCAGTTTTTATGTTTAATTTGAATACCAAAGTTCAACAAGATTATTTTTTTGTTTAAAGAGAAATTTTTTGTCGCTTTTGGTTCTTTTATATGAAGGAAGTATTTAAAAAAAATTTTATCTAATTTTTTTGTCGCTTCTTATGTAGGACCGAATAAAAAAAAAATTTACAAAAATTTGTGGTAGTTTTATCAAAGCGTTCGGCACTGTTAGGATATCTACTTACGTTTTGATAGAAGTCATATGAAAATTCTCAAAAATCGACTCTCAACAAAAATGTTTTCATTCTAAAATTCAAAAACGTCTATACGCCCAAATGTTAGCACAGTAATGATAACAGCACCATCGTAAATCATATTAAACGAACCAATAAATCAACCTAAGTACAAAGAGGAACAAACAATATCAATTTTCATTGCCACGAGCCTCAATTGTCGGTAAGCAATTCAAACACGCAACTTGAAAATCGATTAGAACAATGTTAACACATTCAAACATACACACAAACACACATATGTATGTACCCTGCAAAAAATGCGATTAGTCTAGCACGAGTCCGAGATGCGTCGCAAAGGAGTATACGAGGAATACCAGTTTTGAAATCTTTGTATGCATTGAACGAACAGTTCGTTTGTTTGAGCTTGTCCTATGAAGAGACTAATTGTACCCATTTATACCCAAACGGGAATGATAGGACAAATCCCCTTTGTACCCATATGGGAACGAATGAAGACTAATTCCTTTTCTCATCAAAAAGTATTAGGTTTCGTATGGTACGAGGATTTGTACATTTTAAGCGCAATATTAAAACTTGAAAAAAATTTGTTAGATACATCTATGTAAAAATATTATCAAGTCGCCAACACATCCCCAGAGATATGGGTCGACGATAACCGAACATATGGTCCAAGTCATTTAAGTTCGATTTAGGACTCCATATTTTTCTTAAATAATTCGTATCAATCATCTATAATCTTTTTTATTTAACTCACTTCGTCGCCTCTTTTTTATGTTTCTTAAAATGGGCTACATAGGCTTCAATCTGACTAATGCCAACTGTACCCGAAGGGGACTAGAGGGGATCAATTATGCACTAATGTAGATAAAAGTGACCAATCGGAGACCGTTCTCTTTAGGGATTAGTCGCACTACTTTTTGCAGGGAAACTAAAGCCAATCTTGTAGAAAGATTCAAGATAACTTTATCTCAGTTGAAGTCAGTAAATTATTTGGTATATTTGGAGTGGTTTTATTGATTGCTGACTTTGAAATTGTTGTTTTTTTTTTTGTGCTGTATAAATTTGGAAAAGATAGCGAAGCCTAACCAAATTGCTGTAAAATTTTAAGTCAAAATTCATTTCAATTTCAATTCTAATTAATTATAAAAAGTTTGTTATTTTATATGACATAAATATATGCAGACGTATGTATGTATGAATGCCTCTATAATTTGTTGGTGATCTTAGACAAATGCTAAATATTCGACTAAGCTAAATAGTTGTTGTTGCACAAGTCAGTTATTCAAACCAATTCCAATAATAACAAGTAAAGAAGTCTAAGTTCGGGTGAAACCGAACATTACATACCCAGCCGCATACTTGAAGTGCTGTTGTTATTTGTTTTGTGTGCTTAATAGTGTTACACGGCTGCGCAATAATACAGATACATATGGTTCTGTTCTGAACTAATTTTTCTTCGAGTTATGGCTCCCCAAAACATAGAAAATTGCTTAGTCATAAAAGGGGTGGTGCCATGGCCATTTTTTAAAATTTGAGGTTTTTCCTATTTGTTGTGATAAATCCACTTGGGAAATGAAATATTATTGATATAAAGCTCTTTTTTGCAAATATATAGCTTATTTTATTCATTCACGACCCTTTTAAAAATCTTTTATATAAAAGTGGGCGTGGTCTTAACCGATTTCGTTAATTTTTCTTCAAAGCAATCCTTATAGTAAAAGCAACCTCTCTGCCGAATTTTGTTACGATAGGTTTAACGATTTTTGATTTATGATTAATAATATTTGTAAAATTGGTTTTATCACAAGTGGGCGGTGCCACGCCCATTTAAAAAAAAATTTTTTTTTCAAATTTTTATCAAGAGTCTCAATATCAGTCCACAGGTCAAATATCAACATTCGAGGTGCATTATTTACTAAATAATCGGGTTTTTTTGTTTTCCAAAATGTTATATATATACCAAGTAAGGAAGGCTAAGTTCGGATGTACCTGAACATTACATACTCAGCTGAGAGCTTTGGAGACAAAATAAGGGAAAATCTCCATGTAGGAAAATGAACCTAGGGTAACCCTGGAATGTGTTTGTAAGACATGGGTATCAAATGGAAGGTATTAAAGAGTATTTTAAAAGGGAGTCGGGCATAGTTCTATAGGTGGACGCAATTTTGGGATATCGCCATAAAGGTGGACCAGGGGTGACTCTAGAATGTGTTTGTACGATATGGGTATCAAATTAAAGGTATTGATGAGGGTTTTAAAAAGGAGTGGCACTTAGTTGTATATGTGAAGGCGTTTTCGAGATATCGACCAAAATGTGGACCAGGGTGGTCCAGAACATAATCTTTCGGGTACCGCTAATTTATTTATATATGTCATACCACGAACAGTATTCCTGCCAAGATTCCAAGGGCTTTTGATTTCGCCCTGCATAACTTTTTAATTGTCTTCTACTTAATATGGTAGGTGTTACACCATTGAATTATTTAACATTATTAAACAAAAATTAGCGAAATCGGATGAGGAACATGCCCACCTTAATTTTTTTTTTTTTAAGTAAAAAAATTTAATATCTTTACAGTATAATAGTAAATTATGTCAACATTCGACTCCAGTAATGATATGGTGCAACTAAATACAAAGGTTAAAGGAAAATTTCGAAATGGGCGTAACTCCGCCCTTTTTCATTTAATTCGTCTAGAATACTTTTAATGCCATAAGTCGAACAAAAATTCACCAATCCTTATAAAGTTCGGTAGTGACATAGATTCTATGACGATAAGTGTTTTCTGTGAAAATGGGCGAAAACGGTTGAAGCCACGCCCAGTTTTTATACACAGTCGACCGTCTGTCCTTCCGCTCGGCCGTTAACGCGTTAACTTGAGCAAAAATCGATATCTCTTTACTAAACTCAGTTCACGTAATTATCTGAACTCACTTTGTATTGGTATAAAAAATGGCCGAAATCCGACAATGACCACGCCCTCTTTTTCGATATCGAAAATTACGAAAAATGGAAAAAATGCCATAATTCTATACCAAATATGAAAAAAGAGATGAAACATGGTAATTGGATTGGTTTATTGACGCAAAATATAACTTTAGAAAAACTTTGTAAAATGGGCATGACACCTACCATATTAAGTAGAAGAAAATGAAAAAGTTCTGCAGGGCGAAATCAAAAGCCCTTGGAATCTTGGCAGGAATACTGTTCGTGGTATTACATATATAAATAAATTAGCGGTACCCGACAGAAGATGTTCTGGGTCACCCTGGTCCACATTTTGGTCGATATCTCGAAAACGCCTTCACATATACAACTAAGGGCTACTCCCTTTTAAAACCCTCATTAATACTTTTAATTTGATACCCATATCGTACAAACATATTTCAGAGTCACCCCTGGTCCACCCTTATTGCGATATATCGAAAAGGCGTATCTATAAAACTAAGGCCCACTACGTTTTAAATAATCATTAACACCTTTCATTTGATACAAATGTCATACAAACACATTCCAGGGTTACCCTAGGTGATTTTCCCTTATTTTGTCTCCAAAGCTCTCAGCTCGGTTACACCCGAACTTAGCCTTCTTTAGAAGCTAATAAGCTTCTGAAATCGTCCATTGCCGTGTGGTTAGACACATTTCGGCCGCCATGGTGTAGTGTTAGTGTGCTCCGCCTACTACACCATAGATCCCAGGTTCAATTAGAAAAAATTAATTCTAAGCGGGGTCGCTTCTCTGTAATGATTTCGCAAACACTCTGAATGTATTTCTTCCATTAAAAGCTTCTCAGTGAAAACTTGTCTATCTTGCAGATGACGTTCGGAGTCAGCGTAAAACATAAAAGTCCGTAGGAAAATTTACGGGATCACGACGCAAATTGCAAGAGAAACCCGGCATAAAATCTCTTCGGAGGTTATTGCACCTTTGTAATTTTTTTTTTTTTTTGTATTTGCTGTATTTTTTCGGATAAAAATGCACTTTTTACTTCCATTTCTGCATTTTGGATTAAAGCATATGCGTAACATTAAACCACGTATGCACTCGACATATTTTAACACATATGCATGTGTTATCAGCTCACTGCCTATTGCAATTTTAAGTTCGTTACAATATCCGTCAGCAAGTTGCTTGAAATATTTTTAAATGTTACGTATACGCCACGTTAACCCAGAAACAGAAGTTAACAAACAAGTTGACATTGGCAGACTGTAATTATACTCAGCTGAGCAGAGCTCAGAGAGTATATTAATTTTGTTCGCATAATGGTACCCCATAACGGCATAAACTAATCGAGATAGATATAGACTTCTAAATATCAAATTGATCAGGGCGAAAAAAGAAATTTAGCCATGCCCGTCCGTCCGTTTGTCCGTTAACACGATAACTTGAGTAAGTATTGAGGTATCTTGACGAAATTTGGTATGTAGGTTCCTGGGCACTCATCTCAGATCGCTATTTAAAATGAACGAAATCGGACGTGGTTATACCCACTTTTCGATATCGAAAATTTCGAAAAACCGAAAAAGTGCGATAATTCATTACCAAAGACGGATAAAGCGATGAAACTTGGTAGGTGGGTTGACCTTATGACGCACAATGGAAAATTTTGGACAATGGGCGTGGCACCGCCCACTTTTAAAAGAAGGTAATTTAAAAGTTTTGGA
This sequence comes from Eurosta solidaginis, assembly GCF_040869045.1. Taxonomy (NCBI): domain Eukaryota; kingdom Metazoa; phylum Arthropoda; class Insecta; order Diptera; family Tephritidae; genus Eurosta; species Eurosta solidaginis. Next base: position 180,618,252 of record NC_090321.1, read on the forward strand.
GGCTGTAATTTGGCAGCTGGGTATATAATGTTCGGTTACACCCGAACTTAGCCTTCCTTACTTGTTTTTTTTTTTTTTTTAATTTTTTTTTGCAGTGGCAGCCCTCAAAATGGCTGTAAACTTTTAATTTTTTTTCTGTTAGTCTCTGTTTACACACGCTAAGTTTTGTTGCTGGAACTGGTTACATTCAGAAAAGGGGTGACGAGGAAACGGGGTGTGGGCACCGCGTCGCTTGTGCTCGGCAACTCGCTTTGTACTGTCTTTCTTCTTTTTACAAATATTGTATACATGTTACTTTGAAATGTGCAACTTAATTTTTTGTATTTCACGAAATATTTTTTAATTTTGGTTTGAAAAATCGAAAATTTAACGTTTGTTTTTAAAAATTTCATAAATTAAAAAACTTTTTTAGAATAAATTAAAGCGAAATGATAAATGGTTGCATGAGAAGAGTTGCCGTTTTTTAATGTAATGCAAAACACTAGAACAGAAGTTGACGATAATCAGCAAAAAAACTTTTTGTGCGTAAACAGCGACCTAAGAACAGAGTAAAATTTTGTCGTTTCAAACTCACCTTTTTGTATTCGTCAGTGCCATATTTTATGTTACAGCAATAATTTAAACAAAATTTCTCCTTCTTTTGGGTTAACACTTTTAAGTTACGGCTTAAGGATTGCAGAGTTTTTGTTATTTATTTGCGTTAGGTTTAAATTATGTATTTACTAAATTTTTTTAGTAACCACATTTTGGTTTATTAATAGCATTTTTGGTTTTGTCACATACACTTATACATACACTTTAACTTCATTTGTCATTTTATTAGCGCAATACTTATCTTACCTATACATTTTTATTAATTTTAAATATTAAGCGTTTTGAATGAGTTTTACAGCAACTATTTTATTAAATTTTCACATAGCATATATATTTCACTATATTGATTTAATAAACGTAATATTTTATTTTTTTTTTTACCTAAGTTTGTTTGTTTGGTTATTTATTTTTGGTTGGCTACGTTGGTTAGGACTACAAAATATTTTTCCGTAATTTGTATTTTTGGCTGAAACGAAACAAAAAAGTAGATTATTTAGAAGCACTTCCATGAGAAATTGAAAAAACTACTTTAGTTTATATTAATAAAAAATCGTACGGAAATAAGTAGAAGTTTTAAAGCACGCTAGCGGACACCCGAAAGTTGTTATCCTGTCAAAATTTTTGTTTGTATTTAATTCAAAGTATTTTTCTTTCTTCTTCCTCTCACTCTCCTTATCCAGTCTTCATCCCCCTACTGATTTCCCTCCTTCTCTCAATCTTTATTTGAATTCATAATTTTTCGTTAAGTTTATAATAAAACCAAAGGAGTTATGGTAAACCAACATTCACCACACGAGCAAATATACTTTGGGAAAAGTAAAATACAAAATTTTAAAACGTTTGCCTACACAAACACTGTACACATGTATTTATGAAAATTACCTAAGATTTAATATGAATTTGTACACGTGTCTTTATTTATATTACCATATTCACCTTGTCACACAAATTTGTAAGTAAATCCTTCTTTGAGTTGGTTTTCATCGGAAAAGTTGATATTTCAAAACAGCTGTGACACGAATCAAACGGATTTGCGCTTAAGGCTTATAAAGCGTTTATAAGTATATATTTGTAAATATGTAATACATGCGGTATGAGTACATCACGTATATATTTGTATATATGTTTTTGACACAAGTTTTTCCAGAATTCATTTCAGATTCGTATAAGTGCAATATACATAGCTACGTTCAACATCAATCTACAAACTTCCTGGTAATTCCTTCATAAAGACAGCGCAAAGCTCTTTTTATATTGAATAAAATTGCATTTAGTAATTAAACAAAATTCAGAATAATCTAAAATAAATTTCGAAATTTTCGTTAAATATTCTCGTTTTTTTCCGAAAAAGTTTTGAGGTTGGTTTGCATAGTTTCAGCTAAAAATTGTATAGAGTATGTTTTATAAAAAAAAATATCTAAAAAGGAAAAAAACAAGAATTTTATTGACAAAATTTTATAAAAAATACCGCTGCTAATTTCGTACCATAAACACAACAGTACATCAGGGACCCATTTTAAAAATACTTTTTTTTGAGCAGAAAAGATCCGGGTAAAACTGTTGTCCCAGGCAAAAGTTAATGGGATCCCGCGGATACCCATAGCATTTTCATGACAAAAGATGCACCCTTCTTTATTTTTCGAAAAAATCATAAATTAAAGTAAATTCCGGGCTTTTATTTTATAAGTCCAAAATTTTAAGTTAAATCTGGAGATATTTGCTTGTAGTTTGATACAACGCATTCTGTTGAAATAAAAAGGAATCTCTTTGAAAAAAAAAAATGGTTTCATTTGGATAAGCCGTTCCATAGTTATAGCGCCACCCTTTTATTCTGTCCTTAAAAAAAGCCCGGATTTAATAATTTCTTCGGACTAAAAAATTAAATGTCCGAAAATAACTTTTTTTGAAGCACTTTTATTATAAAAGAACAGTTTGGGTCTCTGCAATATATGGATATGAAACCTTGCGCGAACAACATTAGCCATCAATATCCCGATGTTCTTCATACTAGCTTTTATCAGTCGGCAGGCGAAATCTTCATCTGAGTTAAGACTATTGGTCTGGCATATTATTATCAGGAGTTATGTTTCTGTATTTGTTTAAGGTGCAAAAATACTGGCATATGTAAAAGACGCACATGCATTTCTAGCTTAGCGGAAAGTCATGCGATGAGAAATCAGTAGGTATGAGCTATTTGAGAAGACATTACGGAAAGGGAAACTCTCCTGCAGCTCCTGGATACACATTTATCGATAAACCACCACAACGCACCAGAAGCAGCTGAAGCAAACTTGGCTATAAATATACCAATCACGCCGGACCAGACGAGTTTGTCCACTCGCAGCTTATTTACTCTTTGCAGGCAACAACTAGCTGGCTGCGTCATATTTGTACTGCTTGTTTGGCTCTCAACTATGTTTCGTGTGCGCGGATAATTGCCACGGTTATTTTAATTGATTCTTTTTCCTACCACTGTAGAGGATTACTCTCTTGTGGTCTTTCTAAGAAACAACGCTCTAATAAATCTGGGTGTACAAAGATACCTAGTGGGACTAATTGATCAAGTGAAGGAAAATACTTTCCTCACTGGGGAAGTCTGATATATGTACCATTTTTTGTCACAAACATACCTTGTGGTGGTTTTCTTTCTCCGCTTTTATGGAAACTCACTTTTAAGAGATACAAGTTTGAGAGGGCGGAAAAATTATAGCATATTTTGATGAGGTCGCAGTGTATAGAAACCTAATAATAATAATTATGTAACCTGATGAAGATAACATTGCAATGGGTTTTCTTTTGGGCCTCCCGAAGCGGACTCAGCGTCAATTTCGATATATTGAAGCTTTTTTATATGCACTAGACGATACAAAATACCACCACTGTACCTTCGGTAACTAAATAGTGTGCGCCTTAATCTGCCCAATAAGTCCAAATTCGTTGATGTATTTCTGGACAAAAAACCTGAACGAGAAGGTTGACGTAGTTCAGCATCAGAAGAAAGCTTCCATTGCATTATAAACGTGTAAAAGAGTCATTAGCAAAAAACCAGGGAACGTACTCCCAATATATGTAGATGAATTTATAACGCGATTATTCAACCTATATTGCTATATAAAGTAGACGTATGGTGACCAGCATTGAGCAAAGCATTGTTGGGATAAGTGCACAAATCGAATATCGTCGGCGTAAGTGGTTGTCTGAGCATCATTCCAAGCAAAGCCCGTAAGATCATTTATTTTTGATATCCTATTCTTGATTTGAGAGAATATGCAGCAGCGGCTACGTCCACTCTATGCTAACGAAAAACATCCAGTAGGAGTATTGAAATCGTAGGATAGTGTAACATACTAAAAAATTATTGTCTTCCTTCAAGAAGCCTAGGCCGCGGGTGACCAAAATGTGCAGCTTTATGGCAAACATACCCAGCGGAAATGATTGGAAGGAGTCGAATCGGTGTTCCACATATTTCCATATACACCGCCGAATCTAAACGAAACTCTTTTTTTATCAAATCCCATTGCTCCTACCCTTTCAATTTTGAAATAACAATAAACTGCCACCGATGTGTTCAGAAAGTGGCCGAACAGAACGCTGTACAACTCGCTTGGTCAGGATAGTGGGGCCTTTAGAAAAACTTTATATCAAACGAACTTGCTAGGCAGCGCACGGCAAATAGTATTCTAGACAAAGGACGCTTACATTTACTCTTTGCGTCATGCAATGTAATGCTAATATAGTGTTTCTACTGTCAAGCCAACATAGATAGATATATGACTACAAACCCAGGGTGTCATAAATCTAATTAAAGCCTGTCTAAATTGGTCCTTGAGGAACCCCGTTACGCTCACACCTGAGTAGATATAAAATTTACATATATTTTTGGACATAATAAGTGGAGACTACCCTATTGGTAGACTTGCAGGCTAGAAGTGCCATATCGTCGATAATGTAGGAGTTGTGAGATGACTTAGAAAAGGAAACAAAGAAGCACCTTATATACAATTGGCCGGTTTAGTGCTGCCTAACGTAACTGCCTTTGAGCTCCCTTTCTGGCTAATCCACGTCGTGGGGTAAGACATCAAGGACTTGGTAGCCTACATCAGTTTTTCGAAGTGGTTCGAAGAGGAGAGATATTGGTATCTTTTGGTGTTATCATAAAAAAAATAAACTGGGGTTACCAACTAAACTAACATTATTTTTCAGTCACTGTAACTTGAAAAGAAAATGTTGTTGGCTATTTAGTTTCCTAATTTTGTTTTTGTTGTTGTGTACTAAAGGTGGTTCAATTTATGTTCATATATTCAAAGTTGTACAACACTTCGTGTTCTTTTATAGTTTTCACATTTAACAGTGATTTGTTGCTACCAACCTGTTTTTGCTGTGCCCTACTTAAGGTAACTAATAAATAAAATGCGACACTTAAGATCCCTGTTTAATGTGCAAATCGTGTAGAAGTGCACCATTTTGATTTGGAACAACTCTTGCTCCATAAAATATAAACTTAAGCGAATAATTTCACAGACTGTCTGAATTAAACTACGTTCGTATTTATGGTTTTGTTCTTCCACCTTAAATGGTGTATCATAAAAAAAATAAACTGTGGTTACTAACTAAACTAACATTATTTATCAGTAACTGTAACTTGAATATTTTTCCAACAATGCAAAGCCACAGCTTTAGAAAATGTTGGTGACTATTTAGTTTCCTAGTTATACTCAGCTGAGCATACCTCACAGAGTATATTAATTTTGTTCGCATTAAGATAATCCGTAACGGAATAAACCAATCGAGATAGATATAGACTTCTATATATCAAAATGATCAGGACGAAAAAAGAAATTTAGCCATGCCCGTCCGTCCGTCTGTCCGTTAACACGATAACTTGAGTAAGTTTTGAGGTATCTTGATGGAATTTGGTGTGTAGGTTCCTGCGCGTACATCTCAGATCGCTATTTAAAATGAACGAAATCGGACTGCAACCACGCCCACTTTTTCGATATGGAAAATTTCGAAAAACCGAAAAAGTGCGATAAATCCTTACCAAAGACGGATAAAGATAAAGCGATAAAACTTGGTATGTGGGTTGACCTTATGACGCAAAATATAAAATTAGTAAAATTTTGGACAATGGGCGTGGCCCTGCACACTTTTAAAAGAAGGTAAATTAAAAGTTTTACAAGCTGTAATTTGGCAGTCGTTGAAGATATCATGATGAAATTTGGCAGGAACGTTACTCCTATTACTATATGTGTGCTAAATAAAAATTAGCGAAACCGGATGACGAACACGCCCACTTTTTTTAAGTCAAATTTTAACAAAAATTTAATATCTTTACAGTATAAAAGTAAATTATATCAACATTCAACTTCAGTAATAATATTGTGCAACAAAATACAAAAATAAAAGAAAATTTCGATATGGGCGTGGCTCCGCCCTTTTTCATTTAATTTGTCTAGAATACTTTTAATGCCATAAGTCGAACAAAACTTTACCAATCCTTGTGAAATTTGGTAGGGGCATAGATTCTATGACGAATTTGGTTGAAGCCACGCCCAGTTTTTATACACAGTCGACCGTCTGTCCTTCCACTCGGCCGTTAACATAATAACGTGAACAAAGATCGATATATCTTTACTAAACTCAGTTCACGTAATTATCTGAACTCACTTTGTATTGGTGTAAAAAATGGCCGAAATCCGACTAAGACCATGCCCACTTTTTCGATATCGAAAATTACGAAATATGAAAAAAAATGCCATATTTCTATACCAAATACGAAAAAAGGGATGAAACATGGTAATTGGATTGGTTTGTTGACGCAAAATATAACTTAGTAGAAGAAAAAGAAAAAGTTCTGCAGGGCGAAATCAAAAGCCCTTGGAATCTCGGCAGGAATACTGTTCGTGGTATTGTATATATAAATAAATTAGCGGTACCCAACAAATGATGTTCTGATCACCCTGGTCCACATTTTGGTCGATATCTCGAAAACGCCTTCACATATACAACTAAGGGCCACTCCCTTTTAAAACCCGCATTAATACCTTTAATTTGATACCCATATCGTACAAACAAATTCTAGAGTCACCCATGGTCCACCTTTATGGCGATATCCCGAAATGGCATCCACCTATAGAACTATAGCCCACTCCCTTTTAAGATACTCTTTAATAAAAAAAAAAATAAAAATACCTTCCATTTGATACCCATGTTTTACAAACACATCCCAGGGTTACTCTAGGTTCATTTTCCTACATGGTGATTTTCCCTTGTTTTCTTACTTGTTTTCAGTCACTTTAACTTGAATAGTTCTTTTTTGTCCATAAATTCCAAAAATGCAAAGTAACAGCTTTAGAAAATGTTGTTGGCTAATTAGTTTCCTAGTTTTGTTTATGTTGTTGTATACTAAAGGTGGTTCAATTTATGTTCATGTATCCAAAGTTGTACAACTTTTCGTGTTCTTTTAAAGTTTTCACATTTAACAGTGATTTGTTGCTACCAACCTGATAGTTTGTTGTTGTTTTTGCTGTGCCCTACGCAAGGTAATTAATAAATAAAATGCGACACTTAAGATAAATGTCCAACAGTCACTTGTTTAATGTGCAAAATCGTGTAAAGTGCACCATTTTGATTTGAAACAACTTTTGCTCCATAAAATATAAACTTAAACGCATAATTTAACAGACTGCCTGCATTAAACTGTGTTCGTATTTATGGTTTTGTTCTTTCGCCTTAAATGGTCTACTTTCAGCTCCAGTTAACCCACATAGCTCGACAACCTATTGAAGCGGCACACACATCCTTGCTCTAACTATTTTGCTACTTTTATTTGCCAACTATTTGTTATGGATGAGTGAGTTTATGTGCGTATGTAAGTCACTTGTCAGTGATGTTCCTAACATAATGGGCTACATTTCCTGCACTAATTATAATTAATGATCTCTTAAACGAACTTTACACTTTCTTCCAACAAATTTTATAAACAAAACCAAAAACATAAAAATATATGTTATAGTTAAACAGATATTAGGTTTAAGGTTTAAAAAGTTGGAAACATTTTAGAGCGCACTGTAATATGGGGAAAATAAAGTCATAGAATTGGTATACACCTAACACGAGCATATTGATAATTAATATTTACTCGGCAGCTCGTGGTTTGGCTATGCACTGAGTTTAGAGCCCTAAAAAATCCCATCTGCTCTACTCGGATTCTGAATTTACATATTGATCCCGAACTTTAAATACGTGACATCCTCTAGAATGGTCTTTATAAGTTGGACGGACTTTGGAACTCGCTACCCTCCAAGACGAAAGCAATCAGAAAAGCATGTTTCAAACTAGCAGTAATATCATATCATAATTCATAAAAAATTACAAATAATTTCAAATTAATAATAATAATAATAACTCCAAACATACCCAAGACTATGATTTGGGGGTATGCAACTTGAATTTCTAGGGCCTTCATATGCAAGGAATCCTTACGGCATGGTTGCGAATGAGGCGGATATGCGTGCAAACTACAACTCACAAGGACTAACGTCAACTATATTGGCTATATACTCGTAAATAAAGAGCAGCGCATGAGGTAACAACTATGGTCTGGAGCAGAGTATGGTTTAGGGTTACATGGTGCATAAAGGGCCACTTTGTATAGAAACAAAACAGGCGGCGGTAGTAAGCTAGGCATAAAAAATACTTATTTTGAAAATGGAAACGAGTTGCCGGAAGAAAGGGATGCGAGGAGCTTAATATGATGGACATATTTTAAAAAAGATTTTGCATATTTATAAAGATTTCAGAACCGCTTAAGAATAATAGAGTTTGTAGAACCCTCTATTTTTTCACACAACGAGATTTGTGTAATATTCGTCACAATATATTGTAATCGTTGGAAGGAGGATGAATTGTTTAATTAATACAATCCCTTAAAACAATCAAAAATACCTCAAGACAACGTGTAGATGCAATTTAAAATTACACCTCAAATGGGACATTACAAATAAATTTCACAAAAGTATGAACTGACGTTTCTTATTATATCAATCATCTTTGATTCTGACACTCTAAATGCTGGCATTGCATTTCTGACTAGAAAACACTAAAGTAACGGGAAATAATAAGTACCTGCCCAGCTGTTCAAACGTGAATGTTAAGTATTGGCAAAAATTATACATTAACTCTTGAAACGCTCGAAAAGTTGTGCCGGAATTTGGAACTACTTAAGTAATCAACGATTAGATTCCTGGGTAGCTAGAAACTGGATACAAAGAAGCCGAGTTTAGTACACTGTTTAAATGCAGCATAAGGAAAAATTCAGTTTGATAGCGTATATTTAGAATGTTCGTTAAAAGGGATATTTTGGTCGATATAAAGTATTAACGGTTCGAAACCCATTAACCATGCAAAGCTGAGACGTAGAAAGTTTTTATGTGAGATATTGTGGTATATTTTTAAATAATTTCCCGGTGAGATAGAGTCCTCCAGAATCCGATGATAATCGGACACAAGGGAAAAAGGCTTCGCCAGATCGAACGTAGTTGGAGAAATACAAAAACTTCATTCAAACAAGCGAAATATTTCAATAAATTTTCAAATAATATTTTGAAAAGCTAAATACTTAAAACTCGGAAAGCAATTCAGGGTATGAAAAAAATTTAGTATAATCTTGAAAATAACACTGTAGATAGAAAAATCGGAAGATGGTACACGTTCCGTTATGTTTAGAATATTACTACGAAATAGGAAAATATTAAAAGCGATTGTTATGTAACACTCCTGTGAGTTAGTGACTTGAAAACTTAACTTTCTTTCAGAAGCTCATGGCATTGAAATAAGAACCAAAATATTTCGTTGCTTGAAGAATGTTGAAGCCCATGTTGAAACATATATTAGACTTGAAATCACTGTCACTTGACGGCACGATTGCTCTGATAAAAAATTAAAAAAAAAAAAAGTTTATAAAATAAAAAGCAGACTATTTTCCCAAAACAAAGACATAGTTTTGATGAACGTTATCACTGAAAAGTTTCCAATATAAGTTCCATTTTATTTAGACAAAATTGTTGGGCTCAGTCCATTTGCTGTGAATAATTATTTGTCAACATAAAATTTTTGATTCCAACCAGTTTTCGCATTTTTTTGAAATATTTGTTTCTGAAGAGTAAAGGGAAGACGACAACAAAGTGTAAGAAGAAAAGCAATAAGCAGAAAAAAGTAAGAAAAAGAGAAAAATGAAAGGCTATATGAAGAGAATGGGTGAGATGAGGAGGGTAGAGATAACAATGTCTCAAATTTAGAAAATTAAATTTTTTTTCGCTTAGTCTGGTAGCATGCGCTATTTTAGAATTATTTCTCTTACCTATAAGCTAATCTTTATGCAGCACATTTTTTCACAAATTTGCTGGTTTTGAATATAAATGATTTTTGATTTAACATACTTATTACATATTTATATAGGTATGTACGTTTATGGCAAGCACTTTTTATTGAACTTTAGCAATGATCAATTCAAAGTTTTTATGATTTTTATTATTAATTTAATTATAAAATGATTCACAATGAAGCACTAATTTAATTACCACTTAGTTTTTCTTTGTTATTATTCTAGAAATTTTATTAAATTTTTTTGATTATTTGTATTGCAGCGGCATTTTTTTCGAAGCTAAAAAGTTTTAAGCTACTTTTAATTTGCATATTAACTATTTATGCTATGTATGGGAGATTTTATAAACTTTTTTAATGCGGGTGTTTTTATTTTTTATTTTGCAAATATATAATTTAATAAATATTTATATGGATCTATATACTACGTATGTATGTATTGGCATATCGTTTGCATGTCATATTTTTTCAATATTTACATTACCATCGCAAATTTTGCAATCAGCCCACAAATTTTTGTTACACTAAATTTATTTGCATTTTAAGGGATTTTCACACACGCACTATTTGGTTGCAGATGTTTATTAGTTTTTCCAAAGTCTTTTTTTTTATTATTTTGTGTATTTTTTATTTTTTTTATGAATTTTTATTCATATCTTTTGCTATTAAGATAATTATCTTTTCAACTTTTTGGTGAAATTTTTTCAGTCAACGGTTTCCCTTAAATATTTGTATAAATATTCTTAGAAAAATATTCATTACACTCAAGAGCAGTAATACGAGTTTAAATCGAACCAATTTTTGATTATGTGAGACGTAAAAAAAAATTTGTTTCTTTCAAAGTTAAGCTCCAAAACATAGGTATTGAATTTCGAAGTTTTACCTTTCGCTACAGTAAATGTCAAAAGAAAGTACACGCGAGTTTAATGTAACAATATTAGCTATACTTAATGCCTTTCTAGGCGACACAATGGAACATATTATATATGTTTTGAAAATGATATGTTATTCTGTTCAATTTAATGGAAAACAAAAACAAAGCTCTTACAGCAAAAATTGCTATGGAGAAAAAACCGAAAATATTTCATATATCTAGTGCCAAAAGAAAGTGAACAAGCTGGGGTTCATATATTTGCAAAGAAAAAAGTCGTAACACCCGACACATAAACGCCGCACTATATGGAATAAGTTGTGTCAAAATCAAATTTATTCACAACGACTAAGGATAGACTTATGAAACAGTTGAAAGGTCAAGTTTTTGTTTGGCAAGCACTTCGAGTGTATTTCTGCCATGAAAATCTCTCAGTAAAAACTCATCTGCCTTGCAGATGCCGTTTGTAGCTCCCGTCCGCAAATTTGTGGGAAAAATTAAAAGGAGCACGACAAAAATTTGAAGAGAAACTCGGTCTTAAATCGGAGGCTGTCGCGCCTTAAATATTTTTTGTTTTTTGTTTTTGTTTTTCACAGTGCCCTGCTTTGAATGATAACCTACTAAAATGAACTATTTGAAGTGTTCAGGTATTAGCGATCATTATTTAAATTTTCGGAAGAACATTTTTCGCAATGAAAAATGCCTATCGACATTCTCGAGCCTGTGGTATTATATCATTAGGAAAGGAAAACCTTCCACCGAATTGAAAATATTAATACTATAGAGATCACAATACTGTACGAAATATTATTGAAAAAGCAAAAAATATGGAAAAATGCAAACTCGTTCCAAATTAGGCAGACCACAACGACAAGAAGGTACTAAAATATGGTAAGTTATGCGAAGTATTGTGAAAAATCCTTCTGATGGTGCTGTAAAATTGTCAAAAAATACTTCAGAAATATCAGAATCGGCGGTAAATGCCATACAATGAATGCCAAATCCATCATTATGTGCAAACGGTCTAGATGGGCAAGTTCCACTGAAAAACTTTGTACTTTCAGCAGCGAAAACAAATTTGATGTGTCAGGGAAGAAAAAGCAAGAAAAATGTGAAGAACATTAAATAAAACACTAGGCGAAATGCAATATTATATCGGAGCGGTTAAGTGATGGAGTAGGGCTATTTGGCCTTAGGCGATGTGGGAAATTTGGTTTTCATAAAATGTTCCATGAATAAACAAGACTATCCGAATATGTTTAAGAATAAATGAATCGTTTAGTATTAAAAGGGCACGTGCCCACATTTTTATATTTCTAAGCAGACGAAAAAAACGATGTAACTTTTTTATTTTTCTTATTTTCCAATTATTGTAAATGATAGGTTGTAGGTAAGATTGAAGTACCCTTTGAAGCAATTTTTGAAGGTAATTACATAATTATTTTCTAGACTTTTCGTGCGTTTTAGTCTATGGACTTGTGCCCTTCCAATAATAAATAAGTCATTGAAATACAAAATTGCTGACCGTTTATGTTAAAAATGCTAACAAACATCTAAGGAATAAATAAATAGTTCGACTGACTCTGTTAACAAATATAAAGAAAATGCGCGGGTGACCCCTAATGTTTTTGGGTTTGGGCTATTGGGCTAAACAATAATATATACATATATTTTTTTACGATCCGAAACGGGGAAACTTATTTTCTATATATGAGTTAGACGAGCTGGTTGAAGTCGGCCACGCAATGATAATGCCCTAGGGAATATAAGAAATTAAATTTTTGATCATGCTATTTTTTTTACTTTCTGATTTTGTCGGTTAGCTTACAGTTAATATTGTTCATTAAGCCATTAACGGTCGGCGAATGAGTTAATCTTAACTGTTGGGGATCATCAAATCACTTCACTTCACAGGATTCCATAAAATACTTAGGAGTGCACGCTGACTCTAAGTTAACTTTCAAAGGGCAGTTCAGAGCGGTGGGAGAGAAAATTACCAAAGTTAATGGAGCACTTAAGCGAATAATGCCTAACATTGGTGGTCCGAGCGAAGCTACCCGTCATCTATTGTCCACAGTAACCAGTTCGATAATACTATACGCAGCACCAGTGTGGTGCGGATCTAAACGGACCCATCAAAAAGATATATTAGCAGCATACCGACTTGCAGCTACAAGAATAGCAAGTGCTTATCGGACGGTGTCCGACGACGCGATCCTTGCCCTAACCTGGAAAATCCCAGTGGACTTACTGGCAAGCGAAATGGCCGATCTGTATAACACTAATATCGAGCGACAATCTGAAGAAGCCAGGAAAAGGCATGGAAACAATAGTTAAGTGACACGACGAGCGTTGGACCTTCACGTTAGTTTGGGACGTAGCTCAATGGAATGAGCGGAAGCACGACGAACTGAACTACCATCTCACGCAGATACTGAGTGGACATGGCGGTTATTTATGGAAGCGTAGGTTAGAGGAAGATCCTCTTTGCCCAATATGTACCACGGAGTTAGAAAACGCAGAACACGTCATATTCCACTGTCCCCGATTACACGAGGAAAGACTCACCTTGCATAGAGTTTTTGGGGAGGAACCTACCACGAGAAATTTGGTATCACAAATGTGCAACAGGAAGGAATGCTGGACTGCAGTGAGCAAAATTGCATTTATAGTCATGACACGCCTTATGGATGCTGATAGAGAGCGCAGAGAAATGCCCAGGTGAAGCAGTGGCGATTAAATCGACACTCAGAGCAAATAGCAGGAACCTGGACGCAGGAGCAACAGTGGACTCTTAAAAAATGAGAAATGCGGAAGCTACCCTGAAGTAATGTGAAAGTGATACCGGGGTGGGCGCCGGTTCCAAAACGGAGCTGTTTTTGGGCATTCGGCATTTTTCAGGCATTAACAGTGTTCGATTTTTAGGGAACCCTATCACCCTTCCTAAAATAGGAGAACTCAGTGATCTTTAAATACGTTCGTTTAATCTCTTGGCAGAACATCCGCTAGTGATAAATTTCGCTTTATTTTATTTTAAGTCAACACTTGTTAAAATTCAGAACTACTTACGCCATTATTTACCAAAAAAAAATTATTTTATAGTCAATCATGTTTGAATATTGACGTTGGGAATATATTCGATCTCTTTGTTTTAAATTTCTCTTGATATAGCCAAAATGTCTATCACACAACAAGTTAATATGACCTCTAACCCTGAAAACATCACTTAAAAAGCTGATGAGTGGCAGAAGACTGGTGAAGATACCGAATAACGTGTTATTATAAGGGCACAACTCCACGACATTAGCCCTTCAGAAAATAAACGCAATATTCCGTAACCTATAAAATTGAATAGGATAAAGGTGGATATACATTAAACATTGCATTAAATATGCAATTTTTGCCCAAATGTGGACATTTGCCCTTTTATGGAGCGCAAAACCTCTATAATGTGGCTGGAGAGGCCGAGCTGCGCTAACTTATAGAAAAGCATATTCCGTGGGACTGTGTCAAAAGCACTTAAAAAATCAACAAAAAGGCGAAAGTTTTATTCTTCGCGCCAAATTTTAACTGAACTATACTAGCTAAATTATACAAATTGTCCATTGTGGATTAGCCTTTACGGAAACCCGCCTGGAGTTCAGAAATTTTATCATTACAATCAAGCCAAGCATTGATGCGGCTCAGAAGCAAACCAGCCAAAATTTTTTATTTTTTATATTGAATCAAGCAGTGATAGCCCCCTGTAATTGGATGGAAGATCGGGATCACCCTTTTTGAAAAGGGCAACTATAATAGAGTCACGAAACGATTGAGGAATTTGCTTCTTTAAAAATATTACGTTGAACAAAGCAAGAAGCTCAGTTAAGAGACACTCTGGTGCGTACTTTTAAAACTCATAACAGATACGATCTTGACCGGGAGCCTTGATGTCTTTTAAACCATTTTATTTTTGCAAAAATTTAACTTTCGAGCGCATTACATAAATGTACAAAAATAAGTTTAAAATGAGGAAAGAAGAGTGAAAAACTTGGAAAATTTAAAGTTGTTTAATTTTAGCAATGCGTTAAATAAAAAAAAAGAAATACGAAAAGTCAAGGCTCGAACTTCGAGATCTATTTTTTCGCATCAGGCTCAATCCCTTCAAAAAATAAAAATAACTAGATACGAAATTGAATTTGGGAAATCATGTGTTTTAAATTTTAATGGACATTTGGTGCAATAAACAAAAAAAAAAATTATTTGGCCCCAAAGTGCTATTTTCAAATTTTATCTCTTCTTTGTTCACTATTTTATGTTGTTTATTTTTATTTCAAATTTATTTCCGGTTTACTTTTTCCTTTTATTTACTGTTTTTCAACATTATTTGCCGCGTATTTTGGTCGCTTAGCTGTTTTTCAATTGTTGTTCTTGTTAATAGTTGGATTTGGAGCTGCATTGCCAAGACCGGTTGTCGATTGCCAAGTATGCTAACGGTTGTTGCGGCACTTTCAATTGGCGTGTTCGTGCATAACATGTCTACGCTGAAAGAAATGGTGCTAGTAAAATCAACAAATCGTTTCTGTTGTTCTTGACTTAACGGAGATTCGGTGAAACTGATTTTTCTGGTAACACAACTGAACTCACTGGTCATTTCAACAGCGATCAACAGTCAATAAAAGAGCAAATTTCAAAGAGAATTTTACGCTAACTGCGCTCTCTACTTTGCACTTATGACTATGGTGCCACTTGTTAAAAAAAAAAAACACCAAAATAAGAAAACCACCAAAACAACAAAAACTAGTTTTTCAGTTATCAATACAAAACGAAAAAGCCCTTTTTTGAATTTACTGTGCATTACACTGCAAAAAATTATGCGGTACCGCGACAGCTATTTATCGGGTACAATTTTGTAATTTCTCCTCCAAGCGAAATGCAAAATTCCGCCCTCTTGTTGCAAAAGTTGTGTTTGAATGAACAGGATTTTTCCAAAATTAATAACATTTTGTTCAAGTTTTTACGAATTTCCACTCACGCGAACGAATCTATTAAGATAATAAAAAACATCCTTTTTTAATGTTGATGTTTCCGACAACATAAAAGTTTGAGTTGTTTTGGAATTGTTTCAACTTAAAGTGTTACGAAAATCAAACTTGCCGAATTACATGTAAAGTTACTCCAGTGATGAATTACCTTCCCGCATTTGATTCTTTACTTTTCTGTAACTTACAAGTTCTCTATTTAAATATTATGTCAAACATTTATACTGCAAATTTTGTTCGAAACAATCAAGTGTGGCAACTACATGCGAGAGAAGAAATTGAGAATGAGCTGAGCTGCAACTGAAAGAATTGAGAAACAATTTTGTGACTACTATTTTCAATTCCATTTGAAAAGCGAAGTTCAAGGCTATAAATTAAAGAAATTATAAATTATAAAATTTGGTGAAAGTGCGTTTAATAAAACTAAATAATAAAGTGTATATTGTTTAATGTGTGCCAGCATATTTGATGTAAGCACAATTGAAGTTCGGTGAGTAAGTGCGTACATATGTATGGATATGTAGCAAGCATGCGTATTTATGTATTCACATATTTACATATGTATATGGCAACATAGGTACTTTCGTACAAAGCTGTCGCAACAACTTTTTTTGTTCATTTGACTACTAAAGCGGTCAATTACGAATCAACGATTTGTGCGCAGTTGAATCAACATCTTGTTGCGGTGGAAAAAAAATGACAGAAATTTCGGTTGAATTGAACCGTATTTCGGTTGATTTTACCAGTCTTTTTCTTTCAGTGTGGGGGCAAGAGCTTTTAGTTAGCTTTCAACTAATTTTTATTTTTGTATATTCATTCATCTATTCCATTTTACATACTAAGTAGTAACATTTCATGAGCTATAGTCCGTTTATAAGCTTTTGAGCACCACATACTAATAAACATGTCAAAGCTGCCTTCACCACTAGAAGGAGTTACCACTGTATTATACGCCGATGACTACACAATAATGGCTGCAGGTCCCCGCCCATCCATCGATGAGTTATGTAATAAAATAAACAACTATCTCCCTGATTTCCCCAAACATGACAATGTCACCGACCAAATCATCGGCGACCTTTTCTACA
This sequence comes from Eurosta solidaginis, assembly GCF_040869045.1. Taxonomy (NCBI): domain Eukaryota; kingdom Metazoa; phylum Arthropoda; class Insecta; order Diptera; family Tephritidae; genus Eurosta; species Eurosta solidaginis. The sequence continues at coordinate 180,635,210 of NC_090321.1, forward strand.
ACATACACAAAACAAATGTCGACCATATTGGACATCCATGTCGATGGTACTACTCTACCGACTGTCTTACATCCAAAATTTCTGGGTGTGACGTTCGATCAGGATCTACATTTTGTCAAGCATGCATCTTCAATTGGACCTAAAGTCCAGAGCCGTGATAAAATCCGAAGAAAGACGCTCATTACCATTTAAAAAGCAATTGGCCGTTCGCTTCCAAGCTACGCGTCTCCGATATGGTCGCCAAAACTACAGATTCCTCACTTGACGAAAATACAGACCTGCCAAAACACAGATCTCAGAACCGCCACGGGCTGTTTTCTTATGTCGTCAGAACACTATCTACACAGTGAGGCGTTAGTACTCCTCACTAGGGAGAGAAAGGAAATTCTGAACAAACAGTTTCTGCGAAACACCCCGAATATTGGGCATCCCAACCGACATCTAATTGAAGAGGCCCGCCTCTCAGGAACTCTAGAAGTCATCTTCGAAAGCATTATGAGGAAAAACGGAACCTGAGAACTCTTCTGTATGTAGTAGAAAAACAAAAAGGGGTCTTCAGTGAGATCCACAAAAAGGGGTTGGACCTCTATTGTCCAGCGTTAAATTCCCTGAACCCGCATTTTTTCAATTGCAATGAGGAGCTAACGCCTTTAACACCCCTCTAATCCTACCCTTTTAAAAGCGCAAGTTTCCTTGGACTCCAGTTAGAGGATATTGATGACAATTTGTGAGTGATAGCACCTATTGGATGGGGCGAAGCGCTTCTACAAAAACAACATGGAGATAAATAAATAAATTTCTGAAGAAACTGTGTTGGTTCAGTTTTCCATAATAACAAAAATTTTTTGTACGTAAAGGCGTAATAAAATAAAATGTTTAATAGAGTTTTAAAACTTTTTTTTTATGTTCCAAAAACTTTATTTTTAGCATTTTCGAAAATATTTTTTCCGCATATCTCCGCTCGCAGCATTACAACTTTCAATTATATTTAATTTCTTTGAGAAAAAGGGATTGTAGCGTTGGCGGGGTGAAATTTTGTTGGGTTGCCTCATTGCCGTAGCAGAAAGGATCACGTACTTTGTAAATAGACCATGAAGCAACCCAGCTTGTCAATACACTGCAACATATATGTACATGTTTTCAATGGAGGCGAGCTCGAGAACAAACACCCGATATCGTAAGTGCAGTGAACACATTCCAAACTCCGGCAAAGACCTTACGTGAACATCTAGCGTTATACAATGCATACTAAGCAGAGTAAGGTCTCGGTTCAACAGTCGCGCTTACCTGAAAAAAGGAAGGCACCACATGGCATGTTCCGTCTATAACAGTTTTGCCGAAATGATAATTTTTCCACTTCGGCTATTAGGATTCGCCTTTAGTGCTCCCGTATCGTACATATCTTGAAAAGTAAATAGAAAAACCTGTACCTTATTGCGAGGGTTTTTAAGTGCTTTCATGACCCTTTTTTAAAGGCTTTTGAGTTGTTAGTACTTTTTGCATGATGTGAAAATTTATTGAAATATTTCGGGCCTTGCTATATGGGGCAGAAGCATGGACCATGACAACAGCAGATGAAGCGGCTTTGGGAGTGTTCAAGAAAATAGTTCTTCGAAAGGTTTGTTGACCTCTACGCGTTGGCGATGGCGAGTACCGAAAAAGATTTAATGATGAGCTGTACGAGCTATACGCAGACATCCACATAGTCCAGCGAATTAGAACGCGGCGACTGCGCTAGCTAGGCCATATTATGCGAATGAAAGATGATGCTCCGGCCAAGAAAGTGTTTCTATCGAACCCGCCTATGGAAGCAGAGGTAGAGGGCGGCCTCAACTCCTTTAGAAGGACCAGGTGGAAAACGATTTAAACTTCCTTGGTGTGACCAATTCGCGGCGGTTTGCGAAGCGAAGAAGCGACTGGAGCGCCTTGATGGACGGTCATAACCGTTTAGACGGTTAAGCGCCAATTAAGTAAGTATTTCAGGCCTTTTAAAAATTTGGTTGAAATAAGTCCAAGTTGATTTCCAGACAAGGTACAGCAACCAATTATAGTAATAGCAATTTTTACCAAAAATATTAACCTAATTCATTCATTTTTGGCGGCAGACTTTATGTGGTGGTAGCGTGAAAAATTTAATTTAAAAAATTTCAATTAAAACGAAAAATTTCTAAGGAGGATCGTCCCTTGGGAGTGATTTGGCAAACTTTCCGAGTGTATTTCTGCCATGAAAAATGCTTCTCAGTTAAAACACTCATCTGCTTTGTCGATGCCATTCCGATTCGGCATAAAACAAATAGGTCCCATTCCGCCAATTTATAGGAAAAATTAAGAAAGGAGCACTCTGCAATTTGGAAGAGAAGCTCTTCCTAGATCTCTTTATTTAATTTCTTTTGGGAGAGGAAAAACGAGTAGCATTTTTCAAATCTTTTTTTAAAGCCTTTTCGAGACTCTTTTTTTTCATACCTTGAAAGCTTCATTTGATATTAAATTAAATTATTAATTAAACTGGGATAAAACTGAAATAAGCCAAGAAAGCAAAGCAATTGTTAGGCGATTGTGATTTCAGCAGTTTGAACGCGGTCCGATTCCCGGTAAAACCTGTTGAAATAAAATAAGCATTACGAAATTGCCTGACGATGATGACGTGGCGGTTTTCGAAATGGTACCATCGTAATATATCAGTAAATGTTTCATTCTTTTCAGCTTTTCCCAATAAAACCAAAAATAGTAATTGAACAGCAATTATCTTTTATCAGTGTTAAGCTCATTAATTCTTGAAAAATCTTAAGTAAAATTGAACACAGCATTATACATGCAAATATATGTGACCCGGTCTATAAAAAGGTGGCTTATGACTCAAAAAAAAAAAAAAGAAGTGCACAAATGTCCTTAAGAAATGCATTGTTTATCTTTAACAGATGTTTCTCGCAATTTCTTTTTTGAGTCAAAAGCCATCTTTTCATAGACCGAGTCACATATAATTAAATTATTTTTATTTTTCAAATCTACAGCTGAGCGAAATATCACCTTTCATAGCAAATTTTGAGAAATACCTGTAACAGAGTTTTCTTCAAAAACATCATATCACGGCATTTCGATGCCACTCAAATTTCAAAATTATTTTCGAAAATGTTTTTCAATATCATTTTCATGTTTTATAGTTCTCTATAATAGCAATATTAAATTCCGCCATTTAAAATGTTTGTAATTTCTCTCCTTAAAAAGTTTCAACTTCAAAGTTAAACATTTTTTCTTTACTTATTTTTTGTATTCATGTTTTGAAAGGAAAACAAGACTTTGACATAAGGATGAGAGTTTCTTAAAGCAAACCTTAGATAGGGTGATAAGCTCCTCAAGTTTTTGAAGTTTTTCAGTAACTCTCTGAATATTTTAATTTTTTAAATAATTTTTTTTTTTTTCATTTATAAATCTTAGTTCGTTTGTTAAATTGCAAAATCAAAACCTTTGTCCTTTAAAGATTTAACATTTTATTTTTTTCTCAAATTGTTCCCAACAAAAAATTTAAACAAAAAAGGTTGTTTAACTACACTTTTTCACGCTGTAAAAATTTTCTTGCCATATTGGGCACGTTTTGACTTGAAGTCAATTTGAAGTACTTTTTTATAAAATTCTTTTTTAGCATAACTTTTATAAGTTTAAAGCTAAATATATTTTTAGCTATTTTTGTTTGGTTTAGGTTTTTTTCTTTTTACACAGTTTTGTTTTTATCTATTTTCTTATTCTATGTATTGGCAAATTTGTTTTATTTATGTTTTTGGAAGCGAAAATAGTAACACCAAAAAAAGTGAAGAGTTTCATATATTTTTTTGGTTTTAATTCAAACTGGTGAATTTATGACCTGCTTTTTTCAGCTTTAGAATACTTGTATTTTTATTTCCAATACGCGCTTAGATTAAATGAAAAAATACATCAGCTGCAGTTCCCAATCTAAACAAAATTTCTTCACTTCAGTTTACACTTAATTAAAATTAAATTTAAAAAAATATTTTCAACCCCATTCATACACATATCAAAAGAGCTGAAAATGTGTCCATTTCATAGAAGTTTTCGCGAACGCAAACGCTAACACGCACACCGACAACGCTGCACTAAATATTTGAGCTGAATTTGCTGGCGCACACACCGTTACTCAGATCAACAGCAGCCATGCAAGCGACCTAACGAACGACTTACCAGCGGGCTAACCGACTACCGACGATGCGACATACTTTAAACGAGCGACCGTCCGCCAGCCAACGACATAAAAACGCGAATCATCAACAGAAACACGGATACACAGATTGAGCCGTTAGATTGCAGTATTGCAACAGCCCCTCTGCACAGATGCGGCGCGCACATGCGAAGAAGATGAAGAAAAATAGTGGGCCAACGGTATTTAGCACTCGTACTATTCCGTTTTGTGTTTTTGTCTTCTTGCTGCGCTACCAACAAAACTGCAGCTATGAATAACACCAACACCAGCACCGAAAGCGCAAATATATGCACACTCACACCAATACAATTAAATTTGAAAACACGCGCATGTATTTTTGTTTTTGTTTTCTGCCAATAGGTGTGTTCTACTCAGAGTTTGCACTTGTGTGAGTGTATATGTGCGTGTTTTGCGAGGTATGCTAGGGAATTTAGGTTAGGAATATTCCATTTTTAATCCGCTTCCCATTCACTTCGTTATTTTGTTTTTGGTTATTTCTTTTTGTGTAATTTTTTTTTTACTGCTTTACCACTTCCAAGTTAGAGCTTAAAACCTACTCAGCCATTTCTTTCCGCAACTTTTTTAAGTAATTTGTGGGGTGAGCAGTTTTTTGTTTTTATTACATTATGACATATTTATATTAGAGACTCATACATTAGCACTTTGTTTGAATTTTCCTTATGTTTGTTGTAACATTTATATTATGTATATAAGCACTTCATATCATATCGACTTATTCTTCTCATATTCACTTCACTTTTTTCATAGCATATTTTCAGGCTGATAAGCTGATGTACACGTGCACCTAAAAGCGATTTTACTACAATTCATGTGAGAGGTTCGTCGGCGACTGAATGCTTTTTCCCCGATTGACGTAATCCTGCCTAGCCAAAATTTGCTCACTGTACTGGAATTTCCCAGTATTTCGTGCGATGTCTTGGTATTGGTTTGTGGTGTTGACCCGAAAAGGATAACAGCCAGCAGCACGCCCATGTTGTGTATACCGGAAAAACTCACCACGTATTTGTTATGACGAAAAACTTGCTGTTGCGTTTGTTGACTGTTGCTAGTGTATGTGTGTGTGTGTATATGTGAATTATTATTAGTTACCGGTATGTTTTCAATCATGCTTTCGGTTGGTCCTAACCCAACCTACAAAGTAGCTGTTTGAAATTTGAAATATACATATGTGTATGTGTGCGGTGTAGTAGATGAGGTAGAAAGGTATTTAATTTGTATTTGTATTTATTAGGCAATTCATCCCAGCACAACAATTTGGCAAAAACTATTTTATAGTGCTAGTCGGTAAAAGACATAAAATAGGAACAATTTAAACTTGAAACTTAAAGCTAATGACTATGGCTAAGAAAATGTTACAATAAATAGTATATTTAATAAATAATAAATAAATAAATAAACGAATGATAAAGTACATTTGCTTAGAAGAAATCAGTATTTTAATTGTCTAGGTTATTATAGAAACTTGTTAATTCTTTATTGAAGAGCAGAGCATTGCTTATAAGCCTAAGTCTAGAAGGGAGCGAGTTCCAAAGACGTATGGAAGTAATGAAGAACTAGCGATCAGATATTAGCATACGATATCTGAAGTGGGTAAGGAGAACAGATCTAGACGACTGGAGAAAATTTAGCCTCCGATACAGATAGTCAGGTTCCTTCATATATATTAATTTATGTAGCGTAGTGAGCGTTTTAAGTTTAATAAGGTTATCGAAAGAAATGTTTAGCAACCTGTAAGTATGATGAGAGACGTGGTCAAGTCTTTTCAACCCATAGAAGTATCTAGCAATGTTGTTATAAACAACATTAAGTTTCCTATTACATACATAGTCACAATTTGAGTAAATCTCACATCCATAAAGGAGCGTAGGTATTAAGTACGCTTTTGCTATTAGTAGACGAATATGTAACGGAGTAAAATATTGTGTAAGCCAGAGTGTACGAAGCATCCCCTACACTTTTCCCACTGTGCGGAAGATGTGATCTTTCCATGTCAAGGTTTTGTTAAAAACTACACCTAGAATTTTTGCCGTGTCAACGTATTCTATAATAGCGTTGTCTAAAATTAAATTTTCCATTCCACTTTTATCTAGTGACCTTCTATGAATAACTATACATTTCGACTTCTTAGGGTTAAGACATAAGCCGTTCATAAAAGCCCACGTACCAATTTGACACAAATCGTAATTTAAGCTATTAATACATGAACTGGTACGATCACTAGGACAGCACATATACAATTGTACGTCATCAGCATAAATGTGAATATTACAATACTTGAGAACACCAGGCAAATCGTTTATATACAAAACAAATAACAGGGGACCAAGGATTGAGCCTTGTGGGACGCCTCTTAAAACACTGACGAAGTCAGACTTTCTGCTACCAACACTTACTGCCTGAGTTCGGTAGGCCAAATACGATCTGATTAGGGCTGCTGCACAGTTGGGGAAATTAAATAGGTTATCTAGCTTCTTGCAGAGAACGGTGTGGTCGACCGAGTCAAACGCTTTTGAATGGTCGAGAAGAGTTAGGAAAGCAGTAAAATTTTTGTCAACTTGTTCTCGAATAACCTCTATCACCGATAGGAGCACCGTTTTACAGCTACGATTTGACCCGAATACAGACTGGGAATTTGTGAGAAGGTTATTATTCTGCACATAAGTATTTATCTGGCAGTGCAAAATTCGTTCGACGACCTTGGAAAGGAAAGGCAGAATAGCTATAGGTCTATACTCCTTGTTTTGCTTGAGGATTGGGATTACCTTAGCAACTTTCCAACATTTGGGAAATACACAGGACATCAGCACAGAGTTAACCAAGTAGGTTAAGTGAGGAAGGATTTTAGAAAGAATTATCTTTAAAAATTTCGGACATATATCAGCGAACCCCATAGTATTAGACTTTACTGAAAGAATGGCTTGAACGACATCACAATCATCGACACTAGCAAACTCAAGAGGACCAAAATCAACATTAGCGCGAATAAAATAATTGTCAGCACATATATTGTCAGTTGAGATTGGAAGATTTACAAAATTTATATTTATCCCGTTAATGTCTACATCAGGGAGGACAGAAATATCACATTTGGATTTTCCGATACAAATATCTTTAATCGACTCCCAGGTTTCCTTCGAACTCAAAGCAGCACTAAACTTGTTATTATAAAATTTCTGCTTAGCTGACTTAATGGCTTTGTTTGCAGCGATCCTAGCTGCTTTGAAGCAGTTGTGAGCCTCCAGAGTTTTGTATCTTTTCCATCGTGAGTAAGCAAGGTTACGCTGGTGAATTAAGTGTTTTAGATTGGCACTAAACCAAGGGGTATTATTGTGTGTAGCAGCTTTGAGTTTCACTGGCACATGGTTGTCGAAAAGCCTAATAATATGGTTCTGTAGGAATGATGCCTGATCATCGACCGACGTCAGCGTACGAATCAAGCTCCATTCGACCGACTCCACCGCTGCATTAAGGGAACTGTAATCTATGTTTCTAAAATCACGATACGTAAAGGAACATTGGATGTGTGACATTTGAAAGTTGTAACTAAGAAATATGAGATCGTGTTTTGAAAAGCAAGATGCCGACAATTGATCGTAGTGGAGCAATTTCAGGGGATCATTCACAAAAAATAAATCCAGCAAAGAAAAGTTTGAGTCAGTAAAGTGTGTAGGTGAAGTTAAGTTGGTGGGAAAAAGTCCAAGAGACTGCATACTTAGCTTTAGAGTTGAGTCGACGAGAAGGTTGAGTTGAAATCCCTAGCGATGATTATATTATCATAGCTTATAAGTAGAGGCTCGAGAAATTCAATAAAGCCAGAGAAGTCAACTCCACGATTAGGTCTGTATGCACAGCCGATAAAAAGCCTTTCATTATTTACAGAGAACACGTATACGAACACATATTCGACAGAATCACTTGGACTAGCACTGCAGCAAAATTTACAGGATAAACTATATTTTAACATATATAGCAACACCACCACCATGACCACGTCTATCAGCCCTGAAAAGTTGATATCCATTTAGTTGCACCAAATCATTTTTGTGACATGAGGAAAACCAGGTTTCGGAAATACATATAATATCTCTATCGGAACCTTCAGATATGAATCTCAATTCATCCAGCTTTTTATATAGGCTTTGCGCATTGAGATGGATGACTTTGAGCCCTTTAGTGCGTTTGCTGAATACGCGCAACAGTGTATGTAAGCAGTCTTTGGAACTAGACAACCTATAGTCTAGGACCATCACTATCTATAGGATATAAAGAATGCTCTGCGATGCGTAACAATAAAGACAACATAAATGAATGTTTACAAGTATGATACGGAGAGATAAAGACGGAAACGAAGAGACGCAAGAACTTAAGTAATATACCATACATAGAAATTAATTTATTGATTGAAAGGTAAGCATTTTAATATTCTATACAAAGGAATAATTTGTAATTTCCGGCATTTACTATATAAAATATCAGAATAAACAGAATAACGCATAAAAGTATGCATTGAATGCGTTTCCAAAGCTGCGAGAACTACTCAGATTGTTTTAATAACAAAGCTAACCATTGTATATTTTTAGGCGCCAATACAATTTTCGAGACCGTAAATTTTTTTTAAGGCATAAACTCTTTTTGCTACTATTTTTTCTGGTTCTCAATATCAATAAATCAAATAAGGGAGAATAATTTTCATGTCAGATGGCTTGTAGATCAAATTGGTTCCATAAACCAAATTGTGGTAACCGGAAAAAGTTGAAATGTTATTAAAACTATTTTAAAACAAAAACTTCGTATATATTTTTGCCATGAAAAGCTTCTCAGCAAAGTTGATCCGACTTAGGAGATGCCATTCGGAGACTACATGAAACATGTAGCTGCCGTCCTCCGAAACGCAAAGGTAACACACAAGGGGTATCCGCATTCCCCGAGATAGTTTTTATCAAAATCTCACTGTGAGTAAGGTGAATTGATAATCGACCTCACAGTGGTGGAGCTGAGCGCTTTGATAGCTACTGATTGTCTGAATAAATATTAAATTTCCATAACATATATAGCGACGCATTGCATTCCGTTCATTAATAAAGTTGACCTCCGCCTAAAAAACACTGTGTGGCTTCAGTTCAAGCTTATAAACTGCTTCTCTAAGCGCAGCCCGGAAATAGAAATTTAGCATTGGGGTGCCAGTGTATTACTTTCACCACCTCTAATTCCAGCCATCGCAAATCGCTGCACCTCTTCCGACCTATTGACCATAGAAGGTGCGGCTAGTGCTGACTGCCAAGCCAGAACTTCATATAGAGAATCGGCGTTAAAACCATATCATACAATCAAAAGACCATCCTTGGGTTGAGCTCGCTTATGTTTACAATATATTCCCATAAAATAATGTCCTGTTAGTAACATTCACTTAACAGAACTGTTAAAATATCCTTAAAGACGCATATTTGCCGGCAAGCTACAAAAACAGCAAATTCAAAAGTCTACCCAAAATATGAGAGAAAACTGCCAAAAGCACACTCGTACATAGGGCATAAAAATATTCTCAATACCTCCATAACTTCCCACTATTTTTAGGCGTCCTGCAATGCATCTCTGGAAATAAGGTCAACGGTAACCTACTAACTGTTTAACATAAAAAAAAGAACACAAAGTTCGATGTAAAACGCGATTATTATAAGCAGGCGATCCATATGGTTGTTGTTGTTCATACTACATATGCAAGCGCAGGCATAAAAGAAGAAGACGCATAGTGAGAGCAACAACTGCAGCAACAAAGAAGAAGCATAAAAAGATACAAAACAAAAACAAAGTTCAACAAAAATAAGGGCAGTAGTGCTAAAATGTTAAAAAGCAATTGTATGTGTGCGTATTTCCGTGCGTGTGTGTGTCAAAGTGTAAGATGAAGTTTGTTACGAAGCTAAAAGTAAAATTGATGGGAAAACAAAAGCAAAAAAAAAAAAAATATAAATAACGTGCAATGAGGGAAATAATAAAATATGCTAAGAACTTCAAATTGCCACAGCAACAATAATTCAACGTATGGTAGTACTTGTGCGTGTATGTACATATGTATGTGTTAATGTGAGTATAAATGTAGGTGCGAACTTTGAAAGAGTTAAATAATCCATAAAATGTATTGAATGAAAACAAAAAAAATTTTTTTTTTGTTTTATATGAGTTATTTTTGTGCATATGTATGAATGTACATTGGGATGATCTTTATAAATCAAATTACCGAGCTTTACCAGCCTCACTCTTCACACAGTAGGTTAGGTTAGGTGGTAGCTGTCCTGATAAGGAAAGCTTACTTGGACAACACGAAGGTCCGTTGTGATACCACATACAACAAAAATAACGGCGACTTAGATCTAGCTACTTAGAGAAACGATAAAGCTCGGAATGACACCGATCTCAACTTTGGATATATCCTCGGGAGATCCAAGTGAGGCGCGACCGAAGTACTTTCGCCTAGTTCTGGCAAAAGCTGGGCAACCAAGCATACAGTTATATGGTGATTCCAACTCATCATCCTCCATACAGCTGCAGCAGGCTGGAGTTTCCAGTATATTTAGACGCACCGCATGGATACCCATGGGACTGTGCCCTGTGAAAACCCCAATGACCATTGATAGGTAAGCCTTAGTGAACCCAATTATTTCAGCAGGCTTCCAGTCATTCACTTTCGGCCAGAAAGATCTTGCTATCCTGCAAGGCGTGGTGTCCGCCCAACGTTTGCTCAGATGGCTCGAGGCCCAGCTATGGAGGAGCAATCCACAGGTGGCCAGCGGAATCCCGAAATCCCCACAGCCATCTTCATTCGGTTCAGTTTTACCGATGGGGGCTAAGAGTTTCGCTTGACAGTTACCCGGGTATCACTATGGCCCGGGAGCCAGACAATCTTAATTGTAAAATAATTCGATGCAATCGCAAGCGAGGTCAGGCACTCCCAGACCACCCGCGATCGCACTGTAGTTGAGCTCAAGGCCTTGATAGCCGCTTGGCTATCAGCGTAGATGTTAAATACCGTAGTAGCACTGGATAGCATTTCATCCGCCGCATCCTTAATCGCAGCAACTTCCGCTTGGAATACACTGCAGTGATCAGCTAACTTAAACTTGCGGCTTACATTTAGCTCTTGACAAAAGGCCCCCCACCAACCTTTCCATCCAACTTCGACCCATACGTGAACAACTTAACCGGTCCCATGCGCCAGAAAATTCCTCTTCCCCACTCCTCTCTCGGTGGAATGACTGGAGTGGAGGGTGTATAGGGAGCAGTTATCGGCATACAACAGTCCGTTCTGTCCGGGATAAAGTCGAAACTGGTAAGAAGGCTAGAGTGTCCGAAGTCAGGAAGCCCATAGCCCATATCACGAAGCCTGACCAAAGACCGGGCCGCAGCCCCCAGCGGGTTAGGGGGTCAGAATACACCCGCGGTAGGTATGCCTGTCGTAAGAGGCGACTAAAATATCAGATTCAAGGGGCTGTGTAGCGCAATCCTTCAGGTTGCCAGCGCAATATATAGCTTCTCCAAACCCAATTTTCAACCCCACCTATCCGAGGCGAATCCTGTTTCACTAACAGACGAGGCTCTGGCGACCGAAAGCTCCTCATGGAACTTGGGGTGGGGAGGGAGGGATGGCCTGAAGGTATAATGTGGCCACATAAAACCTTAATGGTGCTGTGTTACCGGAGCGTACCGGATCTGTATCCGGCAAAGGACCATCACATCGATAACACTCCCCAAAGCCTTCGGGGAGCAACCATATCGCTACAACAACAACAAAACCCGGGCCGCGGCCGCCTTTCCCTCAATATCTACTCGATATATGTTCAGCATGACGTTCAGTGCCAAGGTAGGTGGTGTTCTGAGAGTGCCACTGATACCGATCAGCGCCGTCCGTTGCACTGACACTAACATTTTGGAGGTGCTCGCCGTGTCCTGTGCTTTCACACAGTAACTCCAGGGACAAATAATGATACATGAATTTGGTCCTGATTCGAAAGAGCTTTGCACTGGAGTCAAAACTAAAGTTTTTTAATGGAGACTCAAAAGATTTAAATTTGAATCTTTGTTTTCTAATACAAAAACACAATTATATTATTGTAGGCGATGTCATACATATTGTGACGAATATTAGTATCACTAAGTGATACTACCATCAGTAAGCCGATACTAAGCAGTATGTACGTAAACCAATCAATCATCATCTACACACGAACATACAAGGCAACGGAGAGATATTCATAAACACATGTAATCATCAGCCGAAGTAGTACTCACATATACACCCGCATATGCCTTGCGAGAGACTACAAACTAAAAATATACACGCATATGCCTATGCGAGAGGCCATAAACTACAAATACACATGCATATAGCTGGTAGCCAAGTAGAAGATTCTATAGGGAGAAACGTCTAGACATTTTTAAAAATATGCGGACAAGGCAACAGAGAGTATGAAAGCAGAGCAAGGTGAGTAATCAGTAAGCAGTTTGATTTAAACTCGCAATTAGTTGTGAAGTAAGAGTTATTGTGAAGTACCTTAAAGTAGTCTAATAAAGACCATTTTGCTATACAGAACATTGGAGTGATTAATCAAGGCTTTAGCGATACGAACATTAGAAGAAGGTTTCAAATAAGCAGAATTTCCCGAAATTTATTACAATATTAAAAATATCGGTCTTGATTGTAACCGGTTCAGGGGTGTCTTTGTGGTTAAAGCTTCGTCTCATAGCGTAGTTTGAACTTAAACCTCTCTGCACTTAGACGTTTCCAATGGGACCAAAAACTGTGTGTTGTATTCTTGGCATCAGTGGCGGATCCACGGTAGGGCAAATGAGGGGGAGTTTATGTTCCAGATCGCTAAAGCTATTAAAAATTAAAGCAGCCAAGTACAAAAAAAAAAATAGAAACACGAAAGGCTACTAAGTCCATTGAATTTCTATACTGTTTGAAATTTTGAAGGTGGAGTGTAAATTCTTTTTTCTTCGAGCATACATTTTTTTTACAGGGCAAATTCTTAATTTTATTTTGAGCCGGTCACATTTTTAAACTTTCAACTTAATTTTGTTTCGCAATCGTTTAATTTTACCGACGCGGTTAGTTTGTTTAACTGACTTTCTTTTTGAGCCGAATCCTGTTTTGAGCCGGTTACTTAAACTTTTCTGAGCTGTCTTCTTCCTTAAACTAGTTACTTTTTTGGACCGGTTACTTTTGAACACGTAATATTTTGAACCGATAACTTTTCTGAACCGGTTATTTTGAACTGGTAATATTTTGAGCCTATAACTTTTCTGAATCGGTTACTTTTTTGAATTCGCTACGTTTTTGAATCGGTTCCTTCCTTGAATCGGCTACTTTTTAAAAACGGCTAATTCCTTGTACCGGTTACTTATTTGAACCGTAGACTTCCTTGGACGGTTACTTCTTAGAACCGGTTTTTTTCTTGAATCAGCTACTTTTTAAACAGGCTGCTTCCTTAACCCGGTAAATTTTTTGAACCGTTTTCTTTCTTAGAACCGCTTACTATTTTGAAACCATACCTTTTTTGAAACCTCTTGTTTTTAAAGGAATATTATTTTCGAAACCTCTTACTTTTTCAAAGGGTCCAGATTCAGAGAACCGGTTACTTTTTGGAAACGATAACTGTTTTGAAGTCTCTAACTTCTTTAAGGGATTCACATTCGAAGAACCGGTTACTTCTTTGGGACTTGCATGCAACCGGTTAATTTTCGTAGCAGGTGTGCTTTTTTTGTCTTTGAACCAGTTAAGACATTCAAGCCGGCAACTTTTTTAGACCCATTTGCTTTTTTGGAACTGGTTACTTTTTTAAAACCGTTTACCTTTTTAGTACCGGCTGCTGATTGTTCAACCGGTTACTGATTAAAACGTTTCTTATTTTAAATCGGCTACGTTTTTAGGTAGGTGAAATGGCTGCGACCCTGGTCGCCCAAGTAGCTATTTAAAGCCGTTTTGATGCCATGTAACTCGTCTAAAAACCTACGGAATGTTACGGTCAATTTATTACAACCAGCCAGAGTTGTTGATAAAATTAAGAATATTCGGGATTGCTATCACAGATAACCCTCTGAGGTCTTCTAGAAACGGGGTTCCAAGGAACCTTAGCCGAACTCTAGCTAGAGTTGGGCATTTACACATAAAGTGTTCTACTGTCTCCCTGGCATTTGAATCTTTGCAGCTTCTGCAGTAGTCGTTATACGGAATGCCCATCTTTTCCGCATGCATACCTACTTCCCAAAGATCGGTGCAGACTGCTATCAGTTTGAGTGTGTTAGCCCTGGATTTGTTCAAAAGACTTCTCGTCCTCTTTCCATCATAGTTTGACCAAAGGGATTTTGATATTGTACAGGTGGTGAATTTATTCCACTTTGTTTGTGCTTTCTTCAAGTAGAAGCTTTGGATATTCCCCTTGGCTACTGCTAAGGGTATGCCTACTTCGACACTGGTTATTTCCTCGTTCATCTCCGATGAGCCCCTGCGTGCTAGCTCGTCGGCCTTCGTGTTACCCTCTATACCCCTATGAATCCAGATAACGCGTAGTTTTAGATTGGTGGATGACTGGTATATGAGTCGCTTACAAGCCCACACTAATTTTAAGTTAATGTGTGGCGAGGAAAGCGCTTTTATCGCTGCTGGGCTATCCGACAGGATGCAAACTTTACCAGCTACATTCAAGCCCTCCAGTGATTTGCAGGCTTGCCAAATCGCGAGGATTTCTGCTTGAAACACGCTGCAGTGCGGTGGGAGTCTGAATTATGCAGAGAAATCTAGGGACTCAGAGAAGACTCCGGCCCCCACTCCCGATTCCATCTTGGAGCCGTCAGTGTAGATTTGGATGTACTCGACCCTTATGCCCGGGTTTCTCTTCCACTCGTTCCTGCTTGGAAAGGCGGTATTACAACCGTACTCAAACTTCAGTTTTCGAGGGTAGTAATCTGCCTCGGTACTACATGTACCATCCGGAAGTTTCTTTAGGATACTACTATGCCCTTGCGGAGCATCCTTCCAACACCCAGACTCCCTGAGTCTCAGTGCGGTTTATGACGATATACAAAGTATATGCAAGTCGATCGGAAGCAGGTGCAAAATGGGGTCTAAAGCAGCTGTAGGGCTAGTGCATCCGGACCCTATGGCACCAACGCACGCAGTGCGCTGGACTTTTTGCAGGCTGGTGAGATTGTAGATCTTACTTAGAGCTTCCCACCAGGCTATGAAACCATAGGTAAGCACCGGTCGCATCACCGCCTCGTACATCCAAATTACTTTGCTTGGCTTGAGTCCCCATTTCCATTTTCCGTACCCATTCTTCGATGCATACTTTCTAATTCAACTTGCAGTCAATTGTTGTTACGTTTTTAGAGTCAATAACCTTTTTCGTGCACGTTATTTTTATGAAACGACTTACCTTTTTGAAGCGGTTACTTTTTTAAAGCCTTTTACTTCTTTTTTGGAACTTTTTATTTATTTTGGCTAAGTTAATTTTTTGGATTGTTTTGATCGTCATTCCACTAATCCCTCTACCTATATTTGTCAAAAAAAAAATATTTTTTAAAATATAAAAGATACATGATTCGTCACAAGGACGTGATAACTATCCCTGGGACCAAGTTTCTTATTAATCTTGGCGCGGTTTACCTCCGAGGAGATTTAGGCAGAGCTTCTCTTCCAACTTGCGTAGATTTCATTTTTTCCTACTAGTTAACAGGACGGGACCTACATGTTCTATGCGGACTCCAAACAGCGGCTACACGGTAAATGTGTTTTCACCGAGAAGCTTTATATGGCAGAAATACACTCGGAATGTTCGCCAAGCTACTGTCGAGAGGCGGCCGCGCTTAAAAAACCTTTTTCTAATTGAAATAAATTTTGGTGTTGCTTTGTCCATGACTTGATCTAGGACCTTCGATGTGGTAGGCGGAGCTACCACCACATCACGGCTACCGCCGCCTTCAATACTGTTTAGTCTATCTTTGGAACTCAAAATCCATCAAAAACTTTATTTTAATCAATTCATATGTGTAAACTAAGTTTAAGTGTGTATTGAATACGCCAGCAATATAAAAATGTATGCTTCATATTTTGTGTACTTGGCCTGAGGTTATCAGTTAAAAAGACCTCTTTGAAATTATATATAGTATACACGTGCTCTTATTTTATTCATCAGAATTCAATGTACTATCTCAGTTCTACAATAACAGTTGGTGCGTACGGTACTTCGTAACAAGTAATTTAGGGCAAAGTAAATTATGGCATCGGATTTTGAGCACTGGGTGCTTTCAACGCTGCTCGTTAGTGTATTTGTTTGATAGCGAAAGTTAAAATAATTTAATTAAGTTCAACTAAATTTACCACTTCACTACACGTTTACCACTTTCAGCTAACTACATTCATCTGCTTGGCACAATCCGCAGAAAACTACACCTTCCCCAATGACCCAGAATACTTCAATGAAGAGGGCGCACAGCGTCTACTCAATCGCGTCAATGATGTTTATTGGGCCAGTGCTACGGTATATCGTCAATATGCAGACGATACTCTAAGCCCTGAAATTTTAATGCGTGAAAAATTGCGTCCCTTCTACGAGACAATGCAAAAATTCGATTGGCGAAATTTTGTAGATCCTCTGCTTAGGCGACAATTTGAGGTGATTTTACGTGGTGCCAAATATCCGCCAATCGATTATAAATTCAAACGTGCAACAAATACATTGAAAAATATGTCACGAAAAAAGTGGGTGTGCAACAAAAACGAACTGACGAATTGTCAAATGGCTTTTGTGCATCAAATAAAATCAGTTTTTACAAATAGCGATGATTTGGACGAGTTGAAATACTATTGGAAGGAGTGGCGTAACAAAATGCCCACTGATGTGAAAGAAGCCTTACATTATTACATTTCATATTATAAAAATTTGAGTACAGCAGATATGGCACCTTCTGCCTTTTGGTATGATCAGTATGAAGATCCAGATTTGCTATATGAACTCGAGAACCTAATGAAAGCCATACGTCCTTTCTATCGTGAAATGCATGCACATTTACGTAATGTTTTACGTCACAAATATGGTAATGATGTTATACCACCAACAGGTCTCATACCACATCACCTCCTGGAACAGGTCACATATCAGGCGTGGAAGAAGGAGACTGTATTGAAAAATCCTTTTCCGCAAAGGAAGCTGCCGAACTTGCAGACGGAATTGGATGGTGTGGGGTTGAAACCATTCGATTTGGTCAACATTAGTGTGCAGTTTTTTAGCTCGATGGGTTTTAGAAATTTCACAGAGTGAGTATTTACTTTATAAGATATGTATGCATATGTTAGTTTTGTATATTTTTTTAATTCTTCTTCTATTCTGCACAGGGAGTTTATGAGCGAACATTTTATTGAAATGGAACCCGGTACTGGTGGACCTGACTGCAAGTCACGTATTTTCGATTTTGGCGAAATAGAGCTACACTACTGTCCGAGGGTCTACTACAAGAAGCTTTTACAAACACATGCTGATATTACAGCGGTGCAGTATGCAATCGCAAAAAATAATTTCCGTGTTGGTCTTAATCAGGAAGCTTGCCCTGGGTTTGGTGCAGCTTTGGGCGAAGCAGTAATACTTTCCGTTTCCAATCCAAAGCATTTACAGCAGCGCTTAGGACTATTGCAGAACTACGAATATGATGATATTTTGAACTTGAATCGATTATATCGTATGGTGAGTTAGTTGATCGTTTTGTTTCGTTATCGTTTTACTATTAGTCCCTGTGCGACTGAGCTTTGCTCGGCAATCTTCGAGTATGCCGCATAACATACTATGTTCTACATATCACCATTAATCAAACTCTACTTTTTTATATGTACATATATATTTTTAATTACCAATATTTGATTTCCTTAAAAATAGATTTCAAAACGTATCAAACAATAACCGCAAAGTGAACTGGAATGAAAAATTTGAAATTGATAAATCCAGCCTATAGTATAAGGGATTGTTATGACAATTAGTAAAATCGAGAACTAAGTTATTTAAGTCGAGTATCTTCATGCGCAGAATTATTAATTTCAAACATTTTTTTAGTTATACACTATGAAAGTCTCACAATTTTATTACATTCCAAAAACTTAAATTTCACGAATGACAACTATCAGTTAGTTTAATTAAATGTCAACTTACTTCCCTAAGCGCCATCTGTTGGTAAGTAGTTAAATGTTAAATGTCGTTTTCAAATTGAAAATATGCCTCTTCAACGGTAGCAATTTACCATGGTGCGATATCTTTTTGCTATGGTGAGAAATCTTTCTAATAGTAATCTGAGAGAAATTTCCATTATTTATTTCATATTTGCCAAAAATATGCATTTAAATATATTTTGCTAGAATTTGCTACGGTGCCTTGATATTGCATTTCAATTTTATTAGCTTGTGTGAAATTAAGAAAATTAAGTCGAATCATGTGTAAGATTTTTTTTCGAAGATTTTTAACTTTAATGTTTTCCTTTAAAGCTTTGGTAGAATATGAGTAAATAGAGTACTATTTCGTCTAACCAACCCAACCCTAAACGGCAACCCTACTCAAAAATGTCTCTATTATAATGCTGAGTGAAATACCTTTCATTTGATACCCATATCGGCATATCTCATACAATATTTTTTTATTTCGAATAAGTGGCTACTAGGCCGGGTCGATTTGTGGGGAGGCAAAAAAATCGCCCATTGCTCTGTGAAAATCATAATCTAGGGATTAAAATAAGAAACTTTGCCGAAGGAACCATACCTCTAAAACGAATTCTGATGCCCCCCCCCCCCCCTTTGGGTGGTAAGGGCAAATTTTGAAAAATCCCACTTTGAAATGCCTATGTTTTTTTCTTTTTGGAGTTTATTTTTCTCTTTAGAAATTTATTCAATCAGAATATATGTAAATGAAAAAATGATTTTAACTTAGTAATAGAAAAGAAATTAAAAAACAATTATTAGAAATTAGCGTTTTTACAACCCCCTTTTAAAACGAAGGCATCACTGTGATGCATTTGCATGTCGTAAACATAGTTGTGTGGGTTTTTATTCAACCGTTTCAAAAAATGAAGGTATCACTGTGACACAATTGCAGATCGTAAAATTGCTTGTGTTGTTTTTAACCCTACTCAAAAATGTCCCTTTGTAATGCCATATCGGCATATCTCATGCATTTTTTTTTTTAATTTCGAATAGTTGGCTACCTTGTGAAACATTCTGAGTGGCAAAACCTATGTAGAAAGTCTTAGAAGGTGATACATTATCTCTGTGCCAAATTTCGCTTACATCGGTTGAGTCGTTCCCGAGATCGTTCGGCTATGCAAACATACAAATACATATATAAATATACAGGAATTGCTCGTTTAAATAAATAAGATTTTAGTTTTATTTAGATATTGGTTATTTAAAATTTCTTAAATGTTTTGATTTGTCTGCTTGTAGTTTAATTTTGGTTTCATTCCATTATCTTTTTTGTCGTTCCATTATTTTTTCACTGTAGTTATGTTATCGTATTGATATAATTTTGTCGTCCTTGCTTTTTCTTTTCGCTGTCTTAATTATCATTTCGGCATCCTTCTCACTTCCTTCCTTTGTAGTTCAACCTTCCCATTTTTATTGCTACTCGTGTTGGCCACTTCCTTATCGGTTCGTTATAGTTTAATTATCGTGTCGTTATTGTTGTACTATTGTTTCAAAATAAGTGCACTGTAGTTCTCCTCTCGTTTCGGTCTTGTTTCGATATCATATGATTAGAGGTACATGAACAATGTGATTATGTTTATTTGTTTAAAGTTGCGTTATCGTTTAGTTATTCCTTCTCAGTCGTTTGTGTTATAGTTTCATTGTCGTTTCTTAATCGTTTTACTTTCGTTAAGCATTTGTTATACTTTTCATGAAAATGAAATGGTGTATTAATTTCGTCACGAAACCCAAAATTGTAAGTTCTTAAAGGAAAATAGATAGACCCACCATTAAGTATACCGAAATAATTAGGATGAAGAGCTGAGTTGATTTAGCCATGTCCGTCTGTCTGTCTGTGCGTCTGTCTCTTTGTATGCAAACTAGTCCCTCATTTTTTGAGATATCTCGATAAAATTTGGTGAGCGGGTGTATTTGGGTGTCCGATTAGACATTTGTCGGAACCGGCCGGATCGGATCACTATAGCATATATCCTCCATACAACAGATTTTTCATAAAAAGAGGATTTTTGTCATATCTTCCTCAATTTAACAGATTGAAGCTTCAAACTTCACAATATACTTTCGTATATTGCACATACTGTTGTCTGACAAAATTTATGAGATCGGTCATATATATAGTATATATCCCGCACAACCGATTGTTCAGATAAGAAACTTTTCGTAATTAGTGCCCTATTTTAAGAGCTAGAGGCTTCAAATTTCAACGAATGCTTACGTATATAGCATATATTTTTGTCATAAAGATCGGTGATATATATAGTATATATATGGTGGTATATATATATGTTTACGTATATAGCATATATTGTTGTCTGAAAAAATCATAGAGATCGCTTGTATATATAGTATATATCTCATACAACCGATTGTTCAGATAAGAAACTTTTCGCAATTATAACAGCTATAAATTTCAAATTTCACCGATTGCTCACGTATATAGTATACATTGTTGTGTAAAAAACTCATAGAGGTCGGTGATATATGTAATATATATATGATGGTATATATAGTATATATATACATTTTTTTGCAATTTCAGCCCCATTTTAAAAGCTAGGAGCTTCAAATTTCACCAAATGCTTACGTGTATAGCATATATTGATGTCTGAAAAAATCATAGAGATCGGTGGTATATTATATTATATACCCCATATAATATGTAATTATTGCCCCTTTTTTACGGCTAGAAGCTTCAAAATTCATCAAATTTTATCAAATAGTTACGCTTATGTCATATATTTTTGAAATACGTGATTCGTAGTCATAGCTTTTACATGCAGACAACAAAAAACGTGAAGCTTTGCATCGTCACAAAAAGTACCTACCTATTCCTATACTCAGCTGAACAGAGCTCACAGAGTATATTAACTTTGTTCGCATAACGGTAATCCGTAACGGCATAAACTAATCGAGATAGTTATAGACTTCTATATATCAAAATGATCTGGGCGAAAAAAGAAATTCATTTAGCCATGTCCGTCCATCCGTCCGTCCGTCCGTAAACACCATAACTTGAGTAAATTTTGAGGTATCTTGATAAAATTTGGTATGTAGGTTCCTGGGCTCTCATCTCAGATCGCTATTTAAAATGAAATCGGACCATAACCACGCCCACTTTTTCGATATCGAAAATTTCGAAAAACCGAAAAAGTGCGATAATTCATTACCAAAGATGGCTAAAGCGAAGGAACTTGGTAGGCGGGTTGACCTTATGATACAAAATAGAAAATTAGTAAAATTTTGGACAATAGGCGTGGCACCGCGCACTTTTAAAAGAAAGTAATTTCAAAGTTTTGCAAGCTGTAATTTGGCAGTCGTTGAAGATATCATGATGAAATTTGGCAGGAACGTTTCTCCTATTACTAAATATGAGCTAAGGAAAAATTAGAAAAAATGGATTACGAACACGCCCACTTTTAAAAAAAAATTTTTAAATGTCAAATTTTAACAAAAAATTGAATATCTTTACAGTAAATAAGTAAATTATGTCAACATTCAACTCCAGTAATGATATTGTTTAAGTGACTTAAACTATGAACATTTTTCGTTCGTTTGTTTCATTAGCCATTGAGTGTGCTTGTAATTCTCAACTGGTTAGTGAAATATTCTAAAGGCATGGTTTAAGTTTTTTATCCCAAAGCGGGGTTTTTCAAAGCAAAACAAGGTGGATCAACTCGCAGCCAATACCTTGGAGCCCCCCAGTGCTCGCCCCCAATGAATAAATACAAGGTGTAACAGGTACATAGCAACCTCCCTCTCTAAAATAACACACAGTCCACTTAAATAATATAATAGCAAAAAAACTATTCGCCCGCCGAATCACCAAAGCTTAGACAGATATGGTGCAACAAAATACAAAACTAAAAGAAAATTTCAAAATGGGCGTGGCTCCGCCCTTTTTCATTTAACTCGTCTAGAATACTTTTATGCCATAAATCGAACAAAAATTAACCAACCCTTTCGAAATTTGGTAGGGGCATAGATTTTATTACGCTAACTGTTTTCTGTGAAAATGAGCGAAATCGGTTGAAGCCACGTCCAATTTTTATACACAGTCGTCCGTCTGTCCATCCACTCGGCTGTTAGCACGATAACTTGAGCAAAAATTGATATATCTTTACTAAACTGAGTTCACGTCTTATCTGAACTCACTTTATCTTGGTATAAAAAATGGCCGATATCCGACTATTACCACGCCCACTTTTTCGATATCGAAAATTACGAAAAATGAAAAAAATTAAATAATTCTATACCAAATATGAAAAAAGAGATGAAACATGGTAATTGGATTGGTTTATTGAGGCAAAATATAACTTTAGAAAAAACTTTGTAAAATGGGTGTGACACCTACCATATTAAGTAGAAGAAAATGACAAAAGTTCTGCAGGGCGGAATTAAACGCCTTTGGAATCTTGGCAGGAATACTGTTCCTGGTATTACATATATAAATAAATTAGCGGTACCCGACAGATGATGTTCTGGGTCACCCTGGTCCACATTTTGGTCGATATCTCGAAAACGCCTTCAAATATACAACGAAGGGCCACTCCCTTTTAAAACCCTCATTAATACCTTTCATTTGATACCCATATCGTACAAACTCATTCTAGTGTCACCTCTGGTCCACCTTTATGGCGATATCCTGAAATGGCGTCCACCTATAGAACCATGGTCCACTCCCTTTTAAAATACTTTTTAATACCTTCCATTTGAAACCCATGTCATACAAACACATTCCAGGGTCACCCTGCTAAATAGTTATTTTCCCTTATTTTGTCTCCAAAGCTGGCAGCTGAGTATGTAATGTGCGGTTGCACCCGAACTTATCCTTTCTTACTTGTTTATTTTATACTAGAAAACCCGGCAGACGTTGTACTGCCGTAAATTTGGCCTATCTGCATACATTTTAATAAGCCTTTTCCGTCTGACTCTGCCCTCCCCCCCTCTTCACTTTTTCCTAATCCTTTTATTCACTCCTCCCTCCGTCTTTTTCGCTTCATCTATCTCCATCTTCGTCTCATTCTATCACTTTCTCAATCGCCTTCTCTCTTTTCTCTTCTCTCAATGCCTTCTCATTCTTCTGCATCCCTTATTGCCTGTACAAGAGTGTGGTATGTATTTTATTCCAGTCCCTGTCCCACTCCGAGTCTCAGTCCCAGTCCCACTCCGAGTGTCAGTCCGAGTCTTAGTCCTAATCCCAGTCCAAGTCCGTCTCTGGATAATATATTGCTCTGTACCAAAGCACTCATCAACAGCTTTCATTTGATATCCATATTGTATAAACACTGTCTAGGCATTCACTGGCCCCCGTTTTGGCCTATATCTCGAGACCCTGTACCTGTAGTAACCACCGCGTGAGGTTTACGCAACTTATGTGAAAGTTTGAACTCGACCGACGCATCTCTTCAAACACCGGCGACCAACTAACACGCATTTCAGCCTTTCTTTTTATATATATAGACTAGCAGACCCGTCAGACGTTGTTCTGCCCTAAATTTGGTCTATCTACATAAATTTTAATAAGCTTTTTCCGTCTAACTCTGCCCCCCCCCCCTCACTTTTCCTTAATCCTTTTATTCACTCCTCCCTCCGTCTTTTCGCTTCATCTATCTATATCTTCGTCTCACTCTATATCTTTCTCAGCTCCTTCTCCTTCCATATTTTCTCTTCTCTTAAGTTTTTCCCATTCTTCTTCAGACCTTATTGCCAGGCAATATGTACATAGGTATGTGGGTATTATTAATTCATGTCTTTATTTCGGCTTAGCATGCATATTTATCAGTTTTTCCAGGTTGATGCGACTAAATCGAATATCACAATGAAAATTACTTTAAAGCTTCCATTTGATATCCCTATTACACACACATTCTAGGTGTATCCGGGTCCAGGTTTTGGCCTACATCTTGAGACCCAGAGGTATAAAAATTACTCTGTACTAAAGCACTCATCAACAGTTTCAATTTGATAACCATAATGTGAAAACACATCATAGTGTTACCGTGATCCACGTTTTGGCCTATATCTCGAGACCCTTCACAAATAGGTATGAAAACTACCCTGTACTAAAGCACCTATCAACAGCTTTCATATGTTAGCCATATTGTATAAACACTTTCTGGGGTAGGCGGGTCCACGTTTGGCCTCAATCTCGAGACCCTAGTCACCAATAGATATGAAAACTACCCTGTACTAAAGCACTCATCAACAGCTTTCATTTGTTATCCAAATTCTATAAACAAATTCTAGGGGTACCAGCGTCCACGTTTTCGCTTATATCTCGAGACCCTACCCTAGTTACCCGCGGGTACGAAAAATACCCCGTATCAAAGTACTCATAAACAGCTTTCATTTGATACCCATATTGTACAAACATATCCCAGGATTACCCAGGTGCACGTTTTGATCTCAAGACCCTAGCCAGAACGGGATAAAAATTATCCTATGTCTGTATCCTGCTTCTAAGCTACCCCTCCACCAATTTTCAGCCAAATATGTTCATCCGTTCCTTCCTCTTCAATCATTCTTTATCCAATAAAAAAGCGCATCAAAATTCGTTGCGTATTTTTAAAGGTTTAAGCATTCAAAGGGACATAGGGACAGAAAAAGCTATTTTGTTTTATACTATGTAGTGATGTACATCCATACATACCTATAAACCTACGATCGAAGTTAAATAACGCAGCGAATGCTATATATATGTATGTACGTATGTATGTGTCGCATCATGACTCACTCAAAAGCAATTAGCGTGCACAGTTCACAGCAAACAACCACACAAACACATTTTTTGGTAAAAATGTTACTTTTGTTTAAACAATTTGGCTGATATAAGAAAAGAATCAAGTATTTTTTTTTTGATGCAGATCGAAGGTAAATATTTCAAAGTTTTACTGAAAAGTAGAATTTTTTAAATCCATCCATCCGTTTATGAGTTATAGCTGTGTAAACAAAAATGTTATGATTTTTACTACATTTTGGCAATTTGCCACGCTCCTATAATATATATCTTCAAATTATATTAACTGTACCATCTCACGTAGCTAAGCTTTCAAATGCAAAAAACCGTTTTAAAATCGGAGCATTCTGTGTGAAGTTATGTGCATACATGGCATTTAGCGACTTTATTTAATAAGATTTATATAGATTTTTATTTTTCACACTTCACTATAATATTAAAACGAAATGCAGATTAAGGCTTAAAAATTGCACATGGAACAACTAAAGACTCTCCTGAATTAAAAAAAATGTCATAGTACCTCTAAATCGCGGGCCCCCTCAGAAACCCCCCCCCCCCCCCTTCTCGACGGGCCTGGTGATGTACTATACTTTATATCATTCGCTATAATATTTTTTATTTATAAGCAGGTTGTTTAATTAAACACAAATCAATTACGCGGAAGTATATCCGCACCTCCTGAAAATATGAGTGCCACTGCGTATACGTAACATTTTAATATTACGTATAAACAAATAAAAAAAATTGCAATAAAATAATATTGCGACTATAAACTGAGATATAACCTATCCTATATTTCAAGCTAGATCAAAATACACACGGGGTGCGAAACAAATTCAAAATCAGTTCAGTAGTTTAGGAGTCCATTGGCCTCAAACTTGTGACACGTGTTTTTTTATATACTAAGAATTATATATTTATCTTAAAAATCGTTTAGATATATTCAAATTTCACTAAATGCTTACGTGTATAGCGTGTATTGTTGTCTGAAAAAATCATAGAGACCGGTGGTATATATAGTATATATCTCATACAACCGATAGTTCAGATAAGGACAAAGTCGTCCTCGAAACGGAATTATAATTTATTGTAAGCCGAGGTCAGGCAGTTTTACCGTAAATTCCAGAAAATTTCAGTATGTAGCTGGAAAATTTTTTGTTTTTCTTTGGCGATATCAAAGGCAAATATAGCTATTGCGTTGGTATACCGAAATCCTTCATTCTCATTGCCATCGGAACCATATTATGTTAGTCACTTATATTATAACGAAAATTCTATTTTATTCCCACTCTTAGATTTTTTTCTTCTTGTTATCTAGCTTCTACATATGTCCAGTATATGTATTCTCTTGAAATAATATTCGGTTTTATTTAATTACGCTTGGGTTTTTTTGAGAATTCCATTTTGTTCACAAGGCTACATATGGAAATCAATTTTCAGGCTCTAAGCTCTTTATCAGAGATGTAATAAAATGTAAAATTTATTTTAGTTATTTCGAAACTTGTATTACCTCCGTTCTTTCTTGACAAGCCAAATCGTGTCGTGGTTCTGAACAAGTGCCGCTGTAAAAATTAGCCACTGAAAATTTTCACAAGAAAATTCTATTTTGTGTCCGTAACTCGTTCGACAAAAACAATAATAATTTCCAACGTCTTGAAACTTGAAAACACTCACTAAATATAAAAGGTAACGTTTTACAAGACGGTGCACTACCTAATTTTTATCGAAAATTATCAGAGGTGGTATCAAAAGACGCGCCTCGACCTCCGTTTTAAGAATCCGAAAGCGGAAATCAAAAATTTTATTTCTGCCGAAAGTTATTTACAAAGAACCCTAAAATTAATTACCCCTAGAGCGTCCGAAATGTGGGGCCCGATCCATAGTTTTTTTGCATAGAACGCCTTTCTGCGTTGGCGGCCTTCGGTCGCGCTTATAAAAAATTACCCTGGGTGGGTCCGACACCGGTTTGGGGATCAAAACTAAATGCTCGCAGAACACCTTTCTGCATTACTATGTGTGTGTGTACAACAAATATGCCAAAAAACAACAACCACATGAAAATTTCAACCGATTTTTTGCTTATATCTTTTGACAGAAATAAAAATTTAAATTTTCGCTTTGGGATTCTAAAAACGGAGGTCGAGATACTTCTTTTGATACCACCTTTGATAATTTTCGATAAAAAATAGGTGGTGCACCGTCCTGTAAAACGTTACCATATTCAAAGTATGCGGGTTTCGAAAATTCCACTTCGTTTCCCCTTACGATATTTTACCAGATTCAAAATCATCATTGAAAATTTGATTTGAAATATTATTACTAAAATCTAACAAATAAAATACTTTATGACTTCTTTAACAATTTCCTTCCTTATCTTTAGGCTGCCCACACACTGCTCACACTACCCACTTATTTTGTACATGAAAAACTTTGGGTCGATATAATTGATGGCAAGGTGCCACCTGAACATTATAATTGTCATTATTGGAATTTGATGCAGAAATACATGGGTGTTGAACCACCACTTCAAACGGATCCAGGCGTATATGATATGCCCTATAAGTTTTACGAAGGTATTGTTGATCAACATCGCAGCACAAAGTAAGCAACTTTTTTTTTTTTAAACCAAATGTCCCCGAAATTTTTTTTTAAATAATTGTTTCTTTTTTTTTTAGAAAAATATTCGATGAATTTTTAGGCTATCAAATTTATCGCGTAATTTGCTTAAACATTGGGGAGTTTGAACGACGTAACGCTTACAAGCCTTTGGATAATTGCGATTTTTATGGAAACAAATTTGCTGGGAAATTTCTTTAGTAAGTATTATCTGCTTGAGCAATTTAAGCTCTTTTTCTTGCTCTATAGGGCTCTTCATTTGTGTTTATCTTTTAACCACACTAATTTTGAAAAAAAGATCCAAATATCAAAAAGTTATCGGTTGTTATCGAAAATTGTCGAGTGCTACCAAATTCTTTTCAGCATTTTACCGATTTGCTGTCGACTACTCATCGGTTTGTTATGAAACAGACACCGATAAAATTTCAGTGTGCATTCGATGGCACATATGTAACCCGTCGATAATAAGCCTACAAAGAACCAATAAGAAGCCGATGACTCGGTGTTAAAAAGGCGGGAGCAAACCGATAACTCGACGATAGTTTCGCTATCGATAATAAGCAATTAATAAAATACTTAATAACTTGTCGGTAAAGAAACCTAGCGACTCTTTTCATATGTATAGCCCAAAACTCTTTATTACAGTAACTTCTGTTGGGGTTTAATTACAACTCTGTGAGCTCACCCCAGTTAATTTGAGACGTAGATTTGTATGTTTACACATCGAACTTCACCAGTACTGGTTACTTAGATTTTTTGTATTAAAAAAACTTCTATATGTATAATGGTCGCTGTTATTCTTCTATAGTCACCCCACGATTATGAAATGCCCACAAATATATGTTTAAGCAAAAATTACTGTGTTTCTATAGTTTTGACTTAATTGCTTTTTACACTTTACTTGGTACTTACATAATTCTTCTCTTAATTTACTTACCACATTTCAGCGATATGATGAGCTCTGGTTCCTCCAAACCATGGCGTGAGGTAATCAAACCTTTAACATGGATACATGCAACAAATATGACTGCCACCGCATTTCTTGAATATTTCGAGCCATTGAACACTTGGATTAGTGACGATAATATCAACAAGAATTTGCGCGTCGGTTGGATGCCTATCGACAGTGAGTAAAAATATAAGTCAAATCCATAAGCATTCACACTCACAACTTAATAATGTCTAACACATTTTTATCTCATTTTATTTATTTACACTCTCTACGTACATCTCAATTTATATTTTCTCATTTGATTTTCATTTGTGTCATATTAACGCAGAATGCAAGCTTGGCATCGTACCTCCCAACGCCACCACTGTGGTTTATTGAACAAAAACAAAAATAAAATAGAAAACAGAAAAATAGAAAAATCGTGATGAATGCGTGGCACATGTCAGCACGTTTCAACTGTAATCTGTATAGAATTTCAAGCAGTGACAACAAAACCGCAACTAACACCGCACCTCATCATCAACTTTAAATGTGCACCTACTTTGTGTATTGCATAACGCAGTAAATATATGGACATTTGATGGCATCACATTTGTGGCGGGCAGATGTATGTAAAATTGTATTTGTTCTTTGTAATATTTTTTCTTATTCTTATGTTAAACGTAGTTCAGCGGTTGAAGTTGAATAGATCTATTTAAGCGTAACGTCACCTAAAGTCACATTCGTCTATGCAAATGATGATGGAACTTTCATTTATTATACGCAAAATTAGCTTGACACAATTGTTCAGATTTCTCAAAATAATGACACCATTGTATTATAAAATCACATTAATACCCAGTTTTTCTGAATTTAAACTACAAATTAAGTTGACCTCAGCTTACATTCCATTTTACTGCTGATGCTACATAGTCAATGCTTCCGAACTGGCAGGTTTGAACTCTATTCAACGCTGCCGCAGCTTAAACTTGCACCGAAATACCAGCCTTAAATTGTAAATAATATATTAGTAGAATTTAAGATAAAAACAAATGATCTTACAAGTCAGTAGGCCGATATAACAACAAAAACAATAAATAGTGAAATAAATCTGAATTACTCAAGGAAAATATGTGGAAATAAGAACCCGCAGCCATGGTAATTTTTAAAATTTGTTGGGAGCGTATTTTTAAAGATAAAATGGCTTTCAGTTATTTGGTTTTTATTTATTTTATCTACAGCTTGATTCAATCCTACAGACTAAACAGCGAAGCAAAGAGCCAAGAGATTGTTTCATGCACATATGTACATGTAAACAGCAGCTCATAGCAAAGAGAGGATAGGATAGGTTAGGTGGTAGCTGCCCTGATAAGGATAGCTCACTTGGACAACACGAAGGTCCGTTGTGATACCACATACACAAAAAATAACGGTGACTTAGATCTAGCTACTTAGAGAATCGTTGGGTAGCAACGATAAAGCTCCGAATGATACCGATCTCAACTTTGGATATATCCTCGGGAGATCCAAGTGAGTCGCGACCGAAGTACTTTCGCCTAGTTCTGGCAAAAGCTGGACAATCAGTGATTTGGTGATTCCACCTCATCATCCTCCATACAGCTGCAGCGGGATGGACTTTCCAGAATACTGAGACGTACCGCATGGATACCCATGGGACAGTGCCCCGTCAAAACCCCAATGACCATAGATAGGTGAGCCTTAGTGAACCCAATTATTTCAGCAGACCTCCTGCCATCCACTTTTGGCCAGAAAGATCTTGCTACCCTGCAAGACGTGGTATCCGCCCAACGTTTGCTGAGCTGATTCGAGGCCCAGCTATGGAGGAGCAATCCACAGGTGGCCAGCGGGATCCCGAAATCCCTACAGCCATCTTCATCCGGTTCATTTTTACCGATGCGGGCTAAGAGATCCGCTTGACAGTTACCCGGGATATCACTATGCCCCGGGACCCAGATAATCTTAATTGTAAAATAATTCGATGCAATCGCAAGCGAGGTCAGGCACTCCCAGACCACCCTCGATCGCACTGTAGTTGCGCTCAAGGCCTTGATAGCCGCTTGGCTATCAGAGTAGATGTTAAATTCCCTAACCGTGGTAGCACTGGATAGCATTCCATCCACCGCATCCTTAATCGCAGCAATTTCCGCTTGGAATACCCTGCAGTGATCAGCCAACTTAAAGTTGCGGCTTAAATTTAGCTCTTGACAAAAGACCCCCCACCAACCTTTCCATCCAGCTTTGACCCATCCGTGAACAAGTTAGCCGGTCCCACGCCCCAAATAATTCCACTTTCCCAATCCTCTCTCTCTGGAATAACTGGGGTGAAGGTTGTATAGGGAGCAGTTATCGGCATACAGTAGTCCGTTCTGTCCGGGATGAAGTCGAAACTGGTAAGAAGGCTAGAGTGTCCGCGGTCAGAAAGTCTATATCCCATATCACGAAGCCTGACCAACGACCTTGCCGCGGCCGCCTTTCCCGCAATATGTACTGGATATATGTTCAGCATGACGTTCAGTGCCAAGGTAGGTGTTATTCTGAGAGCGCCACTGATACCGATCAGCGCCGTCCGTTGCACTGACACTAACATTTTGGAGGTGCTCGCCGTGTCCAGTGCTTTCCACCAGACCAGCACCCCATATAGCATAATCGGTTTGACCACCATCTCATAAAGCCAGTGTACTATTCTTGGCGAGAGTCCCCATCTCTTTCAGATAGCTCCTCTGCAGCAGTACAAGGCAGTGGCGGCCTTCCTGGCCCGATCTTCCACATTGGGTCTCCAGGACAGTTTCTTGTCCAAAACAATCCCCAAATATTTAACCCTATCAGAAAGTACCAACGGCACCCCTCCAATCGAGGGCGTTCTGAAATCGGGCATCTTATATCTCCTTGTGAAAAGGACCAATTCCGTTTTTCCCGGGTTGACCGCCAACCCACATAACTCAGCTCACCTAGCCACAGTATCCAGGTAGCCCTGCAGAACATCGCGCAGGGTGCCCAGAAATTTGCCTCTGACTAGGATAGCGAGGTCATCTGCATAGGCAACCACCCAACAACCACTGGCTTCCAACTCCACAAGAAGCTCGTTGACTACCACAACCCAGAGGAGAAGAGATAGGACACCCCCCCTGTGGCGTGCCCCTGCACACCTTCCTCTTAATTATGGCCCCACCCCATTCCGCTGCGACAATTCTGCCGCATAGAAGTTTGCTAATAAATTCAACCAGAGCCGCCTCGACTCCTAAACCCACAAGAGCTCTTTCGATTGCCCCCGGTAAGATATTGTTAAAAGCTCCCTCGATGTCTA
Source organism: Eurosta solidaginis (assembly GCF_040869045.1). Lineage (NCBI taxonomy): Eukaryota > Metazoa > Arthropoda > Insecta > Diptera > Tephritidae > Eurosta > Eurosta solidaginis. Next base: position 180,667,285 of record NC_090321.1, read on the forward strand.
GAAAGGCACCCAGAGCATACTCTTTGTGTTCTAGGGACCCCTCTATTTGCTTTACAATCGAATGGAGAACCGTTTTCGTCGATCTGCCTTTGCAGTACGCATGCTGTGAAGCCGACAGTAACCCCTGAGGTATCCTTTCCCGTAGGTACAGGTCAATCAACCGCTCAAACGTCTTAAGAAGAAACGACGAGAGACTGATTGGCCTGAAATCCTTAGGTGATACATGAGAGCTTCTGCCGGCCTTCGGAATGAAAATAACCCTAGCCGTGTGCCAAGGCTTCGGGATATAGTTAAGCCTGAGGCAGTTAGAATATATGATGGCCAACCAGCGGCAGGAAATCCCCAAAGACCTTTGAAGCTGCGCAGGAATGATTCCATCCGGGCCCGGAGACTTATTGGGCTTGAACGACTCTATAGCCCAGGTTATTTGACTTTCCCGTATTGGAATGGCAGGCACTTCTGCATGGCCAACGACCGCCGACCATGCAGGCGAAGATCCCTGCGCAACTGGGACATCGGGAAAATGATTGTCCAGTAAAAGCCTTAGGGACTCCTCGTTACTCATCGACCAGTCCCCACCATCATCTCTCAGATACCCCATAGGAGCGGGGTTCCTAGAGAGTATTTTTCTAAATCTCGCGGATTCATTGCAGCCTTCTACGTTTTCGCAGAAGCTTCGCCATGCATCTCGCTTGGCTATCCTTATTTCATATTTATAAATCCCCAGACTCACCTTATAGAGCTCCCAGTCCGAGGGTAATTTACTCCTCCGGGCTCTGTTGAAGAGCCGCCGACTGGACGCTCTTAGGTCGTCAAGAGAATCCGACCACCAGGGCGGCTTGCCCTTCCCCCTGTAAGTTTTCAATGGGCAGGACAGCTGAAAGGCGCTATTGCTTGCCGAGGTGAAGTTTTCCACCAGAACGTCTATCTCAGATTCGGACAGGCCCGAACTAATGATAGGCACCGCAGGCAGTAGCTCTCCAGCTTCCTACAATACAAGTCCCAGTTAGTACTTTTAGGGTTCCTAAAAGATATTTTACCGGGACGTTCTTCGTTCACTGAGAACTGAATATATCGGTGATCAGAGAAGGAGTGCTCGTTGAGAACCCTCCATCCAGATATCCGACCTTCCAGTTCTCTACTAACCAGGGTGAGATCCAGGACCTCCTCCCTTACCGCAGTAATAAAAGTCGGGTCATTCCCCCTATTACATATACAAAGTCCCTCATCTAAAATAAAAGTAAATAAAGACTCACCTCTAGTGTTGGTATCCGAGCTTCCCCAAATGCTATGATGGGCATTAGCATCGGCACCGATGATCACGCCAACACCTCTCCGCCTTGCTTCAGCGGTGATTTCACCCAGTATCGCAGGTGGTGGCCCCTCTATGTCCCCGTGGGACATGTACGCTGAGACCACCCACATTTCATTACTTCCTCGCTCGAGGCAGACCGTGGTTACGTCAGCATTGCTGAAATTAGAGAGAATAAAAGCTTTAATCTCTTTTTTAACAAGCGCACAGGATCTAGGCCTACTTGCCTCCCCATGCACCAAGGTGTTGAATTTTCCAGTCCTTAATCCAGAAATCTTACTGCCGTTACTACTCAGCCACGGCTCCTGGACAAGGACTATATCCACTCCGCCTTTTTCAAGGCAGAGCAACAAATTTGCGGAAGGCGCCTTAGAGTGCTGAAGATTGATTTGACGGATTTCCATCAAAAGCGCTCTTCTTCCGCACCCCATTCTTGGCGGATTCGTATTAGTCTTGTCCATTCTAAAAAAGTCCCCCTTCAAGGCCGCTATCCGGAGCCGATTGTGTAGTCGCCCTTTAACGGTCTCGTGGTTATCTATGCTACGCAGGGAGGCCACGCGAGGGTTGACGCATTACCTTATGAGTAATGCGTTCAGAGCCAGACCGGACGCGAAGCGGGAAAATCTTCAACCGCACCTACACCACCAACTTAACGGCGACGGAGCCGGAACGTACCTTGAGGCCCGCCACGGTTTTAACGGGACGTGGGCAGGTGCAGCATTAGCCTACCAGCCATTTCGGTACGGTTTCACCCCGACCTACTAAAGTGGCAGAATACCGCACCTACCAGCCCAAAGTCATCAAGTCAAAATGTAATGTGAAATCAAAGCCCTAAAACAGTCCAGTTCGTCACCGTTGTGTACCGATCTTGACTCTTAAAGAGTCCTCCCTCCCCTGAGCTCGGCACAATGACTCAGGGGGTGCGGGTTTTATCGAGTTGTCCTCTCTAGATCCGCCATTATCAGTAGAAGCAGGGGCACCTCGTGCAGGACGTGATAACTAATCACGCGTGACATTCGTCGCTATGGCCGGTCTCATTTCAGATGGCAGATATTTTTTTTTTATTTATTATTTAAAGTCGGTCATAACCGTTTAGACGGTTAAGCGCCAATTAAGTAAGTAAGTATTTAAAGTCGACGACAAACTATGGTGGACTGCATAATATAAAAGTACTAGCTTTACCAGGCGCACGTTGTAACGCCCGAGATCGAATGGATGTTGCGTTATTTTTTCTGTTTTGTTTGTTGATAATTTAATTTATTGTTCTGTAAATTGAATTGAATTTTTTTATTTATTTGGTGAAATTTTCTGTTAAAACATTTTATTCTTGTATCTTATTGTATCTTATTTTATATTATTGTATTGCTTTTACCGATGATGATTGTTGCTTTGATTACATTCCGAAGAAGCATGACTGCTGAGCCAATTTTCAAAGTTGATATATGCGCAGGCATTCCTTTTGGTTCTAAGGAGTATAGAAATTCATTTGGATAATTCACAATTTTATCTTCATCTGTAACTGTGTCAATCGATTTATATTTTGTCACTTCACCAGGAAATTGATTTTGAAAGCGATCATTGATTTTGTTAACATGATCATTTTTGGGAGCTAAGATAGTTCTTTCGCATAGCCAAGAAACAAACACATTTAAACTTAAAATTCTTAATTCAGAAATATGAAATATGAAAAACTTTCGTCTTGATCGAAGGAACCTCGAGCCAAAATTTGGTGATGATCGAAGTATAGCAAACACGTTTTCATAGGAAACACACACACAGAATTTGATTTTTATAGAACATGTAGATAGACTGAAGCTAAACAATTTTTTTTAACAGCGGCAGATTACTAAACGTCCAAAAGGCATAACAGCTAAACTCAACAATGCAGTCAAACTTTAGGTGTTAAAATAACTTAAGTTTGTACGGCAGCGATAGTTTTTCCCCATTCCACATTTTACTGGAGGTTTTAGGACTTAACGTCACATAGCTCCTTACCAATTGTAATTATCCCACTATTACGACATCCAGATATATGCAGTATAATATATTCCATTTGTATGGGAGGTACCACGCCCCCTTTTTCCCAATTCCGCCTTTTCTTGGTGGTGTTAGGGATTGACCTCATTTAACTCCTTACTGAATTTCAATGTTCTGGCATGTATACCTTCAAAGGTATGCAGTACCAAAGATTCCATTTGTATGGGAAGTGTCACGCCCATTTTATATATAGAAATTATTTTTAGCCTAAAACCTTCCCGTTGATCGAAGGAACCCATAACCAAAATTTGGTGATGATTGATGTGTGGGAAATACGTTTCCATAGCGAACACACACACACACAGAATTTGATTTATATATATATATGGCTAAACCGATTTGGGATTTCAAAATCAACTAACCATCATCTCTCCTTCCTGTATCTTTCCTAAAAATTTCATGGTAATCTGTAGGGCCGTTCTCGAGTTATGAAGTGACAATCAAAATGTACACTTCTTTTTATATACATATATAGATATAAATACACAACTCAAAAGTTAAAATTTAAGATATATCGAGATTTCAAAAATGTTATGTTACAAACAAAGATATATTATTGAACATTACACTTTAATTTCAGAATATAATAATAATAAGAAATGTGAGCAGAAATAAGATCTTATACCGAGATCTTATACTGGCGGATTGCATCAGGTTCCGCTCAGCATGATTTCGGAATGCAGTGGATTCCAATCTTGCTGTTGGAATGCAACAAGATTCCAATCAGCATGTCATCGGAATCCGGCAGTACTAAGAGTAGTGTAATGAGGATACGCCATCACAAGGAATAAAAAAGTAACATGATTTGTGTTGTTGGAATGCGCCGGATTCCAATCAGCTCGTCGCCTGACCCATAAGATTATACTGCCGGAATGCATACGATTCCGATCAGTGACTAATGAAAAAGCATGTTTTTAACGTTGTTGGAATTCACCAGATTCCAATCAACACAGTACTGTCTTGTTCCTTCTTAATGATACATGTTGATAAATGTTCCTCCATCCTTATACGAGATAGTGCCTGTTTTTTACGATAGAAATAAATGTCGGAAAATTAAATTAGCTTGTATCTCTTAAATTAGATAGGCAAGCATTACGTATAGATTCAAAAGTACATTGAAGACTGATACAGCTAAACAAGTTATTGTAGTGTGCGCACCAGATAAGAAGAGGATTATTTTTAGCAAAGTTTCGTCGACAAAGGGGTAAATAAAAAGGAACGTAGTGTCTGGATACTCCAGGGGGAACCGACAAAAATAGGCGGCTGAGAAGGTCAGCAGAATCAATTTCTCCAATAATGAGCTTATGGATGGAAAATACCCCCAGTAATATTCTCCGATTTTCCAGAGTGGGTAAGTTAATAAGAAGAAGTCTACTTCTGTACGGAGGAAGGTGGAGTCCTTATTAAGGCCGCACAATGCAAATATCAAAAATTGGTTTGGACCTGACTCAAGACGCTTTATATGCTTATGAGAAACAGGGGACCAAACGCATGAGCAATACTCCAGTATTGGACGAACCAGCGATGTGTAAAGAAGCTTAGTGAGGTACAGATCATGGAACACTTTAGCCCATCTTTTAACAAATCCAAGTACACCCAACGCTTTGTTGGCAATAGATGAAATATGCATGTTAAAGTTCAATTTCGGATCAAAAAGGACACCTAGATCATTTGCAATAGATATACGCTCCAAAGGCGTACCATCTATTACATAAGGTTTCAATGCTGGCTTCACTCGGTAAAATGTTATATGCTTACATTTAGAGCAATTTAAAGCTAGTAAATTTGTTGTGCACCAACATTGGAACGAGTTCAAGTCGGCCTGAAGAAAATCCAAGGAACTCAAATCGGTAGGACAGTAAGTGTAGCAAAGTTTTACATCATCCGCATATATTATAGTATGGGAATATAATATTGTCTGTGGCAAGTCATTAATGAAAAGTGTAAAGAGCAAAGGGCCTAGATGACTTCCCTGGGGTACACATACATATGTACCCAAAGTCAATAAGAGATGCTTAAACGAAAATAAATAAATAATTGTTCGAGAAGGCTGTTTGTGCAAAATCTAGCCCTTTGCAGAAATATACGAACAAGGCAATGAAAAAAAAATGTAAGGCGCGATAACCTCCGAAGATATCTAAGGCCGAGCTTCTCTTCCAATTTGCGTCGTGCTTCTCTTGATTTTCCCTACAAATAGGCCGGACGGGACCTATATGTTTTATGCCGACTCCGAGCGGCATATGCAAGGCAGATGAGTTTTCACTGAGAGCTTTTCATTTCAGAAATACACTCGGAGCGCTTGCCAAACACTGCCGAGAGGCGACCCCGCTTAGAAAAATTTTCTTCTAATTGAAAAACCTTATTTCTGATTCAAGGTTCGATTCGAGCTCAAGGCCAGAACAATAATTGTTTTTCTAATGATAATTATTGTTATTTTTTAATTTTTCTAAATTTGAAAAATTGTATTTTGTTTTTGGAATAGTAAGTAGAAGATTTTTCAGACAACCTGCCATAGCTGCGCAGATAGATCCATTTCGAAGGGTGCTAAGCCTTCATCATCAGTACGCTTTAGGCATGCTGCGCTAACCCTTTAGCTATACAGCGGTGGTTTGTTTGAGTGGCAAATTTGCTACTTCTATTCCTTTTTACCAACTATATTTATTCAGTGTTGCGCTATCTGGTGCAAATCACTGATAATGCTGGATTTTTGTTTTTTGTCAATTACTTTGTTTGACATTCCCAAGTGCTCATGGTTTATTAACAATTGTTTTTGTTTTTATCCTTAACCTTATTTCTAAAATTTTGATGTTGCTTTCTCTAGGATGCGAACCAGGGGGATTAGGTGTGGTAGGCGGAGCACGCTACCATCACACCACGGTGGCCGCCAAGAGCAATGGCCGAACAAGGCAATAGAGAGTATAAAATCAGCGCAAGCTGAGGAGTTGGCATTAAGTTGATTTTAGACACGCCAAAATAAAGTACGCGAGTAATCTTGTTTTTTGAACATTAACAGAAGCTGTAAAATATCCAGGAATCCCCCCAAAAATCATTACAATTTATACAAAATTATCAGACTAATTAGTTCAAATAATTTGTTTTTTGCATTTGTTTACCTACAACAAAGTGATTCAAAATATCTCACGTGGTCTGTGACGTGAAGTTGAATATAATCTCTCTAAGAAAAGCAGGCCTATTTATCATGTTTTTTTGTTTAGATGTACATGTACTTTGACTTTGTAAGGTAGGTAGGTTGTTAAATTTCAGAAGGCTGGAGTAGAGAGAAATATTCCATCCTGAAACTCATGGCAAACCCTTCAACACAAATGGCCAGAATGGTTTTTGAATAAATTCTAGCTTATCAATGGTTAAATACATTACGCCAACGTTTGATAAATGCTAATGTCCCATTATCCCAGTTCTCAAAACTTTCGTTCTGTGATCTTAAGTCAAGGTTAGGGTGACAACTTGTCCAATTTCAAAGTTAGATATTCATATGCACTATGTTTAAGACAAAGACTAGCATATTTTAAGGGTTAGGGGGATAATAGTGTACTCGCGATAGGTATACCTGACATAAAAAGGTAATAAAATCCCAATTCCGTTCCTTGGTTGTACGTCAGGCTTGGGATTTGCCAAGTAGTAATAAGCCTTGGATGAGATCTTTTTTTATGATTTTAAAGATCCATCATGAACTTCAAATGTCCGAACTATTTTAGGAGAAGGTACCAACGCCCGCGGGTTCCGTTCCTTTATGTCCTCATCAAGGCAAAACCCGATTTCACCGACACAAAAGAACAGTCTCAGATTATGAGTTACACCTATGTCTAAATGCTTCCCGATAATCATTTTAATTTCTTTTTTATGATCAATTTAAAATTGTATACAAAATTGCTGTATTTATTCACATTATCCTTACGAAAGTATACGTTTTTTGTTCATAAAGCTTTTTATTCAAAGTAGTTGATGGCCTATTAAGAATTATTGCTTAAAAGTTTAGTCTGGAAGTGAGTCATGAGCACATAATTCAAAATATCGGAAACAAAATCAAATAATTTAGTAAGGCCTTTCCTCACCAAAAATATTAAGACGATAAATGGGCATTAATCTAAAGTACAAGTGCGTACTTAAAATAATGAAGAAATTTTTCAAATTTTTTCAAAAAATTTAATTAAGGAATATCTTTCATGGTTATCATGGTTATAGCGAGAATTTGTTCAAAATTATATGTGTAACATAGCATAAGGTGCCACTCTATCAAATCAATATGTTTTTTTATAATTTCAGTGGCAATGCAAAATATTCAGATGTGTTTATGTATGCCATTCATATACTTACATATAAACATTACTCGCTCGGCATAAGCTGTTCCAACGCTATATATAATATTATGTTCTAATTTCAATATTTTCGTTAAAGAAATCCCAAAAAGTCTCGCCATTTTTTTTAAAACAATTCCAAAATGGTCTTGAAATAATCCGAAAATAGTTTCGAAATAATCTCAAAAACGATTTTGAAACTATTTGGAATTAATCTCTCATCATCCTGAAATGTTAACCGTTAAAACAACTTCGATATAGCTCTTAAATAATATCGAGCACACTCCCAAAATAGTCGCAAACACATTTCCTAATAAACCGAAAACAATCCCTAAGCTGTGCTGAGCAAGTTCCGAGGCTTTCCCAAACACAATCACAAAACGGTTCCAAAGTAGCTCCGAAATTCTGCAAACAATATATAAATAGTGCGGTAGCGTGTTCGAACATAAGGATGAATATATCCCTCAAAAATAATAAGAGATGATGCCGAAATACTTATAAAATAATTCGCAAATCAATTCCGATATAATCTGGAGATGGTTCAAAAAGTTTACCGTCACGAAATAGACTCGAAATGATAAAAAAAACAGTTCTCAAATTTCGCAAGGGCAATCCTGAGTACCTTTCCAAAAAAGTCTTGAAATTTTGCCGAAAATATTGGAAGATAGTCTTGAAATGATCGCAAAAACCAACTCCTAAAAAAGCCAAAGATATCAATAAAAATTTTCAGAGATATTCACTTATTTAGAGCAGGGCCGGAAACTGTCATTCCTTTTATAATATATCTCCTTGCAAAACTATTAATTTTGGACTTTAAATATATTTGGATCAAGAAAAAATTATTTTCGGATTTTTATTACCTGAGTCCGATAGAACTAGTTAAACTCGGACTTTTAAAAATAAAAGTCCGGAAATAAAAGTTAAATACGCACTTTCATTTTTTACGGCCAAAATAAAAGTCCCGCTTGATAACAAAGAAACGGCTGATCAGAAATAAGATTTTTTTTTAATTCGGATCAGCCGTTTCTTAGTTATCAAACGGGACTTTTATTTCGGCCTTAAAAAATAAAAGTCCGTATTTAACTTTTATTTCCAGAATTTTATTTTTAAAAGTCCGAGTTTAACTAGTTCTATCGGATTCAAAAAATAAAAATACAGATTTTACTTTAATATGTGGACTTTTAAGGAAAATGTTTGAAAAATAAAAAGGATGCATGATTCGACATGATATTGCTATAGGGATACCTGGGAACTCAAACATTTTCACCTAGGACAATTCTTAGACCAGGACTTTTCGACCCCGAAAAAAAAAAATCATTAGGAATCATTTTCCGTCCAAAGTTCAAAATTAATAGCTTTGCAAGGAATTATATTATAAAAGGAATAACAGTCTTCGCCTATGCTTACAGTCGCTTTTTACTCTCTCAGTTGATCCCGATGCACCGGTGCCATTTATCAGTCGTTTCAGCCCATCGGTTAATTTCAGAATTGAAAGCAATCAATTGTATTTTATAAATAAATAAATAAATGTAAGATGCGATAAGCTCCAAAGAGATCCAAGTCCGAGCTTCTCTTCCAATTTGCGTCGTGCTCCTCTTGATTTTCCCTAAAAATTGGCCGGACGGGACCTACATGTTTTAGGCCGACTCCGAATGGCATCTGCAAGGCAGACGAATTTTCACTGAGAGCTTTTCATGGCAGAAATACACCCGGAGCGCTTGCCAGATACTGCCGAGGGGCGACCCCGCTTAGAACAATTTTCTTCTAATTGAAAAACCTTATTTCTAAAATTTTGATGTTGCTTTGTCCGGGGTGTGAACCCAGAGCATGGTAGCACCACGATGGTCATTGCATTAAATGGGAGCATCTACGTAGACCTCAGATCCCACAGTGCAGAAACTGCCAAAACTTCTAACATAACGCCGCCAACTGTAATATGCCACCGCGATGTGTGAAATGTAGCGGAACACATAACAGCAAAGATTGCTCTCCCTCAGATGGGGAAAATACAGAAAAGGAAAACATATACTGTGTACTATGCAAAAAATCAGGGCACCCCGCATCCTACAGGGGATGCGAACGATATAAGGAGCTACAACAGAAATTAAGACTGAAAAAGCAAAATCTAGCTATAACTAAGACTAACAACACTAACAACCCAAATAGATTCACTAACTCTAACTTAAGCTATGCAAATGTAACTAGAGAAGCTCACCGAGCATTAAACACTCCCAACGATCAAAATATTCAAAATTAATTTTTAGTAGAATTAAAAAATACAATTTTATCTTTAAGCAATCAAATCACAAACCTTCAAAAACAACTAGAATTGCAGATGGCTAGAGTCGATGCAATATATGGTTTAATGGACTCAGTATGAGCGTTGGACCCATGCAGGCTATTACTAAGCCACAATTTAATATTATTTCCCTTAACGTCAACTCTCTCATAAGCTTATGTAGGAGACTAGATCTAAGTGAATTTTTGAAAAACAAAAACCCAGACATATTACTTAATTAAACTAAATTAAACCCGAAGCACAAACTGAAATTTGTTGGATATAACTTGATAAGGAAAGATAGGTCGGTCGGCATGAGAGGTGGTGGCACAGCAATACTAATGAAAGAAAACATTAAATTCACCAAAGTCTTTAACCGCAAAATTGATCATCTGTCATGCCTTGAAACTTGCATAATTAAAATACATATGCCCCCGAATAACATATTATATATAATAGCAGCATATTACCCAGCAGGAAATAATAATGATGTATTTAAGACAGAGGTTAACACAGTTTTCGAAGCTTTAAATCTCGAGCAACTCAATCACTATTATATATTAGCGGACCGTAATAGACCAGCGGACCAGCACATGGACTGGGGAAATGCCCAAGATAATCCTAAGGGCAGAGCGTTAAAAGATTGGCTTATCACAAATGAGTTAAAATTCAGATGCAATATGTATGCCTCTGTATCACCTTCATACATGAGAGCAAGCTCTTTTTTGGATGTCTGCATTGCTGACCACAGATTAAATATACTAAATTCCAACGACACCGTCAACTCTTTGAAATGCCTTCACTATGACAGCGATCAAAATGCCATAGAAATTATAGCTCGCAGAGACGATAACTTTTTTACACTACTGGCCAACACAGAAGAGAAAACATTGGGCTACAAAAAAACCAATTGGAAAAAATTAAAAAACACCTTGCCTCCAGAACTCCAGAACGTTATCCGAACACCAGAGAATAGAAACCTAAATAATATTGAGATCGACCACCACTTGGATAAGCTAAACAATATTATTCTAACTGCCATGAAAAAGAGAGTCCCGAAAACACCCCTAACAGCATTACTCGTAACCTAACTAAAATACCAGTGTTAAAAACATTACTTCTAGAAAAAAGTAAACCTCTTACCAATATAAAAAAATATAACCGGCCACCACTTGGATAAGCTAAACAATATTATTATAACTGCCATAAAAAAGAGAGTCCCGAAAACAAACCTAACAGCATTACTCGTAACCTAACTAAAATACCAGTGTTAAAAACATTACTTCTAGAAAAAAGTAAACCTCTTACCAATATAAAAAAATATAACCGGCCACCACTTGGATAAGCTAAACAATATTATTATAACTGCCATAAAAAAGAGAGTCCCGAAAACAAACCTAACAGCATTACTCGTAACCTAACTAAAATACCAGTGTTAAAAACATTACTTCTAGAAAAAAGTAAACCTCTTACCAATATAAAAAAATATAACCGGCCACCACTTGGATAAGCTAAACAATATTATTATAACTGCCATAAAAAAGAGAGTCCCGAAAACAAACCTAACAGCATTACTCGTAACCTAACTAAAATACCAGTGTTAAAAACATTACTTCTAGAAAAAAGTAAAACTCTTACCAATATAAAAAAATATAACCGGCTACGACTACAGTGCTCTTTCAGCAACATACAACAAGAAAAGACAAAACTAAAACTAATCAAGAATCTAATCCAGGAAAATATCAAAATACATATAAACAATCAATTAGAACATAAGCTCTCTCACATTAATTCTAGCAATCCATCAAAAATATCCACTGTTAAAAAATCGTTTCTCAAAAATCAAGATGAGACCTTTCTATCACCTTTGCTTCATCTGAACTGATGCAAGAAGCGGCAGTAGATAGCTCTTTAATTGAAAACAATTTGGCAACCAACAGCTACATTATTAAAAACAACAAAGACATAGTAGATGTGCTTGGCGTCCACGTCGAAGCAGTTCACTCTTCAAAAAAGAATGTGCGTACTAATCTAGTTCACTCACAAGTTGAAGCAAGCTTCAATGAGTTTTTAAGAACAAAAATTTTATTTGATAGCATCGAATCGCAGAAAATAACATTTAGCAATGAAAAAAAGGCAAATGATCTTAACGAAGAACAGACTGAAACTTTCTTCATTCTTTCTAACGACCTCGCAGGGGTATTCGCAAATTTAAAAGGTAAATTGTCATCAGGCTTAGATCAAATACCAAATATCATTCTAAAAAATCTTCCCTCAGAGATAATTTTAGAATATTGTACTCTATTTAACAACATGTTGAACAATGCATATTTCCCACCTTGTTGGAAAAAGGCTAAAATAATTGTTGTACCAAAAAAAGACAAAAGAAAAAAATAATATTTAAAATCTTAGGCCAATCAGCTTGCTTCCAAGTATTAGCAAAGTCTTCGAAGTGGTAATAAATATAAATATCAATAGAATACTAGAAAATAACAACCTGGTCAGCCCAAAATAATTTGGCTTTGAATATGGACATTCGACTATTCATGCGATCAACCTACTAGTCTCGGAAATAAACTGGAACTGGAATAATAATAATAATAAGGCGCTTGCTTCCTTGATATCGAAAAAGCGTTTGACCAAGTTTGGATAGAAGGACTTATCGGATACAAATTTCCTCTCCATCTGATTAAATTAATTTACAATATGCTCTGTAATAGAACATTCTCGGTGTGGATAAATAATATAAAAAGCAGTAAAGATTACTATATAAAAAACGGACTACAGCAAGGAACTGTAAATACCCGCACCCTTTTTAATATATTCATACTAGACCTACTGCATAAAATTGACAATATAATGGCCTTCTCAGATGATGTTGTTATTTATCACTCAGACAGTACAATTGCCAACATAAACACACATCTCCAACTTAAATACAATACTATTGAAGAATATACAACGGGCTGGCATCTCAAATAAAACACCAACAAATGTGAAAATATCCTATTTCGCCCCCTATCAAAAAATGCAACACTACCATTAAACAAATTATGGAAAAAGTTTAAAATTAAATCTGAGATTACTAATATCACAATTGAACAAACCGATAAAGTCAAATACCTCGGCATTTACTTAGATAATTTCTTGTACTACAATCATTACATTAACAACCAAATAAAAAAAACATATTATGCTTTTAAGAAAATGTTCTCGACGAAATTTCTGCACAACGGACTAAAATCAATCATGTATCAGTCATTAGTAAGACCTGTACTCACATATGGTTGTCCTATTTGGTATAACTTGTCACCATCATACATGGAAAGGCTAAGAAAACTGGAAAGAAGGATTCTGAGATCATGCACTTCCTTATATAGGACAGCAAAAAGTAATTACACAAAATATGTTACGATTGCAAAAGTGTATAACACAGCCAAAGTACCCAGAATCGACTGTCATATAATAAATCTAACTAGGAGACACATAATGCGCTGTCTTTACAATGATAATAACACTCTAATATGACAATCTAATTGAAATTTATGGAGTTGGCGGCTCTTCATAATTTTATTCGAGCTGGTGATTCTGGAAAATAAACACGTACTTTTCTTTTACCACAACATGCAGAAATCTTCTCCCGTTCCACTATTATCAAAAACATGTAGACCATCGGCACTTGATAAAGTATCGGGGAAAAGTATCGAGTACGAAATACTCGAGTATTTTTTGGAAAAGTATCGATGCTACTCACTCAGTACTCGTATCGTTCTATCACTACTGTCACCCTTAAAGCATCAAAAAAACTGAAAAAATAACAAATTTTTGTCAACATTAAAATAACATTGAAAGGTGTTGATATCAAAGATTTCTGTGGCATCATGATCAATAAAAACAAAGTAAAGAGCGCCTTCAGCGTGAGTTTCTCTTTAAAATCATTTGCATAATATTTGCAGTTATTCGCTGTTGAAATAAGCGATGACATCAGTTCTTAGTAAAGAACATTTCCAACGTGGCAGCAACAAATTCTTTTTAACCAGAATGCGATCAAATTTACAGAATGTCTAGTAACTAGGCAAGTCAAGTATAGCAAACCCGATTGGTCGATTTTACTATCGGTGTAAGGATTAGGTGTACAGTTTATCAGATTCGTAAAAATCCTATATTAGGAAGTTCTTTTTTTGTCTTTTGCTTCTAGAACTATAGTTGCAATCCATAGAGAAGGGCCGCCCTAATGAGCACATAAGTAAAAAAATATCAGACTTCCTTTTATACATGTATGCTGCTTGATTATCTGTTTATGTTTTTTGTTTAATTATAAAAGAAAAAACTATTTTTAGTTTTCAACCCGCGCAAGATTATCAATTATTATTCGAGAGCGTGCTTTTTCTTATCGCCACTTAAAAGCAAACTGCTTTAGTGGGGGTACGAAAATCAGTATATTGCTGTACGCAAACGAATAAGGTTCTAAAAACTTCTCTCAATTAAGACGATACTTTTCTTTCAATGAGATCACAATGAAAATTAAACATTATTTACTTTGGAACCGCCACTCTAAGGTAAGGCGAAAAAAAGAAAAAGGTGGTATATGTTTTTACACAATTTTACTCAACTGACATCTTTCAGCTACAATTACCGCTGCTCCTTTTCATCTACATTAAAATACTTGCCCACCCAACTATAACACACTCAGCATCCACATCCTCAGCTGCCAAATCCAATACCAATAACAACATAAAAACAAAATATCCACATGCCGCTACCTATGAGGCACATGCCAAACAATATTTGGATAAAGCTTCTGAGCGCATGCAACATATTTGGACACGTAGCCGTAACAGTTTCTTTAGCCTCACTACCAAAGGACGTGGCTACAATGCCGTCAATCAGGCACCAATCAAACAAGAAATCGAAAATGACTATCGTCATCTCGTGTACGCTCTCGCAATGAATCTCAGCACAATACCAGTAATGCAATTGAATGATCCAATATTGCGTCGGCGTGTCAAACGTCTTGCGAAGCTGCAATTATATGGACTTGCAGATGATGATTACGAAGAAGCCAAAAATTTAATACATACAATGCAAACATTTATAACAACGCGAATGGTGTGCTCGCTTAGTGATTGCCAAACAACGGTGAGTTGGGGGAGATAGGGGGTAAGGCGTGAACTGATTTTTAATAATTTTTTTGTTGATGTTGTTTGATCTTTAGGTTGCTATGGTGCCGACGATTTTGAATCATGCTGGACGTTCTAAAAATTTAGCTGATCTCGAATATTTTTGGCGTCAATGGCGTACGGTATTAGCCGATCGAGATCGTGCTAAGTCGGCTTTTATTTCGTACGTGCGTTTATTGCGTTTGGCGGCGTCATATAATGGTTAGTGGGCTTTGGGGCAACAACCAATTGGTTAAAACAGAAAATGGAACCTCGACCACCACAGCTTCTTTTTTCAAAAGAGAAACTGTAATCTTTATTTTGAGCAGAAATCGAAGTAATCCAGTATCTATTTAGACAAATTAAGTGGCATCCATATGTTGTTGTATGTATGTACGACTATTTTGATTAGATAGGAAGGCAGCTGGTCCAAAGGTAGAGAGCGAGAAGAAAAGGAAAAGAACGGAAAATAAAGTAAAGGGAAAAAAAGAAAAAGAAAAGGAAACTGAAGGAAATGAAACACAGCAAAGCAAACGAAAAGAAAGGAAAGGATAACAACCAACAGCGACGAGTTACCGGATTATTATTGACGGTTTATGGGAGTACTTGCACATTTCTTGCCATCGGTTTGCTGTCGGTGTTGCATAGGCGAACTAGCAAATTGCTATCGAAGGATAAAAACTTTTTATCGATAGCCAACATTATCAGGGTTGCGTGATTCTAAATACTTCTTGATTTAAAATCCATCTTCAAATCAAAGATAATTTTCATTTTTTATTTGATTCGGCATCCAAACAAAAAATATTTTTTATTTGTGATTTGGTTTCTCAGCCAAATCAAATATGCTTTATATAACTTTCATGCAAATGAACTGGCACATTAAGTTTGGCCCGAATCTCAAAATTGCAAGTCCTCAAAAGGGAAGAGATGTACCCACCGATAAAAATACGGAAATAATCATGATGATGATGGCAATGTATTTGGCCATGAGCTGGTATATGTATATTGCTTTCGGATAAGAACTGTGTCGGAACCGACCGGATAGGGCCACTGTAGTATATGTTCTTTGGCGAACTCTCTGGCCTCTGATCCCCCTAGCCAAAAAAAGCTTTAGGTGCTGAGGAGCCGGTTATGCTCCACAGCTTGGCTAGGCTGATCAAGCCTAGGTAAAAACAAGTAAGGAAGGCTAAGTTCGGGTGTAACCGAACATTACATACTCAGCTGAGAGCTTTGGAGACAAAATAAGGGAAAATCACTATGTAGGAAAATGAACCTAGGGTAACCCTGGAATGTGTTTGTATGAAGGAAGGTATTAAAGAGTATTTTAAGAGGGAGTGGGCCTTAGTTCTATAGGTGGAAGCCATTTAGGGATATCGCCATAAAGCTGGACCAGATCTGACTCTAGAATTTGTTTGTACGATATGGGTATCAAATGAAAGATGTTAATGAGAATTTTAAAAGGCGTTGGCTTAGTTCTATAGGTGGGCGCGTTTTCAAGATATCGCCATAAAGGTGGACCAGGGGTGACTCTAGAATTTGTTTGTACGATACGGGTATCAAACGAAAGGTGTTAATGAGCATTTTAAAAGGGAGTGGGCCTTAGTTCTATGGGTGGACGCCTTTTCGAGATATCGCCATAAAGGTGGACCAGGGGTGACTCTAGAATTTGTTTGTACGATATGAGTATCAAATTAAAGGCATTAATGAGGGTTTTAAAAGGGAGTGGCCTTTAGTTGTGTATTTGAAGGCGTTTTCGATATATCGACCAAAGTGTGGACCAGGGTGATCCAGAACATCATCTGTCGCTAATTTATTTATATATGTAATACCATGAGCAGTGTTCCTGCCATGATTCCAAGGGCTTTTGATTTCGCCCTGCAGAACTTTTTCATTTTCTTTTACTTAATATGGTAGGTGTCACACCCATTTTACAAAGTTTTTTTCTAAAGTTATATTTTGCGTCAATAAACCAATCCAATTACCATGTTTTATCCCTTTTTCATATTTGGTAAAGGATTATGGCATTTTTTAAATTTTTCGTAATTTTCGAAATCGAAAAAATGGGCGTGGTCATAGTCGGATTTCTGCCATTTTTTACACCAATTTAAAGTGAGTTCAGATAAGAACGTGAACTGAGTTTAGTAAAGATATACCGATTTTTGCTTAAGTTATCATGTTAACGGCCGAGCGGAAGGACAGACGGTCGACTGTGTATAAAAACTGGGCGTGGCTTTAACTGATTCCGCCCGCTTTCACAGAAAACAGTTACCGTCCTAGAATCTAAGCCCCTACCCAATTTCACAAGGATTTGTAAATTTTTGTTCGACATATGGCATTAGAAGTATCCTAAACAAATTAAATGAAAAAGGGCGGAGCCACGCCCATTTTGAAATTTTCTTTTTTTTTGTACTAGCAGATCCGGCAGACATTGTTCTGCCCCAAATTTGGTATATCTGCATACATTTTAATAAGCTTTTTCCGTCTAACTCTGCCCTCGCCCCTCTACACTTTTTCCGAATCTTTGTATTCACTCCTCCCTCCCTTCGTATTTCGCTTCACCTATCTCCATCTTCATCTCATTCTATCTCTTTCTCAGTCTCCTTCTCCCTTTTCTCTTCTCTCAAGTTTTTCTCATTCTTTTTCATATCGTATTGCCAGTCCCAGAGGGTGGTATGTATTTTGTTCCAGTCCCAGTCCGAGTCTCAGTCCCACTCCGAGTCTCAGTCTCAGTCCCAGTCCCAATCCCAGTCCCAGTCCGTCTCTAGTCTACTTCCCGGAAAAAATCATCGTAAATACCAATATAGGCAAATTTATATACCAAATTTCAGGCAAATCGAATAGGACGTATGTAAATAGGTATGTGGGTACAATGAAAATTACTTAAAAGCTCTCAGCAACAGCTTTCATTTGATATCCAAAATACACACACATTCTAGGGGTATCCGGGTACATGTTTTGGCCTATATCTCGAGACCCTAGTCACATGGTATAAAAGTACCCATTATACAAACCTTCCCCTTGGAAAAATACATATATATACCAATTTTAATAATAACCGGTCCAGTAGTTTTTGAGTTCATCGATGACATACATACAAACATTCAATTTTACATATATAGATTTTGTTGCACCATATCATTACTGAAGTTGAATGTTGACATAATTTACTTATATACTGTAAAGATATTAAATTTTTTGTTAAAATTTTACTTTAAAAAAATTTTTTTTAGGTGGGCGTGGTCGTTCACCGATTTTACTAATTTTTTTATTAAGCATTCATATAGTAATGGGAGTAACGTTCCTGCCAAATTTCATCATGATATCTTTAACGACTGCCAAATTACAGCTTGCAAAACTTTTAAATTACTTTCTTGTAAAAGTGGGCGGTGCCACGCCCATTATCCAAAATTTTACTAATTTTCTATTCTGCGTCATAAGCTCAACTCACCTACCAAGTTTCATCGCTTTATCCGTCTTTGGTAATGAATTATCGCACTTTTTGTGTTTTTCGAAATTTTCGATATCGAAAAAGTGGGCGTGGTTATAGTCCGATTTCGTGCATTTTAAATAGCGATCTGAGATAAGTGAACCTACGTACCAAGTTTCATCAAGATACCTCAAAATTTACTCAAGTTATCGTGTTAACGGGCGGACGGACATGGCTCAATCAAATTTTTTTTTCGATACTGATGATTTTGATATATGGAAGTCTATATCTATCTCGATTCCTTTATACCTGTACAACCAACCGTTATCCAATCAAAGTTATTATACTCTGTGAGCTCTGCTCAACTGAGTATAATCAAAACAAGTAAGGAAGGTTAAGTTCGGATGTAACCGAACATTACATACTCAGTTGAGAGCTATGGTGACAACATAAGGGAAAATAACCATGTAGGAAAATGAACCGAGGGAAACCCTGGAATGTGTTTGTATGACATGTGTATTAAATGAAAGGCATTAAAGAGTATTTTATGAGGGAGTGGGCCATAGTTCTATAGGTGAACGCCATTTAGGGATATCGCCATAAAGGTGGATCAGGGTTGACTCTAGAATTTGTTTGTACGATATGGATATCAAATGAAAGGTGTTAATGAGTATTTTAAAAGGGAGTAATCCTTAGTTCCATAGGTGGACGCCGTTTCGAGATATCGCCATAAAGGTGGACCAGGGGTGACCATAGAATTTGTTTGTACAATATGGGTATCAAAAGAAAGTTGTTAATGAGTATTTTAAAATGGAGTGATCCTTAGTTCCATAGGTGGACGCCGTTTCGAGATATCGCCATAAAGGTGGACCAGGGGTGACCCTAGAATTTGTTTGTACGATATGGGTATCAAACTAAAGTTATTAATGAAGGTTTTAAAAGGGAGTTGTGGTAGTTGTGTAGGTTGTCGCCTTTTCGAGATATCGCCATAAAGGTGGACCAGGGGTGACTCTAGGATGCGTTTGTACAATATGGGTATCAAATGAAAGGTGTTAATGAGTATTTTAAGAGGGAGTATGCCTTCGTTCTATAGGTGGTCGCCTTTTCGAGATATCGCCATAAAGGTGGACCAGGGGTGACTCTAGAATATGTTTGTACGATATGGGTATCAAATGAAAGGTGTTAATGAGTATTTTAAAATGGAGTGGGGCTTAGTTCTATAGGTGGACGCCTTTTCGAGATATCGCCATAAAAGTGGACCAGAGGTGACCCTAGAATGTGTTTGTACGATATTGGTATCAAATTAAAGGTATTAACCAGAGTTTTAAAAGGGAGTGGTGGCAGTTGTTTATGTGAAGGCGTTTTCCAGATATCGACCAAAATGTGGACCAGGGTGACACTTAGCATCATCTGTTGGATACCGCTAATTTATTTATAAATTTAATACCTGCCAAGATTTCAAGGGTTTTTATTTCGCCCTGCAGAACTTTTTGATTTTCTTCTACTTAATATGCTAGGTGTCACAACCATTTTACAGTTTTTTCTAAAGTTATATTTCGCGTCAATAAACCAATCCAATTACCATGTTTCATCCCTTTTTTCGTATTTGGTATATAATTATGGCATTTTTTTCATTTTTCGTAAATTTCGAAAAAGTGGGCGTGGTCATATTCGGATTTCGTTCATTTTTTATACCAAGATAAAGTGAGTTCAGATAAGTACGTGAACTAAGTTCAGTAAAGATATCAAGTTATCGTCTTAACGGCCATGCGGAAGGACAGACGGTCGACTGTGTATAAAAACTGGGCGTGGCTTCAAACGATTTCGCCCATTTTCACAGAAAACAGTTAACGTCATAAAATCTATGCCCCTACCAAATTTTAAGAGGATTGGTAAATTTTTGTTCGACTTATGACATTAAAAGTATCCTAGACAAATTAAATGATAAAGGGCAGAGCCACGCCCATTTTGAAATTTTCTTTTATTTTAGTATTTTGTTGCACCATATCATTACTGGAGTTGAATGGTGACATAATTTACTTATATACTGTAAAGATATTAAATTTTTTGTTAAAATTTTACTTTAAAAATTTTTTCTTAAGTGGGCGTGGTCCTTCTCCGATTTTGCAAATTTTTATTAAGCGTACATATAGTAAAAGGAGTAACGTTCCCGCCAAATTTCATCATGATATCTTCAACGACTGCCAAATTACAGCTTGCAAAACTTTTAAATTACCTTTTTTTAGAAGTGGGCGGTGCCACGCCCATTGTCCAATATTTTACTAATTTTCTATTCTGCGTCACAAGTACAACTCACATACCAAGTTTCATCGCTTTATCTGTCTCTGGTAATGAATTATCGCACTTTTTCGGTTTTTCGAAATTTTCGCTATCGAAAAAGTGGGCGTGGTTATAGTCCGATATCATTCATTTTAAATAGCGATCTGAGATGAGTGCTCAGGAACCTACGTAGCAAATTTCATCAAGATACCTCAAAATTTACTCAAGTTATTGTGTTAACGGAGGGACGGACATGGCTCAATCAAATTTTTTTTCGATCCTGATGATTTTGATATATGGAAGTATATATCTATCTCGATTCCTTTATACCTGTACAACCAACCGTTATCCAATCAAACTTAATATACTCCCTGAGCTCTGCTCAACTGAGTATAAAAATTCTATTGGGCCTGAGATTTTGCGAGGTTACCGGCTTTCAAAATAAAAGAACAAGCCATTTTCGTACAACGCAAAAAATCTCCAGCTTTCATATGGGACTTAAAAGAAATCAAGACTGAAGTTGTTCATTTTCCAAAAATTGGCAGACTAGATGTCTGCTATACTAGAGATAAACGCCGCCTCCGCCGCCGATTTTTGTCGCTTTTCGGACGCCCCCGCCGAATGTCAAAAATATCGGCGCAGCGGCAGCATCGTCCGACGCGTTATTATATTTTCTACTCGTTTAAGACTGTTTAGGCCATTTATAGTTCATGTTGAAAATTTATTGAAGATGGTATCAATGGATGCGCATCACTGCCAGTTATAAGAATCCAATTGCGAAACTGTTCAAAAGTTATTTAAAAAACAAGCGCTTTCGATGTCAGCTTAACACGGATTTTGCGTCACCGAATTCTTATATCATAAGGCCGGAAAACAGCAGTTATCATCTTTCAATTTAAAATCGGTCGACTTTCATTCAAAAATACCGTTTTTATTTAAAGAAGACTATTGAAATCAATATTGTGAACACATACGTCTGCAAATTTCGGTCTACATTTTAAACATTTTATCCAGGGTACTAGTAAAATTTTAATTATGTAGATGCGCCGAGGATTATACGATTTTCACCCATGAGTTATGCAATGACATCCGCTTAGAAGAATCAAATAGCAAATAAAAAGTATCTTTGATTTGGCTGAAGAATTAAATAACAAATAAAAGTATCTTTTATTTTAATACCGAATCAGATAAAAGATAAAAAATATCTTTGATTTGAAAATATTTTCAAATAAAAAATACATTTTATTTTTGGATTCGTGATTCATTCAAATAAAAATCACACAACCCTGGATATTATCAAAAAGTTATCGATATAAAACCCACATTTTTTCGATAACAATTCGATGATTTTTGGCAAACAAATATAAATTTGTATTTAGCAAATCGATAACTTTTCGATAGAAAATCTGTATTTTTTTCGATAACAAAACTAAAGTTTATCAATAAGAAAGCTATAATTCAACATTAGTGTACCGACAACGCTTTTATAACAGTTGTTGTCAAAAAAACAAGTCGATAACGTGTCGACAACAGCCGATCGATGAGAGCCCGATAACTTTTTGTGCTCATAAATGAGTTTTGAGAATCCGAAAAAAATTTTCCCCGAATATTGCCTAACATAATTTTGAAACTACATTTGAATAGCTGCGTAATGATCCCATAATGATTTCAAAAGAGTCCCGACATAATCTCAACAAAATTCCGAAATATTCTTGAAATAAACGTGCGAATATACCCGATATGTTACCTAACAACTTCTCAAAAAAATCTCGAGTTTGTACCTACAGTAGTGCCGAAAAAATCCAAAATAGTTCCGAAATGATCTTGAAATAGTCTCAGAATTATTCCAACATTTGTACAAAGAAGTCTCGAAGTTATCGCAAAATCATCCCCAAGCAGGTCAGCAATGATTTCAAATTGGACCCAGAAATAGTCCCTGCATGACCCCATAAATATATTTTCGTTAGGTAGCATGATTTTCCTGGTTAAAACTTTTAAGAATGACATTTAATAGCAGAGCCTAGAATTAAAAACTTCAAGTTTTCATTATGTTAATAAAGCAGATGAGAAATTGCCTAAAGCTATTTCGGTCGCAGTTTTCAAAAAATCTTAGGAAATATATCTGACTAAAAGATCTCGCTGAGGCCTTTCTTTTTCTGGCATATCGGTTGTTATCCGTGATAAACCTAATTGTCTTTTCTAATTATAAGTTGAATGCAATATCTGATTTTTAGGAATCAATTGCCCCGATTTCAAGAATATTTTTTTCTCCACATCTTAGCCTTTGATTACCAATTACCATTACCGCAAAAGCACAAGTCATAATGCTAAGAGCAGTAACACAAAATTAAATTACACATTAAGTAAAATTTACGCAAATCATTTCGGTTTGAGGTAACAATGCACATTATGTATTTATGTATGTATGTATGTACGTATGGCTGTATATTCACACTCAAATAGTGTCAGGCGAGAAAAATATGTCAACCTAATTTGCGGACAATGCATTCCTGGTACTTACAAAGATCGACGAAGCACATTTGCAAGAACAACCGAATAAACATATGAATATTGATTGGAAAATAGAGGTAACCTAATACCAAGCCACCACACACACACACATCCCTCTATGTTATAAAGATGAATGTGCAAAATTATGGTTGTATGCATTTATGTACCTTCCGGAAGAGGTTGGCACAGTATCCAGGCATACGTCGTAACGATCGAACCTATACGCTCTCAATGTGTTGGGCATGAAATTGTGAATAGATGTCGTAAATTGCATTTAAAATAACACATACAACTGAGCAATTAATGTAGGCAAAATGAACATGCAGGAGCACATGCAAACATACTTATTTATGGATACTCCTTTGCTCTGCAGGAAATTGTGACACAACTCATTGAACAGCTTTAAGTTGTACCAAAAATATTAAAGCGAGCATAAAGCATAAAGCTAGATCAAGCTTTCCTTCGACTCTCACAACGCAGCGGTTGTCGATTTATGGCGGTCTTCTCCAGAAATTAGTGTATCGTGATTAACAGATCTGAAGCCTCACTGATAAAACAATGACATCGTCGACAATGGGTTCAGTCTTTTGGTTTGGCTAGACGTAATCTTATATGATATATAAAATAGACTGATTCCGCTTCATGACTCGCGCTTTGCTGTATGCATAGGTCTTTTCCGATACCATAGCGTTAATAGGTAGTGAGAGGAAAATTAGCTCCCACAGCTCGATTATATCGAGAGGATGCTCCCAGTGTGCAGATTTCAAACCCAAGTGGAGATAGCTTTCCCTGCCGATATTAAGGTGTGTTTAGTTAGATTGAGTGACAGATATTTCACACCTCGAAATAGAATACTATCAGCCGTTAAAGAATATCTGCTTATTCCCTTAACTGACTCCATTGCCCTTTTGAGGGGTATGAAATATTGCTAGAAAATTGCCAGCGCTATCACGCATTATAGGACCACCCGTTACCACAGCACTGTCGGGTAAAGATTATTAATAGCCTTGTTTTTTTACAAGCGTATACGTTTGCGCTTAAAAAAACGCTTATCCTCGCTTAGATAATGCTTAGGAGACCCATCTAGATGAAACTAGCTACAGAACATGTTGTACCGAAAAGCTCAGGCACAAACCTCTGGTGGCCATAGTGTATAACATATAGCTGAATCGGTTGCGATGAATAGTGGACACACACCATTTGTAGAGGTGATACATAGACACATAATTTAGTTGCATCTGAGTATAATGCGTATTGAAATTTAAGATTAATGGTAGGTGATCCAGTGACGTCTTAAGCTCGCGAGTAATTTTAAGTAATTAGCGGAGCTGGTAAGAATCCCATTGCTTTTTATGAACACTACTTACTTACTTAATTGGCGCTTAACCATTTAAACGATTATGGCCTTCAAACAAGGCGCTCCAGTCGCTTCTTCTCTCTGCCAACCGGCGCCAATTTGTCACACCAAGGGAGTTTAAATCGTTTTCCACCTGGTCCTTCCAGCGGAGTGGGGGCCGCCCTCTACCTCTGCTTCCATAGGCGGGTTCTCATAAAAACACTTTCTTGGCCGGAGCGTCATCTTTCATTCGCATAACATGGCATAGCCAGCGCAGCCGCTGCGTTTTAATTCGCTGGGCTATGTTGATGTCTGCGTAGAGCTCGTACAGCTCATCGTTAAATCTTGTTCGGTACTCGCCATCTCCAACGCGTAGATGTCCATAAATCTTTCGAAGAACTTTTCTCTCGAACACTTCCAGAGCCGTACCTTCTGATGTTGTCATGGTCCATGCTTCTGCGCCATATAGCAGGACAGGTACGATAAGTGACTTGTAGAGTATGATTTTCATTTGCCGAGAGAGGACTTTACTTTTCAATTGCCTACCTAGTCCAAAGTAGTATTTATTGGCAATAGTGATTCTTCGTGCGTTTCAGAGCTGATGTGTTGTTGTTAGTGTTAATGCTGGTTCCCAAATAAACGAAGTCTTTTACTATTTCGAAATTATGGCTGCCAATAGTAGCGTGGTTGCCAAGGCGCATATGTGCTGACTCTTTGCTCGGTGACAGCAGGTACTTCGTTTTGTCCTCATTCACCATCAAACCCATCTTTACCGCTTCTTTTTCCAGTTTAGAGTAAGCAGAACTAACGACGCGGGTGTTTAGGCCGATGATATCAATGTCAACATGTTCTAGTAATTGCACGCTTTTGTGAACATAGGAAAGCGATATATCGCGACAGAGATCTAGCCCTTCGGTAAACATTCAATATAATACTGAGATATTTAACTCTGAGCTATATATACTGTATGTTGTAGGACCCCAATACCGGCCGGTCTGAATTTAGAATTAGTCTCTGTGTGAGCATAAGTTTTCATCTCTTTTTATTCAATCCAAGCCTGAGTCTCACCATTGGTCTTAGTTTTCTTCGCTTTTTCAGTCGTAGTAACAATCTCCGCTTTATTCCCAGTCCAAATTTTAGCTTCGGTCTCAGTATCAGTTACTGACCGGTATCCGGCTTAGTTTAAGTCTCAGTCTACGGCTAAGTGTTTTTGTCGGTACGATTTCCAATCCCAGTTTCGGCTTCAGTTTGCGTTCCAGTACGAGTCAAAGTCTCTGCATTCTTTCATAGATTTTGTTTTTATCCCCATTTTAATTTCAGTCTTACCCTCAATCACAGTGCCAGTCATACCTTCAGCCTTAGAACTTGTTTAAACCCCTGGATTATTATCCATCTCAATCCTAGTCTCAGCCCTAGTCTTATTAACCGTCTCAGCCTTAATGTCGGCCTTAGTACAGATTTCAATCCTAGCCTATACAACCTCCGACACAGCCTCATAACCTGTCTCAAGCCTAGTCCAAGTCGCATCCTCAATAACAACTTTATACCACGATAATAGTCCCAGTCACAGCATCAATAACTGCTTTTGTAAAATTTCCAGTCTGGCTCCCAGTATCAGTTTAAGTATCCGTCTAAGTCCCAGTTACTATCTCAACCCGCGTATCAGTACCAGGACCCCCTAAGTCTTGGCGTATGTCTTGGTTTAGTATGAGTTAGTTTTAGTATGAGTTTCAATCCAATTCTTTCAAAAATCGATGTTTTTCCTCTGGGTAGCCTCCTGTAAATGCTGGCCAGCTCAGTGTTCACATCTAGGGTATAAATATGCGTTTGTTTGTTTGCACACATAAATATATTAAGTCAATTGACCGGTGGACGCATAACCCGAAGGTCCATCCAACAATACTAACAAGGTTAATTGAAGCCGTTATGAAGCGGTTGGAATATTGAGCATTCGTGGTGATGGTAATGAGGCAGAGGCAGTAACCATTCGATTGACAAGAAATCAATGAAAAAATATGCCATTCAACTACCCTGCAAAAATCGCGAGTACTCCATGCATGCATGTATGGAGTACTCGCTATGGACCAACCGAGTACTCCAAAATTAACCACAATTCATACAAAAACTATGGTCCAATTAACATTGCGATGTCCTAGGACTGGACCATATACACCAGCTCCGCATTACATCAGAGTAATCCATGGAGTACCCACAGTCCAATAAACATCGTGTAATGATTACAATCGTTAAAAACGAGCAATGATCGGCTTACAATGTGTTCGTGTAGAAACGTGAGTTGGTCCATTGCTGCATTACAGAGGAGTATAAAGGTAAGTACTCCAGTGGACCACATGATCCAACGATTTTTGCAGGGACATGATCCAACCATTTTTGCAGGGTAATCACAAATTGCAAAGGACGTTTACTAACACCAATATTACATAAGAGACCAGCGTGGAAAGAATATTCACACCAACGTAACGCAACTATACACATACATACACACATCTCATACTAAAGCAAATATATATATTTCTTTGTATTATCCAACACATATTTATTTATTTGTTTTTCACTTATTCTCCTTTGCTTCTTTGTTTGTGTCTCCACACACATAGGCCACATAACCCCATCACGTACCTGGTATTTGTATTACGATACGGATAATTTCCAACGTGAGCTCGAGGATGTCGTATGGGAGATAATGCCGTTGTACAAAGAATTACACGCCTATCTACTTAAATGTGTACGCAACACTTATGGTGATAAATTGAATGCCGACGAGGACGCCATACCCGCACATGTGTTGGAGCAAATTGTACGTCAAGCATGGTCACCACGCACAGTTTTTCGCACACCATACCCCAAGAACCAACTACCCACTGTGCAACAGCGCTTGGAAGAAATACTCGTAACCCCACTGAAGATTATTAAAAAGGCAGCGGAGTTCTTTGAATCGATTGGACTTAATCAAATGTCGGAGTAAGTATGTGTGCGTAGTTTTAACTTTATGGAAGCAAATTATTGTAAGAGTGGCATGTGAGCTTTGAAGTAGAATGTGAGTTAGTGCACATAGTAAGTAATTTCAGTAAAGTTGCTGGAATCTTATTATGTAGTTGTTGAAAATGTGGTGAGTCCTTAATGTAATCTAAGATTTCGATTTCGTCAGTTGTAAAAAGAATTATTTCTCCACGTCAGGTCCCCTCTTGAAGGGAGAAAGGACCTTATGAAGCATGTCAAAAATTAATGGTGGCTTGTGATAAGCCGCACCAGCAAACCTTCTGAGGATGCCACTGTAGCCATACTACTTCGAGATCCAACAGCCAGACTTGCCAAGTCTTACTACTGAACAAGTTGCAGTTCCACACATGTGAAATTCTAGAGCAAGTTGAGGAGCACATTAAGTACAACAGGATGAGCATGACATTAATGCAGATAATTTCCTTAGTATCTAAGACTCTACACTCCTGGAGTAGTTTAACTGTATTTTTATGAAGACACTGCAGGAGTCAGGAAGTCGAGTTGACATAAGGTCAAGGTCATAACTTCATTTGGCCTTATGACTATATTAAATAGACGCCATTTAAAAAGCTCACAGCGTCAAATTTTACATTTCATACAATTTCAACACTATTGAACTTATGACCATTGCGCTTTTTTGTAATGATAATGATAATAATGTCAACTGACATTTTCGAAAGGGGCCATAAAGTCAATTGTTTTGTTTCGCACAACCAAATTTCAAATATACATATATGAAAGCGTTTGAATAAAAATAAGGCTTTTATTTCAAATTTTGGGCGCACATTTTATTATATTCTAGATTCATTGCAGTGAAAAATCCTATTAGAACTAGTCCGCGAGGTTTTCTATGAAATAATAAGGTACAGCAAAATATATTTACAGTATTTTACGCGAAATTGTCAGACGGAATTTTCATTGATCTCCATACTGGCCTTATAGTCATTGAACGTGGTCATAAGGTCAATTGAACTTATAGGCATTTTAGGGGGACATAAGGTAAACTGTCTTTATACACATTAACCTTATATCATCCCGCCTAAACAATCCTACAAAATCAAAATAATAGATCTCGCCGCTCTGACAGACGACCTTATACGAGTAGATCTTTGTCTTTCATTTTTAACTCTTTTCGTTTCACTATCATTCTTTTTTTCTTTCCATCTATTATTAACACAATCGGTTTTCATTACTTCATGTGAGCAGGAAACACCGTTCTCGGCTTCCGTTTTTTTTTTTTTTAGATAGATTTTTTTTTTTTTTTTTTTGAACGCAAGTTCATATCGATATCCTGATTATCATCCTTATGTGTCTGTTATGGATAACATATGCCGACAGCATCTCTGGCCCAGAAACCGGACTATATATTTTCGAAGGATTTTGATGCGATGAATCGGAATCTGGCCTCAAAATCGCTCTATCAGCTCTGGTTTTCGAGTGCAAAAAACACCGTTTTTGTCCATATTTGAGGTTATGTAGCCTTGCAGGTGTTTTCTTTCAGCAAAATGGTAGGCTGGCATCTTTAAGCACAAGTCTTCTTCTTTCAAATGGTGTTGAGTTTGCTCAAATATAATTTTTTTTCGCTGAGATATCGCATTTTGAAATTTCAAATCACCCCAGGGTTAAATGGGTTAGCCTGCTTGCGGTATGATAGGGGTGGTTTCTACTGGTTAGGGCTGTGTGTGACTTGGTATAAGAGGGTTAGATAGTGTAGGGGTGTGGTGAGTTAGCACACTTATGGTGTGAGACACAATTTTAAGAAAAATAAGACTCAATTCAAGAAAATTAGTAATCGACTATATCATGTCTATGTTATCTCAATTGATTTTCGGGTGTAGGAAAATTTTGAAACATGAAAATTTCAAAATGCGATATCTCAACGAAAAAATTGAACGCCATTTGAAAGAAGAAGACTTGTGTTTAAAGATACCATCCTTTAATTTTGGTGAAAGAAAACAACTGCAAGGCTACATAACCTCAAATATGGGCAAAAGCGGTGTTTTATGCACTTTTAGGTTAGGATATCTGAGGCTAGATTTGGATTTAGCGCATCATAAACCTTCGGAAATATATAGTCTGGTTTCTGGGTCTGAATGTTGGTTTTTATTGTTGTTATCATTAACTTGCACTGTTCAACTATAATTAATATTTCAAAAATTTTCCATCTCTTCACTCAGCTCGTTCTACGAAAAGTTTTCACGACGCATTGGCGATGAAGACATTGGCTCCGATTGTCGCGCTGAAGTATTTTACTTTCCTCCCGATGCCGCTTTACGCTACTGTCCCAAATTGGATTACAAAAAACTAATGCAAATGCATGGAAATATGGCCGAGTTGCAGTACAATTTATATCGTGGACGTTTGCCTTTTGGCGTGGATAGTGAACCATGTCCGGGTTTTGCAAGTGGTATTGGCGAAGCCGCTGTCATTGCATCGGGCACACCACGTCATCTCAATCGATTGCATATACTTTTCAATAATAGTCTAAATGAGGAGCAATCGATGAATCGACTATTTCGTATGGTGAGTTCGAGTTTAACAAGGTTTCAAAATACTAAATTTTTTTTCTCATTTTCCTTTAGGGCATTCACACAATTTTAGCCATACCTCAGTATTTTATTAATGATAAATTTTTGGTGGATGTTATGGATGGTCACATTGGCGCGCAGGAGTTGAATTGCGCTTACTGGGGTTTGCAAAATAAATATGCTGGTGTTGTGCCACCGATGAGGCGGAATGAGAAGACTTTTGATCCGGATTTTAAATTCTATCGGGGTCTAAATCCTGAGAAGCCGAATACAGTGTAAGTATTTGGGAAATTATCATGTATTCAATCACCGAGTGATTTGGAAGGTGCAAAGGCTAGCAATCCTGGTGCTATAATGTGCGGTGAGCAGCGACTCTCAAGATGGCTTAAGCGTCTTCTGTCACTTGGCACCTCTGCAAAGGTTCTCAGACTGATAAAATCCAGAGAAATCAGCTTGATCTTTGCACTTAAAAAACAGAAATGCCAAAACTGACCTAACGTCCAATACAAACTTTTTTGCGGCAGCTTTTGCATACAGAACTGAGTTTCCTCGAGGCATCTGCTATGAAATCAGTCGAACTGACTCCTTATTCTCTTGCTTACAGTACATAGATTGAGTAGCTATACTGCTGCAGGACAGTGCGGTTTCATATAACAATGTAGTCTTCTATCTTCGTTAACAGCCAGAATGCCTTACGGGCATTAAAATCTAACTTGATAAAATCGTATATCTTGCAGAGGCTCGCTAGCGTTTATAGGGCATCTTCACAGCAATGTTGTAGGGAATTAATTTGCTGATGAGATGACCCGGAAAGGTTCCAAAATGGCTATGAGCGAGGCAGGTAGCTCCGTATTTTCGTCACTGGATTAACTTTTGAGGATAATCGTGGAGCTAAAATATAATTAAAACGATATTGCCAATTGTGAGGACTTAAAGTCTCATTTGCATAGAAAATGAATGAGCGTAATTCATTATCTGAAGAATTTTGCTTTGAGAGCACTTGCCAAAGGCATCGCAGTTCACTTTACTATTGCAAAAACTGCGTCTCATACCAAAAAATTCCCTCTGCAGAAACTGTCACAACGATGAGAAAGAGGAGTAAATTAATTACATTTTTTAGCAAGGTGAAGGACTCCAGAGCCGATGACTCAGATTTCCGTTTTTTTCGGCAATCTGTCAGATGTAGCATGATATTTCGCTCCTGCTTAAATTCACAGTGCAAAACAAGTGGCGGTTAATAAGAAAGTAACTGATTGCATATTTTTATCGTTAGCCCTTAACCACGATGGGAAGGTGGGAGTAGGTAACTTTTTTTTTTTTTTTTGAAGCTTATATCAAGGGGAAATATTGCCAATGCGCAGTGCAATAAACCATTTGACGCCTTCGTGTGTTTATTTTCCCAGACTATTGGACTCATGTGCTGATCCTCTTCAGAAATTACCCAGCACTTCAGTATCAGCCTTATGTGGGTGCGAAGGCACAGGGATATTGAAGGCAACTTTATAGCTGATGAGCCGGCTCAGAGGCGAACTATCGCCTCAATCCTACCTGAGAATGGTGTAGCTATAGCCTCTTTTAAGCTTAGTTTTGCCTTTCTATGAAAAAGGACGCACAAAACCAATTTTGAGCCATAATCGGCCTTGGTAAGGTTTCTCATTGGAAACTCTACGGTAAGTACTCTCTCGGCTAGGATGTGCATCAAATAATATGATTACTGTCTGAGCTGATGATATAATAAGGAAGAGGAAGGCGTGCAGCATCTACTACATATTTGACTAACACTAAGCAGAAGGCTACTGCCTGTTCTGGCTTAAAGGGCGTTCGCTCAATTTATTGGCTCCTCGGCGTGGTTTAACTCAGGTAAACTTATACAGAAGGAGTTAGAGATCATATATGCC
Organism: Eurosta solidaginis; assembly: GCF_040869045.1. Lineage (NCBI taxonomy): Eukaryota > Metazoa > Arthropoda > Insecta > Diptera > Tephritidae > Eurosta > Eurosta solidaginis. The sequence goes on from NC_090321.1 coordinate 180,699,388, forward strand.
CACAATGTGCCCATTCTTCTTAGCTCCAGTGGTCTTGGTTTTGACATCAGCCATCCTTTCACCGTTTCATATATTTTGCTTTTACCGTGAGCTGAAAACTCCCGGCAGGGTGTGTGCGTGTGCCTGACTTAAATTTCACCAACGTTCTCCTGTATAGAAAGTCCACTTATATCCTTCAATTTGGGAATCTTTTGTAGAAAGGTGAAGAGTATCTGACAAATGGTTACCATGTCTTGTGTGTTTTTAAGCCCATTTTAGTTATCCGTAAAGCCATATGGCCACTTAGTCGATTATCTAGATCCGTCGGCTTGATATATGGCTAACTGCATCAGGCAATCAGGCTTTAAACTGAAAATTTAATCTAAATCCACTCAACATTTCAATACACTTTTATCTTCGTTGAGTCCCCAAAAAAATATTAACAAGCCGTTGCCCATCAGCATCTCATGGCACAGCGAATAAAGCTCACAAATTCAGCCGCTAGCAAAAGAATTCGCCAATATCCTACAGCTTAAAGCACAAAAACGCTAAAATCGCAACAGATTTTTCACACGCAAACATGCATAGTCTACGTATGTATGTGTAACCAACAAGCGAAATGCTAAGCTGGTCAGAGAAAACGAACTAGAATTTTCTGACTGTAACCGAAGTGGTCCGAAATAGATCATACTTGAAGCAACTAAAATGGATTTTTGGTTTTAAAATAATGATATTCTGTAAATATTAAAGAAAAATGTATGCTCACGGCGCTCATTCCTGTGTTCGTATGGTACAACAGGAACCTCTGTCATGCCAACAGCCTTCACTGATCGTCTAATATTGACGGAAATCTGTTATTTCAGCAAACTTCCTTGGTATGTGACTTTAACACCGTTTTTGTTAAAGTATGCATCTCCGCCTAGGTTTTCGGGGAATACACAATATAAGCGTTAGTGTCTTTGCTTAACTGTAGTGTAACGTGTTCTAATACACGTGGTAAAAGCGATACGAGAAATTAAAACCGAAGCCAGAACCGCAACAAGACGGCTGTTATCAATTGGTTAGCGATCTGTTATCTGTTTGCTATCGACTAATTCTGGGCGTCTTATCGAGTTATCGAATTGCTAGCGCAGTGTTACCATCAATAAAAAAGACTATCGATAATTTACCGATTTTTTATCGACGAGTTATCGGTTTTTTGTCAAACATATATCGAAAATGCTATCATTAAGTTATTGAAAAGTTATCGAAGTGCTATCAATTTTCTACCGCTGTGTTATCGAAAATTTATCTATATCTAATCGATTAGTTATGGATTGGTTACGGGAGTGCTACCACGTCGATAACCAATTTGTTATCGACAACTAATCGGTCTTAATAAAACAGATACCGATAACGCTTTGATATAAAAACAAACACACATCTGTATTCCGTCGATAGCACGACGTTAATTTCATTATCGATAATAAGCCGACGAATATGAGGTTTACATTTTCTTAATTTTTTATGTAATTCTCTTTCTGAACCTGTTCATAACTTGTGGATTTGACTGCAGGGTATAAGCCATCCATAGTTGCTGGTGGGTGCGTATCTATGTATGTTTCATAGAGACGCAGTGAACCAGAGAGTTGTTGTAACTCGTTTTGACCCATCATGAATAAAAGTCTAAGCAAATACAAATACATACACATTTATCCTATATAAATGCAAAGTTTCTATCAATTTTATTGGACGTGCGGGCCGAGTTTTACGTAGCTTTAGCTGGCCATCAATGCTTTCATCAAAGCATCAATTAAATAGTTTACGTTGTGTAGATTGGTAAACTGTATCTCTTTAGTTTAGTATAGAATATCTGGAAAGTGCAGGTATGGATATAATCTTAGTATGAACTCACATTTGTACATTTTTTTGTGAACAGGAAATTGCTTTCGGAAATACTGGGCTTTCAATTTTATCGAGCATTTTGTTTGGCCAGTGAGCAATATCGACCTGGTGATCCGGAGTATCCATTGCACAATTGCGATTTTTATGGCAGCAAGAAGGCGGGCACTTTAATGAAGTACGTAAACAAAATGCACAAAGTTGTGTATGTATATATGTATAATTGTAGTTATATATGAGTGACATTGAAACAAGTTGTAAGGCTTTTTTTTATATTTGCATTGTCATACCTTCAGGGAGATAATGGAAGCTGGTGCAACGAAGCATTGGCGCGATTTATTGGAAATAGCCACCGGTGATCGCAAGCTGAGCGGAAAAGGTGTTATGGAATATTTTGCGCCACTCTACACTTGGTTGAAGGAACAAAATAAACAAAATGATGTGGAGCCTGGTTGGGAAACGGGGACAAGTGAGTTCTTTTTTTTTAGCAATAAATGAGATTTGTGATGCTTTGCAATTTTCAAAAATTTTCTATAAAAAGTACGTTAATTTTATCAAGACCTGTGAGCGAGAACTTAGCTTTTATTCAGTAGTTGGAACAAAATCTAGAGTACTCAATTTTTTTTTTACTTTAAGTCATATGACACACACTTATCCAGCAATGACAGTTTTAACCAAATTTCGTCAATAGTTCTTTCTTTTATTTTCAATAATACTCATAAAAACCTTTTAATAATTTTGTAATTGAAACTATATAAACCAATCTCAAAAATATCTTCGAAAAAGTTTGAAAATTCCAAAAAATTTTAGAAAAATTTCGAACCTTTGTTTTTTTTTTTTGGATTTAATAAATATATGCAAGCACATTTTTGAGCACAGCATTAACTGTCGATTCTGGTCGTTTACATAATAATTAAACTATCGACTTTATTCTTTTACAGGATGCAGCAAGGATTATTACAGCCCAACATAGAATTAATTTAGGCAACGTCCGGTTTATTACGATGGAACTTCTTTTTTTAATTATGTAATCGCAATTTGAAAAAATATATTTTGAAGAACCACAAAAGCATAAAAATCAAATAAATTTCCCAATATTCTCAATTATGCTTCAACAGTTTTTTCCAGTTTTATAAAACGTAAAACTCGCACTTCTTTTTTATCTCACAGGACACAAATAACATGAATAAAAAAATTGAGCTTACATTTTAGACCATTAAGCAATTTTTGAATCTTTTTTGAAATAAATTGGAAACCGCTCAATTTATTATTGGGTATTTTAATTTTAAAAGGTTCAAATTTTGAACTTATTTGAGCAAAAACTCTAAAATCACAAAATTACTTTAAAACAAACCCAAAAAAAAAGTTTCAAAAATCTATAAATTGAAACTTGTATACATTCTAGGTATAAAAGAAAACCCAAAATCTTAAACTCGTAACTGAAAATTTAGAAATAACAAATGTCATTTGTGAAAAGTGCCGCAAGTCATAGATTCCCTTTCGAAATATTTTCTTATATGTACATGTAAGGTGTTATTATATGTTTTGTTGCACATATATCATGGCCCAGTAGGTAGAGCACACTACTGTAATTCGGAGCACGCCGGTTCGGACATATTGGCCGAAAAACATCTGAAAGGCAGATGAATTTTCACTCAGAAATACACTCGGAGTGTTTGGCAAATTCAGCCGAGGGGTGACCCTGATCAGAAAAACTATTTTCCAATTAAAAAAGCTTTTTTTCTAAACTTTTGACGCTGCTTTGCTCGAGCCTTGAACCCAGTATCAGTGTGATAGGCGGAGAAGGCTACCACCACACCACAGCGGCCGCCAAGTCAAATAGATTTTAAGATGAAACTTTTTTCAAATAAAATTAAATTTTTTTCAGGTCAGATGACATTTTCAAACCACAGGAAACTTGTTTCATGTCAAACACAACTTTTTTAAAACCAAATAAATAAATAAATAATAAAGTAGAATACAAATTTTTTTCATCTCAAATGAAACTTTTTTCAAATCAAATTAATTTTAAGTATAATTAAAATTTGTTCATATCAGATTAAACAAACGAAGTTAAAGTTCAATCTCAAACTTTATATCAAGACTTAAAGTCTATAAATCAAATTGAGTGTTTTCCCAGTAAAGTTAGGTTTCTCAAGTATAAAGAGTTTAGACCCAGAAAGGCTCGCTTTCAACTCCATATAAGGTGTAATGCGAAAAAATCTAATCGCATTTCAAATCCCTAAAAACCTTAAGCAAATGTTCGTTTCAGGGGTTTATTTTCGACTACATCTAATAAAAGTTCCAACAGGCGATGTAAAAAAATTTATCAGAAATTAAACTGATTCAAGCATGCTCACGTTATCTTGAACTTTGTTGGATTTTACGTAATTCATAAACTGAGTGAGTGAAACAAAAAATGCTTAGAGATTGATATCATTATCGGGCATCATTATTCCCGCTTCGACATGTGGAACGCATGAAGTCTGACAAATGTTTCGTCAGCCTTCCAGGATTGAGCAGTATTATATACGAAATTTCAGCCCCCTAGGAACAGTGGCACTTGGTTTTCAGTCACTTGAATTCCATGAAAAAGCATTTTTAGTACCATCATATTTGTTGTTGTATTTGTTCATTCTTACAAAATTATCATAAATAAATTTAAATTCAATTATTACAACAAAATGCTAAAACAAAAAAAAGTTCATTCATCATAATAGTGCTCAACTCACAACGTGAACCACAACTTACGTCACAATTAAGGCGGGTGATAGTCTAGCATGATGTCAACAAAAAATCCGAAATTTGTGAACGCGTGCTTGAGGTAAACACAAAAAAAGAAGAGCTTTGCACACATAAGGATACCAAAAATTTGTATTATGTGAGCTCACAAGCTACAAACATGTATGAGGGTATATAATGGGCGTCATGTTAAGCACCATCATTGCACATTATTTGGTATGAAACAAGTAAATTCGGCAGGATAACGCCGAATACCAGATGGTGGATAAAAAATTGCAACAAGTTTATAATTTAACAACACGGCTGTAATAGAAAGTTTAACATAAACTCAGCCGCTGAACAACAAACTCACCCATGCATAACACGCACAAGCCATTCAGGTCCTCATAAACATGTGTAAACTATGAAGTGTGTAAGATTTTTGCGCAGCTATTGAATACACATATAGTCAAATATACACAAATACACACAACGCAGGCTTCCTTCAGGCACAATATGTAGCTTCCTTTTCTCCACCAAAGCTTATCCTTTTACGTCACCTTTTGAGTCAATATTTTACTAACTTTTTGTTCGCTCAATTTGTCAATATATGTATCTTTATGATGCAGATTTTAATTTACCCGCGGGCGTCCCTGATTTATTTATTTGTACCCATTTTCTTTATCTAGATCGGACAGATAAGCTTTTCTATTTCATGTCTTTGAATACCTACTTAACGGATATGTTGGGATAACTTGAAAATTACTATTTTCGTTATTGAGCTAAGTGCATATTTAAAATCAAGCTTCTTACTGAACTTAGGATGCGGTGCTTTAAAATATTTCAGTCTTTTTGAAATAAATAACCAATCTTTCCCATCATCCCAACCCATTCACCAACTACTTCTGCTGATAATTTTCGAAAGAGTTTTTACCGCCCACTTGATTTGATATTTGTGCCTAGTTTCAGCCCTGTCGCCACGTGATTGGGAGGCAAGCTTTGGATATCGACTCTCCCTCGTCATCCCTGAGGAGAATATGCGATAATAGGCGGCATGAGGGACTTTTTATTTTACGTACTCCACGCCAGAGCATTCGACGACATTACAAACGTTTTCAAGGGCTCTCTTCGCTCCGCTAATTTCTTATATTCATCCCAGCACTATTTCCGTTCCACCACTTTTCCGACTAAAATATCCCTCACTTGCTTCCGATAGATCTGCAGCTCCTTAAATCCAAGAGCCTTCTTGTAAACGTGATTTATTGTAACCTTTATCAAAGTCTGTCCAATTCTTCTGCAGTGGTAGCCTTCATAGGTTACTCAAATTTAGTAGATAAAAATATATGGAATTTTATCAAGTCCGTCAGTCATAGCCTCAAAAGAGAGGAGTTCAAAAGAAATTAATATGGGGCAAGAGACTGGTTAACTTCTTAATAGATAGCTCGAAGTTCGACGGGAAGGTTGGAGGAGGCGCTTTCTATCAGTAGCTCGATGTAAGCCGCAAGTTTATGCGTCTTCCAAGCAGATGCGGACAGAGTAAAATATTCGGTGGATTAAATGTAATAGGGTCGTGATCGCTCTTATTCGAGACCTCTTTATTGCCACGCAATGGTTTTCTAAGTGCCAGCGTCACTGTATCTTGTTGTTGTTGTGTTATAGCAGTGCTTCGCCCCATCCAATAGGTGCAACCGATCACAAATTGTCATCGACGTCCTCTAACGTAAGTCCAAGGAAAATTACTGTTTCAACAGGGGTGGACCATAATGAGAGGGGTGTTAGAGGTGTTGGTTCCAAATTACAATTAAAGAGATGGTTGGTGTCATGTGGAGACACATTACAAGCAGGACATATGTTTTGTATGTCGGGGTTGATTCTGGATAGATAAGAGTTTAACCTGTTACAATATCCAGATCGAAATTGAGCTAGAGTGACTAGCGTTTACCTAGGGAGAGTGCGTTCCTCCTCTGCTAGTTTTGGGTATTGTTCTTTGAGTACTCTTTGTGGAGTTCACTGAGGACCTGCTTGTGTTTTTTTGCTTCATACGGCTGTGTTCTCAGGTGCGGTATTTGTTTCAATTGTAATTCTTTAAATTGTGACTGTATTTTATGTTGTCTTCATGTTGATCGAGTGTCTTTGCCATTCGGGGGTGGCTGCCTTTCATCCTAACCTATCCGAAATGTGGTTTGCAAAAGCAATGCACTTGGTATATGATGCTTCGAACTCAGTTTGATATCCCGAACATTACTAGATGCAGCATATTTAGGAACACTACGCATGTAGTTTTGTTCGGGGTATATAATCACAGGGGGACTTAGGCAAATTAGATGACTGTAACTCTCACCCCGTCTTTCCATATCGCGTAGTAAAAGCCAAAACCTAGGGCGCTTAGCACAGAAATTTTTCCTCCCAATGAGAGCTATGGCTGCTGGATCAGCACCACATCAAAAGAATCCTTCTCAATGATCAGGAAGAGCTCGCTCTACTCCACCTCACAATGCTGAATTTGTATTTGTAGGACCCGCGGCATTATTGAGTTAAAGTGAGCAAATTTAGTAGCGGCGCACAGAAATCTCATTAGGATATGATCATTTATAAATTTAATGATGGCGGAAAGATTCCAAGAATGCAATTTTTCGTAGACTTATTTCATTTGCAAAATGACGTTGAGCAACACCATCAGCTCATTCAGAATTGGGAAGGACCTCTCCGAGCCGTTCGAAACTAAACGAGGTTTCAGACAGGGTGACCCCCTATCGTGCGATTTTTTTAATTTGGTGCTAAAGAAAATTATACTGCAGAACTTAACCGCTCTGGAATAATATACTAGAAAAGCGTGCAATTACTGGCATATGCTGATGATATTGATATAATCGGCCTAAACACCCGCGCTGTTAGCTCTGCTTACTCCAAGCTGGAAAAAGAAGCGGTAAAGATGGGTTTGATGGTGAATGAGGACAAAACGAAGTACCTGCTATCATCGAGCAAAGAGTCAGCACATATGCGCCTTGGCAACCACGCTACTGTTGGCAGCCATAATTTCGAAATAGTAAACGACTTCGTTTATTTGGGAACCAGCATCAACACTAGCAACAACATTAGCACTGAAATCCAGCGAAGAATCAATCTTGCCATGAATGCTACTTTGGACTAGGTAGGCAAGTGAAAAGTAAAGTCCTCTCTCGGCGAACGAAAACCATACTCTACAAGTCACTTATCGTACCCGTACTGCTATATGGGGCAGAAGCATAGACCATGACAACAGCAGATGAAGCGGCATTGGGAGTGTTCGAGAGAAAATTTATTCGAAAGATTTGTGGACCTCTACGCGTTGGCGATGGCGACTACCGAAGAAGATTTAATGATGAGCTGTACGAGCTATACGCAGACATCAACATAGTCCAGGGAATTAAAATGCAGCGGCTGTGCTGGCTAGGCCATGTTATGCGAATGAAAGATGATGCTCCGGCCAAGAAAGTGTTTCTATCGGAACCCGCCTATGGAAGCAGAGGTAGAGGGCGGCCCCCACTCCGTTGGAAGGACCAGGTGGAAAACGATTTAAACTCCCTTGGTGTGACCAATTGGCGTCGGTTGGCGGAGCGAAGGAGCGACTGGCGCGCCTTGTTGGACGGCCATAACCGTTTAGACGGTTAAGCGCCAATTAAGTAAGTAAGTATGTATGTGGGTAAAAGTAATTCTATTTAAAGTAAACTCATATCTTATTTAGACAAATATCACTTGCATGCATGCAGTTAGTATAAACATATTAGTGTATATATGTTTGTACGTCAGCACCTTTAAAAGTGTTAAAAGTTCAAAAAATTGGTGTGGAAACATTAAAATGGCAAGCAAAGCACCAGTGAACCCTTGAAAATTGTGAAAACTCTGAAACGAAATGTAAAGCCTGGGAAAATTGCCTCAAAACGAAAGTAAACCAACTGAATAAAGTGAAAATGAAATGCAAAGTAAGCTGAAGTTGAAAAAGTAAATAAATTATAAATTAAAGCAAGCATATTACACTAACAAGAGATATAAACACACCAACAACTAGACACACTTATGAGCAAGCACTCTTGCACTCATACATAGCGGCTTTTTAAATGGCGAATGTCAGCCTGATGGCTGAATAAATTTATTTTATTTTATTTAAAGTGCAAACAGAAATGTTCACTTTCTGTACGTTTTCCACACTTCCGGTCAACGCCCGGCATACGGTGAACTCCTAAAATGCCCACACACACCCAGACACTTTCTACATTTGTTTACACTTTTGTGGTCAATTTGTTTTTTGGTTACAAAATTGGAGAAAATGGCAGCAATACGCAAGGGAGAGAGAAGAAAAGGACGCATGCGACCCTGCAGGCTTCGAGTTAAACTCGTTAATGGGATAAGGAAAAATTTGGGACATGCTGCAGTGAGGCCTGAAAAGCGAACAGAGATTGCATGCGTTTTAGATAAATTTTAAGGGTTTTTAATTTTGTTTTCATTTGTTTATTTTAAGTTTTTAACAAAAAATATTGGGGCCACACTCGGCCATGCAAGTCATTTCAGTTTGTGCTACGTTGGTAGATTTGCTTTGTGTGGATTCAAATTTTCTTTGGTTCGCGTTTGATTGCATTTTTACGATGTTCAAACAAGTTGTATGCTGATTCTGCGGTCATTCAAGCCGCAAATGAAAACCAAATTGTTTTACATAGAAAGGGTTAATTTGGGTAAAGCTGCACATGTAGAATGAACAGCTGTGAATTTTTTCTTGAATATCGTATTACTTCGTTAACACAAAATTAATTCCGTTTATTGAAAAGTTAGACTGAATCCCTAAAAACGACCTGATGACGGATTGGCGGGTCTCGAAACATATAATCCAGACATCGCTCTGATTGAAAAAGTTTGTGACTTTAACTAATTTTCCAACAAAAGACAAATGTTAATTAAAAAGTTTAGGGACCTTCCTGTAATAATTAAATAATCTAAATGCTCTTTATTTTTCTTATGTCAAACTGATATGGAAAAATCTCAGCTAAACAATTGAATAGGACACAGAAATCATAACTTTATATACAAAACGACAACATAGCGACTACGAAAAGATAATGAAACGATTACAATCCGATAGCAAATTGATAATGAACTAATGATGAAACCGCATATAAACGATAACGAAACAATACCGAAATAACAACGAAACGATAGCAAAAGAATGACGAAATAACAGCAAAACGTTAACGAAACAAAAACAAAACCCTGGCAAACGATGTAAATTCGACTACGAAACGACAACGAAATTATAACAAAACGACAACAAAGCATGTCGAAAAACTAACTAAACAATTAAGAAATAATAGCGAAAACATAACAAAGCTATACTAAAATAGTAACAAAAAGATAACGAAGCAATACCCATGTTATAATAGAACGGTAACTAAACGAAAAAGATATGATAACCAACCCATAATGAACAATAACGAAAACAAAACAAAATCGTGATAAAACAATAACAAGATGATAAGAAAACAGTAATCAAACGATAACTATTCGATGTCAAAGCAATAATGAAACTATAATGAAACGATAACAAAACGATAACTTAGCCATACAGCAGCGACAGTGAGTCCATATCTGAACGATAACAATAGCATAACATGATGATAAGGAAAACGAAACTATAATTAAGCAAAACCGATATGTTCTGGAACAACAACAAAATTATAACAAAACGATAATGTAGCTATATTGCATCAATGCAGAAAATATAGCGAATGATAACGAAATTTTTCGAAAACTGTAAAAAAATGATTATCATCATCATTAACTGATGCTTAGCCGCCTTATCGATTTTTGCCGTTTGTATCAAGTCACGCCAACTATAGCTATTTCGCGATAACTGAAGGCAATTGGGAGCATCAAGGGAGGGAAAGTCTTCCTACACCAGGAGATTTTGGACTTTTACCTCCTACGATGTTCCATCAAAACTTGCAGTCGAGAGAACAGTTATACACATTTTCCTTTCGCATACTTCAGCAGCCATCTCATCTTCACTCGACACGGTTCATGACTTCGAGTCATACGTCAAGTGAGCTGTGATGAGTGCTTGTGGAACGCGATTTTTATTTGCGGAGAGAGGACTTTACTTCCTATTGACTAATCCGTCCAATGTGGCACTTTTTGGTAAGAGTAACTCTCTGTTTGACTTGTAAGCTGGAATTATTTTCGCTGTTAATGCTGATTCGCAGATAGTCGAAGTTATTCACAGTCTCGAAGTTATACACATTAACAGTGACCTGGCTGTCAAAGCAAATGCGCCGCAACACCCACTTTTTGCGGTAAAAAGCCGGTAAGTTTCAAAAAATATTAAATAAATGGTATAAACCCTCGCTTTTCTGTTTAATAGAAAAAACACAAAAAGTGCAATAAACAGACATGCATACCCAGCGGACCAAGGGACCTAAAATATTATCGCGATTAGCTATGCTAGAAATCGTTTCTGAGCTAGTTCCAGAAGGCGCTACCACCGCAGCGTGGTGGACTCACATACGGCAAAGGACTGTCAATATCCACAATATATCGCGAAGTATTTTTGCGGTTATAACAACAGATACATCTCTTTTTTTGACTCGAAATTTTGGCAAAGCTCCCAAATATTACGAATTATTTCTATGCATAAGCACGGCAAGTTAAATGACCACAGCTACCACTATGCTCCTCCACCGTAGCAATTTATGCGGTCATTGGTATTTTATATTCATGGCAAAATCTTAAAAATGCTAGCTGGCGGATTTGAGAGCTTAAAATGCCCACTGAGGCAAGTACATAATGGAAATGCGCAACTATGCATAAAAGAGTGCATGTAAATGTATTTGAATACAAACACAGATGAAAGTATAAACATTGCTCCTCCATTGTTGCGACAGATTTTGAAATTTTATGGTCTCGACAAATTCGACACAACAACAAAGAAAGAAACAACAGATTTTAGTCATCATAACATTGTGTACATGTGTTTATATTTAGCTATATATATCCATATACAGACATAAGTTGAGAAGGTCGGATGATTTGGAAAGATTGGGTTGGTATATTAAAATGTGTGCTAAGCTTAGTAAGTAAGAACAATGTTGGATCAGATGGCCAAAATGCACTTCGTGTATTAAATTTAAGAAATATAACCGACAGTGACAGTAGTGACATATTTTGTTATTGTGGCGACCATGGATACAAGGAGTCATTTATGAAAGTTTGTTTGTATGTGGCTTGTCGATATCCCTGCAGTCAAAAGCCAAAGTAGTCAGCAAACATTCTAGTGCATCGACTAGAATTTTGTGGGGTTATTCATACTAGTTAGCATTTGAATAATTTATTCGACTAGAATGTCGTCCGTCGGACTCGAGGAAATGCGTGAGTGCTTTCTGTAGCCAATTTGCAATGCATACTTCAGTTGGCAATGCTAGATATCGTCAAAATCAACGGCACATAAACAAAGGAATGACGAGTCGACCCTCACAGTTACCTCAACAGAGGTTAAAGAAGCCATTGAAAAAGCCAAGCCTTCCATATCAATAGTCACAGACGGAAACCCCATGCCGATGCCAAAACACCTTGGCCATGAGGGAGGGCATCAGAAGCCTAGCACATTTTTTCGACTTGTCGTTAAAAGCCATTGCCATTCCAGAATAACAGAGAATGGCAAGGATAAACCCATTACCAGAGACCGAAAATCCTTTTAGTCAGCAACCAAAGAACGTTTAAATCCTTAAAATTCCCTGAATGACTAAAGTGCATATCACTACCATCATTCTGAACTCCATTAACACTGATCATATGCCGGTGCTAGTGCAGCTTGGCCTGTTGTGATACAGTCAGCCACATCTGGTTGGTTCCTTCTCCGTTAGATAGCTAGATAATTTATTGAGGATTGCACAGCGACCAATGGTCAGCAACGCATCCCAGCCAAATTCCATGATGAACCCTATCAGTTCCTTTTTCTCAAGGAATTTAATGTGGGAATGTTCTGGCCATGGTGATTTTTCAAACCGACTGGAACTAGTACATTAACTAGTGGGATGCTGATGCAAATATAGGCTAGCATGTCAATTGGTATTACAATGATGCATGGACTGAGTAGTATGCCACCTGGTATGTTGATCTTGAATACACTAACTAATATTGTATGTCAATTGGTATGATGCTGATGCAGAGACTGGCAATTAATATTTCGTAGGACATAGCCGTGTTAAAAATACCAGTTTGCTAATATGGAAAAATTACAGAACTCATACTAGTTGGGATGTTTGGCAAACTAGTATCTTCTACTATACAACTAGTTGATATGACTGCAGGGATGTACTGAGAGAGCATTTCATTGCTACTAGTCAGTGTTTACCCGCTGAATCAAAAGTACTGAAGAGATTGATTTTAAAATTTATTAAAAAAATGGACCCTTTTATTTTGCAACGGATAACTTTAGACATCATTGCTTTAATATTTGTTATTATCAAGTTATTTTTTTTCCCCTGCTACATGGCATAACGCTGCGATTATAGTTTACTCACCCCAAAATTTAGCTGAATGTTTGCGGCAGTGAACTTTCATCTTTTTATATTTATTTGTTTATATATGCATTAATGATACCCAAACACATATTAATGTTGTTAGAAACTTTAATCTCGTTGGTGTCATTTAAAAACTGGGTAAGCAAATTAAAATATTTGCCTCTGTTAGTTTGATATGCAAATACGCAAATATTGCATATGTAAACAAACACAGACATAATCGTACCAACTCATAAGTTTATGAACAAAGAGAACATTTAATTTACATGCAAAATAAACGCTAATAAATTAGATAAGTTGGCAAAATATGGGCATTTAGTATTTGAAAACACAAAACTTTCACACAACAGATTTCTATTGTTTTATATAAAGTTATCGGACTAGGCAAACGATGCCTTACCAGATGCTGTTATTGTAGCTCAAAACACTCCTCGAAGGTTTTGCGGATGAGAGCAGTCCTTTGCCGGATAATAATGCGCAATTCTCCGGTACAAGTAATTTCTGATATTGGCCCAACTGCGAACAATTGTTTGTGAGCCCACAAACCATCGAGTCCGTGGATTTTAGCCGCCTCTTATGCAGGCAAGCCTATCGCAGAAATATTCTTAGCCTCTTAAATGAGCCACTTTTTGAGTCTAATATCGTAAGATTTGTAAACGATCTTAGAAATTTTGTAGCCCCGCGCCTTTCCTGCTTGATGGAACATATGAAACCTCTGTGCCCTTTTTATTTCTCCCAAACGGATTGGAACGTTTACCGTCGATTCGGCGAATGCTGCACCCTCCTTTGTCAACTAATCGGCCTTTTCGTTACCTTTTATCTCTTTATGACCGTGAACCCAGTACATATATATGGTCCGGCCACAAATTTAAAAGAACTTTAAGAAGTTTCTTTTCCTCACTCTTACTTTTCCTCCCTCTCCCTATCTGTTTCTATCTCTTTTGAATCATAAAAGCAGAGATAAAAGTGGGAATTAGATAGGGGGAGAAAGAGAAGGACACAAGAAAGAAAAATATAATGGAAAGAACGGGGGAGTGGGAAATGCTGGTAAAAGTGGATAAAGTGCAAGGCGAAGATAGGAAAGAGAGGAGCAAGAGAAGAGAAAGAGATGGAGGAAAATAGGGGGAGACGAAAGAATGTTGGAGTAAAACATAGTGTACCTATACAAGTGTGTCAACTAAGCGATAAACGTCAAAACTACAAACAGCCTCGCTCACCTGATGCAAATCTCAGGTCTAGAGTTGCATTTTTGGTATGTAAGAGTACTTCAAGCTGCGTTGCATTTGATAGTTTAATAAAACTTTGTAGAATTTACAGATGAAATAGCTGCATATATTTCCGCGGAAATAATAATACTAAAAGATTTGTAGGCTGCAATAATGCGGAAACATACGGAAAGTAAAATTTATTTAAATTAAGGCTGTTTACACAAATGCATAAGGGCAAAATTATATAAACGCTTTGGTCGCTTCAAAGCAAAGATAACGTACGGCGTTTCATTGTTTTTCGTCTGGCGTTGTCAAAGCGTAGGCACGGAACCAAAGCATTTATGTAAATTTTTCGATACTTCGCCCGACAGATGAATTAATGAATGCAACACAACCAAAGCGTCTGTGTAAATCCGCCTTAATTTTTGTAGCTGTGAAAGTCTCCTGAACTGAACACTTTTCGCCATGATATAAAATTAAAATGCTGTGGAACAGGACCAACACTTTTGCGACTACATAAACCCTGTTTCAATCGTTTACGTCTCTGCACAGGACCCTATTTGATCGTTTTAACCGAAGCAACAATGGCAACCCAGATTTTCCCGTTATGCTCACTTAAGCGAGTGCCTGTCAGAAAGAAATCGACACACTTGTACTTGTACACTATGGAGGAGAAGAGAGTTTTTAAATGTAGGCAAACACATTTACGGGCAGAACAGCGTATGCCGGACACTCTAGTGTATGCATGCAAATATAAATTTGAGCAATTGAGCAAAGAACGAATTTCGAACGAGTATCGAGGTGCTAGATATTCTCGATTATCATGTTTATAGAGCTATATTTAGGCTGTACTGGCAAGCAGTAAAATTTAATATCCACATCAAATTTGAATATGTTCTTACAGAACTTAAAATTACCGCGTTTCCATTCCTTGCTTACAAATCTGAAATTTGTTTAAAAAAATGCAAAATGGCGTATTCAAAATACTGGAGAAGTTTTCCGGAAAATAACGCAATTTAACTGAAATTTGGTATGCGGGCGATTTAGTGATCGCTTATCACGAGTCAAAAGTGCTGTTTAAAAAAGTTCAGCCAACGAATGTTTAATATAATTGTCTTATGAAAAAAATTCGCAACGTGAAATTTTAAACAGAATTTTAAAATTCAATTCTATGATTTAGCCAGATAAAACTTTTCCTTTATTGCATTATATTTAAATGGAAATTTATACTGCATACCAAAAAACCTTCTCAATAGTTAAGTTTAAAATTTTTGTTTGATGACAGAAAATAGAATGATATTGTGGCGAATATTAACATCACTATGCTGTTAGTAAATAATCACAACAACCAAAAAGGCAACACATGGGATATGTACTATATATACCACCGATTTATACAATTTTTTCAGACAACAATGAATGCTCTTAACGCAAGCATTCGGTGAAATTTGAAGCCTCCAGCTGTTAAAATGGGGCAGAAATTACGAAAAGTTTCTTATCTGAAGAACCGGTTGTATATATATATCCCCCATATGCTATACATACGACCGATCTCATCCATTTTTGCAGACAACAATATGGGCAAGATAAGAAAGCATATGGTGAAGTTTGATGCTTCAATCTGATAAATTTAGGAATATATGACAAAAATCCTCTTTTCTGAAAACTCGGTTTGGGGGGGGGGGGGGGGGGGGGGGGGGGATATATATGCTATCGTGGTACGATCCGGCCGGTTCCGGCAAATGTCTAATCGGACACCTAAATATACCCGTTCACTACATTTTATCAAGACATCTAAAAATTTGAGGGACTAGTGTGCATACAAACAGACAGACGGACAGGGCAAAATCAACTCAGCTCTTCATCCTGATCATTTCGGTATACTTATTGGTATACTTTTTCCTTTAAGGACTTACAATTTTGAGATTCGTGACAAACTTAATATATCATGAAAGGTATAAAGATATCGCAGATGTGCTGGGCTGAAAGTATTTTAAGCAAAAATGATCCGTATGATGTCCGTTTTCCTGATTACTCTGCTGCAAGAAAAAGTTTTAATTTTGTTATACCATGTACTTGAAGAAAATTGTAAAACAATTAAATGGGGAAAAAAATTAATTTGAGAAATTCTGCTGAAATTCAGCAAAACAATTTTATCTTCCTACACTAACAGCCCAGTGTCGTGGAAACAAGCTGAATCGTACCCATATACTTAACAGCATACATAACTACATCGTAATTTCATACATATCAAAGCATCAATCCGTTGCATATTTTGCTCAAGTTTCCGGTTTATTTTCTTTTACACGCTAGCTTTGCTTCTCACAGTTTGTGTATTCGTTGTTGTTGTCAACTTTGATAGTTTTGTTGCATACTGTTTTGCTCTAATGCTTTGCTAATGGTGGGCAACTTGTGCTTATGTAAACATGTTTATCGCATAATTTGGCTATGTAATCCCCAATTTCATTCCCTTTGACATGAAATTTGCACCTTTGGCCTTTGCAGCTGCAAGCTTATAGCATGTGATAATTTATTATTTTGGGGTTTACGCTCGATGATTTTCAATGTGATATGCTGTGAGCAAGAAAATGTAAAACGAAAATTCACAAAGCAATTTTCAAATGATTCGATTGCACCGGCATTTATTTCGATTGTTTTTCCACGTGCTGTTATTTGCGTTTGCAAATATGAATATTTGTATGTATGTGCTTGTTTTCATAAGGGCTCCGGCGACTAACAACGAGATTGACTGAATTTTTGTATGTGTGCTTGTCGGGTAGTTGACGGTTGCCCCGCGACTATCAAATAAAAAGACATCAATCAACATTTGCATTGAGAAACCGTAGCGTTCGGACGTGAATATCTCGTCATCGGATGATAATTTTTTTTACTTGCAACTACAGCAGTCTTATTAAATAAAAACAAAAGGAAAAAGAGCGATAAAAAGAAATTGTGGATGAAAAGCTTGTACGCAAAACGTAATACATTGATAATTTTCAATAAATTTTAATATGAATTCCTGTTCTGCCGCCCACTTGTTCATTTTGAATGTCGACACAAACTAAATACAACACTGTTGTTTTGTCAATCACACCCCGCGACGATCAAATAAGCAAGCGTCAAACTAAAAAATTAAAAATTTTTGATTTTCATCAACGTATATCCGACAACAAATACGTGTGTCACGAAGCCACCCGACTGCACTAACACACAAAAATCAGCCAATCTCGTTGTTAGCCGCCGGAGCCCTATAGCAATCTTTACGCTTGACTTTGGCGTTTCATTAGCTTTGTGTGTGTGCATGCGCATATGTATGTACGTTATGTCTGGTTGTGCGTTTTGGGGTTCGAATTTTAATTAAAATCAAATTGGCGAAAGAAAAAGTTAGCAAGTTTCCATTGACACAATTTTGGTAAAAGAAAAAAAAAACGAATTTATATTTGTTTGTTTAATGGTGGGTTTAATTTATACTTATCATTTAAGAATTCATGAACTTAACACCGGCTTATAACAATTGAATATTCAATTATTATGTTTTTCTAAGAGAAACTAAAAAGAAAGAAAGAAACATTTACTGGCATATTGCGATGGTACCATTTCGAAAACCGCGCCACGTAATCATCGTCAGGCAATTTCGTAATGTTATAAAGGTAGCACAGAAGCCATCAGGTAGATATGCAATACTAATAAGTCAGAAAAAAATCACCAGCCCTGCTGAAAAATCTTAATGGCCTTGTTTTTATAACTCCATTTCTTTACTCTGAAATTTTGTGAAATTTTTAGCAAGCCGCGCCTACTCTTTATACCCGTCTTCCCTTAGCAAAATACTTCTGAACTCACAATGTATTCGTATTGAGAATCGCCGACGTTATAATCGGACATCAAAAGCAGTTATTCAAGGACTATTTCGGTATAATGTACGGATTTTTACAAAATCTTATTGCGACTGTTTCAAGACTTTATCAAGATCAATTCATGACGAGTGCGGGAGCATTTTGATATTAATTTCGCGATAGTTCCAAGACAACTTCGGAATCATTTCGTTTTTGTTTCGGGTTATTTCGGGCTCAGTTCGGGACTATTGCAGGTTCATTTTGAAATTGTTTTCGGAATAATTTCTGAGCTGTTTCAAGGTCATTTTCAGGAGTGCTCAAGATTAGTTCAAGGCTGCTCAAGTATTGCTTTCGAATCCATTTCAGTATTCTTTCCTGATCATTTTGGTATTGATTGAGGACCATCACAGTACTATTTCGGGATCGAAGAGATAATTCTAAAAATAATTTAGGGACCAGTTCAGCAAACTTAGCGTAATCTAACCCTAAACTTTTAGAATTTCGTTAAAAATAGGCCGGTTTAAGTTATTGTTCTTGAGCTTAAGTTTTTACCCCAAACAACTTTTAAATGATCTAACTTAGCATCTAATATCTCTTTATTGTTTTAAATGAATGTCTTCTTACCATTATACTATAAGCGTAACACGTCAAACCAATTCGTTAGCCGACCAACGGGTAGTTGATTTATGACTCACACAATTACACTTCTTTCCGCTACAGCACTGAATTTGTGTTCGTTCGTAACAATGCTTTGCGAAGTGTAAAAAATTTAAATCTTAAATATATCAGAAATGTATGGGCTGATTTCTTTTATATAGCTATCTCTGAAAAGCTTAAGCCAAGAATTTGTGTAAAGAAATTTGCAGCCTAATGCTTTCAGTGTCCGAGATTCTCTCTAACCAAAACCTAAAAACAAAAAATTTTCCAAGGAATAATCTGACAACTTTTCAATATTCTTCAAAATAAATAAAAAGTGTGTTTTTTTTTTTTTTTTTGTTAACGTTCTAATAGGTAGACTAAAGTAATTTCGAGATGAATGGAAAATGCTATTTAGCTTAATTGAGATTACACGAAAATGGTTTAGTAGACCCAAAGCTCGAGTTTACTTAGGCATCTTTAACAGCGTTTTAAAAATGCAAATGTAAATAAAACTTTTCCGGCATATTTAAGATTAGTCGAAAAACCTTTTAAAAATACACAGCTATAAATAAATATGTTTAACGGGATAACAAATACACATATACATACATACGTAGGCACATAAATGTTGTATGCAACACCGTCAGACTCTAAGAGTCTATAAATATATTTTC
Source organism: Eurosta solidaginis (assembly GCF_040869045.1). NCBI lineage: Eukaryota > Metazoa > Arthropoda > Insecta > Diptera > Tephritidae > Eurosta > Eurosta solidaginis. Next base: position 180,718,869 of record NC_090321.1, read on the forward strand.
AATGAATCCGACTCAAACTACTACTTTGGCAGATAAAATAAGTTTGTATAGTGCTTGACATGAAAATATATGAAAGTACGCATTTGGGCCTAGAGCATTTGTCCAAATAGTAAATATATTATCCAGGTCATTTTGTAGCATCTTAATTATATTTTCTTTTACGTAACACCCAATAATCCATTGTTTTATAATCAATATACAACTAAAGGAAATATTCGTACGTTCATTTCCATCATCAATACATGACATACATCACTTACTTAACTGTACTCAATATTTTTGTTGTTTTAAGTTGGTATATATAAAAAAATAATCATTTCCAAGCAGCAACATGAGAAATGAACTACAATTACAAAGAGGTCAATTTGTATTGTTAAATACACAGAATAAATTTTTTGTATGAATGCCACTGTTCTTTTTGCCAGCAAAAAATCATATAAAAATGATTTGCAAGTTGTAAGGAATACGGAAGCTGAATCATATAAAAATAAAAAACAAGTAAAGGTGTCTAAGTTCGGGTGTAACCGAACATTATATACTCAGCGTTAGCTTCAATTGTAAATTTCATTTCAAATAAATTACTTTACTACATAACACGTGGCACCGCCCGTTTAAAAAAAAATGTCTCGCCATTTCCTCTTACAATAAAACTTGATAAGTGAAATATCATTGATTCAAAACTATTTTTTGCTATTTACACGAACCATAGAAAATTGCTTAGTCATAAAAGGGGCGGTACCACGCCCATTTTTTAAAATTTGAAGTTTTTCCTATTTATTGTTATAAATCCACTTGGGAAATGAAATACCATTGATGTAAAGCTCTTCTTTGCAAAGATATAGCTGACTTTATTCGTCCACGACCCTTTTAAAAATCTTTTATAAAGAAGTGGGCGTGGTCCTTAACCGGTTTCGTTAATTTTTCTTCAAAGCATTTCTTATAGTAAAGGCAAACTCTCTGCCGAATTTTGTTACGATAGGTTTAAAGATTTTTGATTTATGATTAATAAATATGTAAAATTGATTTTATCACAAGTGGGCGGTGCCACGCCATTTAAAAATTTTTTTTTTTTAATGTTTATCAAGAGTCTCAATATAAGTCTATACGTCAGATTTCAACATTCTAGGTGTATTATTTACTAAATTATCAGGTTTTTTGTGTTTGCCAAAATGTTATATATATAAAAAGTGGGCGTAGTTATCATCGTAATTCGCTCATTTTCAATACCAATCTATTCTGGGTCCAGATAAGCTCGTGTAGCATATTTGGTAAAGATATCTCATTATTTACTCAAGTTATCGTGTTAACGGACAGACGGAAGGACGGACGGACATGGCTCAATCAAATTTTTTTTCGATACTGATGATTTTGATATATGGAAGTCTATATCTATCTCGATTCCTTTATACCTGTACAACCAATCGTTATCCAATCAAAGTTAATATACTCTGTGTGCAAAGCACGCTGAGTATAATAAATACCTCGTGTGTTAACCTCCGAAGGCATTTTAGGACGGGCTTCTCTTCCAATTTGCGTCGTGCTACTTTTTACATTTTTCTACAAATTGGCGAACGGGACCTACATGTCCCGACTCAAAACGGCGGCTGCAACGCAGATGAATTATCACTAAGAATGTTTTCATGGCACAAATACACGCGGAGTGTTTGCCAAACCAATGCCGAGGAGCGACACCGATGATGTACTCTTTTTTTCTAATTGAAAAATATTTTGATGTTGCTTTGCTATCAACGTGAACACAGGAACACGGTGGCTGCCGTATAAACCTTATAATGAGCTCCTCATAACCTTGTGTAAAAATTTGACGGTAAATGTCTGGGCGCATAAAAATTCCTACTCAAGAGACACCTAAACCCTTAAAAAAGGCTATGGAAAATTTTCCCAAATATTTCTTTCTAGAATATGTTGAACTTTAGCTGGCTCGAGGTCAATAAAACTACGTTGAATAAAACCACAGGTTTTTTAACTAATTTATTCCAATATATTTCGGTTATTCCGCGATAACCGTTCTCAAGGATCTGTGTATAAATGTGATATAAACAATTTTCTTAATACCAAAAACAAAGTCAAAACATAAACAATATTTGTATATATGTACATACATTTCTTTGCACGTCTTTATAACTTGACGCGGACTTAACACTGTCTATTTGATCGTTAGTAAATGACGAAACAAGTGAGCAACGCCATTGGTATCCGTTTTTAAGTTTAGCCGAATGTCTGGTAGAGTGTTAGTTATATGTAACATTTCTAGTGTAAATCGTTTGTTGTAGTGTTGTTCTTGTTGTAATATTGTTACTTTTTCGAAGTTGGGGGAGTGGCCGCTACTTGCACAGTGTGCCATAAGTGCAGTTTTTTGTGTATTTGAATGATGGCACTGTTTAAAGTCGCATTTGTGTTGTGCTAGTCTGGTTTTTAACTTTGATTTCGTTGTGCCAATATACATACTTTTGCAAGGTTCTTGGTTATTGCCGTTACATGGAATTTTACAAATTACATTACTTTTTTCTAATTGAGGTATTTTTGACTTAGTTTTGTTGAACATGGTTTTCAGAGTGTTGGTAGGCTTATGGGCTATTCTTACTTTTTCTTTATCATAACAATCTGACTACGCTAGTCGTTCTGATAAATGAGGTACATAAGTGACGGGTTTGAAATTTTTTTATCATGTTTTCCGGAAATTCGTTGTCTTTTAACAGTAATTTTGCTTCTTTTTTAATCTCATTGTAGTAAACTTCGTCTGTTATCTGCAACATACGTCGTACACAGCCCATTGCTGTATTTATTGTCATCGTTTTGGGATGTTTTGAATGAAAGTTGATGAATCGTCTGGATGCTGTTGCTTTTCTATACCACTTTAGTTTTAGCTGATTTCCTCTGCGGATTATAATAGAGTCAAGGTACGGCAATGAGTTTTCTTCTTCAAGTTCTATCGTGAATTTGATATTTCTGTCAAACGAATTTAATATGTTTAGCGTATTTTGTACTTCATCCTCCCGTATGATCGCAAATAAATCATCGACATATTTGGTTAATATTCTTGGTTTACGGCTTAGCTTTTCCATCGTTTTGTTGAGCAATTCTTCCATTATGATATCCGCTATGGCTGGGGATGCAGGGGATCCCATTTGCATTCCTTTCAATAGTGTATATACCGTATCATTAAATTTGAAGTATCTAGTTTCTTCAACGCAAAATTTAAGTATTTCCATGAAAATTTGTTTGGGTATATTAGTGTGTTCTTTTATAACCGCCCATTTTTCTCGAATTATGTCTAATGCTAAATTTGTTGGTATGCTGGGGAACAATGACACCACGTCAAATGAGATGAGTTTTTCATCATCATAAATAAATGTGTTATTAATTCTTTCTTTAAATTCGTATGTGTTCAAATTTTCATGGAAATACTTAAATTTTTCATTGAAGAAACTAGATACTTCAAATTTAATGATACAGTATATACACAATTGAAAGAAAAGCCAGCTAAAAACATTCAGTTTTTCTAGAATAATTTTAGCCTCTAGCTTCCTCTTATGCCTGGTTTTTCAGGCGAGTTCAAACACCATATCAAGTTGACTAAAATTTAACCCTGCCATTTCGGTTGATATAGCTCATATGAGCAGCAATATTGTATTGTAACGAATTTACTGCAAATCTTCTTATTTGCAACCTTCTGCTAAGTTCGAATTACTAAACTGTTGAATAAATAACATCACTATTTAATAATGCAAAATGGCCTTTATTAAAGTAATTTCAAAAATAACACTGCTACTGCTCGACAGATGGAATCCTTAATTCAAACTGATTCCTGTGCCTCTACTGTTGTCCCCTATTATACTGTCTGATTTCATCATTGCATACTTCTAGGCTTTTCCACTCTAGAACTTACTAGTTAGTTATCAGCTACAAAATCACCAGCCACAACTACGTTTATAGCTTCTCATATGCGCGTGAGTAATACTTGCACAAATTATTGCCCTCTTGGGAGCACCTCAGATAAGATATATGCATGTGTTTGTGCGTCTCTTCTCCGCTGCTTGTATGGACATATGTGTAGTCATAATGATTGATCTATTGATGTACATACAAGTCACTGCTTAGCATCGCTTAGAGATGACAGTACCCCTTAGTGTTGCTAATATTCGTAACATTGCCCTCCACCTAAGTCTGGTCGTCCCGACCACACACATCTCTCGATCTAAACGCTGCTAGCATTTCCAAATGTGCCACTCTTCTACTTCGTGGTTTCCCAATAGTTTGTATTCGGAAGATGGGATCACTGATCTTCTTCATAACTTTGTACGGGCCTTCCCAACTGCACCGATATTTGGATGGAGCACCTTTACGCCGGTTGTATAGCATAACCAAATCTCCCTTCCGGAAACCTTCCGAATTATTTTCCTTGTCGTGTCGTGTTTCGTCCTACTACTCATTATCATGGACCGTTCCCTCACACTCTGTTGTTTGGCCAATGAACAACTTCGTAGGGCTTGATCTTGACGAATTGGCTTTGCATAATCAGTATCGTGTTGCCGTTTCACCACATTAGTGCGCGCTGACTTGAAACCACCCTTGCATTCTTTCTGGAAAATTCTTTCAGGCGTTTCAGTGCGTCCATTAGGGGTTGTCAATGCCAATGTTTTTCTCGCAGGTACCTTCGGTTTTGATTTGTTTGGCCCATTCGTTCCGTCAACCCTTGCCCGATCTGCTGCCTTTGACTTTTGTGGTTTTCGTCGAATCTCTTTCACCAGCACTCGCTTTCTGCTGAACCCTTGCTCAAAACTGAAGTTAAGTGTCACATCATTGTTCTTATACTGCATAATCCCTCTCTGCATATCGACCCTGATGTCATAGTCAACTAAGAAATCCACTCCCAATATGACTTCATCAACGATCTCTGCCACAACGAATTTGTGTAAAACCATGACCTCCTCAATTAAGACTTCACATACCACTTCTCCCTGGACTTGGTTATACTCGCCAGTAATCGTACGCAATCTTGCTCCAGGTAATGGCTTTACTCTCCTGTTGACCAAATCGGATCGAATTAAAGAATGAGATGCGCCCGTATCTACAGTCAGTACAGGCGCCTTGCCATCCACATTTCCTTTGACGGTAAGACTGCTCGATTTCCTTCCAGTTTGCGAGATAGGTATAACACGACATTCAATAGCTGGGGCAAGTTCTCGATCTTTACATTTGACTCGCTCTTGCTTATCGCCTCCAGCTTTGCGTTTACGACCAGCCAAGTTGGAACTACCATGACCGGTGCTGCAATGACGTGCAATGCGACTTGGGTTACCGCACTTGAAACACTTCATAACTTCGGCATTTTTTTGTTGTAATCCCTTCAGTGCTTCCAAAATTGTGTCTAACCAATCTGGCCTTTCCACTTCCACGCGATGAGCTTTGTATGCGGGCTTAAAAGTGACGATGTTTCCTGAGTCAGTGCATGGGATACCGTTTAAGCAAATGTTGGCTTTGGTTTCGCATATGTAGCTCATTTCGTTGCGGCATCCCGTATTCCATTTATAAAGCTCTGAATTTTAACCCTCTGTGTATTCCACGGGTGCGTCTGCATTTACGAGATGAGCCAATATTTCGACATCTGACGCAAACTCCTGCAAAGTCTCATTCGCCTTTTGGTAACGATTTTGCAACCCAATTTGATGTATCTGCTTCTATGCTCGCTTCCGTAACGTCTCTCTATAGCGCTCATTAATGGTTCATAGTTCTTCCGTTCGTACTCTGGAATTGTCTGTAAGGTTTCAGCTGCAGGCCTTTCAATACCACGAACAGTACAGCAACTTTATCTTCAGCATTCTAATTGTTCACTGCTGACGTCTTCTCAAATTGAAGCTTGAATACCTCGAAAGCAACAGAGCCGTCAAAAGATGGAGCTTTTACCTTCGGAGTGCTCGCTGGAACAGCTGGGCGATTTAGTTGTAACTGTTGCATAAGACCTTTCAACGCTTCTATCTCGGCATCAATCTTGTCCTCGAGTTGTAAAATTTTTGCATCCTGCTCTTCCAGTTTCGCAAAGAGCTGCGATGATACCTGTTCCGAAATTTTTGTCGACATTCCAGATATACGTGCCTCTTGCGCTTCCAGTTGAGATGAAATATATATCTTCTGTTCTTCCACTTGAGATGACATTTGCGACGCCATTTCTGAAATGCGTGTCTCCTGTGACTCCAGCTGAGATGCCATTGTCGATTTTTGGGCAGATATTGTACTGGTCACTGTCTGCGGTGTTTCGTTTTTTTCTTCCATTTTTGTTGTTGTTTTGTCGCTATCATAATGAAAGACCTACATTGATTCCTTCAAATACCATAGCTACACTTAGTCGTCTTTGTAACTTGGATTTATCGCCAAAAGTAGCCAATCCACGGACTTCCAACTCCTCTTTCAGTTGCTAGATCGTCAATTCACTCAACTTTGCTATGTCCAAGTTGTATTCGAAGTCTTCGGAATTTATTCAACAATTGCTCTTCTGACACCAATTGTAACGAACTTACTGCAAATCCTCTTATTTGCAACCTTCTGCTAAGTTCGAATCACTAAACTGTTGAATAAATAACACCACTATTTAGTAATGCAAAATGGCCTTTATTAAAGTACTTTCAAAAATAACACTGCTACTGCTCGACAGATGGAATGCTTAAATCAAACTAATTCCCGCGCCTCTACTGTTGTCGCCTTTTATACTGTCTGATTTCCTCATTGCATACTTCTAGGCTTTCCACTCCAGAACTTACTAGTTAGTTATCAGCTACAAAATAACCAGCCACAACTACGTTTATAGCTTCTCATATGCGCGTGAGTAATACTTGCACAAATTATTGCCCTCTCTTGGGAGCACCTCAGATAAGATATATGCATGTGTTTGTGCGTCTCTTCTCCGCTGCTTGTATGGACATATGTGTAGTCATAATGATTGATCTATTGATGTGCATACAAGTCACTGCTAGCATCGCTTAGAGATGACAGTACCCCTTAGTGTTGCTAATATTCGTAACAGTATGTTATCGAACAAAGTGACAAGGTTAAACTCCAGTCAACTTTAACTGGAGTTTAAACTCGCACTGAAAAACCGGGCATTAAAATCTAAATGTTTTATGCGAACCTTCCAAAAAAAGAAGCCCTACGAGCCTTTCGTGAGAGAGGTGCGTAGTTTTCTAAGATGATGTTTTCGCAATCAACATATAAGTTTTATATAAGGGGTATATTTTTTCGGCAGGTTGTTTAAACACTCGAAATGTATTTAATTGCTTATTGATAAAAATCAATCATTGTCACATAATTTTTTTACATTTTAACTGTTCCACTCTTCCGAGTCTTACTGGGACATATACTCATATTGAAATGCTGATAAAAAGGTCTTTGCTTTTACGATTAACTCGTTACTTTTGTAATTGAATAATTGGTAAAGGTAAGTACATTACATGCAAAGACACAGAGTTAATTTTCATCTCTTTATATGGGTTCAGATGCCACTTTTTGTCTGAGCATGTTCAATGGAGAGATTTATTATACCTGTTTATAACTGAATGATTAATGTCGGGCAGGTCCTTTTTGTTAGCTTCTAGTCCAGTCAGACTTGTACTCTTTCCACCTTTAGGTGAATACAAAAGGTATTATCATCTCGATATTGACATGGAAATCCTCAATCCAATGTGAGTAGGTGACAACATAACATGATCATAATCGGCTTAAGGGCTAACTGTGAAATCGGCGCCACCACTCAATAGAGTGGTGTCCGGCGCGTTACTATATTTTCTACTCGTTTAAGACTATTGAGGCCATTTATTGTTCATGTCGAAAATTGGTCGGATATGGCCGAAAGTGGTATCAACAGATGCGCATCACTGCCAGTTATAACAAACTAATTGCGAAATTTAACTCTTTCTATTTGTTCAAAATTAAAAAAAAATTAAAGAAAAAAAAAAAACAAGCGTTTTCGATGCCAGCTTAACACGGACTTTGCATCCCCCAATTCATCAAGTTATTAAAACAAAACACTAAACGAAAACTTATATAATAACTTTATGTGCTCACTTTGCATATTGACAAGTATGGAAGGTTAAGTTCGGGTGTAACCGAACATTACATACTCAGTTGACAGCTATGGTGACAACATAAGGAAAAATAACCATGTAGGAAAATGAACCGAGGGTAATCCTGGAATGTGTTTGTATGACATGTGTATCAAATGAAAGGTATTAAAGAGTATTTTATAAGGGAGTGGGCCATAGTTCTATAGGTGGACGCCATTTAGGGATATCGCCATAAAGGTGGATCAGGGTTGACTCTAGAATTTGTTTGTGCGATATGGGTATCAAATGAAAGGTATTAATGAGTATTTTAAAAGGGAGTGATCCTTAGTTCCATAGGTGGACGCCGTTCGAGATATCGCCATAAAGGTGGACCAGGGGTGACCCTAGAATTTGTTTGTACGATAGGGGTATCAAATGAAAGGGGTTAATGAACATTTTAAAAGGGGTGGGCCTTAGTTCTATAGGCCATAAAGGTGATATAGCCATAAAGGTGGCCTAGGGGTGACTCTGGAATGTGTTTGTACGATATGGGTATCAAATTAAAGGTATTAATGAGGGTTTTAAAAGGGGGTGTTGGTAGTTGTATAGGTGGTCGCCTTTTCGAGATATCGGCACAAAGGTGGACCAGGAGTGACTCTAGAATGCGTTTTTACAATATGGGTATCAAACGAAAGGTGTTAATGAGTATTTTAAAAGGGCGTGGGTCTTAGTTCTATAGGTGGACGCCTTTTCGATATATCGCCATAATGGTGGACCAGGGGTGACTCTAGAATGTGTTTGTACGATATGGGTATCAAATTAACGGTATTAATGAGGGTTTTAAAAGGGAGTGGTGGTAGTTGCATAGGTGGCCGCCTTTTCGAGATATCGGCATAAAGGTGGACCATATGGGTGTACGATATGGGTATCAAATTAAAGGTATTAATAAGGGTTTTAAAAGGGAGTGGTGGTAGTTCTATAGGTGGACGCTGTAGGGTTATATTTATATTCAACTTTAAATGTACCTAATTTAAATAAATTGAATTTTTTTGTTCTTGTTAATTTTTATTTTTCGATTGTAAAATATTGTCTTTCAAAAATTTTCATTCGGTTGAAATATTTAAAAACGTTTTGTAACATACTTTTAGGAGCGGTTAAATAAAAATATTTTATAAAAATAAATAGTGCTTATTATTAAATAGTGATTTATATATTATATACCACATTGGCGATCTAGCCAGCCAAACATAAAAACCGTCCTTCAAAAACAACGAATCAAATTTTAATTCTTGTATGCTGTATGAAATAATAACGCCACCAGTTGATGTTCAGCAAAAATCGATTTAATCTCTTCCTAGTTATATATTATGCGAGTGGAAACCATATTGACTTCCGAAAACGATACCATAGTTCTGTTTACTATATCCAACTTATTACGTTTTTATCAGCAAATTCTTAAACAAATTGTTAAAGGTGGTGCACTTGAACAAACTTTAATTGATTTACAAAAGACCAGTGAAGAGATTTATTTAAATTCACTTTCAAATAAAGTGCGTAACATCTTGCAACGTCCAGCTCTAACTCGCTAAAAGTTTTGTAATTCGTACCTTTAAACTAGTGTGAAGTGTCCTCACTACTCGAAGAATTATCTGAAAAAAAAGTTGAAAATATATACCAAATATATCGTGAACATCACAAGAGCCCTCTCTAACGCGTATTTGACGTAGACGTGGTGGTCCAAAAACTAGATTCACTTTTATAAAATTAGTTTATTTTCAACTGCACGACGTCGTCTTCGTCGCATTTTTGGATTGTCATTATTTCAGACGTTACCGCTGCATCATTAACATCAGCCTTTCAATCAAACATTGCAAGAGCAACAACAACAAAACTACAAATACAAAACAATTAAAGCCATTGCACAATACATTGTCTAAATTCATCAATCAATTTTAAAACCATTGCGGCAAATATTTGGTGAGCTGTATCTAGTATTAATATTATTTATATGTATCTGTATATGTATCAAAATAGATTAATAATTTGGGTTTTGTAAACGCTCCTTTCCGGACATTTTTATTTCTTCCTATAATATAATTTTTGTAGTTATTTCTATTAACAATGTTTCATTCACCATCAAATAATATACGTACATCTACACCACGAAATCAAGTAAACGATTCACTTATTGATTTGGATAATGAAAATTATCAAAATGATTTACAAAATCCATATGTGAATCAAAATAATGAAATTTTTGCTACATCGGTAAAACTTCCCAATTTTGGACTAATTGCCCTGAATCATGGTTCATCCATGCTGAAATGCAATTTAGTCGAAAGAACATTACTCAGGAAGGGACAAAATATGAATATGTCATAACTGCACTTCCACAGGATGTAATTATGACAATTCTTGATTTTATTCAAAATCCTCCTGAAAATGACAAATTTTCTGCATTAAAGAAAATTTTAATTGAACGGCACTCATTAAGTGAGAATGCCAAATTAGATCGAGTGTTATCCGATTCAGAAATGGGAGATCGTAAACCTTCTGAGTTTTATCGGTCTCTAGTGCTACTCTCTGGAAACAATTTTAGCAAAGAAATTCTTAAAAAGCTTTGGATAAGGAAGTTGCCCAAAGATTTAAGTATTATTCTTACTAGTTCGAATTTGAATGAAATAAGTGAATTAGTTAAATTAGCCGATAATATTTGGGAAGTTTATAATAAAAATGAAATAGCCTCAGTTAGTAATTTTCCAAATTCTAAAAGCGAAAATGCAATTATTTCAAATTTGGTTCAAACAACTAACATGATGTGCAAAAATTTTGAAAAATTGTCATTAGAGATAAGTGAAATTAAAAATCAGATGAGTCAAAATTATTCACGGTCCCGATCTTTTAGTAGGAATCGTTTTAGAAGTCCTTCTAGATATTGATCAAAGTCTCGTGACAACCCAAATTGCCTCTGTAGGTATCATTATAAGTTTGGTAATTAGGCTTTGAAGTGCGAACAACCATGCGCTTTTAAAAATAATAGTTCGTCAAACTAAAGTTATCCGTTGTTACGGCGACAAACAACGGAAATTTAGACACCTTTACACGTCGCTTATTTATTTTTGATAAAACAAACAAACTTGATTTTTTAATAGATAGTGGAGCAGAAATCATCAGATATTATTTTAACTGCAGCTAACGGTTCAACGATTTCGACATACGGTAAAAAACTTTTAAATATTAATTTAGGACTGCGTCGCGAATTTCCGTTCACGTTTTTAATAGCGGATATAGCTAAACCAATTATCGGTGCTGATTTTTTGTGTAAATATGGTCTCTTAGTTGATGTTAAACGCAAATGCTTAGTAGATCCGATAACAAGTCTTTCAGTTAACACAATTTCATGTGTTTGTAATGTTTCGCTACCAAAAGTTTTCGCTGTTGATAACAAATTTACAAAGTTACTAAAAGAATTTCCTTCTTTATTTTCTGAACCAGATTATTCACAACCAGTTAGACATACAACAGTTCACAGATTAATCACTGAAGGAAATTTGCCATTTTCTAAACCAAGACGTTTAGACCCCATTAAATTCAAAGTAGCTAAAACTGCATTCGATTTTTTAGTAAAGACAGGGATATGTAGACCTTCTAATTCAGCAGTAGCATCTCCTTTACATCTTGTACCCAAGAAGGAGTTAAATGACTGGCGTACTTGTGGAGATTTTAGAAGATTAAATGTCGTAACAGTTCCTGATCGTTATCCTTTGCCCCATGTTCATGACTTCAACATGAATCTAAGAAATAAGAAAATATTTTCAAAATTAGATTTGGTAAGAGCTTATCACCAAATTCCAATGGCAGAAGAGGATACCTATAAAACTGCAATCACTACGCCTTTTGGCATGTTTGAATTTGTAAGAATGCCTTTCGGGCTTAGGAACTCCGCGCAAACTTTTCAACGATTTATTAATGATTTAGACTTTGTTTTTACATATATTGATGATCTCTTAGTGGCAAGCGAAAATGAGGAACAACATTTCAAAGATCTTCGCGTACTACTTCAGCGCCTAACGGAGTACGGTTTAAATATAAAACCAAGTAAATGTACTTTTGGCGTAACAAATGTTGACTTTTTAGGACATAATATTTCTGAAACGGGAATTAGACTCTCAGAAGAAAAAGTTTTAGCCATTCGAAATTTTGATCGTCCAAAATCTATTAAGCAGGCACAAAAATTTATTGGTATGGTTAATTATTACCATCGATATATACCAAAATTAGCAGAGTTTACGACAGTTATCTATGCTTTAATTAATAGAACAAATAAGAAGCGAGACAAGATTTTAATTTGGGACGATACATCTAATAAAGCTTTCGAATGCATTAAAGAAAAGTTTGCATCTGCGATATTTTTAAATCATTTTAACAAAGATGCAAAACTTTCTTTAAATGTAGATGCATCCAATACGGCAATAGGTGGTGTCATACATCAAACGTTTAATAATAAGTCAGAACCACTTGCATTCTTTTCAAAGAAATTGTCTCCATCCGAAATTAAATATAGTGCATTTGATAGGGAACTATTAGCTATTTATTTGAACATTAAACATTTTCGTTACCTTCTAGAAGGACGTGAATTTACAGTTTTCACAGATCACAAGCCTCTTGTATTTGCTTTAAATTCAAAAACAGAACGCAGTCCAAGACAGACTAGACATATGGAATTCATTGCTCAGTTTACGAATCACATTAGGTATATTAAAGGACAAGAAAATGTTGTAGCTGATACATTATCTCGTCGTTTGAAGTAGAAGCGATTAGTAATTCGGACATTAATTTAAAAATTTTACAAAGTGAACAACAACTAGACAGTGAATTAAGCAAACTTACCTCAGAGCAAACATTTTTAAATTTGAAACTAATAAAAATTCCTGTTCTTAACTTTAATATATGGTGCGAAGTGTCAGGAGAAAATCCTAGGCCTTTCATTCCAAACAATTTAAGAAAAATAATATTTGATATGTTACATGGGATTTCACTTCCTGGTAGTAGAGCTACACGTCGTTTGATAGTTAAGAAATATTTTTCGCCTAAAATGAATGAAGATATTAATACTTGGTCTAAAGAATGTATAAGTTGTCAAAAATCGAAAGTACATCGTCATACAAAATCTCCATTTATGAAAATTCCAATTCCAAAATCTAGATTTGAACACATTCACTTAGATATTGTTGGACCCTTACCTGTTTCAAAAGGATATCGTTACATATTAACTATAATTGATAGATTTACACGTTGGCCAGAGGCATTCGCACTAAGAGATATTTCTGCAGTTACGGTTGTAAATAAATTTTTTAAAGAATATATTTCACGTTTTGGAGTTCCATTAGAAATAACAACAGATCAGGGATCTCAATTTACTTCAAACTTGTTTTCAGAATTAACGAAACTTTTTGGAAGTCATCAAATAACAACTTCTCCTTATCATCCCCAAGCTAATGGAATGATAGAACGTTTTCATAGATAGCTTAAATCTTCAATAATGGCTAGGAATGGATCCAGAGATTGGTATGAAGAGTTACCGATAGTACTTATGGGTTTGCGATCGATTTTTAAAGAAGCTATTTCAGCAACACCGGCTGAAATGGTTTATGGACAAAATTTAAGATTACCTGGTGAATTATTTGTTTCAACTACAGAGAATATAACTTCAACGGATGTTTTAAGTAGTTTGCGTGAACATTTTAAACATTTTAAATCAAATTTGGAACATCGTCAAAATTCTAGTGGTATTTTTGTTCCAAAAGATTTAAAAGATTGTCATTTTGTTTTTGTACGTGTAATAAACAAACATTCCTTGCAACATCCGTATGAAGGTCCTTATAGTGTTATTGAAAAAGATATTAAAAACTTTAAAATTGAAATAAACAATGAAATTAAATCTATTCCTATTGATCTTTTAAAACCAGCAATGATTGATAAAATACAGATACCTAACACAAAAACAAAAAAAAAAGTTACTTTTAATTTATTTAACATTAAATCTCCGGAAGGGGGAGTATTGTAGGGTTATATTTATATTCAACTTTAAATGTACCTACTTTAAATAAATTGGATTTTTTTGTTTTTGTTAATTTTTATTTTTCAATTGTAAAATATTGTCTTTCAAAAATTTTCATTCGGTTGAAATATTTAAAAACGTTTTGTAACATACTTTTAGGAGCGGTTAAATAAAAATATTTTATAAAAATAAATAGTGCTTATTATTAAATAGTGATTTATATATTAAATACCACAGACGCCTTTTCGAGATATCGCCATAAAGGTGGACCAGGGGTGACTCTAGAATGTGTGTGTACGATATGGGTATCAAATTAAAGATATTAATGAGGGTTTTAAAAGGGAGTGGTGGTAGTTGTATAGGTGGTCGCCTTTTAGAGATATCGGCATAAAGGTGGACCAGGGGTGACTCTAGAATGCGTTTTTACAATATGGGTATCAAACGAAAGGTGTTAATGAGTATTTTAAAAGGGCGTGGGTCTTAGTTCTATAGGTGGACGCCTTTTCGATATATCGCCATAATGGTGGACCAGGGGTGACTCTAGAATGTGTTTGTACGATATGGGTATCAAGTTAAAGGTATTAATGGGGGTTTTAAAAGGGAGTGGTGGTAGTCGTATAGGTGGTCACAAGGATTGGTAAATTTTTGTTCGACTTATGGCATTAAAAGTATCCTAGATAAATTAAATGAAAAAGGGCGGAGCCACGCCCATTTTGAAATTTTCTTTTATTATAAGCTTTTATTTAGTTTCACTTTTGTTGTCTGTAATGGAATCTTGCAAGTTAAATTTGATACACTTCCCGGTGTCCAATTGAGCTGAAATTTTGCACACATGTATAACTCCGATGAGAATGCAATATTACTTTGTTAGAATTCGATAAATTAATCGATAACACAGTTATCGGTAAAGATTTGTATTTACTTTGGCATAACAGCATAAGTCCCATACAAACCCGCCGGTACCTATCCGTGGATTGTGATATTTGGACGTGGTGAATCACGCGTGGTGAATCTCAACGCTTGTGAAAAGCGGAGACACAACCCTCTGTTGTATTTCTGTGTATAACCAACGTAGCTGAAATTTTAAGGCTGTTTAACTCTGTAATCTTTTCTGTAATTTATTTTGCTTTTGGAAAAATTACCTATTTGAAAAAAGCTGGCTGAAAAATATTGGCATAACAGCTTAAGTTAAATTAAGAACGGAAAAACTTGGAAAATTTGAGCAGATGTGGCAATTTCGCGTGTCCATTGAACGAAATATTGACAATCTATTGATCATCGCTAGGAAATTAGCGACATTCCATCAACTTAGCAGCACTTTAGCAATACTGCTGTTATTATTTGGCCGCTCAAACACACCCATATTAATTTGCATTAAATTAAAAATATACAACTCAAAAATGACTCCGGTTGTTATGTCCGCAGCATTTATTTGGTGCAAATACAACATAATAATTTACACGGCCAAAGCCATAATAATTTGCACGGGTCATCAATTCTTTCTCTGATTCAAAAGCTGAACTACCAGCGCTACCGCCATCAGCTCAGTGTCATCATTGTCAGTAGCGCCAATAACACCAAACTCGTGCCTGACACACAAAATTCGTTTCACTCAATAGTGCAAGTGAAAGGTACTACGCACTCACTACTAAGTAGCGTCAAAAATTCGATTGGAGTCATTTCGTCAATGAGCTACCATTGAGCTGGCACCGCATTGGCGCTGGCGCCATGCAATTTACATCACTAAAATTGCACGAATGTCCAGGCTCATGACTTTGTTAACCCAGATGGTGAAAACGAAGACTCAAAGGAATGCAACCTTGCAAACAACAGCCGTCATTTTCAAAGTGTAAAAATTCTGTGATACAACGAACGCTAACGCCGTTAGGCTGTTATCGGTAAATGTTGCATACTTTTCTGCGCACTTGATTTTTTTTTACAGATTTTTGGCGATGGAATTTTAGCCAAGCGAAAGTAGGAATTTTATTTTAAAACAGATTTAACCCACAGATGAGAGATCTGTAATAAGTAGTTGTAAACAGAACGCGGCATAGGCAAAGTTAAGTTATTTAACACTTTTTGACACAATTTTATATGTGCTCTCTGCCAAAAATGCTTCAACTAACTTAGTCACATTTTATTTCGATTATGAATATTCCCCAATATATTCGGATTATGATATAATAAAATTAAAGAAAAAAATAAAATTAAAGAAAAAAACTTTTTAAAAATAAGCTTTTATTATTGGTTCATAAAATTAACTAAAAAGTAAGTTGATGCATTAAAAGAAATTGATAGAATGAGAAACGTTACAAATAACTAAGTAAAGATTACGTAGCTAATTTAAACAATATTTTACCCTACTAAAAATTTAAAAAAATTCCTATTTAAATTAAATTTAAGAAAAAGGCTTTTCTAAGAACAAGCTTCTATTACTTGTTAATAAAAAGAACTAAAAAGTAAAAAATAAAATTAAAGAAAAAAAAAACTTTTTTAAAAATAAGCTTTTATTATTGGTTAATAAAATTAACTAAAAAGTAAACAATAAATTGGCTCTAAAGAAATATAACACTTTATAAGTTCATTGTAAGCTTTAACGATAATTAGGCTTTTTCGTCTGCGACAAAAGAATTCTATATTGTACATAATTATATATTTTTAACATTAAAACTTTACACCTAAATTATTAAACCTTACAGTTTATATCACAGTCCTAATTGTTCTAATAAAAGCGTGTTACATTGCGATAGCAAGAAAAGGAGATCCTAAATGTTCTTAATTATACCATCAAAATTCAACACGTTTTTTATTAGAACAATTAGAACTGTGATATAAACTGTACGGTTTAATAATTTAGGTGTAAAGTTTTAATGTTAAAAATATATAATTATGTACAATATAGAATTCTTTTGTCGCAGACGAAAAAGCCTAATTATCGTTAAAGCTTACAATGAACTTATAAAGTGTTATATTTCTTTAGAGTCAATTTATTGTTTACTTTTTAGTTAATTTTATTAACCAATAATAAAAGCTTATTTTTAAAAAAGTTTTTTTTTTCTTTAATTTTATTTTTGCATTTTGTTGCACCATATCATTACTGGAGTTGAATGTTGACATAATTTACTTATATACTGTAAAGATATTAAATTTTTTGTTAAAATTTGACTTAAAAAAAATTTTTGTTTAAAAGTGGGCGTGGTCGTTCTCCGATTTTGCTAATTTTTATTAAGCATACATATAGTAATAGGAGTAACGTTCCTGCCAAATTTCATCATGATATCTTCAACGACTGCCAAATTACAACATGAAAAACTTTTAAATTACCTTCTTTTAAAGGTGGGCGGTGCCACGCCCATTGTCCAAAATTTTACTAATTTTCTATTCTGCGTCATCAGTTCAACTCACCTACCATGTTTCATCGCTTTATCCGTCTTTGGTAATGAATTATCGCACTTTTTCGGTTTTTCGAAATTTTCGATATCGAAAAAGTGGGCGTGGTTATAGTCCGATATTGTTCATTTTAAACAGCGATCTGATATGAGTGCTCAGGAACCAACGTACAAAATTTCATCAAGATACTTCAAAATTTACTCAAGTTATCGTGTTAACGGACAGACGGACGGACGGACGGACATGGCTCAATCAAATTTTTTTTCGATCCTGATGATTTTGATATATGGAAGTCTATATCTATCTCGATTCTTTTATACCTGTACAACCAACCGTTATCCAATCAAAGTTAATATACTCTGTGAGCTCTGCTCAACTGAGTATAAAAATGAATTCAAATAAAATGACCCAAGGCGAACATGTTTTCAAATTGTCCTCAAGTTGTTGAAAAAACAAATTACCCAAAAAAGATGCCGATTTTTTTAAAAAATGTTATATTTCGATTGGCTGAAAGAATAAGCGAAGGCAGTGATGCAAAATCCTTTCGTAGGTTCTCCTTTGAAATGATTCTTACCTCATACTTAAGTTGAGGATATATGTACGTATGAGAAGGCTTTGAAAAATCACTTGGGCTTACATTTAAACACCTGTTGGTTATTTGCGAAACTATAAAATAGCGTCAGAAATGTTAATTTTGATTTTCACACTTCTTCCTTCAACACCCAAATCTCCCGGTGTGACATAAAGTTGGCGGCCCTATCCAAAACTGCTCCCTTGGAGTGAATCACATTGATTATAGCCCATCAACCAAGTTTAAACGTAACGTGTAGGTGATCGTTACGGCTCCTTTTACAAATGTGAATACGTAGGCACATATATTTACCAGGTGAGGCTTTGTCCTTCGCAAGAACACTCAAAGTGGGGAAGCAAAAGCTTTCCCAAGATAGTCGAACTAATGACCCGTGCTGTTACTAAAAGTAGAAGTGTGTGTGATATCACCACTTACAGTAGATTTGGTGGAAAGCAGGGATGGTTGCAAGCTTTGCTGTGTGAAATAAATTCCCAGTATTTAACGCACACAACAGTGGTGGCAACGAAAATACACATACATAGCTGTTAAAAAACGTTGTTATTTGGTGGCAATTTTGATAAACTCTTAAATTTTAGTTAAACAAACAACAGAGTGCATATGGCAAAGAAAATGTCGTAGCATTTATGATAAAGGTGCAAAACTTTGCTGCCATAATGTGTGGACATTTTACACTAGTGGCTAGATCGGTTATTACCCACAGGGAAACACAATGAAAAGAAATTCAAAAATTACAAGTTACAATGAAAGATTTCGCTTATTTTTTTACTTTTTTTACTTTTTAGTTAATAAATAATCAAAAAATTAAAAATGGGATTTCAAATTTTGATTTGGAGGAGCATTAATGTAAATTTTCCAGAAAATAGGAATTTCGATGCAAAATTATAAATTGGAAGCAATTTGGCGAATTATTAAATGAGGCTTTGTGATTTCCATAGAAAATGGTGAGAAGGTGAAATAGCGTGTAAATATAAGTATAATGCCTGCGACCCAGGTCACCCATCAAATAGGCAATTAAAAAGCCGATTTAAACTTAGGAAGCTCGCCTGAGCCTAATGGATCAGGTATATGCAACAATTTACCCAACCTCCAAAGTATCTTCGATCCAGACCTGCTTAAAGTCGGACAATTTCAAAGAAATGCTTATAAGTCCTTTTGGTAGACCGGTATGAGTAGGCGCTAGATCTTTTCAGAGTACTCTCTGTCCTGTTTTCCATGCAGTGGGGTTATGTGCCTCTTGATATTGCACAAACCGTCGTACTCTGAACATGGAAAAAATACATCACTTTGGTAACTAACGCATAACGCGTTTATAACCATGTTTGTAGAAGCTATAAACTATAAAAACCTCATTGAAATTCTGCACACATAAAGAGGGATTGTGAGCGTTAAAAAAGTTTTTGAAGCTGCAAATGTCTTATCTTAAGTGCTGTCAAATCGAGATGCATCCCCATTCGTTTCACCTTGAAAAGATATTTCACGGTTTTATATTCGGATGTATGGCCATGTTAAAAATTTAACTTTATCTATTTATATATATGTATATACGAGCCGGACCGTGCGTATCTTGCACAACAAATATAAAAGTCTCATATCAAGTATGAACAGAAATCAACTGTTCTTTCAATCAAACATTTACAAATTGCACGCGCATGCGCTGCCATTTGGCGAATGCTAGCAACTGCCGATAATACAGTGTTAGCTTTAATCAAATATTGACAATAGTACCATAGTACAAATAGATTTCTTTGTGTGCTCACAATCGTTTATTTTTAACACGCTTTTATTAGCTTGGCCTGTATGTAACGGAATTTTTGAGCTTAATTTTCACCGGTTTCTAGAAGTCTGATTAATTTGAAACTTTGCATACGTATCAAGGACCGATGACAATGCATTAATGTGATGGTGTGGTGACATAAGGTCAAGGGCCATAGGGTCAATTGGCCTTGTTACCACTTTGAATGACCATAAGTTTGATTGAAACTTTGTACACGTATCACGGCTCGATGACAATGCATTAATGTGATGGTGTGGTGACATAAGGTCAACGGTAATAAAGTCAATTGGCCTTATTACCACTTTGAATGACCATAAGTTTGATTGAAACTTTGCACACGTATCAAGGCTCGTTGACAATGCATTAATGTGATGGTGTGATGACATAAGGTCAACCGCCATAAGGTCAATTGGCCTTATTATCATTTTGAATGGCCATAAGTTTGATTGAAAATTTGCAAGGCATCAAGGCTCGATGACAATGCATTAATGTGATGGTGTGGTGACATAAGGTCAACGGCCACAAGGTCAATTGGCCTTATTACCACTTTGAATGGCCATAAGTTTGATTGAAACTTTGCACACGTATCAAGGCTCGATGACAATGCAATAATGTGATGGTGGGGTCACATAAGGTTAACGGACATAAGGTCAATTTAGCTTATGACACCCCAAATGGCCATAGATTTGAAACCTTGCACATAATGCGAAAAACGCATTCCATACTGGAGCCCTTTTTAACACGCTTTTATTAGCTTGGCCTGTATCTATCTAGGTATCTATGTATCCATGTATGTATGTATGTAAATCTGGAGTGGAGCCGAGAGCCCCAGTAATGCAGAGCTCCGAACTCCGTTGCACCTTTTGAAGCATTTTAAGATAGGTAATTTTAGCTAGTGCAGACCACCAGACCAAGGCACCATAAAGAAGAATCGGGCGCATAATGGCTGTGTAAATACAGTAGGTCACCTTAGGGGAGAATCCCGGGGAGGTGCCAATTGCCCTCTTCCAGGTGAACACCTCTGCTGCTGCCTTCTTGGATCGCTCCACTATATGGTCACTCCATAATAGCTTCCTATCCAGAATGACTCCCAAATACTTGACTTGATCACTAAACGCTAAGAACGTACCCCCAATTCTTGGCGGTGTAAGATTTGGTACTTTGTACCTCCTCGTGAAGAGGACAAGCTCGGTTTTATCCGGGCTGACTTCCAAACCTGTGGCGGGTTGTACTCCTGGAGCAGCTCCAGGATGTCAGCTGGATCCGTTGGCATCACTGGAACCCAGGCTCTAGCCCTTGGTCGTGAGGGGATATCACGCGACTCCACTACCTTGAGGCGCGCGCCCGGATATACCACCCCTATCAGAGTGACGGCGGCCCTATAGAGGTTTACCGACCTGGCCATCGGTGTAAGATGGCGGTGGACCAGGGTTTTCTTTCTTAACCTTAACGGCCACCGTAGCGAGCACGGCCTGGATCCACTTCCACTGTTGTTTCGGGATCCTGCCATGTTCGCTGCTCTCGTCTATAATGCCAATGATCTGCCGACCCTTGGCAATTTCGGCGAAAGACCGCGTCCAGCCTCCCTGCGTATTGTCCCTTTTCGATGCCGTGGGGTTGGATTCATCCATGGACCGCTGGCGTTTCGAGGTTTCATCACTCTCGACTAAAACTTTTAAAATTACTTGAACTAAAAAATTAAAAATAAATATTAGTTTAAAAAAACTAAAAAAAACACGCTTTTATAGCAAACCGAACTAAAAGTAGAAAATAATTTTCAATTAAAAAGAGTTTATATGACAGTAGTAGAAGGTCAAACGATCGTTTATAGTTAATCACCTCAAAATAAAATTATAATAAAATTTAAGTATTAACAGAATAATTTAATTCACAGTAAAAAGCGTGGGGTGCTTGATATTGAATGTTACAATCATTCTATTGGCAACTATCTGAGAGAAAAGATATGAAATGTAGTCAAATGCACCCCACGCCTTTTACTCTGAATTAAATTATTCTGTTAATAACTTAAATTTTATTTTAATTTTATTTTGAGGTGATTAACTATAAACGATTGTTTGACCTTCTACTACTGTTATATAAACTCTTTTTAATTGAAAATTATTTTCTATTTTTTGTTCGGTTTGCTATAAAAGCGTGTTTTTTTAGATTTTTTAAACTAATATTTATTAACAAATTATTTTAATAAAGTATAGCTAAACAAAAGTACTACGACTAATAATGCCCAAAGCTCGCTGAAAGCTCGAATCCCCATCTTTACAACCAAAACTTTATTTATAGATTTGGATTCCAAATAAGAACGAAAAAGGGGCCTGTACATAAAAAGAGCAATTAGAAATAATATATAAGATATGCAGCTCCCCAATTTGAAAGCACTTCGAGTGTATTTCTGCCATAAAAGCTCTCAGTGAGAACTCATCTGCCTTGCTGTTCGGAGTCGGCATAAAACAAGTAGGAGCACGATGCAGATTAGAAGGGAAGCTCAACCTAAAATCTCTTCGGAGGTTATCGCGCCTTAAATTTATGCATCAAATTTGTAGGACATATAAATTCTTCAGTGCATAGGATTTACTTTTGGTATTTAGGGAGGGAGCATGGCATCAGATTAAAAATCAAATTTCTCTAAGAGTATTAATACCAAGCAAATGATACTTGGCAGACGGATGCCCAACATTGATATTATATCAATGGAGAAAAATAGAAAGAATTGGAAAATAGGGTGTGGCTCCTTCCGTACAAAATTATTCTTTTCATATCACATATCTCCTGGACCGCTTGAATCTAATTACTCAAACTTGGTATAGCTGCCAATATTCCTAAACCCAAATTTTTAATGAAAATTGGAAAAGGGTCATGGCACTTCTTCGTTTGGCTGATTTTGATGAAATATATACAAACTTGTAGGAAACAGAGTTCTTCAATATATGTAGGGTAATTTTGGAGAAAAGTAGTAAGAACTGGAAAAGAAGGTGGAGCACCTCTCATACAAATGTTACTTCCCTTATCGAATATCTCCTGTACTGACTAATTTATACTGCTGAAACTTGGCATAGATGTCAATATAGTTAGTGTCAAAGTTTTAACGAAAATTGGGTTATATGGGAGAGAGGGGTATGGCACCCACTATACAAATTCAAATATCCATATGTTTATGTCACTAACCATGGAATCTGCATCTCGGTGTGCACACATAGAATTCTATAACCACATCGTCGGCCTGGAGTGTAAGCCTGCTAAGTACCATTTTTTCCAAAAATGATTGTTTTATGCAGTTTGATGGAGCATCACCCAAGCAACCTTAAGTATTAACCCCACACAAAGTAAAAACGCTATACCAGCCTTTCTCTTAGCTGACAAAGTACACATAAGGGAAAACAAGAGCTCCTGGAAACTTAAAAGTTTTCGCAACATTTTACTGACTACCTAAAGGGCGCGGCCCAATGAAATTTTTCATATACACACATACATACATGTAAGGCGCGATAACCTCCGAAGAGATCTAAGGCCGAGCTTCTCTTCCAATTTGCGTCGTGCTCCTCTTGATTTTCCCTACAAATTGGCCGGACGGGACCTACATGTTTTATGCCGACTCCGAAATTTTTCATATAGATGCGTTTAAAACAAGCTTATGCATTCCAGTAACATCGCCACTGTAAATCGAGATGTTGCCTTTATAAATATGAAGGCACTTCAGACTTGGCAATTGAACTTTCTTATGCCTTGCCCATTCACATACAAAATTTCGCGAAGCACTCTTGTAAACGTTCTCCCTATACAACAAAAATACTTGCTAACTATTTTGTGTCGTATTCGATTTTTATATTGCAGTTTTTAATTGTGAAAAATGTTAGAAAATTTACCAACCAGTGGGAAAAATAATTTCACTTGCAAAGTGTGCCAACACCCTTAGCCAAAGCAAATGTCAAATTCTTCTTCTTGTGATTTGCTTGGAACAAAATTGGGGAGTTGGCTATTTTCAATATCAGATGGCGCCAGTGTCGCTCATTCTACCATTATCCATAAAAATACGTGCAATCTACTCATAATGCATAAGCTTGAGTTAAACTCATCGATATGAAAAACTGATTATGTGACGAAGCTATAAGAATTATGACGGCGAGTATTGTCAAATGCGACACCATTTTGTAATAATGACTTCACCTGTTTGGTTTTATTGCGTCATGGATTGGTCCAAAATTGCAAACACATTTTTAAATTCATTATATTTTTATTACATATCTCATTTTATTCTAACTTAAACAATTTTAAATGAGATTTCGTTGTCTTTCATATTTATTGATCTTAATTACATATAACTAGATACATAAGTACTATACATACCTATTTAGTTGTTGTGATTTTTATTTAGTATTTACGTGTGTTACTTTGGTTTTTTAATTATTTGACATTTTAAAGAAAGCATGTTCATATTCTATTATACATCAATATAAAATTGTTAATTTTTGTTTGTAATCTTTTTGAAGTACACTTCGCATTTACCTAATTATTTATTGTAATTATTGCTAACTGAAACAAGGTTACCTAAAATTTCTTGTACATATTTTCCACTATGTATGTATTTATGCTTAGTCTAAATGGTTTATTTTATCATTTTATGAATAAATAAGGCATATTTTGATATCATTAAAAAGTCATCCGTCAGCGAAAACCGAATTTTAACATTTCATGTCTTGTCAAAATTATTAAATTTTTAAAAATGTATATTTTTGTTTATTTTATATTTGGTATGACCTTAAAAATAAAAAATAACTTTTTGCACTCTACTAAAAACTTATTTTTATTTTTCTGGTATTAAGCAAATTTTCACAGATTTCAATTTAGTTAAGTATGTAGGTTTATAAGTTGCCCGATTTCAGAACTCCCTCGATTGGAGGGGTACCGTTGGTACTTTCTGATAGGGTTAAATATTTGGGGATTGTTTTGGACAAGAAACTGTCCTGGAGACCCAATGTGGAAGATCGGGCCAGGAAGGCCGCCATTGCCTTGTACTGCTGCAGAGGGGCTATCGGAAAGAGATGGGGACTCTCGCCAAGAGTAGTACACTGGCTTTATGAGATGGTGGTCAAACCGATTCTGCTATATGGGGTGCTGGTCTGGTGGAAAGCACTGGACACGGCGAGCACCTCCAAAATGTTAGTGGCAGTGCAACGGACGGCGCTGATCGGTATCAGTGGCGCTCTCAGAACAACACCTACCTTGGCACTGAACGTCATGCTGAACATATACCCAGTAGATATTGCGTGAAAGGCGGCCGCGGCAAGGTCGTTGGTCAGACTTCGTGATATGGGATATGGACTTTCTAACCGCGGACACTCAAGCCTTCTTACCAGTTTCGACTATATCCCGGACAGAACGGACTATTGTATGCCGATAACTGCTGCCTATACAACCTTCACCCCAGTCATTCCAAAGAGAGAGGAGTGGGGAAGAGGAATTATCTGGGGCATGGGACCGGTTAACTTGTTCAAGGATGGGTCGAAGCTGGATGGAAAGGTAGGTGGATGGTCTTTTGTCAAGAGCTAAATTTAAGCCACAAGTTTAAGTTGGCTGATCACTGCAGTGCATCCCAAGCGGAAGTTGCTGCGATTAAGGATGCGGTGGATGGAATGCTATCCAGTGCTACTACGGTTAGGGAATTTAACATCTACTCTGATAGCCAAGCGGCTATAAAGGCCTTGAGCTCAACTACAGTGCGATCGAGGGTGGTCTGGGAGTGCATGACCTCGCTTGCGATTGCATCGAATTATTTTACAATTAAGATTATCTGGATCCCGGGCCTGCTGCAGCTGTATGGAGGATGATGAGGTGGAATCACCAAATCACTTTATGCTTGATTGCCCAGCTTTTGCGAGAACTAGGCGAAAGTACTTCGGTCGCGACTCACTTGGATCTCCCGAGGATTTATCCAAAGTTGAGATCGGTATCATTCGGAGCTTTGTCGTTGCTACCCAACGATTCTCTAAGTAGCTAGATCTAAGTCACCGTTATTTTTGGTATATGTGCTATCACAACGGACCTTCGTGTTGTCCAAGTGAGCTATCCTTATCAGGGCAGCTACCACCTAACCTATCCTATCCTATCCTATGTAGTTTAAAAAATTCCATTTATATACGAAGCCATAACAATTGAATTATCTTTTAAGTTAGAAATTGTATTTCAAATAAATTTGAATTAATCTTAAAAAATATTTATTCAACTTTCCCCAATAAAATGGACTTAGGCACCTTTAAGCTCAGTAGTCGGACTCATTTTGCATACAGGCATTCTTTAGAGAAGATTTGAGATCAGTGGTACTTGTTACATATATTACTGATTCTTAAATTGTACAAACTGGCATAACTTTTTTTAAACTACAGTTTAAGCATACTTATTCAAAATAAAATACACCAAACATATATTAAAATGGATTGTAGTTGTGTATATTTATTTCGTTAAACTAACCAATTAACTGATGTCCAGAGAGTACTTAGATTATGGAGGGAACACTTCTCTGCTCTCTTAAATGGAGACAACGATTTACCGCACAGAGATGACAAACCCGATCCCGAAATCGATGATGATGGAATAAGTGCCCCCCACCTGATTATGACGCAGTCAGAATAGCAATAACCAGATTGAAAAACAACAAGGCCGCGGGCGCTGATGGATTACCTGCGGAGCTTTTCAAATACGGCGGCGAGGAGTTGGTAAGGCACATGCAGCAGCTTCTTAGCAAAATATGGGCGGACGAGTGCATGCCCGACGATTGGAATCTAAGTGTTCTTTGCCCAGTCCAAAAGAAGAGGGATACTGCAAAATGCACCAACTATCGTGGAATCAGCCTTCTTAATATCGCATATAAGGTCCTTTCAAGTGTATTGTGCGAAAGATTGAAGCCCACCGTGAACTGGCTGATTGGACGTTATCAGTGCGGCTTCAGACCTGGTAAATCTACCATCGACCAGATTTTCACAGTGCGCCAAATCTTGGAAAAACCCGTGAAAAGAGAATCGACACACATCACCTCTTCACCGACTTTAAAGCCGCCTTCGACAGCACGAAAAGGAGCTGCCTATATGCCGCTATGTCTGAATTTTGTTTCCCCGCAAAACTTATACGGCTGTGCAAAATGACATTGAGCAACACCATCAGCTCAGTCAGAATTGGGAAGGACCTCTCCGAGCCGTTCGAAACTAAACGAGGTTTCAGACAGGGTGACCCCCTATCGTGCGATTTCTTTAATTTGATGCTAGAGAAAATTATACTAGCTGCAGAACTTAACCGCACTGGAACAATATACTATAAAAGCGTGCAATTACTGGCATATGCTGATGACATTGATATCATCGGCTTAAACACCCGCGCCGTTAGTCCCGCTTACTCCAAACTGGAAAAAGAAGCGGTAAAGATGGGTTTGATGGTGAATGAGGACAAAACGAAGTACCTGCTGTCATCGAGCAAAGAGTCAGCGCATATGCGCCTTGGCAACCACGCTACTGTTGACAGCCATAATTTCGAAATAGTAAAAGACTTCGTTTATTTGGGAAGCAGCATCAACACTAGCAACAACATCAGCTCTGAAATACAGCGAAGAATCACTCTCGCCAATAAATGCTACGTTGGCCAAGGTAGGCAATTGAAAAGTAAAGTCCTCTCTCGGCAAAGAAAATCATACTCTACAAGTCACTTATCGTACCCGTCCTGCTGTATGGGGCAGAAGCATGGACCATGACAACAGCTCTGGGAGTGCTCGAGAGTAAAGTTCTTCGAAAGATTTATGGACCTCTACGCGCTGGCGATGGCGAGTACCGAAGAAGATTTAACGATGAGCTGTACGAGACATCATCATAGTCCAGCAAATTAAAACGCAGCGGCTGCGCTGGCTAGGGCATGTTATGCGAATGAAAGATGACGCTCCGGCCAAGAAAGTGTAGAGGGCGGCCCCCACTCCGTTGGAAGGACCAGGTGGAAAACGATTTAAACTCCCTTGGTGTAACCAATTGGCACCGGTTGGCAGAGAGAAGGAGCGACTGGCGCGCCTTGTTGGACGGCCATAACCGTTTAAACGGTTAAGCGCCAATTAAGTAAGTTTGTAATCAATTAAAGCCTAGTCTTCGTAAGCAAACTTTGTACAAATGTTAAAGCTGTAAGTAACTTATAGAGCAAATAAAAATTCCATCAGATCAAAGCTGAATTCGCAGTTTTGAAGAATTTTTGGGTATATTATACATTAAGGGACCAGGGGGAGGGGTTGGGGTGGTGGTAGGGGATGTGGTGATCCCCCTTTCTAAAAACACCACCCTCATCCACAGGAGGCTTATAGTGTGATCGCAATTTAATATTAAAGTTACCGAAAAAATGCAAGAAGACGCAGTGTATTGAGCAAATATGGTGCTACCCAGGGCTGCAAAACGCCTCGAAAATCGAAGCGGTTCTGTTCAGTGATTCGAGCCACTCAGGCAAAATTTTAACGGGTTCATGAACCGGTTCGCGACTACCTCTGAACTGCCGAACCGGTTTGGTTCAAGGAGTTCAAACGTTTAATACTTAGTTTTGATAGTATACAAAATTTGAAATTCGTCACTTGGGATCTGTGTGTAACCAACCAGCGATATGTTCCTACTAAGCATACAAATAAAATACAGTTATTGAGATCAAATCCATGTATGTATTTATTTATAAAACTTATCAAAACGGTTTGTTGATTATTATAAAATGCAAGGAACGAAAATGGTAGAATGCATGACTACACCTATAGGGAGTATTTACAACGCATATATTCTGCACATAAAGTAGTCGTATTTTTAAGAGAAGAAAAACTATTCAATTAGATGCTTTAAATATACATATAAAACATACCTACTAAATTTTAGATGCGAGATTCCTACACAAACTAAAAGATATTCATGAAAATGTAAATGTTTTCTTTGCTTCTCTTAGGCATTAAGCTTATAAATGTTGATATAGGGTTATGTGAAAAATAATATGCCTTCTTTAAAACGGTATTGCTCCCAAATTATGTATGCATGTATACATTTCAAAGCTTACACAAAGCTCTCAACAATTAATCAAATTTTCATCCGTTTTCCAGACTTATTAAAAACTTTCAAAAAATTTCAGAGTACGCAGTTTTGTAGCTCATCTAACTGTATTGTAATAATGTGCGAGTTTCAAGAGGGTGTTCGCATTTTTTTCCATACACTGCATGAACAAAATTTGTTTTTATATGGAAGATATGGGCAACACCCTCGGGGAAAAAGAACTTACAAAATTAACG
Source organism: Eurosta solidaginis (assembly GCF_040869045.1). Lineage (NCBI taxonomy): Eukaryota > Metazoa > Arthropoda > Insecta > Diptera > Tephritidae > Eurosta > Eurosta solidaginis. The sequence goes on from NC_090321.1 coordinate 180,748,035, forward strand.
GTAATTCTCATCTACTTGAAACTTGCACACTATTACACTACAATTGAATGAGCTTCAAGACTGCACATTCAGAAATTTTCTAAAAACTATTAATAAAAAGTTTCGATAAATTGATAAAAATTTGACTAACTTAACTTTAAAATTTCTATAATTATACGTATGTACGTGGTTTGTGTTATAGTTCGGACCACGGTTCAACTATATACAGGTTGGCTCATCTGTAAAGCAACAAAATATGTCTGTTCAAATTGTCAAAATCTGTGTATTGGTGTTGGTGCGAATGGTATGGAATGGAAACATAAAACTTAGCAGTTTTTGTATGTGTAAGTAAAATGTTGCCAATGTGTTGGTTTCATTTTGAGTTTGCCATCTCCTTTTGACAATACCTTCGACCATGCAATGACATAAATAAAATCAGCTGATGAGATGAGCCAACCTGTACATAATTGAACCATGGTTTGGACTATGTTATAAATGAAAACATGTTATAAATGAAAAACGAAAAAGCTTATTCATATACAAAGTTGTTATGCACGGGGTTTGAACTCATTATGTAAATTTGTTTATTTTTTCACAAGCTTTTGACCACAGGCGCAAACAGTAGACTCTATTACTATCAAAAGTGACAACTCACGGCGTTGCCATAGAGAAAAAATGTATGCAATTTTATCTTAGAGTTGTATTTTCAAGCAAAGTGGTGAATTAAATAAGTTAAGTGATTTTTGTTGAGACTTTATTTTGAACCGAACCGAACCATTTTCTTTGAGTGGTTTTCGGATTTTTTTAAGGCTTATACGTGAACTTTACTGCTTCAATTAGAGACGTGAACGGATCCATGTGGTTCCGGATATTTGACATTCTCCACAAATATTCCATCACCAGGTCCGCCATAATTGACTAATTGTTGTAATTATTTTTCGAAAAAAAAGCGCTTGACTATTCGCAAGATGGATTCAATTGCTCCGAAAGGCAATCGTATGCCCTCCAATAATCGGTGCCGATGATAGATGCTTCCGCGAAATGCTTTTTTATCAAAGGTATTAGCGCCTCTGCGGAACAGATGTCGCGATATATTTCAAGACGTAAGTCCTCGCTATTATCCTCGAGCATCCCCAGGATCCAATGCCCTTGAACTCTCCTGCCTGAAAGGAAATAATGAATATTTCCCTACAAATGACAAAAAGGGGAAATATTTTGCCTTTATTATACTTTCGCTTTCCAAATTTGATTTCATCTATTTGAACAATTTTTCCAGGGCTCCTATTTTGCCAACCGATTCCTGCCGATCAAGTTGGTGAAGAACGAAAGCTTCTCGGCAATAATTATACCAGTCGAATATGGTGGTGGGAGACAAGCATGTTTCGTTATCGAAATCCTCCAGCCGAACATTAAAATGTGGCCACTGATGGGCAAAGGCGTACATTAAATTAAAAATACGTGGTAAGGAAATCCTGGTCTCCTCGAACCATATCCCCTTAGCCCTTGAAATTCGAGATTTATTTCTACAGGATCCCTTGCGGCACTGGAAAGATCCCAACTAGGTACTTCCTTGAAGAGACAACAATTTCTGTTTTTTCGTGAAATAATTATATGGAGTTGAATGAAAAAGGCCCGTTTTCCTTCTTGGTACTGTTTAAAACATTTTTCATACGTTGGTACTATTTAAAGCATCTGGTAGCACCAAGCAAGCTGTAAACTAGATAAAAAAGGCTGTATGCTTATGTTCGCGGAAAGTAAACAAATAAATTATTAAATTTTACAATTATACGTAAATTTAAACAAAAGAAAATAGTTGTTTGTAGTTTTATAAACATTATAGAGTGTACTTATGTATAAAATTCTTGTTAAAATGTTCGTATGTAGATAAAAAGTTATAGTTATATCATGGTAATTTTAACAACTAATTACTAGTAAATTGTTAATAACAATTAAAAATAACTCACTGATTCTCTTTGGGGAACTCCCTGAGAACCTATGTGCAAAATTTGAAAGGTCAAACCCCTTTGGGTTACGAACAAAACCAAAATCCCCTAATGTAGTATAGCCAACCCGAATTTTTACTTAATAAATGTTTTCGCTATTTTATTTCTAAATGTTTGTCAATACTTAGTGCGCAAGATTTAATTTAGAGCTTAAAGCTTGACCAAAAATTCCACAAAAATCCAATACTTTTCATACAAATTTTTACTAAGAATGTGCAGATTTTTTACAAAGTTTTTAACAAAAAAATGTTTATACCTTTCATGAACATGAAATGGTATATTAACTTTGGTCCGATGTTTGTAACGTTGAGACATATAGAAGATAGACTCACCATTAAGTATACCGAATTGATCAGGGCGACGAACTGAGTTGATATAGCCATGTCCGTCTGTCCGTCCGTCTGTCTGTTTGAACGCAAACTAGTCCCTCAAATTTTGAGATATCTCAATGAAATTTGGCACAAGGATGTATTTTTGTATTATATTAGACATTTGTCGGATCCGATAGGATCGGACCACTATAACATATATCTCCCATACAACCGATCGTTAAGATAAGACGATTTTGGTCATTCCTGCCGCAATTTAGGATGTATAAACGTGAAACTCGGTGATATATATTCTAATATATCATAAAAGATATCCTGAAAAAATCACTTTGATCGGAGCTATATATAGTTATATCCCATACAACCGATCGTTCAGATAGAAAGATTTTTTGCCATTTCTCCCTTAATTTAGAAAGTATAAACGTGAAACTCGGTGATATATATTCTAATATACCATAGAAGATATCCTAAAAAAATCACTTTGATCGGAGCTATATATAGTATATATCCCATACAACCGATCGTTCAGATAGAAAGTTTTTGGCAATTTCTCCCTTAATTTCCAATATAAAAACGTTAAACTTGGTGATATTTAATCTAATATATCATAGAAGATTTCATGACAAAAGCATTTCGATCGGAGCTATATATAATATATATCCCATACAACCGATCGTTCAGATAAGGGTGTTTTTGCCATTTATCTTAAAAATCGTTTAAGTATGTACATCTGTTCACTATATATTTCTTATCTTATACATCCCATTATTTGGAGATAAGATGGAAATATTTTTGGCCATTTCTCCCTTAATTTCCAATATAAAAAACGTTAAACTTGGTGATATTTATTCTAATATATCATAGAAGATTTCCTGAAAAAAATCACTTTGATCGGAGCTATATGTATATAGTATATACCTATCCCATACAACCGATCGTTCAGGTAGAAAGATTTTTCGCCATTTCTCCCTTAATTTCCAATATAAAAACGTTAAACCTGGTGATATTTATTCTAATATATCATAGAAGATTTCGTGTAAAAATCATTTCGATCAGAGCTATATATAAGATATATCCCATACAACCGATCGTTCAGATAAGGGGGTTTTTGCCATTTTTTATTTTATATTTATCTTAAAAATCGTTTAAGTATGTACATCTGTTCACTATATATTTCTTATCTTATACATCCCATTATTTGGAGATTACGAACGGGATAAGATTATTATTCAGCCCCATTCATGAAAGGTAGGAAGTCTTCGGCACAGCCGAAGACAGTCCCGTCCTTACTTGCTAAATTTTAAAGTTTTTACTACGCTTTAGGATTACCAGACACTATATTCGGATCCAGCATATCAAATTACTTGTGGGTCGGGTTAAAAGCGTATACAACTTGTTTGTGCCGGTGTAATCATTTAATTCAAATAAATTTGAGCTTTATGAAGTGAAAGCTTTATTATACATATTTAACGGAATCCTAATTTTATGTATATAAAACACACTTTTTGCAAAAACTAAATTTTTTTCAAACAGGTATGTATATAGTTTTAACAACAAAATATTTTTGAAGAACAAAGCTAATTATTTCTATGCGAAAGCAAAAAAATAATACAGGTTTTCAAATCTCTTAAAACTGAAAACTTATATTGGCTTACAAAGCTAAAATTATATTATATTTTAAGTTTTATTGAAATCATGTATAATTTCTTTACTAAAAGTTCTTTGATAAAATCTTTACTATGTAAGTTATTATTACTATGCTTGACTCCATATAAATGGATATATTTTTCTTAAGATTTAAGGCTGTTGCTTGATTCCTTTTACAATTTTGTTGTTTTGGAGTAAAGCTTAAATTTTAATAAATAAGTTTATTTGTCATATAATGTTGAGCTTTCATCAGTAAAAAGCATTAATTAAGCGTAAGCGCTGTTAAACTTTCATTTAAATTTTTTGTTAACAATTCAATTTACCAGAACTATAAAAGAAATGAAAGCTTTCGTAAGTGAAAGCACTTATTAGGTATACTTATCGAGTACAAATCTTCGTTTGAGTGAAAGCATTAATTAAGCGTAAGCGCTTGTAAAACTTAAGATTTGGTTTTTTTTTTTTTTTGAGTACATTCATTTACAAGTACTATATATTGAGCTTTCAAAAATGAGAGCTTTCAAATCACTTATGTATAAATGAAGCTGAAATAAAACACATATTATAAGTGCTTTTCATCATTAATTTATATAAAATAAATATTGAAATTTTGAAAGAAACCACTTTATTTCAATGAAGGCATTTTTTAGCGTGAGCCTTTGAAAAAACTTCTTAAAATTGAAGCTTTGGTCGAGTGAAAACACTTATGATGCGGAGCTTATTTAAAATGTATAAAGTAATCAGTTTTGTCATTTTTTTATCATTTTCATTTACAGTTATAATTATTGAACTTTCAAAAGAAATAAACTTCGTTTGATTGGAAGCATTTGAGTGTAGTTTTTTTAAAACTTATCAATAATGAAGTTTTTTATAGCTTCTTTTAATAATTGCTAAATTAGGTTACAAAGCACATTTTGTACCCAGTCAAGTTGGACGGATTCTCGTTTGCAACGCATCTCTTCCACTGATCATATTTCTTATGAAATCCAGTGTTGGCATATCCTCCCTCCCACCTACATAGTCGTCTCAGAGTCGGGCGGTGTATGATAGTTGAGATTGTATGCTGGAGGACCACTATTTAAAAACGCCATCGACCTTATACTCTCCCTCGAGGCGGTTCTCTTGGCAAAAGGTATATTCTGTGGCAGTGTGCTAGGAAAATTTGGCGACGGTGGCAAGGGCGGCGGATGCTGATGCAGTGGATTTGTCTGATATAGAGGTGGCGTTGAAGGCGCCACATGCGGAGGCAAGGGTGGCAGTGTAGGCAATTGCTGTGCGGTTTGTTGCTGCGCGCCTGACTGTGCCCCTGTCAAACCCGCGAATACGTTCTCCGTTGTGCCGGCTGTATTGGACAAATATGAGGATAGTGGCCGTGTGCCATGAAAATTGGAATAACTCGAACGTACTGAAGGAGGTCGATTATTATACAATTCATCCGTATGCTCGACGACGTCATTCAAATTGGTGGTCGAATGTTGATAGGTGGGATTGAAATGGCCTACCAATGTTGGAGTAAGGGTTGGCGTTGGCGGCGTTTCATCTGTGCCCCCAGCAATGGGTGACTGAGAACTCACTTGCCATTCTTGTTGTTGGTAGAGGCCCGTCTGCGCGTTAGTGTTATAATAAATCGGATCTGGTAGTATATTCTTGCGAAAGCTATGATAATGGTTATTGTTGGTCTTGGTGAGGCTGGCGCCACCAATTAAAATATTATTCATCATAACGCTACCTTCAGCCTCAGCCGTCGGTGTTGTTGTCGTCAAAACGTTATCACTTGTATTACTTATAATCTCTTGATTTAGTGTTTGCAAATTTGTAGCAGTTAACGGTGCCGCGGGTATTGGTTTGTGATGAAATGAGCCCAATTGCTGTTTCGCTTGCATGTGATGTACCCCACCGCTGTGCGTGTGATTATGTGTATGATGATGTTGTTGTTGTTGTTGCTGTAGTTGCAATTGTTGCTGATCCAACAATTTTGTAACAGGATTTTGTTGATATTTTCGACGCGAACTGCGTGTACTATTGCGTGGATGTGTGCCACCGCCGCCTCCACTGCTATTGCTACCATGCGCGCTACCTTCACCGCGTTCGCGACCGTGATGGCTGCGGCGACTGGTGGTCGATTGGCGGCTGTTCGTGCCGCGCGCCATAACTGAGCGCCGTTTCACGCGTCGTGGCGTCATAGGCTTTGGCGACAATTCGCCGCCATCGTCGCGCACATGGAGATGATCATCGTAGTCAAGTATGGTGTCGGCGCGGCTGCGTATCGTATCGATGCTGGGGCCAAACTCGATGGAGTACAGCGACTGACGATGTTTGGATTTCTTTTTAACATGCTTTACTGTTTGGGGATGATCGTTTGTGTGGTTTTGTGCGCGGCCATGCGTTGGACGTAGATCGAAAATTGGAAAGAAAACAGAATTTATTAGATTTTATTGCAGAATTATTTGATGCGATGAGTTGTCATGCTATATATGCACATTTATGTATGTTGGTATACATTTTTAAACTGACAAAAATATTACCTGGTGGTTAATTGAAGTTTTTTTTTTAACTTGTTTCAAATATGTATATTAATAGAAATGGTTATTAAACAAATCACCAAGAAAAAGAAATGAAAATGTGAGGAATCGCATCGAAGGTAAAGGGTTGAAGATATTAAAATGTTAGCACAAAATAAAAAACTAAATAAAATTTAATTCATTACTAGGGTTAGTCGCGTACACTAAAAACCATAACTACCATTAATCGATATAAGAATTATTTAATTATATTAAAAAAAAAAAAAAAGTTATAATAAAAGCGCTCAGCTCATGTTTTTGCTTTCGTGCTCTGTACGCAGTTACCTTAAAGAATACTACAAAAAAAGTATTTCAAATCAAGGTCTACGCTGTGTTTTTACAAGCTCTATGTTAAGGCTATCGAAATTATAAATGGTCTGGCAGGAAAAAGCAAAGGGAATTTCTAACTCACATTGGAGTTCATTTGAAATTTCAATTGTGCAATTAAATGCGTTCTCACTAAATAAGTCTTTATTTGAACTATTTACCAGTTTTATTATTTTTCGCATATGTTCTATACATTCTCCAAGAAATTTTTGTTTCATGTCTAAAGATTTTAGCATGTGTATATGTTATGCTTCTGCATTGCTACTAAAGGCTGAGTATACTCACAAACATCAGAGTGCCGATATATTGATATTTAAATGTTTTCAATTTTTTATTCAAAAATCGAAATAATGTTCTTCTCAAACTTATGACGCTACAATCACGAACATTTTTATAAGCTGTCTGTTTTTTATCCCGAATTTAAAACACATTTCGAGCAAATTGTACTAGCAATATAGGAGTATAACATATGTGGATTTTAGGCATTCAGCATCATATACGATACAAAAATAGTTTTACATCTGAACCACATTCAAAATACTAATAATAGCTCTGTTTTATTTACATGTATATACATATGCACTTAAACTTTGTATGGACTCATAAGTGCATAACTTTATCTACACTTACACTTAGTACAATTGTTGCGCAATTAGTACTAAAATCTGTGTGTCTCCACTATTAGCAACTTTCAATTTTGGTTTTTAGTCGTAAATGTAGATGTATATACATTTAAAAAATTCGGCTAAGAATTCACTAAGAAACGAAATTTTTGAAACAGTTACTCTTATACACACGAAAATGGCAGCGAATAAATTTTATTAATCATTTTCTTGGTTTACTTACTATCGCTCATTTTAGAAAAACATGCATTTTATAGTAAAAACTGTTCAAACCAATTCAAAACCGATTTGTAAAAAATTAAAAATGTTTAAAAATATTCATGAAAATTTCGAAAATTTGTATGATTTCAGAAACTTGTAAAGTTTGTAGTTTTGCTTTACCACCACGAAGTAAGAGTCAGGAAGCTTTCAAAACTCGCATTGATTTTGAACATTGTTTTTCGCAGTATGTTTTAGATTTTCTTCAAAAAACAAAGATAGACTTTTAACGCACACATTTCGCGATTTTCATAATCTTCATGAACTTTGCGATTTTTCAAATTTTCATATTTTTGAACACTTCTCGAACTTGCAATTTTTTCGAAAACTAAAACTTACCACAATAAAATGTTAAACTTCATCATTTCATCTATGATGCTAAACTAAACTGTTATTCCATTTTGTTTTCCAAAAGAACACGATAACATATCACCTACAAGAGTCCAAGAACAAAAAGGAAACAATTTGTTTTCTGTTATACGTGTCCATACGCTGCAGTGCTCATATTTTCGGTGTGATTTTATATCGTGAATATTTTGGTAATTTTAGAACGAATGCAAACCAGTGAGTTCTGCAAAATGTCTTTTTACATTGGAAATAATTAATACTCAAAATTAAAGGAGTTATAGTTCGAAACCTTCAAGCAATTGGAAAGGGGTTTTGCGCACTAGAAATTTTCTCCGTTAAGCCTTTAAATGTATCAAAAACTGTACCCAATCGTTAGGGGCAGCATTTAAGCTCACAAATAAAAACTTCTCACTTAAAAAGAATTATCTTGAACACTGGGAAAAGGCTAAAATTTTTGAGATCAGATTCGGACTATACGAAGAAATACGGGAAAACCATATTTTTAGCAGTGCTTTTGTGGAACGTTTCCTTCAACTGCGGAACCACACTTCCACTTTTTCTAAATAAATTTTTCGCCATGTCTGGTCGTTTGGTCTAGTCACAATCTCTACATTCCAATACAGCGAATTATTTCTATTTATTTACCTTAAAGGGAATATGAAAAACTACACATTTCTTTGTTTACATTTACAGTTTGAAAATAAAGAAAACATTTATTTTAAACATTGTTTCTTTGTTATGTAACTATTTGTGTTATACTTTTCGTATATTCTACATAAATGTACCAATTTTAAACTTATAATGTACCAATTTTATTTTATTTTGTTCAAAACGTTTCTTTGATTTGTTTTTGCATAAATGTGTTTCGTTTTCGTGTCGTTTTTAGTTTTACAGCAACGTTTAATAGTTAAGTTCGTATATATTTTAATTAATGCCTAAAATTGTTTTTACAAATCTAGTTGATATGCCAATAATAAGGCTAAGCTAAAAAAAAAACAAATTTTATTATGTATTTTTAAGAGGGCTTTTTAGGTATACGACACAGTGACGATGATAAGTTGCACAGTCTAACGAAACCAACTGGTATGCCGGAAATTTGTTTAATACTTTCTATGCAAATTTGCCGGTAGCCTTTACAAATTTTGCAATTTCAAAAATAAAAAACTTTTCGTGCTTTTAATTGTTTGAGTTTTGTGACTTTAACTGTAACTGTCTTAGCTAATTTTTATATATGTATTATTTTAAATATGTTTTTATTTAAACTTCAGTTTTTTTTTACTCTTTACTTAATATCTAGTTTGTTCTCTTTACTTTTATATAAGAGCAATTATTGTTATGCAGAAAGGCAACTACAAATAATTTCAAATTTTAGTTCATATCAATATACCATTTTTCAATACTATTATTTATTTATTTAGTAACTGCTAATAAACAATTTTGATTCTCTCTCTTTTTTACAGTATTTTGAACGACTTTTAATATTAAACAGCGTTCACACTAGGCGCAATCGTATCATAACGCTAGGTTATAAAATATTTTTTACTTCGCACGTATTTTTTTATTCAGTTAATTTTTATTTCTTTGTTTTTATTTTTCCTTCCTCGCCTAATATGCGCGGCCAGTAATTTGGCGCAGGCTGCCGCAACGCATTCGATTCGTTTTTTTTTTTTTTTTTTTGTTTAATTTGCATTCTAAGTAGCACACAATACTACAGTCGCGTGTAAATAAATTTACATAAGAATTATTTTACTATGCAAAATATTTGTAACTTCGTTTTACCGGTTTCTCTTCTCTTTTTTACTACCTAAGTATTGTTTATTTAAATTTTTTCATCTCTATTCACTTTTGTATGCTCCAACTTTCATCTTTATATCACAGTTGAAATTAAAAGAACGTTGACGTTTAAAAGTGTCAGTGGCACTAGCGTCAATTGAAACTAATTCGTGTTTGAAAGAAAACTAATTCAATGCCATTGATTCCAAATCCGAAAAAGAATTAATTTCAGAGTAATATTTGAATCTTTACAAAAGAGAATTAATGTGTAATCAACATTTCTCGCCGTTAACATTAATTCTCTTTACAAAGGGAATTCATTTCAGAAGTTTTTATGGATACCACCACCAAACCTATGAATAAAAGTCGCACAAATTTTGATGCCACACATTGGTTGTCTATTACGATTAGATTTAAAAGACTTAGTTATTAAAATAAAAATATTTTTTCGAATTAGTTTACAAAGTTAAAAAATAACACCATTCCCAATATTTTGTATGTTGTGGAAATTAATGCTAATAAATATCTCGTATTATAATATGAAACGAAAATTTGGAATCAAAAATCGCGCATTTATTTATACCATATTTTTGCAGCGGCGTTTTTTAGAGATTAAAGAGATACAAAAAATATAAATTTGGCCGACTCAATGCCAGATCTGGACAGTCTAACAACCAAAACGCAATTGACAGTATTTTATCTCCCAGCTCCTTTTTTTTCATGGGCGGAGTGAAATGGTCTTCACCTTTCGGTTTTGGAATTAATGCCATTGACATTAATGCTCTTTCAAAAACGAATTAATGTTAATAGACATTAGTTCTATTGACACTATTACAAGTCTCCTAAATGAACATTATTTAATTTTTTATACTCTTTCTTATTACATTTTTTTTCTTCTTATACATTTTTTTTTATTTCGTTGTTATATATTTTTTATGTTAGTCGTTCTAAAAAAACTTTATAAATACGATTCTACTTGCTTTAATTTGCTTTTACTCATACAAGTGTAATCGGTTGAGAGGCTCGGCATAGTTCAAGTTTATTTACGTTACATAATATATGTATATAAATTTTTTTAATATTCTTACTATTTAGTTTTTTTATGTCTGTCTGTAAAACGTTTCTACATACTTACGTTTTACCTAAAAGGCAATCTTTATTATTATTCCAGTTTCCACAAATCCTATCGCAATTCATACCAAAACTATTTAGTTCTGCGTGATTCAAATTTGAATAAAACAAAAATTACTTTAATAGTTATAATTATAACTATAATTATAAGGATTTAAGCTCGATTTCGAAATCACAATGTTATATAAAAACAAAATTAAATTTTTAAACTTCAGAGTGGAAAAACAAAAGCAACGCCAAAAGAAACACTAGAACAATAACGAATAAAACAGTCAAAGAAGAAATATGGCATGAAATTAAGTCTTTCCCCCAAATAAGAAAACAAATATTCAACAGTAATTCTTGGCAATGAAAATTTCTGTATTAATAAAGCTTTAAAGTTTTGTAAAAATCTAAATTTTTTATCTTCTTTTTCAAAAAAAAAGAAGAAATTTTGACTATAAAAAACTATGAATTTTGTACAAAAAATTTAAGTTTTTACAAAATTTTTTTTTAATTTTGTTTTGATTGGCTTGTATATAGAACACATCAAATTACAATCTAAAATAATTTTATATATGGCATTTTTTGAGGATATAAAAAGTAATTGCGTTCCAAAATAAATTCCAAAAAGGCAATATTGGATTCTTTCATTTCAAAACTGAGCTCGAATATTATTACAAGAAAACAATTTTTACTAGTTATCAAACAATTTTTTTAGCAAAGAATTTTCAGATTTAAAGTACATGTAGTTTAACTTAAAAATATAAAAAAAAACTAATATGAAGTGTTTAGTTTTTATTGTAAATTGAAATGTATACGTTTAGAAACAAATTTTTATCTATGGAAAAGTTTTATTTTATTTTCTTATTACAATTTATATTATATATATTTAACCTTTTGTCAACTGTCCTTGATTAACTAAAAAAATATATACATATAGTTTTGAAGAAAAAAATTGATTAAATAAAAAGAAAGTTTCTTACAAACGATTTTCTTTTTCAAGCAAAGTTCAAAAGACTGCATTTTCTTTTCCTGTGATTTTTAGCGGTTTCCCGTAGAGGTTTGCTGTCATTCCTGTTTTTTCCTGGTTATTTATTTGTTTTTGTTTTTTTTATATACGAGGAATTTATTTTTGAAACAAAAACTAACTTAAAACTTCCTAATATTTGTTCTTTGAATTGGAAAAAATAAGTATATATAATATAAAAACGTAAGGTTATTATGAAGTCATTTTATTTTCATCTTTTAGCACTGGTAAATCAAAAGTTGAATTTATTTTTATTAACTTTTCAAATTTTCAAAATATTTAAGTAAAAAACACTGCTTTTGGGGTCTTATGTCACAAAGAAGCTCGAGATCAAATTCATAACAAAAGAATATATGTCACATATAATCGAATTTAGAAATTTTCTTGGTATAGAAAACTTCCTTTTCAAATAAAAATCCACGTTTAGACAAAAAAAAAACTTAGATCAAAAAAATATAAAAAAAAAAACAAGTATAAACAATTCTGTTAAAAAATTGGATTTTTCAGAAAAATGTCTCCTTTGCCACAGCCGCAGTTTCAATAAATTTTTAACTGATTTAGCTTGCAGCTGTCTTTAGTATCATAGCTATTTGTCGTTATAATTTACAATTACTTCTTATCATGTATCGTAGATCGTCTGCCATTGTCACTTATTACTGTGATTTATCACTTCTAATCCTAATTTTAGCTCTTCCAAAGTCATTTGCAATTTCAGTTTACCATTTTAGTTTTATCGTTGCCGTAATTTTTTTTCTTGTAACTCACTTTTCACGCCTTAGTTGTATTTTTTTTTCGTAATTTGTTGTCAGGTTTGGCATTTGCTGCTTTTTATTATGCCTTTTCTAATTTGTCACCTTTGTGACGTCCCTTTAACATTCTGTTTTCGATTTGTCATTTTTAGTTTCAGTTCAAATTAAACTCTATTGTCATTCTTCTTTTCTCATATCATGGTTCAACTATATGGTTGGCTCATCTCTTAGGCGATAGAATGGAAAGAAAACATAAAGATTTGCAATTCTTGTGTGTTGTGGGAAAATAAATTAGATGGATTTACTAAAAACAAATTACTTTAAGTGATGTGAAACTATTTTTGTGTTGGTTATATTTTGCGTTTGCCATCTCCTTTTGACAATCCCTATACCAGTGAAATGAAAAAATAAAATCAGCTGATGAGATGAGCCAACCATATAATTGAGCCATGTATCTCATTTTTCGTATTTTAGTTGTCAATTTCTTGTTAGTTTTTTATTTTGCCTATAAATAGCCTAACTTTTTCATTTCACTATATTTTTTTGCTAAAATTAATGTACATATTGCGATTCACATTCCAACACCTTTTTAAAAAAACGTTTGTGCTACTAGCAATATTCTTTTTATTGACACATGTTGCTAAAGCAGGTCTTTTGCACTTGAATATATTAAGGTTTCAGTTCAGCTAAGCTACTTGTTTATCAATTTCTGTTTTTTTTTTTTGATGCCAGGTTTGTGAGCTTTTAAAAGCATATAAAATGATACAGAGCTGGGCAAAATATTTCAAACGTGCGCATTTTTTATCTTTTTAATTTGGAACAACATTTCGTCATACCTTGTGGCAACTGAATATAGCACGATGCCAATATGTGTTTATTTGCAGACCAGAATTTACAAGAAATAACTATGAATCGTTCTTATACACATTTTGCTATTCTTAATAAAAAAAATGTGTGGAACAGATCAATCATATTATTTTTCTGAAATGGTCTCACCCATCTGAACAGTTGTTTATTTAACTTAAAGATTACGAGTGTCGCAAGGGATCATGGATTTTTATAAAAGGATTAACTCCTAACAAACAAATTGAAATGACACCCTTTCTGCTTCCACCTTTATTTCACCGAAGACAACATAAGGTTGTAACTTTCTTTCTTTTCCTCGTAACAGAAAATTACGAAATGATTAATGGTGTGGTGTCAAAGTGTTAATATGAATTGTTTCCTTGTTATTTAAATTTTATAATAAAGATGCCCAACTCTGATTCAAAAAAAAAAGATTTTTTTAAACCAAAAATTATTTTCTATACGTAGGGGAATATAATATATCGATTATTTACATTGACATAGAAGTAAGTAAATAAATATGTGGTCATGTTTATATGTGATTCGTCAAATAATACAATAAGGTATTACATTGTCAATTTACAATACAAATACAAATACGTGTATAATGTACGTATAAGTGTTTATATACTTAGTATGTACTTTTAAGTATGTAGTTGTGGAGGTTAACAAAATAGTTTTTAATACACAAACTAACAACACCAAATATAAAATTCTTTTGCTTATTATATATTAAACAAATTTTTAGTACACAACATAAATATCTTTTGCGATATTTTTTTTTGTTGCAATTTCTGTCATGCCATTAAGAGTTGTCATCTTATTGTGTTCTACGTGTACTTGCTTCAAATTGCATAAAATTCAAACATTAGTATACACATACATCAATTTTTTAGGACGTTTGATATTGCAATTTCTCTTAGCAGCATGTTGCAGCAACATCACATCACATCGCAAATTAGTAGCAACAGCAACATCAGCTTAAGCAATTAAGCATTCCGCCTAAATCGTAAAAAAATAAACGCAAAGGAGCGAAAGTGAGCTGACCAAAAGAAATTAAAAAACGTGCATGTGTATGAATTGGATAAGAGATATTGTACGCCACGAATAACCAACCGAGAGATTTGAGGACTATCCAGACTTTATCACCACCACTTTGCCGCAACTAAAGAATCAATCAATAAGTCTAAAAAAATTAAAATAAAATTTATAAAATAAAGTTACGCAATAGAAGCCAACTTTAAGTAATGAAGTATGACTTATAAGTGAGCATTTCTTTGATAAGTGAATTTCAGCTGAGTTCCATGATATAAGAAATTACGAAAACTGAGAAATGAGTGGTAGTAATAATAACTAAAAGAAACAGGCGCAGATATGAAGCACCTGCGAGAACAAATATGAGCAACAAAAAGAGCGCTTCTGTGAAGGACTTTCAACACACAGTGCAAGCTATTGGGTCGACTTCAGTGTTCAGCACTTTTTGTTGTAATTTTCTTTGTTTATTCTCATTAAATAGCGGTTGTAGCTGCTACTTCACTGCACATGTCTGAATGTCACTATTAAGGATATTAACTGAGATGATATGATACTTCTTTGAAACTAAAGGAGCTGTTCAGGAATATTGGCACTCTTCAGTGACTTTGGAGAGACCGGAAGTGCAATATTTGACAGTGTGGATAGATTAAAAGTTATGAAACGAAAAATGTTTGTAAATACTGATAAGAAAAACAACACATCAATTTCTTATATAAGCGTTGGCACGTCGCAGTCACTTTAAGGGTCAGTTATACTTACATAGCATAGCAGGGCACAGCAACATTGCTCTCACAAACAATATCTGTTCAATGAGTTTTGCGTGTACTTGAATAGACTACGCAGTGCATTGCATGGAAGTCAGTTGAATTTTGATTCTCATTTACTGTTTCATTACGGTTTTGTCATGCAATGCACTGTAAGTATAACTGACCCTTTACAGTAAAATTTGCTGATTTTCCTCTCTCTGTGTTTCTTGCTATGCTGATTGCTTCACAGTAAGCGTAGGATAACAGTGACATTGACTGTGAAAGGTTAACCTATTCATTAGTGAGTTCAGAAACGCAATATGGTAATCACTGGTCTAGATACGAAACATGCCATAATAGGTACTGTAAATGAGAAACTTCCTATTTTTAGCGATTGCACAGATTTTGCTAACATGTCGAAGATCGCGAAGTCAAATTTTAAATGTAAGGGGTATATAGCAGAAACGTTTAAAACTTTTCATAAGGAATTACAATCTGCGTTGCAAGAATTACGCGCCCCTCTTCATTGAACCTAGCATTTTAAATCACTAGGATCTATTTCTAACTAACTTGTTTTCCTAAGTTTATTAGCTTAATATTTCATGTTCACTCAAGACCACTAATACAAGAAAAGGGTGCGAAGAGACTGAAAGTGGACATTTAATTTATACTAGCAGTGGCCATGACTTTTATCCGTGACTGACTAAAATGTGAAATAAGAACAATATGATCGTAGTTCACATTCACTTTTCCTTATATTATTGAGATAGCCATAATCACAGTTCCCAAAGCAAAACAATCAGCTGCGAAAATAAGTTTCAATAAATCCTTGAACTGTGCTGCTATCTACTCTTAGATGTCACCGCAAACTACTATATAAGCCGCTATACAAACGTCTGCACTATCAGTTTGATATGACATCCAGCAGTAGATAGAAGCTGCTAGCGAGGGCGTTTCCTTAGCCACCTATATAGCAGTTTACTATAATTTATAAAAGACAGCGCTAGCAAAGACACACATCACCCATATTTGCGCATCAAGTGATGCTGCGATACAATGATATGATATCACATTCATGTTTAAGCGCCTCAACTAAACTTGCCGATTAGTACGTTTTTGTGAGAGAAGATAAATAGACCTGTGCGGCCTCTGGCGACTTTGCAAACCTAACCCTACAGGTTACTTCAATATCGCGTACGATCATTTACTACCGCTCGCACCATACACCAAACTACCGCGTATCACACCTTCACCACCAGACATCGAATTACAGTAGGAACGTGGACGCGCACGACCGGCAGTATCACGTCGACAGCTACGCCGATTTACATGTGGCGCCGCTTCGGCATTTATAGGCGTCTTTTGTGATTTTGCCTCACCACTTTTATCAAAGCGTCGCACCGATCCGTTATTGGCCGATGATGACGAGGTGACCGAGGCTAATCGATCATAACTTTTGGCGCGTACAAGGCTGAAGCCCGCATCTACTATATAACCTGGCGGCGCATCACGCACTTGATCACAAAAATTGGCTGACGTATTTACTTGATGCGTCGCCGGTTGCGCTGTCTGTTGGTTATTATTAACATTACTATGCGATTGTTGTTGTTGCTGCTGCTGTTGACGCTGGCGCCGCGCAATACGCGAAGCTATTGGTGAACGTGGTATGTATTGTGTAGGCATGGCATATTTTTCGGTCACCTCAGGTGAGAGATCTGGATAGGGCGCATGGCCGGAGCGTGGTTGGAATATGTGAGGACGTGGCGCTGGAGGTGGCGGCGGTGTAACCTCTGAAGGAGAAATGGGTGTATTGAATGAATATGGTGGTATTGTAGGTAATGGAATGTTTGTCGGCCGTGGCGGTTGCTTGGCGGATGGACTCATGTGTTGATATGTTGCCGGCGGCGATGTATGCGTGGGCACCGGCGGTGGCACTGGAATGGGTTTATTATATGCCGGATGGAATGGAAGGCCGTTCTGTTGATAAAGAAAGCGATTGGCAGGATTCAATAGTTGCTGTGGTTGTGACTGCGCTTGCGCATGTTGCTGCCTTTGCTGTTGCGTCATCTGCGCTGGTAGCAGCGGTTGGTAATTGTAGGCGGGTTGCAGTATGGCGCCACGCTCTAAAAGTATTTCACCGCTCTCGCGTGGCGGAGGAGTAAGTGGTGGTGGTGGCGCTATCTGTGAAATACTGCGTGCAAAATGCGGCAGTGCATTGTTGTTATTATTCAATGTATTGGGACTAGTGGTGTTGTTGTTGTTGGGCGACATCTGTGCTCCAGCAAATGAATTTAAAGATACATAGGAAGGATTATTATTTTGTCCGACAAAGAGCGCGCCAGGCGTTGGCTTCTGGAAGGGCACATAAGTAATGCCATCATCGGTTTTGAAATTTTGCAGTGAAAAGTTATCATCCTCAAAACCTTCTTCGAGATTGCGTGACAAACGCTCATTGGACATTTGTGTATACTTAATATCGGGTCGGTGTACATTGGTCATGGAGCCACCATTACCGACGGCGACGGCATTGCCATTAAGATTAACAGCGCTGCCATTATTAATGAAGCTACTATAACTCGTTGATTTGGGTGGTTTGGGTTTGGCGTGTATGCGTGCGAAGTGACCACCACCAACGCCGCTGCCTATACTACCGTTATTATTATTATTGTTATTCACATAGTTAGTATGATTATTTGACTTGTTGTTGGTTTTATTGTTGCCACTGTTATTGCTGAAATTATTGTTTATGCTACTACTCAAACTGAACTGGCTATTGCTGAGCGGACTGAGCGTCGCTTGTGACGAAGCGGACGTCAAGCCTCGAGTGCCTACACCATGACACCCACCACCACCAACACTAAAACTTCCCGTACCCATAAGACCCGCCTGCCCAATGCCGCGCACGCTTTGTGATAAATTTAAATTAGAATTTTGTAGCGAGGCGTAAGAAAGCGACGAAGTTGTATTGTCGCCACGCGATGATGAATTTGGCGTGCCAACAAATTGTTGTTGTTGCTGCTGATATGTTATACCATTTGCTCTAAACTGTCGGCGGTTACTATTCGTATATAGCTGATCTGCTTTGGCGGTGCTATCGTCATAGTAATGCTGTTGGGCTGCATGCGCCGCCGCTGCGCTATGAGTTTGTGGCAGCGATTGTTGACGTTGCAACAAATCTGTCACCAAAATGGTATTACTCGTCGATGAGCTTATCTTATTGCTACTTTTTGGACTGTAGAGTATACGTGTTAGCGTACTTGTTTTACTTGAGTTGAATGTGTTGCTGTTGCCATCGAAGCCACCGCCGCCGCCACGTGACTTTTTAAATGCGCCACTACCAACACCAACACCGCTTTGGCTATTGCTACGACTGCGACTATTGCTTTGACTTTGACTATGACTATGGTTGTGACTGTTGTTGTTGCTGATGCTGTTTGTGTGTATTAGAAATGTGTTACTGTTAAAATTATTATTTGTTTGCTGTTGATGAAATTGTTGCTGCAGTTGCTGTTGTTGCTGCATATGAATTTGGTGGTGGTTGTTATTGTAACTATTATTAAGTGCTTGGTGATGGTTATTTTGATTTTGATGTTTATTTGAGAGCAATGTAGCGCTAGCGCTTGCCGAGGTCGGTATGCTGCTGTAGCTCACGTACATTGGATGGACCACCGTGTGCTGGGGACTCTTGGCGTCGCCATTCACGAAATCGACTGTAAACCAAAGAATTTAAATTGTTGTAGTTCGGCTTGATTGCTGACAAGTGATTTTTATTTATTTTTTGTTTAACATTAATTATCTTAGTTATGGTTAATTTTAATATTTTTATAATTTTTGTCTTTAATTATTAGCTGAAATTTCCAATAATTCTTTCGTTTAAATTTTGAAGAAAAAAAAACTTACAAAATTTTGTTTTTTATTTGTGGGCTTGCACAAAAAAAAAAAATATAAAAGAAATTATAATTAAAAAGTTTGATGATTTTTGGTTTAATTGTGTGACATTTTTTTTCTTTTCATTTTTTATTTGAAATATTTCTTTTGTTTTTTTGTGAATATGTAATGTTTATGTTTGTTGTGAATAGGTAATGTGTTAGATATATGTATATAACTAAGTTGACTATTTAATGATATTTATATGTATATGATATAGTAAATATGTAGATACATGTGAGTTTGGCATAAGGAACATTCAATACATACAACATATATATGTACATACAAACATTACAAAAATACACGCATACAATTAAAAAATGTATGATTTGAATGTACAATGACATTTTTTTCTTTTTTTTATGAATGTGAGATCGATGAAAAACAATTAACACAACACAAACATTTTTTTACAAAAACAAACAGTACTTGCAGTATGGTTTGCCAAGGAGAGATTGGCCTGTTTTAGATTGATAATAATAATAATCTCTGAGAAACTCAAAGACAAATTTGAGTGAAGGGTTAATGCAGTCAAAAAATACCATCTATTTTTGTGTGTATTAGTTTAAAAAAAGCTTAAAAACTTTATAAAATTAAACAACTTTTTCAGCAAAAAGAGAAGCTGAAGGGACTTTGGAGACTTAAAATATTTGAGTGCAACTTACTCTCTGGATACATTTTTATACTCAGTTGAGCAGAGCTCACAGAGTATATTAAGTTTGATTGGATAACGGTTGGTTGTACATATATAAAGGAATCGAGATAGATATAGACTTCCATATATCAAAATAATCAGGATCCAGAAAAAATTTGATTGAGCCATGTCCGTCCGTCCGTCCGTCCGTCCGTCCGTCCGTCCGACCGTCCGTCCGTTAACACGATAACTTGAGTAAATTTTGAGGTATCTTGATGAAATTTGGTATGTAGGTTCCTGAGCACTCATCTCAGATCGCTATTTAAAATGAACGATATCGGACTATAACCACGCCCACTTTTTCGATATCGAAAATTTCGAAAAACCGAAAAAATGCGATAATTCATTGCCAAAGGCGGTTAAAGCGATGAAACTTGGTAGATGGGTTGACGTTATGACGCAGAATAGAAAATTAGTAAGATTTTGGACAATGGGCGTGGCACCGCCCACTTTTACAAGAAGGTAATTTAAAAGTTTTGCAAGCTGTAATTTGGCAGTCGTTGAAGATATCATGATGAAATTTGGCAGGAACGTTACTACTATTACTATATATGTGCTAAACAAAAATTAGCAAAATTGGATGAAGAACACGCCCACTTTTTCCCTCACTAGGGTAGGCACCTTGTCGTTGGTGTGAGGGCTTAGCCGAACTCCATAGCGCCCGACTATGAGGCGGAGCTGTTTAGGACTGACATCTACGCCGTTTCGCCTCATAGGAGGGCGGCGGGATGTCGGTGACCAAGAACTGCCAACCCCTAATCCAGGGTGTTATGCGGACCGTGCCTATTGGACGATTTGCAGCCAGGGGATAAATTCGGCTGTATTCGAACGGAGCCTTCCCGATACCGGGCCATCTCGGGAAGTATTTATGGCCTTACCGCAGTAAGGGGCGCTGCTGTGGCGGACGGTTCTTTCCCCGTATATAATACTGGACCGCTGAGCCCGCCTTGTCGGGCAGGTGGTCGTACGACCAAGATGAACAACTCATTACCTGAACGTAATAAGGAGGATGTAAAGAGGAGGACTGAGTCGCAATCCAGGGACGACAAATACGAATTAAGCGATGCGTCGGACTCGGGGAGCGAGAGTAGTGCTGATTCAATGAACTCCGTGTTGGAGAAGCACACAAATGAAAACGGAGTAGAAGAGTGGAGAAGGGTACGGAGCAGAGGAAGTAAAAGAGCTCTCTCGCAGTACCGTGCAGAACTAAGAATTGTACAACGCTTGGGAGCAGTGGTCGACCCAACAGAAGTGGAGATCGAGCGCTTGGAATGGGCCGATGAAGCGGTAGAAGTAGGTCGAAGGCAGTTCAAAAGGTTTGCTGCGAGAAACCCTCGGTTCTGCAACCGGTACGAGGAGGAAGAAGCGTCGAATGGCAGAATGAAGAGGCAACGTTCGGCAGAAGGCGACAAGCCTGCTTTCAAGAGGCAGAAAGGACCCAGTCCTAGAGCCGCGAGGCAGGGCAGTCGCATAGACAAGACAAGTAGGCCCAAAGCTGTAAGACAGATGGGTTCCAATAGCGAGGTAGCAACTACCTCGAAAGCTGCCAGTCAGAGGGAAGTTCCAACTACGGAAGTAGGAGATAAGCCAAAGGGAGATAACGCTAAGACTCCGGCTTTCTCGGAGGCGCTAAAGGGAGTTAACGCGAAGACTCCGGTGTTCTCGGAGGTTCCAAAGGGAGATAACACTAAGACTCCTGCTTTTCCCGAGAAGATGAGTGATGCGGCAAAGCAGTCACTGACTGTGGCGCTGGTTGATCGTAGCAGTCCGTTCGGACAAATGACTACTGAAAGGTGAAGATCTGTGGAAAGGGAGCTTATTAGCTTAATGCTTAAGATGATGCGGGAACAACCAAGTAAGCCCCTTCCAACCGTTGATTCGGGGGGATGGTATAATGGTGTGAAGATGATAGCGTGCGACAACATCGCGAGCTTGCGGTGGCTGGAGGAAGTCGTTCCAAACCTCCAAAGGCAAGGCACGAACGCGCGGTTTGAGGTGGTGGATAAAGCGCAAATCCCCACGGTACCAAAAGTTAAGGTATGGATACCATGCGTGATGAAGTCGGAGGATACACTGCGACTTCTGCAGAATCAGAATCCGAACATACAGACACAGGATTGGAAGGTACTTACTGTATCTCGGCCTACCGAGGATGGTCAGTTCTACATCTTCCAAATAAACAAGCAGGCGGAGGATATTTTGTACACGCAGCTTGGCAAAATGTCCTTTGGCACTGGCAAAATTTACATGCGACTCAGGAAAAGAAGTCCCGAGGATAAAAATCCTACCACGCTGGAAGTGGGCGAAGTCGAAAAGGACCTCAGAAGCCTAAGGGAAAAAAGACAGGTGGAGGTCCCCGACGTCACCACGAACGTGCTAGAAGAGGACCAAACGCTAAATGGTGCTGTGACTCGCACAGAGGAACACACGGCACAACATTCACGAGGGGCTGAAGGGCGCCTCGAATACTCTAAACCAAAAGGGCAAGAGGAGGACGACGACGTCAAGACGAAGGTGCTGGAGGGGGACAAACAGCCCAATGGTGCTGCGAGTCCTACAGATAAACCTCCAACACAGTAAAGTGGCGTCGAGCGAACTCCTCCTAACCCTTGAGGAGGGTTCGTTTGACGTGGCGCTGATCCAGGAGCCGTGGCTCTCATCGGGAGGAAAGGTTTCTGGACTTAGCGCGCGCGGGTTTGGCGTTTACTACGCACAAACGGAAGGACGGGTGCGAGCTGTAGTAATGGTAAGGAAACAGCTGCATTCATATATGCTGCCTAATTACACCACCGAGGATCTCGTAGCGGTGGCCGTTGAGCAAAAGAATAAGCAGGCATTTATCCTGGCGTCCTGCTACATGGCCCATGCTGCGGAGGTTCCACCGATGGAGTGCAAAAGGCTAGTACAGGAGGAAGGGCGCAAAGGGCGGTTGGTCATAGGCGCAGATGCAAATGCGCACCACAATCCGTGGGGAGGAGCAGATACGAACGAGAGAGGCGAATCTCTATTTTGTTACATCCTGCAAACCAATTTGCAGATAGCCAACAGGGGAAATGTTCCTACATACATTGGTCCAATATCCAGCAATGTTCTGGATATTACATTGAGCTCCGAGCGTGATATATCAAGGTATGATTGGATGGTTCTCGATAGACCATCCTTCTCCGACCATGCGTATATAAGCTTCAGCATCCCACTAAAGAGGGTAGAGAAGGGAGGAACCTTTAGAAACCCTAGGGCAACGAATTGGACTAAATTCCAGAAACATGTAGAAACGAAACTGGGACAACCCAAAGAGGTTGCTAATGTAGAGGAACTGGAGGAGTCGAATGAATTCCTAACAAGGACGCTTATGACTGCGTATAACAAAGCTTGCCCTCTAAGAAAATTCAGAGGAAAAGCAAAGCCGCCATGGTGGAGCAATGAGCTGAGTCTTCTAAGAAGACAGGTAAAAGAAATGTTTAAACTCGCAAAGACCGCGGAAAGCGAAGCGTGTCGGGACGAGTACAGGGATCTACTGAGGATCTACAAGCGTGAAATTACCAGGGCGAAGAGAAACTCATGGAAAAGTTTCTGTACGGACATAGAGTGCTCCAGTGAAACAGCACGGTGGAAAAAAGTCCTAGCAAAGGGAAACATAGTCCAGGGACTAATAAAGAAAGAGAACGGGGTATGGTCACGTGATAGTGAGGAATCCCTTGAGGTTCTTCTCGATACACATTTCCCATCGGGAGACGGTTTAGAAGAACCAGCAGACATCACTCACACTTCGATCACGGAGCTAGTGGTGCCGGGCTTGGTGACCGATACCAAGATCGAGTGGGCAGTGAAGACGTTTTCTAAGTTTAAATCGCCGGGCCCAGATGGTATATTCCCGGCCATGCTACAAGTCTCAAGTAGGGCGGTCGTGGAATGGCTTCAAATAATATTCGATGGGTACATAAGACTGAATCATGTACCGCACTCTTGGAGAACTGCTCGTGTAGCTTTTCTACCAAAGGCGGGGAAGATCGGTCACGTGTATCCCAAAGACTATAGACCCATTAGCTTAACATCATTTCTGCTCAAAACCTTTGAGAGGCTGATAGATGTGTACATAAAGTCCAACGTGGATGAAAAGCTGCTCTCCACAACACAGCATGCGTACACCAAAGGCAAGTCGGTAGACACCGCATTGCATAGGGTGGTAATAAGCATAGAGAAATCCCTGGAATATAAGGAGTATGCTCTAGGAGTCTTCTTGGACATTGCCGGGGCTTTCAATAATGTTGCAAAATGGGCGATTATGGATGGTCTTAATTACATTAAAGTACATCCTGCCTTAATCAGATGGATCGGCTGCATGTTAAATTGCAGGAAGATTACATCACAATGGGGATTGTACGAGGCCACGAAATCAGTGGACAGGGGCACGCCGCAGGGAGGGGTGCTATCACCTCTGCTGTGGAGACTGGTCATCAACCAACTGCTCAGGCAATTCGATGAGGGAGCCGTAAAACTTACGGCTTACGCAGATGACGTTGCAATTGTCATAAGTGGAAAATGCCTTCCAACGATTAGTTCTTTGATGGATCGGGCGCTTCGGGATATTCATACCTGGGCATCTAATGTCGGGCTGAAAGTCAATGCGGAGAAGACGGATATGGTCTTGTTTACAAAGAGGTACAAGGTCCCAAATTGGACCAGGCCTAAGTTAGGAGCGGTGACCTTACAGGAGAAACCTTGCACAAAATATCTAGGAATCATCCTAGACAGTAAGCTGTCATGGAAGCTCAACGTGGAGGAGAGGGTCAAGAAGGCCTCAACGGCACTCTATGCATGTAAAAGAATGCTGGGGTGTACGTGGGGCCTATCGCCCTCTCTTTCTCATTGGGTTTTTACAGCGATTGTAAGCCCTATTCTATACTATGGAGTTCTTGTTTGGTGGAAAGCCACACAAAAAACAACATACCTCAAAAAATTAGAGGGGGTATGCAGACTATCGATGCTTTGCATTACGGGAGCCCTGAAAACAACCCCGACGGCTGTACTGTATGCCATTCTGCACATTCCACCTGTAGACCTGGTAGCAAAGAACAAAGCGTTAACGACCGCAACCAGGCTCGATGCTTCGGGGCAGCTTGAGCGCCGACCATATGGCCATAGTAGTATAGCGTCCTCAGTCACAAGACGAACAGACTACATGATTCCCTACCTGCACTTTGAGGGAGATCTTAAGGCCACAATAGAGGTGGACGGTTGGCGCAAGGGTGCGCAAATGGCGGACGAGGCGATACATGTGTACACCGATGGTTCCAAAATAGTGGAAGGAGTAGGGTCTGCGGTATACTGCGCTGATCTGGAATTAAGCAGATCCTACAGGCTGCCGGATTACTGTAGCGTTTTCCAAGCGGAAATATTAGCCGTAACCAAAGCAGTAGAAACCCTGGAAGAGAATAGCTTAAGCTGCAACCGTGTTAACTTTTATATTGACAGTCAAGCAGCAATTAAGGCAATAATCTCGCATAGCACAGCATCTAAATGCGTGTTAGAGTGTAAGCAGTCTCTGGAGAGAATCGGGACAGGGAGAAGCATACATCTATATTGGGTCCCAGGGCATATGGGAATAGATGGGAATGAAAAAGCGGACGAATTAGCTAAAAAGGGCGCATCCCTTGAAGCTTGCTCCGTAGACGTCCCAATTAGATTGGGCGAGATTAAGCGAAGGCGAGAGGTGCACATGATCGACCAAGCAGAAAAGGCGTGGGTTCAAGCGCGGGGCTGTAAAGTGTCGAAGATTATGTGTAGGTCTTACAACCTTAGACTAACACAGTTGCTTCTATCATTAAAAAGAGAGGACTGTAGACTCATGACGGGTATTCTGACTGGACACTGCCTTCTGGCGTCACATGCCTTTAAATTAGGCTTGGTCAGTGATAGCAGGTGTAGGAAGTGCGGGTTGGAGGAGGAAACGATCGAGCACGTTCTGTGCTCGTGCCCTGCACTTGCCAGGCTAAGACTCCAGCTATTAGGAGTGATACAGCTGTCAGATCTAGAATCAGCAAGTGGCTTAAGTCCTAGGAAGCTTCTAGTATTTGCCAAGAGGACGGAGTTATTTTATAACATAGGTCCTGGTTTTTGATAGGGTTTTTCAGTTTGGTCGTTAAAACAAACTTCTGGTAACACTACGGACTCAATCAGTCTATGTGAGGTCCTCATGGACCGGCCAGTTCAACCTACCTACCTACGCCCACTTTTTAAAAAAAATTTTTTTTAAATTCAAATTTTAACAAAAAATTTAATATCTTTACTGTATATAAGTAAATTAAGTCAAAATTCAACTTCAGTAATGATGTGATGCAACAAAATACAAAAATAAAAGAAAATTTCAAAATGGGCGTGGCTCCGCCCATTTTCATTTAGTGTGTCTAGAATACTTTTAATGCCATAAGTCGAACAAAAATTTACCAATCCTTTTGAAATTTGGTAGGAGCATAGATTCTATGACGTTAACTGTTCTCTGTGAAAATGGGCGAAATCGGTGGAAGCCACGCCCAGTTTTTATACACAGTCCACTGTCTGTCCTTCCGCTCGGCCGTTAACACAATAACTTGAGCAAAAACCGATATATCTTTACTAAACTTAGCCCACGTACTTATCTGAACTCACTTTATCTTGGTATAAAAAATGGCCGAAATCCGACCATAACCACGCCCACTTTATCGATATCGAAAATTACGAAAAATTAAAAAAATGCCATAATTCTATACCAAATACGAAAAAAGGGATGAAACATGGTAACTGGATTGGTTTATTGACGCAAAATATAACTTTGGAAAAAACTTTGTAAAATGGGTGTGACACCTACCATATTAAGTAGAAGAAAATGAAAAAGTTCTACAAGGCGAAATCAACAGCCCTTGGAATCTTGGCAGGAATACTGTTAGTGTTATTGAATATATAAATAAATTAGCAGTACCCGACAGATGATTTTCTGGATCACCTGATCCACATTTGGTCGATATCGCGAGAACGCCTTCACATATACATCTAAGGGCCACTCGCTTTGAAAACCCTCATCAATACCTTTAATTTGATATCCATATCGTACAAACACATTCTAGAGTTAACCCTGGCCCATCCTAATGGCGATATCTCGAAAAGGCGTGCACCTATAGACCTAATGCCCACTCCCTCTTAAAATGCTCAGTAACACCTTTCGTTTGATACCCATATCGTAAAAACATTCTAGTCACCCCTGGCCCACCCTAATGGCGATATCTCGAAAAGGCGTCCACCTATAGACCTAATGCCCACTCCCTCTTAAAATGCTCAGTAACACCTTTCGTTTGATACCCATATCGTACAAACATTCTAGAGTCACC
Source organism: Eurosta solidaginis (assembly GCF_040869045.1). Classification (NCBI taxonomy): domain Eukaryota; kingdom Metazoa; phylum Arthropoda; class Insecta; order Diptera; family Tephritidae; genus Eurosta; species Eurosta solidaginis. Next base: position 180,775,384 of record NC_090321.1, read on the forward strand.
CCTGGCCCACCCTAATGGCGATATCTCGAAAAGGCGTCCACCTATAGACCTAATGCCCACTCCCTCTTAAAATGCTCAGTAACACCTTTCGTTTGATACCCATATCGTACAAACATTCTAGAGTCACCCTTGGTCAACCTTTATGGCGATATCTCGAAAAGGCGTCCACCTATAGAACTGAGGATTACTCCCTTTTAAAATACTCATTACCACCTTTCATTTGATACCCATATCGTACAAACACATTCTAGAGTCACCCTGGCCCACCCTAATGGCGATATCTCGAAAAGACGCCCACCTATAGACCTAATGCCCACTTTCTCTTAAAATGCTCAGTAACACCTTTCGTTTGATACCCATATCGTACAAACATTCTAGAGTCACCCCTGGCCCACCCTAATGGCGATATCTCGAAAAGGCGTCCACCATACACCTAGTGCCCACTCCCTCTTAAAATGCTCAGTAACACCTTTCGTTTGATACCCATATCGTAAAAACATTCTAGAGTCACCCTTGGTCCACCTTTATGGCGATATCTCGAAAAGGCGTCCACCTATAGAACTAAGGATTGCTCCCTTTTAAAATACTCATTACCACCTTTCATTTGATACCCATATCGTACAAACACATTCCAGAGTCACCCCTGGCCCACCCTAATGGCGATATCTCGAAAAGGCGTCCACCTATGGACCTAATGCCCACTCCCTCTTAAAATGCTCAGTAACACCTTTCGTTTGATACCCATATCGTACAAACACATTCTAGAGTCACCCCTGGCCACCCTAATGCCGACATTTCGAAAAGGTGTTCACCTATAGACCTAATGCCCACTCCCTCTTAAAACGCTCAGTAACACCTTTCATTTGATTCCCATATCGTACAACTAGAGACACCCCTGGTCCACCTTTATGGCGATATCTCGAAACGGCGTCCACCTAGGGAACTAAGGATCACTCCTTTTCAAAATACTCATTAACAGCTTTCATTTGATACCCATATCGTACAAACATATTCTAGAGTCACCCCTGGTCCACCTTTATGGGGATTTCTCGAAAAGGTGTTCACCTATAGAACTAAAGCCCATTCCCTTTTAAAATACTCATTATCACCTTTCATTTGATACCCATATCGTACAAACACATTCTAGAGTCAGCCCTGGTCCACCTTTATGGCGATATCCCTAAATGGCGTCCATCCATAGAACTATGGCCTACTCTCTCTTAAAATACTCTTTAATACCTTCCATTTGATACACATGTCATACAACCACATTCCAGGGTTACCCTAGGTTCATTTTCCTACATGGTGATTTTCCTTATTTTGTCTCCATAGCTCTCAACTGAGTATGTAATGTTCGGTTACACCCGAACTTAGCCTTCCTTACTTGTTTTTTTTTAAAAATGAGATAAAAGGGTTAGTATATTATTTGTAAGTAGCAAACAATAAATGAAATTGATGCCCAGCAAAAACTATTAATGTGCTTATTTACATACTGAAGTGATGTGATAATTCATAAATAAAACACGTTTTATTATAAACAAATGTAATTCAAGATATTGGGTTTTTTTTTTAATTTTATGATATGAGAAAATAACCGCCTTATGAGGTCATGTTTAGCGCTATAAAACTACTTACTAAGATGAAAGTGATTTACTGTTCTCACTTAGAAACGAATTACTATAATTGAGCTGTTAGATGAACAAAATATTTTTGAATATTTCCTCAAAAAACTACATTTGTTTACAATGAAATGTGCAATGCTATGAATGCAACTAACTTTTATTTACAAAATGAGGCATGCAGTATTTGGCGGGGACAAAGAATATAACAGAAAACTGAAAAGCGTCGTAATAGATTTGAAATGAAAAATTTTTACATTAAGAAAACATTCCGGAATTTAAAAACATTCGACCAAATTTATTTCTACCGTTAATAAACCTTCATGATGATAAAGTCATTATCTTCCGTTGAAAAATAATAGATTTTTCTGGCCTTACTCTCTGTCCTCACCAAAATATCTATATTTATATTTACATATATATTTAATTTCAATTTGAAATACATTATTATCTTGGTATGAGTGGGTGCGTATTCAATGTTTGTTAAAAGAAAAATTTTAAAACAAATGAATTTAAAAGTGAAACCCACAAGCAAATATTTCTTTGGAAACTATTTGAGAGTTGTTTTTAATTACATAAATATTAAAATTAATACATACATATGTATATTTCTTAGTATATTTATTAATATGTAACTATATTTATAAGAATACTACAATAAATACTGTTTACGTCTTGAGGTTTTAAAATTTTTTTATACTAAGAATTGCGCAATATGTTCATTTAAAGGCAGTTGGCGAAATATATGTGCTTCTCTATTTTTCCTGCTCTTCGGATTTTGAATTTTTGTTTGATCCTAAAATTGATAGGTGGGCACTGAACAATAAATACATATTATTTCATTGGTTTAAATTTGTAAATATTTCATTTATTTACACCAGCGAAGAAATAGCAATTTTTTTAAATTTGATCAATCAATTCTCTTATTTTTATTCACGATATTTTAAGAAAAAGCTTCTATAAATTTTGTAATTGAAACTAAGCAAGTCAATCTCAAAACGTTTTCGAGAAAATTAAAAAAAAATGTAAACTTTTTATTTGGGGTTCTCGGAACTTTTTTGAGTATGAAGTTTTGTAGCCCAATCAATTTTAGTCTAACAAAGCATAAATTATAGTACTCTCGAAATTCGCATTGATTTTTCAAAATTTTTTTAAAGGGTGTGTATCTCATTTCCTATGGTGGAGAAATGAAAACATCTTCGCAAAATTATTATTAAAAATCAATGGGAATTTCGATAGACCAATAATTTGTAGGAAAATTGATTGGGCTACAAAACTGCATACTTAAAAAAAAATTAGAGAACTCCAAATAAAAAGTTCGAAATTTTCATAAAAATTTCTCGACGTTCGAGTTTTTTCAAAAACGTTTTTGAGATAGGTTTGGATGGCTGCGGTTATAAAATATATTAAAATTTTTTACAAAATATAGAAAATAAAAAAAAAACAAAGAAATTTGAAAGGAATTGCCGGTGTTATTTTTTGCTCGCAGCTGTATATACTGCGGCTCAGTGTTGTAACGACTTGGTAAATGTATACCAGCGGAGAAGGAGATTATTAATTCCGATGTAGTCTCGATTATTTCGAAAACACTGCTGGAAATAATACCGCAAATATCCTGAAAAAATATTCGCCAAATTATAATGCAAACAATATGAAAATAATCTGAAGATTATCCGGAAAAGTACCGAAATTATCTTGAAAACAAACCCAAAATGTTCAAGAGATGGTACTGAAATCTTCCCGAAAGCTATATCTATCCCGAATACAATACCGGAACTGTACCATAACGGTCTTGAAAAATAGCCGGAATGATCTCGAATATTTCCGAAATCAATTTGGAAATGATGTGGAGATAACCCCGACATGATCCCAAAGTACTTCGGACTTCCAAACACCTTTCAGATCCAAAAATATTATTGTAAAAGTATCTATATTTTCCAAAATTGTTCGGCTTATATTTATATGACTTTCATACTGAATATTATTGGTCAAAGTCAATAAATATAAAGCTAAAGCGATAAAAAAAATTAAAAGGTAACGGTTCTCAAGGAGCATGGAACCCCAAGAGCAAGTATACGCTGCCTCAGTTTTTTTTCCATCAAACCTTCTGGCAGTGATGCATGATTATCTTACACAACTTTCGTCAAATAAATTTGTATCACATACATATGTTAGCATATCAATTACCTTTACCATTTACCCATCACGAGCCCTCACTTATTCGGCGATTATATGCGTTTTGTTCAAAAATTTTATAAAATTCATACCAGTGTTTGCACATAGTTTGCAAATTTTTCTCATTTGCTTTATGTACGTAGAACAGCGCACGTGCAGTGCATAAAAGAAAAAAAAAAACACCTAAAAAAAGTCATTGTCAGTGAAACATCGAAAAGGTGCACAAAAACTTGTTGAGGTCCTGTTACTTGTATGTATGTCAAGGTTTTTAGTAGTGAATATGAAGTAGGCGCATCACGCCTCCTTGCGCACATTTAATGTTTTCTTTTGACTGAACTTTTACTTGTAATCGCACATTTTTTTTCAATATTTCTTTGAACTATTTCTACATAGTTTTCTTTTCCAAATTTTATTTAGCTTTGGTTTTTTTTTTTTGGCACAAATTTTGCCGTTTCTTTTTCTTTTTAATTGCTATCGCTTGACATTTTCCACTCTGTATAGCTACTTTTTCTTACTTGAATCGGAAACCTGCGATTTCACTTCCGGGCTTTTGTTTACTTGCCGAAAGCACAAAGGCTTAAAAGCTGTGAATATTCAGTGACTTTTTATGCATGTGTAGTAGTTATACACACATGAATAGTATTAGTGTATGCATTTGTATTTATTTGTATGCGTTTTAAGCCAAGTCAGGCCTGCATTGCCTTTTTCTTGTACAGAAGCCCCTTATATTTATAACAGGCGCACAAAAACAGTCGTATAAATCTGATCTAAAATACAGTTTCATAATACCCTGTAAGAAACTAAATTGAAATTTCTACACTCATAAACTTGGACCGAGAGCCACGCGCATGCAATAAAAAAAAAATACAAATTATAATAATTTTGTCTTTACTTAGTGAGATCTGACTCAGAGCTCATTAAAAAAAATAAGCTAAAAAATTAGTTGTCATATATAAGCTAAAGTCGAGTTTCGCTGTTATTCTTTTTGCCATGGAAATTTTCGTATGCCGTAAAGTGGGATAAAGTGCTTGCATTTTTTCAAGGGAGACCGGGGCAGGTGGACTGAGGTGTTAGCTCGGCAATGGCATTGAACCTGGATGTTATACATCACAACACCTCAAAAGAGACAGTGGGAGGAAGGGGTTTTAAAAAAAATACGACGATAAAAGACAGTGGAAAAAAAGATAAAGGGAGAAATAACGGAAACAGGAAGCTAAAGGCAGCATGAGTGTTGGAAACGTCGTGATCCGCCGATTACACCGAAGGTCCTTAAAGAAAAGTTTTTCTTAGCGGGGGGAAACTATTCGAGTGTGTTTCTGTGCCATGAAAAGCTTCTCGATATTGCCATGATAGCTCGGCAATGGCATTGAACTTGGATGCTATAACTCACAACAACTCAAAAGAGACAGTGGGAGGAAAGGGTGTTAAAAGAAGTACGGCGATAAAAGACAGTACAAAAAATGTAAAGGGAGAAATACCGGAATAACGAAAAGCTAAAGACAGCATGAGTGTTGGAAACGTCGTGACCCGCCGATTATCACCGAAGTTTTTCTTAGCGGGCCGCCCCTCGGCAGTGATTTGGAAAACTATCCGAGTGTGTTTCTGTGCCATGAAAAACACCTCGGTGAAAATGCATCCGCATTGCAGATACCGTTCGGAGTCGGCATAAAGCATGTATGGGACCTACAATTTTTATGCAAAATTAAATGGAGCACAACGCCAATTAGAAGAGAAGCTCGGCATAAATCTCTTTGGATGTTAATTGTTCCAAGTATTTAATTTTAATTTTTCAAGTAAACCAAGGTTCGGGCAGGAAGCTTGCTCCGAGTATTCTTAACAGGCTAGAAATTATGTAACAAAGATATTAAAGAGCTTCTTAGTAGTTTATCTATAGTGAAACCGGAAAAGTAAATAGTTTGGCTCGAACTGGAGCTCAAGGTCTTAACAATCTATTTTTTTTTTTTTTTGACATTATTATTGTTTCACATTATTATCATATTATTATTATTAATTGTATTAGACCTGGTTTACATATAGCGAGATTATTTTCATATTCGTACTTAACTCCAAATCGTTAGTTATATAACTAGATTTGCCATATAGATTTTTTCTTCGATAATCGGTAATTATGAACAAGATTTAGAGATGCGGTTTTTTTGTTTTCAAAGAAAAATATAATAAAAGTCCCACCTCTAGAGTGTAATCTCTATTTGGAAGCACAAAATAAAAAGTAAACGTGAAAATTTGACAGAAAATAATCTAGTTCCCAGGGATGGAACATATTGTGACGAATATTTTCATCACTAAACGATACTACTATCACTAGGCCGATACTAAGCAGCCACTCGTATTTACGTAAACAAATCAATCATCATGTACACACATACATACAAGGTAGCAGAGAGATACTCACAAACAAAAGTAATCATCGGCCGAACTAGTACTCAGTTATGCACACGCATATGGCTACAAATTACAAATATACATGTATATAGCTGGTAAACAAGCATGAAGTTCACGAAATTACTAGACCTTAGGAGAAATGGGTGAACGAAGAAACCGAGAGTATAAAAGCAGAGCAAGCTGAGGCATGACTAAGTAGTTTGATTTAAACACGCAATTAGTTGTGAAGTAAGAGTTATTGTGAAGTACACTCAAAGTAGTATAATAGAGACCATTTTACATTATTTCATATTGGAGTTATTCATTCAATAGTTTAGGGTTTCGAACGTTAGCAGAAGCTGTAAAATAAGCGGAGTTTTCCTAAATTCGTTATACATTAACGATTTATTGTAGATTAAGGCATGTGTAAACGTGGTCTTAGAATAGAAGAAGAAGTTTTCTTACAGCTGCAAAAACAGCGCTGTTAGACCTATTTCGAGAGTAGCTACGCGTCAAATGGTTAACAACCTGGTGGTCTGTGTTTCTCTTAAAACCATATTTATACTTCGTGTAAGCAACCGTTCCATTCCAGAGTTGTGGCATCTGTTGTTAAGACGCTTTGAATGAAGAACTCTTTTCACTTTCACGTGTTCTTGGAAATGCTAATAATTATTGGTGTTTGTGGGCCTGTTAAACTGTGGATTTATTTCGAGCTAGTAGACTTAACAATAATATAAAAACCAATTACGAATTAATTCTATCTCAAACAAATTGGGACTTGAGCTGGTGCTTGTGATATCCGGGTAACGAAAAGTTCTAATATGAAATGGTGGCCATGGAAATTTTAATTTAAAAGTTAAGTTTATTGATTTAAAGGGGAAGGGGGAGGGGATTGTAGTAGAAAGTATGAGAACGAGTGTGGGAGAGAAGGGGCGATGGAGAGCAATGGTGAGAGGGAGGGAGGGAGAGAGAAAGGCAGAGGGGAAGTGGGAGAAAACGGAGAGGGATAGGAAGATGACGAGCTTTGTATCTTTTTGCAAATCTTATCTTATAGTCAGCTACCTTCGTTTTCAATGCAACCAGTTTACCGTTTAAGTAATACGATCTTAAAGTGCTAGTTTGTTGGAGCCATACAAAAATTAATCGTTTGTGCTTAAAACTGAGTGATGTCGTCTATCTAAGCTTATGCCAAAACTGTATTTTGTTTAACACAGTAATGCTAAACTTTTGCAAATCGTTATTCGCCCTGTTGAGTTCGCCGATTGTGAATATTATGTTCCAGCCCATATTCGCACATTTGTTAGCTGAAAATTTAGGTCACTCATACGCCGTGTAGAACGAAAACCCTCATCTGCAGATACATACATAGTATATACGATGAAAGAATTTACTTAAGGGAAAAGATAGTGATAATTTGAGCAAGTACAAAATATAGTCAGATAATTAAAACAGTGATTGAAAATGCTGTATTACTCTGGAGTTTTTTTTGCTGCTCTAGCTCGGAACAATAAGAGAGCATAAAGCAGAGCCGTACCATCTTTTGCCTGCTACGAGTTACGTCGTGTTTAAGAGCGGGACAAATAGTCAAATAAAAACTCCATATGAAATGCTATTTGAAGTGGAGCGAGAGCAGAACTTCGAATTTTATCGCGCTACTACTTTTCTACAACATTTTTTTAATGGACGTTGTGGCAGCGCGCTGCCCTCAAGTGACCCAATGAAACCAGGCTAATCCTCTTCACGCAATCGATTTACATCTCTCGATCTAACTGCTGCTTGCGGTAGATGACTTCACTGATCCTCTTCACAACTCTGCACGGGCCTTCCCAACTGCACCAAAATTTGGATGAAACACCTTTCCGCCAGTGAGGGTTGTATAACAGTACCAAATCTCCCTCCAAGAAACCTTCCGAATTGTGGTTCTTGTCAAACCTATGTTTCATCTTACTACTCATTACCCTGGTTCATTCCCTCACACTCTGTTGTTTGGCCAATGAACTACTTCGTAGAGCTTGCGCTTGACGGATTGGCTTTGCATAATCATTATCGTTCCGACGCTTCACAACAGTAGTGTGCCCTGGCTTGAAACCACCCTTGCATTCTTTCTGCGAAATTCTTTCCTTAGTTTTAGTGCGTCCATTTGGGTTTGACAATGCCAGTGTTTCTCTCGCAGGTATCTTTGATTTTGCTTTGTTTGGCCCATTCATTCCATCAACTTTTACCTCTGCCTTTCGTGACCTTTGTCGACTCTTCTCCACCAGTACTCCATTACTGCTTAACCCTTTTTCCAAACTGAAGTTAAGTGACACATCCTGGTTCTCATAGCGCATAATGCTTCTCCGCATATCGATGCTGATGTCATGGTCAACTAAGAAGTCCACTCTCCGCCACAACTAATTTGTGTAGAACCATGCCCTTCCCAATTAAGACTTCACAGATCACTGCTCGCAGGACTTGGTTATACTCCCCAGTGACAGTACGGAACCTTGCTCCAGGTAATGGCTTTACTCTCCTGTTGACCAAATCAGATCAAATCAAGGAATGAGATGCGCCCGTATCTACAGTTAGTACACGTTCTTTGCCATTCACATTCCATCTGACGGTAAGACTACTTGATTTCCTTCATATTTTCGATACAGATATCACAGGACATTCAAACCCTGGAGCTAGCTCTCGATCTCTACATTTTACTCGCTCCTGCTCATCCCCTCCAGCTTTGTTATTAAGACCGCCCATGCTGTTGAAACCACTAGGATCAAGATCGCAATGACGTGCAATGTGACCGGGCTTCCTGCATTTGAAGCATTTGGTAACTCTTTCACTCCGCCTTTGCGATCGTTTCAGCGCCTCCAATATTGTGTTCACCCAGTCTGGCCTTTCTACCTCCACACGTCGTGCTTTGAACGCTGGCTTACACAGAAGTGGTGCTGTTTCCTGAATCAGAGCCTGTGATACCGTTTCTGCGAATGTAGGTTTTGGGTTTGCGTATGTCGCTCGATTCGTTTCCACGTCCCGTATGCCATTTATAAAGCTCTGGATTTTTACCCTTTCGGTGTATTCCACGGGTACGTCCGCATTCGCTAAATGTGCCAGCCTTTCAACATCCGACGCAAACTCTTGCAATTTTTCACCAGGCCTTTGGAAGCGGTTCAGTAACTCCATTTGGTATATCTGTCCCCCATGCTCGGTTCCGTATTGTCTCTCTAGAGCGCCAATCAATGCTTCATAATTCTTCCGTTTGTACTCTGGAATTTTCTGCAAGATTTCAGCTGTAGGCCCTTTCAATGCCACGAACAGTGCAGCAACTTTATCTTCAGCATTCCAGTTGTTCACTGCTGCAGTCTTCTCGAACTGTAGTTTAAAGATCTGGAAAGGAACAGAACCGTTGAAAGATGAAGTTTTTACCTTCGTATTACTCGCTGAAGCAGCCGGGCGATTAAGTTGCAATTCCTGTATACGACCTCTCAAAACATCCACCTCTGCCTCGATTTTTTCTTCAAACTGCATTATTTTTTCGTCCATGCGCGTTTCGTGTTTTGATGATATACGCGTCTCTTGTGCTTCTAGTTGTACTGTTATGCGTGTATCTTTTTCTTTCAGTTGTGTTGCCATATGTCTTTTGTTCTTCCAGCTGCGATGAAATTTGTGTTTCCTGTGTTGAATCTTGGCTGTTATACGGTTATCCTGCGTTTCCAGTTGGGATGCTATACTTGTCTTCTGTTCTTCCAGTTGAGATGACATTTGTGACGACATTTCTGAAAGGCGTGCCTCCTGTGCTTCCATATTGGATGTTACTGTCGATGCTTGTGCAGATATTGCAGCCAAAATCGTGTTCAAGTCTGTGCTCGTAACTGTCTGCGATCTTTCGTTTTTCTCTTAAATTTTTGTTGTTTTCTCGTCGCCATCAAGATGAAAGACATACTCTTCCACGTTAATTCCTTCAGCTTCCATTGCCTCTCGTAGTCTTGCCTGAAGTTCGAGTTTATTGCCGGTTGTATTCAATCCACGGCGCGGCTTTTATACTCTTCGGTTTCTTCGTTTGCATATTTCTAGGCGTTTCTATTATTTACTATTTGTTTACCAGCTATAAACTCTCCAGCTATAACTACAGATGCACGTTATAGCTTCGCATATGCGCGTGTATATGTGAGTGATACTTCCATCGTTGATTGCCTACATTTGGGAGTATCTCAGATATATGCATGTGTTTGTGCGTTTCTCTCCGCTGTTTGTATGGACATATGTGTAGACATAATTATTAATTTGTTTACGTATATACAAGTGTTCCAGATTGCTTTATTGTTGTTGTGGCTTTATTTACTTAGTTTCAGATTAGTGATGTGAGTATCACTTAGTGTCACTAATATTCGTCACAATATAATAACTTTTTTTTTTGCTATGGAAAACAACAAAAACAAGAAGCTACAACAGCTCCTTTAAGGCCGAAAAATAAAACCACAATTACAAAAACAACAACATTACATATAATACCGAACAGAGCAAAAAGCATTATTTTCATTTGAGTTTTTATTCTGCTATTTGCTCTGATTTAAAACATGACGTAGCTCGTAGTAAAGCATCAGATATTCTACTGCTTTTTTATGCTGCGGCTCACCTCTATGCTCTGTTCTTGTTCCGAGCCAGAGCAGTACCACAACATATTTTTCGTTGCTATTGCTGCTCTGGTATAGCAAAAAACACTGAATCAAACTCTTTCATCGTTTAGTTCAAAACGCAAAAGCTGTTGCTCCAATAACAAATACAAATATTTCGTCAAGAGAAAATAATTGTGTCTATATCCCTAAAGTATTAAATAGAAACACTTACTCTTGTTACCTAAAATACTTAAGCTACCAACTTAGTAAATAAATTTACTACGTTCCGAGATATTCTTAGCTGCTTGAAAAGTTAACGCCATCAAAAATGAGCTCCTCGCTTTTACCCTTTATTTTCATATACTTGACATTTCGAGTTGGGTGAGATGGCTGCTTGACAGCTAACTACTGCCGCTAGGCTGCTGCCACTGCATTTGATGAGCTTATTATTGTGCATTTGATAATCCACTTCAACAACAACAAAAACAGCAAGGACAGCCCAGAAATAGAACGCAAATAGCCCGCCTGTTACTAGAGAAAATTAACGGCAATGAATAGCTTTCAATTTTCTATGAGCATGAGTATGTATATAATTTGCATGTAGATCTGTAGTTAGCTCCTTTCTGCGTTTGAATTGATTTTCTAAGCAGTATTTTGCTTGTCAGAAAGGCTACATGAATGCGTGTCACACAAAAGCTTAGTAAACATTGCGCAATGTCAATAACTTACGCCAGCTGATATCAGCAAACTTTATACCCTCACATGTGTGGCGCAGTTGGATTTAGTTTTAGATTTGTTTTATGATGCTGTGGCACATAGAAAATCCAATGCCAGTGGCGATGTAAAAATAAATGAATGAAAATATTCAATGGCTGTGTAAACTTTGTTGCTACATTTGTTTGAAATTACATCATATTAAGGGAATGAGAAAGCGAAAACTTTCTAGTTTGTCAGTTTATGTCAATAAGAAGGTGATGCTGTCAATAATGATGATGAATGTTGGCTAAAATGCATCCTTTCAAGGTTATTATCCATGTACGGTTGCATTGACAGTGGCGTAAGGTGGGCGAATTTCAAATAAAAAATTGTTATTTATGTTTTCGTAAAATTTTGGGCAAGTTCCTTTGTTATATTTAAAGTTTTAATTAAGAAAGGATATTTGATATAGCAATTTGTTTTTTTTTTTTTTTTTTTGCTATTGTTACGTGCTATTTTTTACAACTTTTTGAATTTTATTTTAATTGTTTAGCTTGTTTTTTATTGCATTGTGTATTTGTTTTAGTATTTTGTTTAATATAAAAACACATTTTTTTTAAACAAAAAGTCGCAATCTGCCTCAAAATATTGCACAATTTTTAGTAATTATTTTCTACCTATAATAAACTTAAAAAAAAAAGGTTAACAAAATTGTAGTTAAATCAACTTACATCTGTCATCTTCATCGAGGAATATACAACTTATGAATATTGCGCCTAGGATACCAAGTACCTGAAATAAAAAGAATAAAATACATAGAATATGTTAAAATGAATTTTTATAGCTCTTTTAAAAAAAAAACTAATGTTATAAATTATAAATTTAACTCCCTTATTATACTCAGCGTGCTTTGCATACACAGTATGTAAACTTTACCAACATAACGGTTGGTTGTACAGGTATAAAATAATCGAGATAGATATAGACTTTATATCAAAATCATCAGTATCGAAAAAAATTAGATTGAGACATGTCCGTCCGTCCGTCCGTCCGTCTGACAATCCGTTAACACGATAACTTGAGTAAATATTGAGATATCTTCACCAAATTCGGTATACGGGCTTATCTTGACCTAAAATAGATTGGCATTGAAAATGAGTGAAAACGAATGATAACCACGCCCACTTTTTATATATATAACATTTTGGAAAACACAAAGAACCTGATTATTTAGTACGTAATACACCTAGAATGTTGAAATGATGTGTAGACTGATATTGAGACTTTTGATACAAATTTTAAAACAGTTTTGAAAATAGGCGTGGCACTGTCCACTTGTGATAAAATCAATTTTCCAAATATTAATTATATATAAGGCATGTTTTCAAGAAAAATTAACGAAATGTGTTAAGGACCACGCCCACTTTTATATAAAAGATTTTTAAAGGGGTCGTGGACGAATAAAATAAGCTTTATCTTTGCAATAAAGAGCTTTACATCAACTATATTTATTTTCGCAAGTGGAATTATAACAAGAAATGGAAACATTTTTTGAGAATGGGCGTGGCACCACCCCATTTATGACTAAGCAATTTTATATGTCTCGGGCGCCATAACTCCAAGAAAACCTACCGGATCTTGATAAGAATAGCAGAAAATATTTCTAGTAAAAATGGACGGTATTGGTAAAAAAGGACCACGCCTACTTTTACATAAAATAACTTAAAAAGGGTCATAGACGAGGATAATAAGCTATAGTTTAACGAAAATTAGTATTGTATCAATGATATTTCACTTACCAAGTTTTATTGTAAGAGGAAATTGGACGACATTTTTTTTTAAATGGGCGATGCCGCGTGCTATGTAGATAAGTAACTTATCTCAAATGAATTGTACAATTGAAGCTCACGCTGAGTATATAATGTTCGGTTACACCCGAACTTTGACACCCTTACTTGTTTATATATGTTTTAACAAATTTTAAATTTGTTTGCTTAAAATTTTTGCAATCTCTGGCAATTTTAAATATATATTTTTTTTCTTACTTTCAAACTAAAGTTTTGATTTTTTTTTTATATTTTTCTTTCTACGATTTTTTTCTGATTTTCAAATATTTTTCTACAATATTTAATAATAATTTTGTACAAAAGTAGTTTTAAAGATAGATATTCAAGATCTTGAATTTTAGTCGTCTGCTCATCTAATACATTTCTAAATTTTAATGAGTTACAGACGCCTTCACAATGCGCCAACTCTTGGAAAAACCCGCGAAAAAAGAATCGACACACATCACCTCTTCGTCGATTTTGAAGCCGCCTTTAGCAGCACGAAAAGGAGCTGCCTATATGCCGCTATGTCTGAATTTGGTTTCCCCGCAAAACTTATACGGCTGGGCAAAATGACGTTGAGCAACACCATCAGCTCAGTCAGAATTGGGAAAGACCTCTCTGAGCCGTTCGAAACTAAACGAGATTTCAGACAGGGCGACCCCCTATCGTGCGATTTCTTTAATTTGATGCTGGAGAAAATTATATCAGCTGCAGAACTTAACCGCTCTGGAATAATATTCTATAAAAGCGTGCAATTACTGGCATATGCTGATGACATTGATATCATCGGCTTAAACACCCGCGCCGTTAGTTCTGCTTACTCCAAACTGGAAAAAGAAGCGGTAAAGATTGGTTTGATGGTGAATGAGGACAAAACGAAGTACCTGCTGTCATCGAGCAAAGAGTCAGCGCATATGCGCCTTGCCAACCACGCTACCGTTGGCAGCCATAATTTCGAAATAGTAAAAGACTTCGTTTATTTGGGAACCAGCATCAACACTAGCAACAACATCAGTCTGAAATACAGCGAAGAATCACTCTCGCCAATAAATGCTACGTTGGACTAGGTAGGCAATTGAAAAGTATAGTCCTCTCTCGGCAAACGAAAATCATACTCTACATGTCACTTATCGTACCCGTCCTGCTATATGGGGAAGAAGCATTGACCATGACAACAGAAGATGAAGCGGCTCGGGGAGTGTTCGAGAGAAAAGTTCTTCGAAAGATTTATGGACCTCTACGCGTTGGCGATGGCGAGTACCGAAGAAGATTTAACGATGAGCTGTACCCAGACATCAACATAGTCCAGCGAATTAAAATGCAGCGGCTGCGCTGGATAGGCCATGTTATGTGAATCAAAGATGACGCTCCGGCCAAGAAAGTGTTTCTATCGGAACCCGCCTATGGAAGCAGAGGTAGAGGCCGGCCCCACTCCGTTGGAAGGACCAGGTGGAAAACGATTTAAACACCCTTGGTGTGACCAATTAGCGCCGGTTGGCAGAGAGAAGGAGCGACTGGCGCGCCTTGTTGGACGGTCATAACCGTTTAAACGGTTAAGCGCCAATTAAGTAAGGAAGTAATAGACGCCTTTAACAATAATTTGTTTATATATTAAATAATTATGCTCTATTATGACAGAGAAACTGAAACGAATTAACCACACCGGTCGACGTAACAGCTATTTCCGTCCTGTCAAAGATTTAATCATATGCCTTTGAATTTTTAAATTAGAAAATGTATCCTTCACGAGCTGAGATCGAATACGAGTCGTAAAATTTCTAATCCCGCATGCCTATCATTAGGTTATGACTACGTATGTATGTATGCTGCCTAATTCACCTATGTCAGCCGGTATGTTTAATTCTTTTCAGTTTTTCCATTAAAGTTTACAAATGGATAGATATTTAAAAAAAAATTATCTAATATATAAAATTCTTCTGTCACAGTTTTAGAGGCTTAACCCCTCCGAAAGGGCTGAACCGATTCTCATGAAATTTTGTGAGCATATTGAGTAGGTCTGAGAATCGGACAACGTCTACCTTTTTGCGCTACGTGCCTAGGGTCTTGAGATCAAAACGTGGACCCGGGTACCCCCAGAATGTATTTATACAATATGGATATCAAATGAACGCTGTTGATGAGTGCTTTAGTACAGGGTAGTTTTCATACCTAATGGTGACTAGGGTCTCGAGATATAGGCCAAAACGTGGATCAGGGTAACACTAGGATGTGTTTTTACATTATGGGTATCAAATTGAAGCTGTTCATGTGTGCTTTAGTACAGAGTAAGTTTTATGCTGCTGGGTGACTAGGATCTCGAGATATAGGCCAAAACGTGGACCCGGATACACCTAAAATGTGTTTTTACATTATGGGTATCAAATTGAAGCTGTTGATGTGTTTTAGTACAGAATAAGTTTTACACCGCTAAGTGACTAGGGTCTCGAGATATAGGCCAAAACGTGGACCCGGATAACCCTAGAATGTGTGTGTAATAGGGATATCAAATGAAAGCTGTTGCTGAGAGCTTTAAAGTAATTTTCATTGTGATATTCGATATATTCGCATCAACCTGGCAAAACTGATAAATATGCATGCGAAGCCGAAATAAAGACAAGAATTAATAATACCCACATACCTATTTACATACGTCCTATTCGATTTGCCTGAAATTTCTTATATAAATTTGCCTATATTAGTATTTACGATGCTTTTTTCCGGGAAGTATACCAGAGACGGACTGGGACTTGGATTAGGACTAGGACTGGGACTGAGACTGAGACTCGGAGTGGGACTGGGGCTGAGACTCGGAATGGGACTGGAACAAAATACATACCACCCTCTGGAACTGGCAATAAGAGATGAAGAAGAAGGAGAAAAACTTGAGAGAAGAGAAAAGAGAGAAGGACTGAGAAAGAGATAGAATGAGACGAAGATGGAGATGAAGCGAAAAAGACGGAGGGAGGAGTGAATAAAAAGATTAGGAAAAAGTGTACAGGGGTAGGGCAGAGTTGGACGGAAAAAGCTTATTAAAATTATGCAGATAGGCCAAATTTAGGGCAGAACAACGTCTGCAGGGTCTGCTAGTTTTATTATAATTATGTTATAAATTTTTTCTGACGTTTATTAAGTTCTTTATTCTGTTTTCATATGTACTTATATTTATGTTCTTTAAATTTATAACTTATAACTTATATTTTTGTATTATATGACTCATACTTTTTTTAATTCGTTTTTCTATGTGTTTTAGTTTTTTACTTTCAAATAAAACTTACGTTGCTGGATGTTTTTGATTATATTTTTGTTTTTAACATTTTTTTTTTATTTAACTTAATATATCTTCATTTAGTCTTGTTTTACCTTGTTTTATTTTAATTTATTTTACTTAATTTTTTTAATTTCATTTTATTTTATTTTTTATTTTATTTACTTTATTTTTTTTAATTTTTTTTTTTTTTATATATTTTTATTCATCTAATACGTTTTTTGTTTTATTCAAAAATTTTTATTGCTTAACATTTTTCATATTAATCTTTTGTGTGACTTTAAAGATCTGGGAATTGTTTATCCTCTTATCCATAAAATTACTACAAAATATGCATTTAATTACTTACCGCTAATGCGCATTGCACTCCAGACTGCAATACTTCGACTACATCATAATCTAATACACAATCATCTACACGTTCCGGACGTATAGGACGAAATGGATCATCCGAGGTGATATTTACTGGATATGTTGGCTTGCAACCATAACCATTCACCTCGAACCAGGAAACGCTACCGGTGCCTAGATTGAGTAAATCGCTGTCCTGTTAAAAGAACATAGCAAAGCGTGAGTGTCAACATTAAGCTAATATACTATCATGCAGTTACATAAAATGTAAATAATGTTCAAGAATAAAAGTTTAAACATATAATAAAACTATTTTAAATAGAGTTGTAAGCTTACCCGATCCAATGCACCAACATTGAGGTAAAAGCATATGAGAAATGCATTCCAACCAATCCAAATGAAACTCCATATTAAATACTAAAAAAGATACAGAAATCAATCATAAAATATTTGCACATACTTAAACAAAAAAAAAAAAAACTCAAAAAAAAAAAACAAGATAAGAAATAAACATACTATATCGAATAAAAAAATACTCTCTCCTCCACTTTTTGCAAGAGACATATTCAAGATATGTGATATTGCCACAAACCATGATTCAATCTGAAGAGGTTTGCTCGACAGACACATTTTTTGACAACTGCAGCCATTTTGTTCCCAAATCGAATTGACGTTCGTTAACTGTGTTGTTTCTTTGCGAATTTTCGAAAAAAAAAAGATCCCAAACGGTCAATTTTTGAAAAAGTTATAGCATTTTGAAAACAAAAACGGTGTTTTTTTAAAAATTCATAACCTTTTTTGAGTTGGATGAAAAAATTTGAAAAAATTCTGAAAAACGTCTTTCGTAAGCTAGAAAAAGAAGAAACACTTTCGGCCAATTCTAAAGGGGTCGGGTTCAAAATTGGTCGAAATGGGATGGAATACCCCGTATATAAAATTATTAACACCATTATAGGAAATAACCTTTATCGTTATTTTCTTTGTGAATTCACATTTACTATAGAAAAAATTAACTTTTCATTACGCATGTCGTATTAATGTTTTCCTTTATAGCCAAGGTAATAAAATATTGTAACCAAGGCAGTAGTAAGAGGCAGTAAAAAGATTTATAAACAAGTAAGGAAGGCTAAGTTCGGGTGTAACCGAAAATTACATACTCAGCTGAGAGCTTTAGAGACAAAATTGTCTTTTGCATGGATACATACAAGCGGTAATACTAAAAAGTGCAGCAACTTGCCTTTGCTATCTTTCTTTAGCTATCAATTCGCTTTATTTGAATATTTTTTTTTTAATATGAAAATTTGGTACAATTTTAACGCATTTCTTTATCATTTTTTTAAATCACTCCTGAAATATTTTCGAAGCGCTTTTAATTATGAGTCCGATAAGAGCCCGTAATTGTAGGCCAAGGGTGACGTTTTTTGGAACGTTTTTCCTTCATCCTATGTCAAATAAGGGAAATCACCATGTAGAAAAATGAACCTAGGTTAACCCTGGAACGTGTTTGTGTGACATGGGTATCAAATGAAACGTATTGGTGAGGTTTTAAAAGGGAGTGGCCCTTAGTTGTATATGTGAAGGCGTTTTCTAGATATTAACCAAAATGTGGACCAGGGTGACCCAGACCATCATCTGTCGGGTACCGCTAATTTATTTATTTATTTATATATGTAATACTACGAACAGTATTCCTGCCATAATTCCATGGGCTTTTGATTTCGCCCTGCAAAACTTTTTCATTTTCTTCTACCTAACTACCATATTACATATCACACTTCAACAAAGTTTTTTCTAAAGTTATATTTCAAAAAACTAATCCAATTACCATGTTTCATCCCTTTTTAAACGGTTTTATTTAGGTTGACTTGACAGGCTGGCTGGTTCGATGGCTGGCACGAATTTTGTAATTGAAATACAATAGCTAAGCTACAAGCTTGAAACTTGGAATATAGTTCAGAACCCGATGACAGTGCAATAATAAGAAAAAAACTGCCGCTAGGTGGCGCAAGGATCGAGATATTCACAAAAATCGATTTATTTATTTATTTATATAGTAAAGAATGGCTGTATCGTTAAGACATAGTCTTTTATAGTACATCAACTTATAGGTAAAGACAAGAATTACAAAAAATAATAACTTAAAACTATTTATATATAACTATTTGCGTATGTTTATATTAGAACGTATGAGAATTAAACACGGTATTTGTTGGAGAAAATAACATTTTACGTCAAAGAAGTAAGGACTTGGAATAGCACACAGAGATAGAAATAGAAATAAGAGAGAGCTAAAACGCAGTTACATTCACCCATTAGTACCAAAGTAATTCTGTATAACGATCTTATAGTTACCTCGATTTATGATTGCCTTAATAGATTCAGGAATGGAGTTTCATAGTCTCACAGCATGAACAAAGAACAACCGCGAAGAAGATAAGTAGGAGTATTTAGGGAGAATTAACTTATGAAGCCTATTAGATCTTGTGAATTTTAGCTTTTCGTAAAGATAGCTAGGAGTTGTGAATTCAATAAGCTTATACAGGAATACACAGTTCCTAGCTGCAAGATAATCTAAGATACTGCTTCCCAGAAGTTTATTCTTCCACAACGAGATGTGGTCATATTGCTTTAAGCCGTAGACGTAGCGAGTAACATTATTGAACAGGACTAGGATTTTATGAGACGAGACAGAGTCCAGCTTGAGGTAGGATTAATTGCACAGCTAATTTTTTTCTTGTGTCTAACGGTGTAAACGAGGCTGACATTCTTAGCCTGCGCAAAACAGTGTACACGTTGCTTACAACTTTGCTTATATGGTTCGCACAGCTCAGCGAAGAATTCATAATAAAACCAAAATTTTTTTATCTTGTCAGTAAATATGAGACAGTTATTACCAGTATATGTGCTCCGATTTGGCGCATATTTGGAACAAATAATAAATAAGATAATGGAAAGCAAACTATGAAAGAAATCGCCCGCTAGGTGGCGCAAGGATCGAGATATTCACAAAAATCGTATTTGTGGTCCGATTTGGCTCATATTTGGAACACATAATAAATACGAGAATAGAAAGCGACCTATGAAAAAAATCGCCGCTAGGTGGCCCAAGAATCGAGATATTCACAAAAATCGTATTTGTGGTCCGATTTGGCTCATATTTGGAACACATAATACATACAAGAATAGAAAGCGATCTATGGAACAAATCGCCGATAGGTGGTGCAAGGATCGAGATATTCACAAAAATCGTATTTGTGGTCCGATTTGGCTCATATTTGGAACACATAATACATACATACGAGAATAGAAAGCAACCTATGAAAAAAAATCGCCGCTCGGTGGCGCAAAGATCGAGATATTCAAAAAGTCGTATTTGTGGTCCAATTTGGTCCATATTTGGAACACATAATACATCCATGAATAAAAAGCGACCTATGATGTCCGATTTGGCT
This sequence comes from Eurosta solidaginis, assembly GCF_040869045.1. Lineage (NCBI taxonomy): Eukaryota > Metazoa > Arthropoda > Insecta > Diptera > Tephritidae > Eurosta > Eurosta solidaginis. The sequence continues at coordinate 180,795,748 of NC_090321.1, forward strand.
CATATTTGGACCAAATATTACATACAGTCCGGTAGAAATGACATCAGAATATCTTGGAGTTGGAGGAGGGACAAGCATACGTGGCGCAGAGTCGAGTAAAGTCTTTGAAAGGATTATGTATTGAGGAAATAGCTGGTAACAAATTGTCAGGAAAGTCCTTGCAGTAATGAGTCACTAAATGAACTAAATAGATTGAGAAATAATAGGCAATTAAATAAAGACTAAAAACTTAAAAAAAAAAAATAAAAATTTAAGTTAAACGGTTTTATTGAAAACAATACTTACATGAAGTAATAATAATACGAAAAGCTAGAAAATAATTAGGTAGGTCCTAGGTACTAGTCATGACACTCCTCATCAATCTAGGGCGTTGATCAGACAATTAAATAAAAGCGTTGGACGCGTAAATTTCTATTGATAGTCATATATAAGACCAACTGCACCCTAATCACATTTTTAGAAATTTCATTCATTTTCTAGCTTTTAGTATTATTATTACTTCATGTAAGTATTTTTTTCAATAAAACCGTTTAACTTAAAAATTTTTTTTTATTATTTTATTTCATATTTGGTATAGAATTATGGCATTTTTTAATTTTTCGAAATTTTGGATAGCGAAGTGGGCGGGGTCATAGTCGGATTTCGCCCATTTTTAATACCAAGATAAAGTGAGTTCAGATAAGAACGTGACCTAAGTTTAGTAAAGATATATCGAATTATCGTGTTAACGGCCGTGCAAAAAGACAGACGGTCGACTGTGTATAAAAACTGGGCGTGGCTTCAACCGACTTCGCCCATTTTCACAGAAAACAGTTATCATCATAGAAGCTATGCACTTACCAAATTTCACAAGGATTGGTACATTTTTGTTCGACTTATGGCATTAAAAGTATTCTAGACAAATTAAATGAAAAAGGTCGGAGCCACGCCCATTTGAAATTTTCTTTTATTTTTGTATTTGTTGTACCATATCGCTAATGGAGTTGAATGTTGACATAATTTACTTACATCAATTTTTTGTTAAAATTTGACTATTAAAATTTTTTTTTAAGTGGGCGTGTTCGTCATCCGATTTTGCTAATTTTTATTTAGAACACATATAGTAATAGGAGTAACGTTCCTGGCAAATTTCATCATAATATCTTCAACGACTGCCAAATTACAGCTTGCAAAACTTTTAAATTACCTTATTTTAAAAGTGGGCGGTGTCACGCCCACCGCCCAAAATTTTACCTATATTCTATTCTGCGTCATAAGGTCAACCCACCTACTAAGTTTCTTCGCTTTATCCGTCTTTGGTAATGAATTATCGCACTTTTTCGGTTTTTCGAAATTTTCGATATCGAAAAAGTGGGCGCGGTTATAATCCGATTTCGTTCATTTTAAATAGCGATCAGAAATGAGTGCCCAGGAACTTACATACCAAATTTTATTAAGATACCTCAAAATTTACTCAAGTTATCGTGTTTACTGACGGATGGACGGACATGGCTAAATGAATTTCTTTTTTCGCCCAGATCATTTTGATATATAGAAGTCTATATCTATCTCGAGTAGTTTATGCCGTTATGGGGTACCGTTATGCGAACAAAATTAATATATTATGTGAGCTCTGCTCAGCTGAGTATAAAAAGAGTGTGAAAATACGACAGAGGCAGAAGTTTGGAGCAGTGTTTAAATATCTTTAGGAAGATATTTTGGTTTAATCTACTGGAACAATTTAGTTTAGTGCTAACTTTTTGATTAAAATCATATTTAAGTGAAACTAGCAAAATTTTTATCGTTTTTCTCTGTAGCCTGTCCTCTATTTCTCTTACTTCTCTCCCTCTTCATCTAATTGTTTTCCTTTTTTCACACTCTTATTCTCGTTTCCTTCTTCTCCTCTCCTCTTACGCCACCCTTTTTTATCACTTTATATCCTCCTTTCTGGCGAGAATTGTACGTCTCTCCCACTCCTTCCAACTCTTTATTTCGCTTTCCAATCATCCCCCGTCTTGCCTTTCACTCTTTCCCCCTCGCTTTCCAGTTTCCAGTCTACTTCTCTTCTTTTCTATTCATCCACAAAATTACCCTTTACCTTATTCATTTCCTTTTCGACTCCTGTTCCACTAATTCCTCTTCTTAATGCTCTCAGTTTCCACTTTCCCTTTCTTTTTTATTTTTTGTAGAAGTACCTCTCCCCATTCAATATGTACGATGGCCGGCAAATTGTCTTCGATATTCTGTAACGCAACGTGAAGGAAACTTTCAATAGGACTGGACCAAAGAAACAAGGATTTTAAAAGCGCTGGTTCCACATTACAATTACAACGATGTTTGGTGTCATGAGGATACACATTGCATTCAGGACGTATGTCAGAGTTGATTTTTATTAAGTATGAGTTTTGCCAAAGAGGCTGCCGCTTCTTTAGGAGGTCTGCTTTCTTCTACTGTGAGGTCTGGGTATTGGGCTCTGAGAACAAGATTTTTCAGGCATTAATCGCCCTGATGCTTTGCCGAACCTTTGTGGATGACGCGGTGACCTCTTTAGGCTTATCTGGTTCAAACGCAAGAAGTGTTTTGATATGATACTGCTTAACAACTCTATTTGAGTCCATGTAAAGTCCATAATATCTCCGTTTGAACGCATTATCAATCGGCACTGCAATATAAAAAGCCTGGATTAATCCAAGCTGCTGCAGCAAAATTTATCAAAGCTTTAGTTCAAACAGAGTTCATGAAAGTTTTCCCCTTCATTTCAAATATATTTATTCAATGATAACTTAATGCAGGGAGATATCAACCGACTAATGTACTTTGTACTTATAGAAATAATTATTAGTGATGTGCGATTTCGAATATTTTGGAATACGCCTTTTTTGAGTATGGGCCTAGTTAATAAGTTCACATTAGCATAGCTCTCAGCTCCAATAAGAAAATTTAAAACAAAAATTTAATTAATTTCTTCGCTCCTATCTCGAAAATGGAATAAAAAAAAATAAATGTAAGGCGTGATAACCTCCGAAGAGATCTAAGGCCGAGTTTCTCTTCCAATTTGCGTCGTTTGATTTTCCCTACAAATCGGCCTGACGGGACCTACATGTTTTATGCCGACTCCGAACGGCATCTGTAAGGCAGATGAGTTTTCACTGAGAGCTTTTCATGGCAGAAATACACCCGGAGCGCTTGCCAAACACTGCCGAGGGGCGACCCCGCTTAGAAAAATTGTTTTCTAATTGAACAACCTTATTTATAAAATTTTGATGTTGCTTTGTACGGTGTGGTAGGCGGAGCACGCTACCATCACGGTGGCCGCCAAAGCTTTATTCAAAGCTCTCTTATAAGATATAAGCTCTCTTATAAGATATAAGCTCTCTTATAAGATATAGATTTTCTGAGCTGAGTTACCTGCTGATTAATCCTCGAACTTTTTTATTATATGTATATACAATTTTCGTTCACTTTTTTAGTACTTTTGGGATATTTTTTTGTTTTTCTGAGAAGAAATTTTTAAACATTTTTTTTTTAATTTCCTCTAAAGGTTCGTCGGCTATTGCGGAACCGTCTTTCTACTTAATTTTAAAATCTTCTTTTCCTGTGAACTCAATCCCAAGACGAACGGACTACCTGATTCCCTATCTGCGCATCGAGGGCGATCTTAAGGCCACAATAGAGGTGGACGGTTGGCGCAAGGGTGCTCAAATGGCGGACGAGGCGATACATGTGTACACAGATGGTTCCAAAGTAGTGGAAGGAGTAGGGTCTGCGGTATACTGTGCTGATCCGGAAATAAACAGATCCTACAGGCTTCCGGATTACTGTAGCGTTTTCCAAGCGGAAATAGTAGCCGTAACCAAAGTAGAAGAAACCCCGGAAGAAAATAGCCCAAGCTGCAATCGTGTTAACTTTTATATTGACAGTCAAGCAGCAATTAAGGCAATAATCTCGCATAGCACAGCATCAAAATGCCTGTTAGAGTGTAAGCAGTCCCTGGAGAGAATCGGTACAGGGAGAAGCATACATCTATACTGGGTCCCAGGGCATATGGGAATAGGTGGGAATGAAAAAGCGGATGAAGTAGCTAAAAAGGGCGCATCCCTTGAAGCTTGCTCCGTAGACGTCCCACTTAGACTGGGCGAAATTAAGCGAAGGCGAGAGGTGCACATGATCGACCAAGCAGGAAAGGCGTGGGTTCAAGCGCGGAGCTGTAATGTGTCGAAGATTTTGTGTAGGTCTTACAACCTTAGACTAACAAAGTTGCTTCTATCATTAAAAAGAGAGGACTGTAGACTCATGACGGGTATTCTGACTGAACGCTGTCTTCTGGCGGCACATGCCTTTAAATTAGGCTTGGTCAGTGAAACCAGATGTAGGATGTGCGGGCTGGAGGAGGAAACGATCGAGCACGTTCTGTGCTCTTGCCCTGGGCTTGCCAGGCTAAGACTCCAACTATTAGGAGTGATTTAGCTGTCAGATCTAGAAGCAGAAAGTGACTTAAGTCCTAGGAAGCTTCTAGTATTTGCCAAGAGGACGGAGTTATTTTATAACATAGGTCCTGGTTTTTGATAGGGTTTTTCAGTTTGGTCGTTAAAACAAACTTCTGGTAACACTAGGGACTTATTCAGTCTATGCGAGATCCTCGTGGACAGGCCAGTTCAACCTAACCTAACCTTCCCTATGAACACTAATTTTGGAATACTGTCACTACTCAAAATAAATCGGTTCTTTATTTCACTAGCATGTCTTTTGGCATCCGGTATATATCCGATATAAAGAGTGAATAACACGTGCTACAAAAATGAGTCGTTATTGCGTTGAAGTTCTGTTATCGGACTTTTTTACTCATTTATTTATAGATACGCTTATTATGCGCCCTCATGCATTTCTTTTTTTTATAAATTTTTTTGTAACTTTTATATGCTTGTTATGCTTTGTGTTTATAAATTTATTTTGTCATGAAGGGCAGTCCCTTCTACATATGGGTTGATATTCTAATCACAACTTTAGGTATTGTATTCAAGTTCACTTCATTATCAACATTTTGTGACGGAAGTCAAACAGTTTAACGCCGCTATCTCGCTCTCCTCAATTGGCTATGTTTACCTTAATATTATAAGTTTTTTTTATATTTATTTCAATAACACAGATAAGATAGCCAAATTAATAAAATTCGTTCAATTACTAGGGCGATAAGAGATAAAAAAAAAAAAGAATAGGTTACTACATATATGGAGAGTAAGAAATGGGTATGAACGTTTATTCAAATGAATGAGCTCATCACCATTACACCAAGGCGGACGCCACGTTTTTGGCATTTGGTTCTGCTTTTTAGTTTACATATTTTAATTTTTAAACGATTTGGATTTTAAGAAAAATAGGCTAATCAAAAACACCTAAATAGGTCGCTTCCCAAGGCAGTCGGTTCTATGTACCGGAGCGACTCGGGATTTTTCCCGACCAAGGACTGTCATTTCAGTGTGACCCATCTAATTTGTTTCGTCCCTGTTGAAACGGCAAGTTTCCTTGGACTCCCGTTAGAGGATATTGATGACCATTTGTGATCGGTCGCGGCTATTAGGGCGAGCATTGCTACAACAACAACAACCTAAATAGGTGCATGAACATTAAAATATTAAAACCCTACTTCATTTTACTTACTGTTATTATATATTTTATTCTAAAATGATATGCTCCATAAAATCCCAATATGATGAAAATTATATGAAAGAAATTCACGAATATGGGCGCCCACATGTATCCGAGAAAATCGAATACTTGGCGTTCGATTATTGTTACCTGCAAAGAAAAAATGATACAAAATTAAAATAGTTTGATTAAATAGTCTTCAAATATTAAAATAGTCTTTATTTATAATCTCGTAAAGATGAAAGTTTATAACCCAAGATACTGATATGTATGCGCCTATTCTCGGTACGCATGGTAATAATTTCAATTGATATATCAGTACATTATTTATTGTGTTTAATAGCAGCTGCATTGTTCTACTACAATGCAATGGAAAAGAAAATTTCGTGATGTCCGACTAAGTATTTTCGCACACATGAATGCATTCGGAGGAAATTTTGTATGGCCACCACTGACCCAGTACCCTCAATTGCTACAATACATAACTTCACTTTACGCATCACAAAGTCATTAATATTACACTCAGTGACTACATATATATATATTTACAATTTAATAATATTTTTATTGTAGCCATTTGTGCAGTTACTGTGTTATGTATGTTTATTAGGGTGGTTCTTATATACGAAATAAAGGTGCTTTTCCAGGTTCACCACTTTAAACGGTAATACCAAGGTCAAGAATATCATATGTAAATTTTGATTCCGATTGGAGACGTTAAGGGGTGTAAAAAATTTGAATAAAGTAAAATGATAAAACTTCTTCGCCTGCCATTGGCATACCAAATAATGTATTTTCTTGATAATAAAAAGAAAAGTACAATACATGGCCATTTTTCCATTTGCAGAACGTTTTTATCGGGAAAAATCAGGTATTTTATTATAATAACCACCCTAATATATGTGTATATTTGTTTATTGATGTACATATGTAAATACTACTGGACTACATGGTTTTACTGATAGGTTTGTTATTTATTATATTTAATTGAATTTAATTGGTAAAAGTTAAGAAACCAAATAAGCGTAACGTCATTGTGAAACAGAAGTAATAAAAATTAATGCCAAGAGCAGGGAAAAAAGAGAAGGTAAAACAAGCGGCGGCTGCCGTGATAGCGTGCTCCGCGTACCACACTGAAGATCCTGGGTTCACGCCCCGGGCAAAGCAACATCAAAACTTTAGGAAACAAGCTTTTTCGGTAAGAAGACAATTTTTCTAAGCAGGGTCGCCCCTCGGCAGTGTTTGGCCTTACAGATGCCGTTCGGAGTCGGCATAAAACAAGTACGTCCCGTAACGCCAATTAGTAGGAAAAATTAAAAACGAGCACGACGCAAATTGGAAGAGCAGATCGCCCTAAATTTCTTCGGAGGTTATCGCGCCTTTCATTTATTTTTTTATTTATAAAGAAAAAACTCATGGCGAATCAAACAAAAAATTTACGATAAAAAATAGAGAAAATTAATTAAATAAAAAAATATGAAGAAAAAACAAATAAAAAGGAAAAACAAAAAAATTATAAAAAAATTTTAAGGACTACCTTTGTATAAATGGACCAAAAAATAGAAGGCAATTGTTCCTTTAATACAGACATAGTCTTGTTGAATTTTGACAAAAAAAACTTTAACAATAGCTCATGTAAAAGAATGTTGGGATTTAAAATTATAAAGGTAGAGCGCGTGTTTAAATATTAAATAATCAATTAGTTAATCCCAAGTACATGGTTTGCCTTAAATTGAAAGATTGCGCTCCACCTTTATAGTTTTAAATACCAATATTATTTTACAAGAGCTATTGTTAAAGTTTTTTTTGTCAAAATTCAACAAGGCAATGTCTACATTAAAAGAAAAATTGCCTTCTATTTTTTGGTCCATTTATATAAAGGTAGTCCTTAAAAATTTTTTATCATCTTTTTATTTTAAATTTTTTAGTACTGCCTACAAAAAGGCAATTTCAAATTTGATTAGTAATTTAAGTAATTCCTAAGTGAAAATTCTTATCTTTATTTATTTGTTCAAAATAGCAAGATTTAGGAGAATTAGTGGAATTTTCGCTGACAACACTGGCGAAAACAACAGAATTCCACCTCGCATCATAACAAGAGAATTCCACCTCGTTTTCCAGCTACTTAAAGCTGAAAATCGTGGTGAAATTCGCATACGCCTGAAAGTCTTAAAGAATTGTGGTGAAAGTCGCGTACGCCTAAAAGTATGCAAGGACGTGCATTGAGTTGGGCCTTCAACGAGGTGGAATTCTACAACGCCTGCAACACTCAGGAGGCTATCCATGAAGGTGTGACCTAGTCTTCTAAATAGTTCGACTTGTGCGTTACGTAGCTCCAATTTTTTGATCAAACATTGTACTGTTACCGAGTTTTAAACTATATTTCAGGTTTCAAGTCTCTAGATAACCAGGAAGTTAGTTAAAAATCGATTGCAAGATTCCCAATTTAAAACTAGTTTTCTCAATATCTCGATCCATGCGCCACCTAGTGGGTTTTTTTTTATAAAATATTGCATTGTCACCGAGTTCTGACTTACGGCCCAAGTTTCATGTCTAGCTCATCGGGAAGTTACTCGAAAATCGATCGCAAGATTCCCCCCGTTTTTAAAGGATTTACATTTATCTTGACTAGCACGCCACCTAGCGGAATTTTGTTTTCTATAAGTTGTATTGTCACCAGGCCTCTAACTAAGTGCCAATTTCCAAGTCTCTAGGTGACCGGGAAGTTAGTTAAAGATGGATTGAAAGATTCCCAAATTAAAATTAGTTTTCTTACTATCTCGATCCGCATGCCACCTAGCGTAACTTTGTTTTCTATAAATTGTATTGTCACCTGGTCTCGAACTATGTGTTCAGTTACAAGTCTCTAGGTAACCGGGAAATTAGTTAAAAATAAATTGAAAGATTCCCAAAATTAAAATTAATTTTCCTAATATCTCGATCCATGCGCTACCTAGCGGAATTTTTTTGACAAAATATTGCATTATCACAGGGTTCTGACTTACGGCACAAGTTTCATATCTCCAGCCCACCGGGAAGTTACTCAAAAATCGATTGCAAGATTCCCCTCGTTTTCAAGGATGTGTGGTTATCCCACTTAGCGCGGCACCTAGCGGAATTTTGTTTTCTGTAGATTGTATTGTCACCTTGTCTCGAAACATGTGCTAAGTTACAAGTCTCTAGGTAACCGGGAAATTAGTTAAAAATGGATTGAAAGATTCCCAAATTAAAATTACTTTTCTTAATGTCTCGATCCATGCGCCACCTAGCGGAATTTTGTTTTCTGTAAATTGTATTGTCACTGGGTCCCGAACTATGTGCTAAGTTACAAGTCTCTAGGTAACCGGGAAGTTCGTTAAAAATGGATTGAAAGATTCCCAAATTAACATTAATTTTCCTAATATCTCCATCCATGCGCCACCTAGCGGAATTTTTTTGGTAAAATATTGCATTGTCACCGGGTTCTGACTTACGGCCCAAGTTTCATATCTCCAGCTTACCGCGCAGTTACTCAAAAATCGATTGCAAGGTTCCACTCGTTTTTCAAGGATTTGTAGTTATTTCACTTAGCGCTCCACCTAGCGGAATTTTGTTTTCTGTAAATTGTATTGTCACTGGGTCCCGAACTATGTGCTAAGTTACAAGTCTCTAGGTAACCGGGAAGTTCGTTAAAAATGGATTGAAAGATTCCCAAATTAACATTAATTTTCCTAATATCTCCATCCATGCGCCACCTAGCGGAATTTTTTTGATCAAATATTGCATTGTCGACGGGTTCTGACTCACGGCCCAAATTTCAAGTCTCTATCTCACCGGGAGGTTAGGTTAGGTTAGGTTAGGTAACCTAGCTCACCGGGAAGTTACTTAAAAATCGATCGCAAGATTACCTGCGTTTTTTCAGGGATTTTCGTTTATCTCGATTCGTCTGCCACTTGGCGGCATTTTGTTTTCCACGAATCTTGTGTTGTAATGTCTCCCAGATTTGAACTATGTTCTAAGTAACAAGTGTCTAGCTCAACGGGAAGTTACCAAAAAAGCTTTTCCGTGGGTCAAAAATTCGTATGGAAATGAGGAGAGAAACATGAAAGGGACTTAATACAAAGGTAATAATAATAATAATAAGAAAGGAAATAAAAATAAAAATTAAAATTAAATAAAAAAGGACAAAAAAATATAACAAAAAGGAAAAGAAAAAAGAAGAAATAAATAATACATAGGAAATAAAGTAAAAAGAGAACCAGAAAAAAGACAACAAATATAAAAAGCAAAAATTAAGAAAAACAGCAGCAAAATAAAAAAAGCAAAAGATATATAGAAGGAAAAGGTATATAGAGGAAATAAAAATAGGAGGACATAAGTAAAATAAAGAGAAAAAAAGGAAAGTGAAAACTGAGAAAGGAAAAATAATACAGATGTAAATGCAAAACAAAAACAAAACTTAAAAAAATTTAATAAAAATAGTAAATATACGAAAACTTAAAAAAGTAATAGGAATAGGCTCGGCAAAGGCCCTATCTCGGAAAAATTTTGAAAAAATTTTATTAGAAAATGGACTATCTTAGAATTTATTTCAAAAACATCCTACCTGAGCATAAACTCAATACCTTTTGACGTTAGGAAGGGCGTTTTTGAAGCAAATCCTGAGAAAGGGGTATTATTTAACCGCATTTTTAAAGAGGGCCCTTTTGAAGTAGATTCTGAAACAGGGCGTTTTCAAAAGTTTTCTTAGATGTGGTTTTATTTTTTTTTTTTTTTTTTTTTTTGAAATGGCGGCAAATTTATTTTACTTAAGTATTATTCGATATGTAATTTTGAACAAAAAGTAACTGTATGAACTAAATATTTGAGGCTTCGCGATAAAAGGCCTCTAACTCGAATGCCGTTTTATTTACACGGCGAGCAGGTATAGTGGTTCGTGTGAGCTAGCTCTCTCATGGTGTGTACCGCGCAATTTCATAACTCAAAAAGTAATGCGAATATCAATCTCAGGGTTTCACCAATTTCTAGAATGAACTTTCTTTTGTAACAAATCGTTAAAAAATTATTATTTTTTTTTTCGAAAAAGGCTCCTGGCGTGCATTGCAGTCCTTACAACTGCCTCTAAGGTTGTCGACGAATGCACAAAAACAAGATTTTGTTGAGAAGACCTCGTGAGCATATTAGACATGACATTATGTAACAGACCGACTAAATTGCATGCAGGATGCTATATCAGCCTTTCTCTTAGCTGACAAAGTACACATAAGAGAAAACAAGTGCTACTGGAAACTTAAAAGTTTTCGCAACATTTTACTGACTACCTAAAGGGCGCGGCACAATTAAATTTATCATATATATGCGTTTAACAAAAGCGTATGCATTCCAGTAACATCGCCACAATCAACCAAGATGTTACGTTTATAAATATGAAGGAACTTCATACTTGGCAATTGAATTTTATTTCACCTTGCCCATTCACATACAAAATTTCGCGAAGCACTGGTATAAAAATTCTCCCTATAAAACAAAAATAGTTGCTAACATATTTTGTGTCATATTCATTTGATACACTGCAGTTCTAATTGCGAAAAATATTAGAAAAGTTATCAACGAGAGGCAAAAATAATTTCACTTGCAAAGTGTACCAGCACCCTTAGCCAAAGCAAATATCCAGTCCTACATCTTATGGTTTGCTTGCAACATTATTTGAGAGTTGGCTACCCTTTTCATATCAGATGGCGCCAGTGTCGCTCATTCTACCGTTCTCCATAAAAATACGTGCAATCTACTCATAATGCATAAGCTTGAGTTAAACTCGTCGATATGAAAAACTGATTATGTGACGGAGCTATAAGAGAGGCAGGCCAGGCCAATGGACCACATATTAGCATTCAGCATGTTAAAATGCATATTCCTATCTAAGTATTGCCAAATGGAAACCTTTTTAATTGTGTGCAGGTATAGTTGAAAAAATATCCAGTTACACGAGAAGAAGCTTTTTGCATATTGCTTCAAAAGAGGTCACAAAAGCTTATGTTCAATATTTGTGCAAATTGCAATTGCGCAAACATATGCAGTCTAAACTACAACAACCCTTCTTAGCCAAGTAAGGTAATCACATCATCCTCTTTGAATCAATTAGTTTCAATTAAGAAGTGCATACTGGTGATGTATGCAGATGTGAGATATGACACTTTGCAAATGACTTAGAGCGCACATACTTATACATGAAGAGAGTCAGAAACACATGCATACATACATACGTATGTGTATTTCAATTTTCATACTTTCAACAGTTCATGGCCATAACTCTTAGAACTTTATTTAGCACTATGTCTGAGGTAAACTTTATTTTTTACTTGGCTATTTCAGTTGTTTCTTTGTTATTCTTGTATTTGTGATTTCGCATCAGTAGGTGATGCAGGTGTTAAGCGTGATTGACAATTTTTTTTTTGCAAAAGGAGCGAATGAATATGAACACTTCGTCGGGTATCTTGCAAAGTGCGAAGAGTAAGTAAAATAAAAGGTAAGTAAAATAAAAATGTATCATAATGGTTTGATTGGATAATAACCCCAAAAAAATTGGTGAAACAAAAGTTTAAATATAAGAAACCTTTATATTTTTATGGGATTTTTTAGATAATTTTTGGACTTTAACAACTCCGACAAATTTCGAAAAATTTGCTAATAAATATTTCGTCTCCTATAATTATAAAGAATAACTTTTAAATTATTTTACAATAGCGCCTTACTAAAACGTCCCCTCCATCAATTACTTAAATCATCTTTGTGACTTAATTTCTCATTTAGATCATATTTTTTCTGCGTCATTAGTCCGAAAGAATCTCCTAGCTAGGTTTTTTTTTTCGAAAGGTCACACACCCCATTTATGATTATTTTTTAATCGCTTTAACTTTAAGTATATTGACCTGGATTGGTAATATTGACTAAGTGAGTCTCCTTAACCTTTACCAATTAAATTTGATTTTATGGGTTCACTCAAGATCTGTTTGACCTTAACCAATAATATTTGTTATCACGCTCACATAGACGGAGTTGTTATCCCGGGTTTGCTTTTCGTATTATTTCGGACTGATTCATAATACTTTCGGACCTATTTTAGGTATACTTGTGGATTATTTTGGAGTTTTTTATAATTTCAAGACGATTGCAAGGCAATTTCGGGATCAAGTAGAATTAATTTAGGGACCACTTTAGTTTTATTTCAGACTAGTTCGGGACTATTTAACTAGGTATTATTTCGTTAATTTTTCGGGACTATTGCCGGGTCCTTTTGGTTCAACTACTTATTTTTAATCAGTTGGGGAGTGTTTTAAGGACCGGATATGAACTATTTCGGTATTGCTTTAGATTCAAGTAAAACCCTCCCCTGGAACTAAAGAGGAGTTCTTGTTCTGTAAAACGATGAAAATTTCCATACATGTGGGTAAATTTTGGTAAATTTTTTTTATCGATTTCATCCCTTTTTATCGATTTCATCCCTTCCTGTTGTTGTTGTTGTTGTAGCAATGCTTCGCCCCGCCTAACAGCCGCGACCGATCACAAATTGCCATCAATATCCTCTAACGGGAGTCCGAGGAAACTTGCCGTTTCAACAGGGGTGGACCATAAGGAAAGGGGTGTTAGAGGTGTTGGTTCCACATTACAATTAAAGAGATGGTTGGTGTCATGTTGGGACAAATTGCAAGCGGGGCATACATGTTGTATGTCGGGGTTGATTCTGGATAGGTAAGAGTTTAACCTGTTACAGTATCCAGAACGAAGTTGAACAAGAGTGACACGCGTTTCCCTGGGGAGTATGCGTTCCTCTTCCGCGAGTTTTGGATACTTTTCTTTAAGTACTGGATTCACCGGGCAATTCCCGGCATAAAGGTCCGACGCCTGTTTATGGAGTTCACCAAGGACCTGCTTGTGTTTTTTCGCTTCATACGGCTGGGTTCTCAGGTGCCGTATTTCCTCAAAATGCTTACGGAGATGACCCCTTAAGCCCCTAGGCGGTGCTGGTTCATCAATCAGATGTCTGGTGGGATGCTCAGGTTTCTGGGTATTCAACAGGAACTGTTTGGTCAGCATCTCATTTCTCTCCCTGATGGGAAGTATTCTCGCCTCATTATGCAGATGGTGTTCGGGGGACATAAGAAGACAGCCCGTGGCGATTCTGAGAGCAGTATTTTGGCAGGCCTGTAGTTTCTTCCAGTGGGTAATTTTTAGGCTTGGCGACCATATGGGTGACGCGTAGCACGGAATCGGCTGGCTAATTGCTTTGTATGTAGTCATGAGCGTTTCTTTATCTTTTCCCCAGGTACTGCCAGCGAGGGATTTGAGGATTTTGTTACGGCTCTGAATTCTCGGAACAATTGCGGCTGCGTGCTCACCAAAATGTAGATCCTGATCAAACGTCACACCCAAGATTTCGGGGTGTAGGACAGTCGGTAGCGTAGTGCCATCGACGTGGATGTTCAAAATGGTCGACATTTGGGACGTCCATGTTGTAAATAAGGTCGCGGAAGATTTAGTCGGTGATAATGCCAGGTTTGGCGAGGCGAAAAAACTGTAGAGATCAGGGAGGTAGCCGTTTATTTTATTGCATATCGCATCGATCTTGGGCCTGGGCCTGTGGCCATTATTGTGCAGTCATCGGCGTAGGAAACGATTGTGACTCCTTCCGGTGGTGAAGGTAGCTTAGATATGTAGAAATTAAACAAAAGTGGGGATAGGACACCACCCTGTGGCACCCCTTGTTTAATTCTCCTTGGTTTTGATGTTTCGTTTCTAAATTGCACCGATGCCTGCCGACCACCCAGATAATTTGCGGTCCACCCTTTAAGACATGGGGGAAGGGTACACCCTTCCAGGTCTTGCAGTAACGAGCCATGGTTGACCGTATCAAAAGCTTTTGATAAGTCTATCGCTACGAGTACTGTTCTATGGTGGGGGTATTGATTTAAACCGCAATATATCTGGGTGATAATGACATTTAGCGCGGTGGTAGTGCTATGGAATTTTCTGAAGCCATGCTGATGAGAGGCTAGCTGCAAATTTGCTTGGAAATAAGGGAGCAAAATGGCTTCAAGCGTCTTTGCTACTGGCGATAGGAGAGATATCGGACGATACGACTCACCTATGTTAGCTAGTTTCCCAGGCTTTAGTAGCGGGACCACCTTGGCCATTTTCCATTTATCGGGTATGACAAAGGTGGAAAGAGACAGGTTGAAGACATGCTAAATATTTGAAACCCTCTTTCCCTAGGCTTTTAAGCATCGGCATGGCTATGCCGTCTGGGCCCACTGCTTTAGATGGTTTAGCGCGCCCAATGGCGTCCTCAACCTCTTTAGCGGTGATGGTGATTGGTGACGCGCTGAATTTGTGTTTATGTGCGTGTCTATTGGCTCTCCGTCTATCTTTGTCGACCGTAGGATGCATTATATATTGTCGGCAGAAAGCGCTCACGCATTTTTTCGCATCCGACAGCACTTTTCGCCAAAGGCGATGGAAACTTTGTCTTTGTGCTTAGTCGGATTCGATAGGGACTTTACGGTGGACCAAAGTTTGCCCACACCGGTAGAGAGGTTACAACCTCTTAGGTGCTCCTCCCATTTCGCCTGCTTGTGTTCGTCCACAAGCAATCTGATGCGTTGGTTTATATCCTTTATTTGGGGGTCGCCTGGATCAAGCTGTCTTATAAGGTCACGTTCTCTCGCTAAGTTTGTGGCCTCCGCCGGGAAGTGGGGCGGGATTTCGGGAATTCTCCCGGCGGGAATGAAACGCGCCGAGGCGGATTCAATGACCTTACGGAAGGCACGCTCCACTTGGCGGGCATCAGTCGGGATAGGGAGGGCAGCAAAGCGGTTATCTGTAAAAGATTTATATTCTTCCCACTTTCCTTTTTTGAAGATTATGAAAGTGCGTTTTTCGGTAACGATGAAGTCGGCGGTACGCTCGAGCGATGGGCAGGTGGTCGGATGCCAATGTTACCATCGGCTGCCAGTTGACGCAGTTTACGAGTTCTGCGCTCACAATTGAGATATCTGGCGAACTGTGACAGCTTCCTACCATACGTGTGGGGGCGTCTCCGTTTATTGTGCAGAACGTTGTTTCTTCTATTTGATCCGCCAACATCTCACCCCTACTGTCCGCCCGCAAGTTTGAATGCCATAGATCGTGATGGGCATTGAAATCGCCTAAGAAAATGCGATTGTTGTCAGTGAGTAAGGCTCTGATATTAGGGCGGTATCCACTGGGGCAACAGGTGGCAGGAGGGATGTAGATGTTGGTGATTTCTAGGTTTGCATCGCCTGACCGGACAGATAGGCCTTGACGTCCTAAGACATTGTCCCTGCGGTCGATGGCAGGATCAAATATATAATATTGCACAGAGTGGTGTATGATAAACGCGAGGCCGTCTCCATTTCCGCTCTCGCGGTCTTTCCTGTGGACATTATACCCAGAGCAGGTCTGCAATGCAGATCTTGCTGTGAGTTTAGTCTCTTGAATCGCAGCAATGCGGATGTTGTGCCGCTTCACGAAATCGACTATCTCCGTAATCTTTCCAGTTAGTCCATTACAGTTTAACTGCATAATTCTGAAGTGCATAAGGGGAGACGCCGCCACTCTGGGGGTAAGTTACGGGTGACTACGCCTGGGTTGTGGAAGGCCAGGACGCAATTGCTGTTGTGGCTCTGGGACTGGGCGTCCTTGGGCAAGCATTGGGGTACCCGGATGATTTGGGTTTGCGTCCTGGCAACATGGCGCGATGAAACCCGTCGGGGGGTTGCCGTCGCGGATACCAGTACATCTAGGAAAGTGGCACCACCCAAGGCAGGTACTGCATTTGGCTGATGTCGCAAACCTATATATTCTGTACTGGAAAACGGTGCAAACGGAGGTAGGGACTAAGAGTCTGTTTCCCTGACCTGCACGATTGCTGCCGGAAAAGAGGGGAGGAGAAGACGGGGGCAGGGGCTGATGCTCAGCGTTGCTACCGACTCTACTACGAAGGTAGTAGTTATGAGTGGTAGCAGCTGTTTGAGTTGTTGGCGCCGTGGGGTGCGAGCAGCAGCGGGTACTTGTTGTGGCTTGCTGAGCTGGGAGGTAGTGGAGGGGGGGGGGGGGGGGGGGGGAGGGGGGCGCTTAGGCGTAGACTACGAGACGCCCTTGGGCGTTAACAGCAAGAGCCACAAACGATTTATAAAAGTTACGTGGACGTCGGGTTTTGGGATCAAGCCCAGAACAACCTGTCCGATGCAACCATCCCTTGCACGAGACACACTGAACAGAGTATGACCGTCCTAAAAAGATTCTTTTCCGGCAGATGCAGCAAAACTATTTCTCAGAACCGGGGTCATGAGACGGACCCGGATTGGATTCGATGCCTTCCCGGAGTAAAAGAATATGGAGCAGTCCTGCTGCAAGGAGCTGCTGGGAGGATGACAATTTGTGGGAGGGACGCAACAAATTAAATGGGGTCACACCGAAATGACAGTCCTTGGTCGGGAAAAATCCCGAGTCGCTCCGGTACATAGAACCGACTGCCTTGGGAAGCGCTCATCCCTTCCTCTCCCCCTTTGGTTCACAAAATACTCGCAACCGTACATTACTTATGTTTGATTTTTGCCTTGGGTATAAAATAGTCCATTTCCTTTCAATCGCAGAAGTTTCTCTTACAAATATGCTAGCTTAGCGAACGTTAAGACTAACGGCAGAGTTCCGTTATAAGCTAGGCTAAAAATAATTTTTATTTTCATACATTTTAGAAACTCGAAACGTTTCTGGCACTGTGACTTTTACAATTTTCTATAAAAAAAATCATTTTCATATCTTTCTATTTTTAAATTATAGCAACGCTTCTCGCTTCCACTCTGCCGTCAGCCTAAAGTATAAGATGTTTTAAAATCACTTTTGTGTCTATAAATTTCGCTACTTTTAAGAAGTGTAAATTGGGGAAGCATCGCACAATCACGAAAATTTTGATTCATATACCATACCCGCTCAAAGCTGTTTAATTGCTTTTCATTTACACGCTTTCATATTTCGCTGTCACACTTTTTTAAAAAACCACCAATAAATATTGCAACAGATTTAAAAGCGATTAAAAAGCAACTGTATGTAAGTAATACAACAAACAGCCCATATTTTTCAACCCACAACAATTAATAACCGCATGCAGACATTGAAATAGCCACAAAATGCCATGCACCTGCCACAACAAACAGCATGCAACACACACACACATACACATAATCCTTATACCATACAGCACAGAGCTAACAAATGGCGCGCATAGCAGCATTCAGAGTCTAATAACGAAACGCATTTTATGATTAAGTGGCTGGATGGTGGTGGGAGGATGAACGAAACGATCTGTACTTAAACATAATTGCAAAAAAATCAAGTAAAAGTTTTACACAGTTGCACTTTGGGACTCATTAAGAGCTACAACATTTGTAGAGCTTTCACTTGCATAGGTGTATTTGTAAAGAGCGCATTAAGGTTTGGTATGTGGTTACATAACGAGCGCGAAACGTTCCTTTTCACGTTTGATGCGTATCCTGCGTACACATTTGGGTCTTCTTGTGCCTTGCAAGGGTATTTCCACAGTTGTGGTGTTGAAATGACGCTGTTAGGTCTGTATAGCGTTGAGTAATGTAAATAAACCATGAATTTACAACTATACACTATATTTGCAAATGTATATGTGTATGTACATATGTCTGCATAGATGTGTTAACGCTTGTGTGCTGCTGTTGCACATGCTGCTGCGGCAGTTAACCCTGACCCAGCATTGGCAAAACTGCAAACATACATATGTACAAACATGCATACATAATTACACATAAAGTTACATGCCACGTGATTGTGGTACAATGGAGCAAATACGTTATCGACCATTTCAATATTTATAGCAAATAGTACTTGATGTAGAATGCATGGATCAAAGCGATTTTGAATATTTTCACGAAATTTATAGTTAGTAGCATTACCGACACCTCTACTAAATTTCAGAAATATATCTTTAATGAGTTTTGACAAAACGAAACCAAAAAAAAACCGAACGAAAAAAAAACAAAACAACACAAACTATGTAAGAGTCCGTTTTCTGGAAAAGAATTTCGTAAATACTAATAATAACTTGTACAAACTCTGAAATTACACAAATATTTGCATTATTTCGGGTTATCGGTAGGAGTTATATACAATATACTTTAAATCCAGAAAGGAGATAGATAGGTTGACACACTGTGCAACATTGCTTTTTTGCCAAGCGCATGTATTCTTTTCAGAAGCTTACATATTCCCTTTTCTCAAATGTGTGCCATTTGTAATTGTGTATGCATGCAATGTAATTTTATGTTTTATGCTTTTGACTTTTGTAAATGAATATACTAGTTTATGTGCCATCTTATGTCCTTCATATAAAATGTCCCTTTATGGTTTCGAACAGTTTTCTGTTAGTTACTTCCTGTTGTCACATTAACAACTTCAACAGCTGAAAAGGTTGCAAAAGTGATTATTCGTTGTTGGAACAACTAGAAAAGCGGTCATCGAAGAAAATAAAAATTTGTTGAAAAGGAAAATAAAAAAAAAACATTGTTAACTAGTGGTTGTTGTAGCTTTAATTTTAAATAGCTTCACATTTAACACATTTACCGTCGCAGTTTACATGTTTTGAATGGACCATTTTATCTTTTATTATCTTATATATTATTTCTAATTGCTGTACAGATCCCCATTTCGCTCTTATTTCCAATCCAAATCTATAAATAAAGTTTTGGTTGTAAAGATGGGGATTCGTGCTATTAGCGAGCTTTGGGCATTACGAGTCGTATTGCTTTTGTTTAGCTATATTTTATTAAAATAATTTGTTAAAAATAAACGATTGTGAGCACACAAAGAAATCTATTTGTACTATGGTACTAATGTGAATATTTTATTAGAACTAACACTGTATTAGCGGCAGTTGTTAGCATTCGCCAGATGGCAGTGCAAGCGCATGTAATTTTATAGATGTTTGATTGATAGAACAACTGATTTCTGTTGATATTTGATATGAGACTTTTATATTTGTTGCGCAAGATGCGCACGGGTCTGACTCTTTAAATATATAATACCAACACAAGCAATATAAAAACAAACTTAGTTAAACAAAACAAACAAAGTAGAAAAGAAAACCAAAGTGAAAAAGCAAAACTAAGGCATAAAAAACTTAAAAACCAACAAAATTAACTAAACTTACACAACGAGCAAAAAAAACAAAAACAAATAAAAAAAAAACAAAACAAAAATAATTAAAAAACAAGAGCAAAATCGGAATAACCAAAAAATAAAGAAACGAAAACCAAAACCTTGAAAATAGCACAAAAACTTGAGACTAAGAATGCTGTCATATAAACACTGTGGAGAAAATGAAAGAATATTGTGACGAATCTTAGCAACACTAAGGAATACTATCATCTCTAAGCCGATACTGAGCAGTGACTTGTATGCACATAACCAACTTAATCATTATGTCTACACATATGTCCGTACAAGCAGCGTAGAGCAACGCACAAACACATGCATATATCTGAGATACTCCCAAATTTAGACAATTATTTGTGCAAGTATCACTCACATATACACGCGCGTATGAGAAGCTATACACGTGCGTCTGTAGTTATAATTTTATAGCTGGTAACTAAGTAAATTCTGGAAACGCCTAGAAGTATGGAACGAGGAAATCGAAGAGTATAAAAGAGCACAATCTGAGAAGTCATGGATTCAGTTTGATTTAAGCGCGCTATCTGTCGAGAAGTAGTAGTGTTATTGTGAAGTACTTTAATAAAGGCCATATTGCATTTTTGAATATTGGAGTTATTTATTCAACAGTTTAGTGATTCGAACGTTAGTAGAAGGTTGCAAATAAGCGAAATTTCCCTAAATTCACCTAAATTCGTTACAATATATACCTAAAAGGAAATAGCAAACTTTCTTGCTCAGCATGAATACATCGCCCTCGGCAGTGTTTGGCAAAGCTCTGCGAGTGTATTTCTGCCATTAAAAGCTTCTCAGTGAAAACTCATCTGCCCTGCAGATGCCGTTCGGAGTCGGCATTAAACAAGTAGGTCTCGTCCCGCTAATTTGTAGGAAAAACTAAAAGGAGCCCGACGAAAATTGGAAGAGAAGCTCGGCCTAACATCTATTCGGAGGTTATCGCGCCTTATATTTATTTATTTTTTATTTATTTTAAGATACTGAGTAAAAGCTCAGACAATTGAGTAATCTATTGGAATACCGGAATCGTCATTATTCGCCAGAACGACTAGAAATTCCGGCGGTTACTTACATAAATCGACGATTGCAGAGGTAATTTTCAATTTTCTCAAAATTTTTTAAAATTTTCACGCATGCTGCACGCAATTGAAATTAAATTAAGCGACAACAACTACAACAACATGTAGATAGTAAGTATGTGCGCCTCATAAGCCACACTCATTCGCCATTGTTGAAAGAGCATTTGTTGCGCTCATTCATTCCTCATATACATACTGGCATATGTACCTACACAGTTGCTTTCACTTCTATTTCTAGTACAGTTGATGTAGCCTTTGTAAAATCTACTTTAAACTTAATTCACTTTGCTTAAATGTTTTCACTGTCAAATTACTCGCAAATGTTAGAATTTTCTGACGGGCTTTTACAATTTTGTGTTGCTGCAGCAAAGAATCTGCACAAAGGCATGCAACGAAATGCCACGCATGGCTACTACAACAATAACAACAAAACCAGTGCAACAATTTCAAAAATTGCATCATAAAGCAAAAACAAAAGCAGTGGGAGATGATAATTCTCTTGCGGCAACAACAAAAGCATGCCACATTCGCTACGAGTAGAGAGCAGCAGCAGCTGTCTGCGAAATTTCACTTACCATTTAAAGCTAAAAACAAATCTTGTAAAACAGTGAAAATAAACAATACACGCTGTAGCTACTGCTTTTTGTATATTTTTTTTTATTGTTTCTTTCTACTTTTTGCTATTCCGTAGTTAATACATAAGAACACAAAAATTGCTCAAGCACGCGTTTCTTCACTCAATCATCGCAACGCACAACAATGACAACATCGTCGTACATATGTACACAAATAGTTTACGGTATAATTGTTGTTGTCGCCGTGTTTGGCAATTAAATTTTTACTGTTGTGGTGCTTTTATTGTCCGCTGTTCTGGATTAATTATTTGCTTGAATTTTTTAATTAACGTGAATTTTTGTTGTTGCTTTTTGCTAGTTGTTGCTCAGACGGCGGCTGAAATGGAGCAACAGCGACTGACCACAATTGATCATTTAGCAGGAAAGTGTCTTCTGGAGGCTTGCCTATATATGTATGTATATAGGTTATCTTCTCCAATCAAAGGTAGAGTCAGAGAGAAGTTTGGAGGGGCTTACAGTTATTTGTTCATAACAAAAGCACAGAAAGTGTATGCCTCTCTTCAAATTTTCGCCGTGCGCCTTTCACTTTTTCCTACAAATTGGGTGGACAGGTCTACGTTTTTTTACGCCGACATCTAACGGCATCTGCAAGGCAGATGAGTGTTCACTGAGTTTTTCATGGCAGAAATACAATCGAAATGTTAGCCAAACACTTCCGAGGGCGACCCCAATTAGTAAAAAAAATGTCTAGTTGCAAAAACTGTTTTCTAAATTTTTGATGTTACTTTGCCCGGGAGTTGAACCCAGGACCCTCGGTGTGGTAAGCGGAGCACCCTACTAATATACCACGGCGTCTTTTTCAAAACCAAGAAGAATTAAACAAGGGGTGCCACAGGGTGGTGTCCTATTCCCACTTCTGTTTAGCTTGTACAATGTCACCGACCAAATCATCGGCGACCTTATTTACATCATGGACGCCACAAATGTCGACCATATTGAATATTCACGTCGATGACATCACGCTACTCACTGTCTTACACCCCAAAATCTTGGGTGTGATGTTCGATCAGTATCTACATTATGGAGAGCATGCAACCGTAATTGTACCAAAAATCCAGAGCCGTAATAAAATCATCAAATCTCTTGTCGGCAGCACTTGGGGTAAACACAAAGAAACGCTCATTACTACTTGCAAAGCAATTGGCCGGTCACTTGCATGCTACGCTTCCCCGATATGGTCGCCATGCCTAAACGGGGAAAAAATATAGGCCTACCAAAATACTGCCTCAGAACCGTTACGGGCTGTCTTCTTATGTCCCCAGAACACCAGCTACTCAATGAGGCGAGAGTACTCCTCATTAGAGAGAGAACAGACATCTGATTGATGACGCTACACCGCCCACGGACTTAAATGGTCATCTCCGTAAGCATTATGAGGAAAAACGGCACCTGAGAATACAGCGGTATGAAGCCAAAAAGCACAAGCAGGTCCTCAGTGAACTCCACAAACAGGCGCACTATGGCGCCTTTTGAGTTTTTTCTTTTAAAAATTAAAACGTTTGAACTAATAAAGATATTTTAAAGATTTACACTGCACCTGAAAGCTAATTATTTAAGCTTTGGACAATTTAAAATACAGGGTTCCACAGTAACAGGGTGCTTCACAATAATTCGTCAAAGTTGTAAAATTGTACAAAAATAAAAAAATAAAAAATTTGTTAAAAACTGAAGGACAAACGTTGAAATTTTTTTATGAAGATGTATTTGAACTTGGAATCAGATAAACTTATGATTTGTATGAAGGAGTGTGGCTCTACCCACTTATGATTAAAAGTTTTGTCTTAGTAGCAAGGTTATCAATCTCCAACAAAAATAAAAATCTATATACATAAAAAGAGAGGCTAAAATGTGTGTTAGTTGGTCGCCGGTGTTTGAAGAGATGCGTAGGTCGATTTTGTTCAAACTTTCACACAAGTTGCGTAAACCTCACGCGGTGGTTACTACATAGGTTTGGTTGCGATCGACGTACAGGGTCTCGAGATATAAGCCGAAACGGGAACCCGAGTACCCATAGAATGTGTTTATAGAATATGGATATCAAATGAAAGCTGTTGATGAGTGCTTTAGTACAGAGTAAGGGAGGAGGGTGGGGGGCAGAGTCAGACGGAAAAAGCTTATTAAAATGTATGCAGATAGGCCAAATTTAGGGCAGAACAACGTCTGCCGGGTCTTCTAGTACTCTTATAAAAGTGAAATGTGTACGCTAGGGGATAAGTATATAACCATTGCTTCGAAATTCATTGTATAAATTTACTTACATATTTTTGAAAAATTCAAAAACCAATTATTTTATTAATACTTAACTAAGAAAAATTATTAACAGTTGTTCAATATTATTGTATTTGAGCCAAAGATGAACAACTAACAAATTTTTGAGCACTGCCCACTTATGATAAACAGTTTTATCTTACAAATTTTACTGATTTCTGTAAAAATTTATTACTCTTCTGAGAGCCAAAGCCTAAGCTTTAAAATAAATATACATAAAGGGTGCTTCAAAACTCATCTTAAAATTTGATAAATTTTAAAAAGACATAATTAATTTGTTTATTGGCCGTTAATGAATAAATATATATATTTTCTGTTGGTGAGCTCTAGGCGGTTTGTTGCTTGTGTGTATTTAATTATTCAATATTTCGATCTCAATCTGAGATCATCATCAGGACTGTAATAAAAAACAATAAAAACACACATTCAATTACACATAAAAAACATATCCATCTCGTAAACATAATGCATAAGCGCGACTTACATCTTCCGCTGTGATGCAAAGACTAAAAATTGTGAAGAAAAGTGATTATCGGAACCAACGAAAAAACTAAACAGAGAGTGTAAATATTTAGATAACCAAATGAAATACCGTAATAGTAAACAAAAATAGAGAAACATTTACAACAATAATATGGCAAGCGGCGAAAATAATGATAATAATAATGTAGGTATGCGTGCAATTAATCAGGTGTATAGTTATTGTACCAAGGCACAGAAACGGGTCCCACGTATGCGAGAAAGTATATGTGGGTACTACAAAATCAAAACTGAAGACAAGGATATCCGCTCATAAATCCAATATAAAATTAAGGAACAATTTTTTTGACAACAAAACGGCTCTATCATCTCATTGTAAGGATACCGGACATTACCCGGATTTCGAAAATATCAAAATTTTGGAAGAGGAGAAAAATTATCATAAGTGTTTTACTTTAGAAATGCTTCACATAGTGAACACCCCTAATGATAAAAGGATGAATTTTAAGGCTGACACGGATCATTGTGCGTACGCCTACCGCAACCTGATTTTAAAGGACAACCAATACTCGTGATAAAATAAAACAAAAATAATAACAATTTGCTCCATTCCCTGCACATGCACACTCATGCAGTTTCTGTGCCTTGGTACAATAACTATACACCTGATTAATTGCACGCATACCTACATTATTATTATCATTATTTTCGCCGCTTGCCATATTATTGTTGTAAATGTTTCTCTATTTTTGTTTACTATTACGGTATTTCATTTAGTTATCTAAATATTTACACTCTCTGTTTAGTTTTTTCGTTGGTTTCGATAATCACTTTTCTTCACAATTTTTAGTCTTTGCATCACAGCGGAAGATGTAAGTCGCGCTTATGCATTATTTTTAAGAGATGGATATGTTTTTTATGTGTAATTGAATGTGTGTTTTTATTGTTTTTTATTACAGTCCTGATGATGATCTCAGATTGAGATCGAAATATCGAATAATTAAATACATACAAGCAACAAACCGAGTTGTTTTATTTAAAAGAGGCCCTGAGCTCACCAACAGAAAATATATATAATTTTTAAAAGATGTAAAAACGAAAATTATATGATTATAAATACTAAATCAAATAACTGTATTATTTATATTAAACATGTATTTATTGATTTCTTTTTTTTTCAATAAAATAACAAAACTAAGTACTAAATAATATTTTTGTTGTGATAGAAAAAGGTGCATGATTTATTTAATCTTAACGTAGTCTTCGTTGACTTGAAAATATATCTAACAAGGAATGCATTTCTGAGCTATAGGTATCTGTAAGATCTTTTTGTGATCTTACATTCCTCATGTATGATATGACTGGATCAGAAGAGATGGCCAACATATTGAAAAGGTCCTCGTTTTGTCTAACTCGTGAGATTTTGCAAGCGTTAGTACTTCTGTATCTTTTGTAGTCCTTGTTTTTAGATTCTTGAGCTTCTTCATACAATTCTCCTAATGATAAACAATGGTATTCTATTAAATCTTTTCCATGGACCAAAATTTTATGTACCATTGCACAGTGTTTCGTGTAGAACAAGCTAGCTAGACAAAAACAAAGTTCTTATTCCAAGAAAAGTGTAATGAGAAATGAAAGAAAACAAACAAAATAACGGGATTTTTGCTTTTTTTTAGTAATTGAAGTAAGAAGGCAGGAGTGGCCGTAAAATGCATTGATTAATTTGCAAAATTCTTGTTGAATATTAAGATTCATATTTCTTTTAAGTGACCACTTTTAAATTATTTTTTTGATGGATTCTAAGCTCGAAGGTAAGAGAAATTTTTTAATAGTAATTCTTTCACAATTAGAGTATTTTCAATATATTTAACATTCCGTTATTAAGAAGAAAAGGTATTTTTTCCCTATATTTTTAACTTTAGGGACAAAAAAGTTAAATACATCCGCGGACATCCGGGATTAATTTTATATGTGTTATAGTCGCAAGTATTCTCTAATAGTCGAAAGAAAAAACCATTGCGAATTCTTTGCACATCTATTTTAAATTTTTTTTTTTTTGTAGATTTAGTTATCTCTACATATCAAATAGGATGTATGTACGTACCAGCTCCGACGAGAAATTTGAACCTTTAAATCTGATCTACAAACGGCAAAACCAATTCCCTGGTACAGGGAACAAACACGTAGCCATAAAACATACAAAAATAAACGCGCAAGGTCAACAAGATCACACCAAAAGGCGAAGCGCATTGACTTCAACCTGCCACAACCTACCGCACCAGTCACCAAGGCATAAAAACAGGTACATACAATGGATTGATGAAGATAAACCAAAACCAGGTTTCGGCAATACCAATGACGGCAACAATGCTCGTAGGTTTTTCGAAAATTCTGAGGCTAGTGCTGAGATTACGGGATTGGATGTAACGCTCATCAAAAGATTCGACACTCTCCTTCGCGCATTAGCATCTGGGTACAATATAAATATCCAAAAATTTTAAAAATTTGGGGTCCAGACTAAAAAACTATACATAGATCTCTATCCATGGTTTAATATGCCTGTTACAGTTCATAAATTCTTAGTGCATAGTACTGATATTATAAAATCAGCAATTTTACCTATTGGTCAACTTTCCGAGGAAGCACAGGAAGCTCGTAACAAAGATTTGAGACGATTCAGGGCTGAAAACACATAAAAGCAGTCACGTGAAGCCACGAATAGAGATCTTGTGAATATGTTGCTTATAACATCGGATCCTTTAGTTAACAGTTTTGGGGAGATACCTAAGAAAAAATTTAAAAGTCTGACTTCAGAAGTCTTAAATTTACTGTCCCCCGATAATGTTGAGGAGTCAATAAATATCCCAGTTGTTTCAAGCTTTCACAGTACTGTTGCTGATGTTCATGACTATTCCACAAGTGACTCATCCAATGAAAGTGATGATAGCGAATAATATCATAATTATAAAAGATAACCTACCCTATAACTTTTTGTTGGATCAGGTTTTGTTCAATTTAAATCTATTGTCTTTTCTACTTTGTATGATACTTTACTTTTAAGTTTTTGTAATAAGTTATTTTCACATAATTAATTTAATTATTTACATTGTTATTATAATTATTGTAATTCACTTTTACATTCCTGACTGGTACTGTAAAATAATTCTGTAAAAATTGTAGTGCCAGGATAAATACTCAAATAAATACAAAATATGTATGTACATATGTATATTTGCTTTCGCAAATTTATTTTAACTAATTTCCCATAAGAAAATTTGTCACGATCTATAACAAAAACTAAATTATATTTAAAAAATTCGACGAATTTTCATAAAAAATTTTAATTTTTTTTCCGAATTTTTAGAATTTTTTAGAGTATTGAGATTTGTATTCCATTCAATTTAAGTACAATAAAGTAATATTCTTAAGTCCTTTAAATTTTTTTGGATCTATGTCACTTATTCACTTGAGTTACTCTATATGAAATAAGCAAATGTATGCATATGAAGTAAAATTTGGGATAAAAATAAAAAAAAAGAACATATGGCTGAAAAAAATGACGTAGTTGTAATAAATGACTGCATATGAAAAGGAAAATCTCATAAAATAATTTTGTCCAGCTAGCTTGTTCTACACGAAACACTGTGCGTTGGTGTGAGCTTTTTCTCAGGATACTTTTGAAGCAGCAGCTCTGCAGTTTTCGATGCATATTCTCCAAATTTAGGTCCATTAACTTTTTCATGGCAATTTAAAATTACTCCCAATCATTTGACAATACCTCTATCGAGCAGTCATTTCATCTTGCTCAAAAAATCTTCTTGAGGAGTTTCCATCATTTGTGTTGCCGTATCCATACTTTGGGCAGTCAACTCTCAGGCCAAGCTCTTTATATAATGCATCTTGAATTATTTTTGAAAATGTTTTGTTTTTCCTTAGATGTTGCATTGTCGTCGAAAACTTCTCTGGTTATTGTAGTGTATAAGCCAGTTTCAAAACGAATTCCATGCAACTTATCCTCGCATGCAAAGGAGATATTCCATAGTCATAATTTAGTTCGTCAATAATTGAATCATAAAGATTTTCAGTCTTTTTGACTCTTCTTACAGATTGCACATTTCAATGTAGATAATGTGTTTGTTAGTAGGCTTAAAACTTTTCCATCGACCATTGTTAGAAGAAAATCATGCTTTATGGTAATAACATTCCCGTCTTCGATTTCAATTACTGTTGGTTCTAATTTTGCGATTTGATTTTTTATATCACTCACTAAAGCTTTTATGAGTTCCGAAGACTTCTTCTCATGTTTAAATAATATGGGCCTACACAATTTAACTGATGACGGGAGTGGATTTTTCCAATATACTGAAGCTTCATCTTTTAAACGGAGGGGAACAATAAAAGCCATAAACATATTACCACCTGTAATTATTCCATCGTATACATTTATTCTTTGTTTATATGCGTTTTGTCCTGATGATCCATCACAGCCCCATTTATTTATCAACGTTAGGCTTTTTGGCAGTGATTTCAACTTTTCTTCAGAAAAACTTGTCAAGAGTCGCATAGACGTATGATCAATTAAGTTTTGGAGCTCAACTTCAGCTGACACTTCGGTTATTTTGGCTCTTGGAGGAACTGTTTCTTTCTTGACTTGAATAATTTGTTTGTATCCAGGGAAAAGATCGGCATTATGTTGCAATAATGACTCACGCAATATATTATATTTATCTTTCGATAACCCGAGATCTATAAACAGCGCCAAAGACTCTTCAGGAGTGTATCTCCTAGGTACCGCATTTGTGGGTGCGGGAATGCTGTTTTCGATCCTTCTCAGTCGCACTGGACTTGCTAACGCAAGACTTGGTGTTTTCTTCGTCCTTTTTATATTTAATAGCCAATGCTTCTGAAAGATGAGTTGTGGCGATATTTCTAGTATAATCTCACAACTTCCTTTTCCTTGTGTAGGTCGAACATTCTTCTATGGGTTTTGTTGGTCTTCTTCTAGTTCGATTGTTGATGTGCTAGGCATTTCTTCGTCCAAAAAACTTTCACCAGCTAGCCAGCTTTCATGCTTACTTAAAAAAAATAAATGTAAGGCGCGATAACCTCCGAAGAGATCTAAGACCGAGCTTCTCTTCCAATTTGCGTCGTGCTCCTCTTGATTTTTCCTACAAATTGGCCGGACGGGACCTACATGATTTTATGCCGACTCCGAACAGCATCAGCAAGGCAGATGAGTTTTCACTGAGAGCTTTTCATGGCAGAAATACACCCGCAGCGCTTGCCAAACACTGCCGAGGGGCGACCCCGCTTAGAAAAATTTTCTTCTAATTGAAAAACTTTATTTCTAAAATTTTTACGTTGCTTTGCCCGGGGTTTAAACCCAGGGCATCCGGTGTGGTAGGCGGAGACGCTACCATCACACCACGGTGGCCACCGTATTGGAATGTAGGGGAAGTCATTTTTTTCTTTCAAGTCTTCGTCTTCTTTGTTGCATGCTTCATTTGGTAATTCTGTCATAATAGCCTCAACGAACTCCGCTTTTGTCTTTGAAGCTTTGAACACCTCAAATAGTTTGGAGTTTTCTAGAGGCATATTAAAATTTGCCATCGAGTATATCTTAATAAAAAATATGTGAGCTATATTTATGTTTATTTAAATAAACAGAATACTTTATTCTATAGACTCCAACTGATTTTGGGCGTTGTATTAAACATTGCTTTATATACTCAGATTATGGAAATGATTTCCAGGTATATTATGCAGCTTTTAACCGAAAAATTTGGTTTTATTAACAAATTCCAACAACAAAAGTGACCGTACTAAATTCGCCTCCTTCTTACCTATACCTACTCAGGCGCGTATTTATACCCAAGGTTTCTTCACTTTATTTGATGTAAAAAGTGAAATCGGCGCTGGACGCAGGTGGACCTTATGAATTCAGGTAAGCGAATATTTAGCAAATACTTACTGTAAATTTCCCGCAGACCTTTTTTGTCCTTTTTTTTTTATTTTCCATCAAAGTTCGAAAAAGGTCCTAAAAATAGGCTTTTCGAAAAAACAGGTAGAACTGACAACTTTTATAAAAAAAAAAAAAAAACAGATTTTATGTTTTGCTTCAACCTAGAATTAAATATCCTTTCGTTATAATACAAGAAATCAGTATCAGACCGTTTTATTTAGAGACAAAACAATTTTTAATACAACAAAAAAGAACAAAAACCACAAATTTTTCTAAGTGTTAAAAATTAATGAACTTTGAGCGGCTCTACCTAATAAAATATCACTTTCTGTTTAATAAGAGTTATACATTCGTAATCCCTGGAAAATTCTCTATTAAACACATGTATTAGGTTTATCGAACGCTTTCATGAAATTTTTGATTTTTGCCAGAGTTTCGGGCAGAGGCACCCTAGTGAGGCGTCGGACTTCAATGCCAGGAATTGCCCGGTGAATCCTGTACTCAAAGAACAATACCCAAAACTTGCAGAACAGGAAGGCACATTCCATAGGGAAACGCGAGTCACTCTAGCTCAACTTCGATCTGGATATTGTAAAAAGTTAAACTCTTACCTATCCAGAATCAACCCCGACATACAAAATATACATATGTCCTGCTTGTAACGTGTCCCTACGGGACACCAACCATTTCTACTATTGTAATGTGGAACCAACGCCTCTAACACCCCTCTCATTATGGCCCACCCAACACCTGTTGAAACAGCATGTTTCCTTGAACTCCCGTTAGAGGACATTGATGACAATTTGTGATTTTTCGCAACTATTGGATGGGTCGAGGCACAGCTACAACAACAACAACAACATACCACGGTGGCCGCGTTATGATCGGTTACTTGGTATAAATCTACGCTCCGCTCTGTGCGAATTCCCTCCGATGGTAGTTTGCAACATACTTCTAGATGAAGTGCTATGTGATCTAGGCTCATTTTGCTATTAATACCGCCAATGCTAGACACTTTAGTGATCGTTACTGTTCCATGTTATGTAGTCCAGATCATGACGCTAGACAAGTAGCTTCATTTTTACAGATCTGCACCTTTCAGTTGACGTCTCCTCATTGAAATTGTACTATTAGCGGCACAGTCATGGACTGCTTCGTCGCTGCGCTATTTTTCTCCGAAACAATTAGAAACGTTAGCTCATATTAGAATCTCTGATTAAGCAGCAGTTTCAGAGAGAAGCTTATCATTCACTTCATCTTTTCTTGGCGAACTTCCTCCCTCTTTCTGTTTTGAAGCCTTCGAGGCATATGACCCCTCATTGTTACGAGTACCTGATTCTTTCTACCTTCCAGATTTGAATGTCTAAGTATTTTAGTCACGCCTATATTTGCCTCGCTCTTGGGAGAGGCCTCTTAAAATTTGTGCTCCGAATAGCCCCATTGATTAGAGGTTTGGCAATTCTTAGTCACCAACATCCCGTCGCTCTTCTAGGAGGCGGAAAGTCATAGACGCAGGATCCTGAGCAGCGCAGTCCCAGCCGGGAGGCATAAAGTTCAGCGAAGCCTTCACTTAGACGACAAGGTATACCTGCCCTATTCAAGGGATATTCAGCTATAATACCGACAGCAATTTCATTCCCTTAAGCCAAACATGGATGAATCGTTTCTTTCTTGCATTCTTCTAGGCCTACGACTTCCTTTGGCTTTTTTTGGTTCCTCCAATGTTGGCAAGCAAGCTACTTAATAGACATTGGTCTTATGTGTCGCATATTAAATTTGCGCGCAGCATGTTAGTCTGAAATTTTATTTTCTCCCAAAGCAGTTAACTACTTACTTTGTGGTTATATTTTCATCGAAGGTTTCAAAAAAATGTATAGCTTTATGAGCTTTTTTGTTATGGGTATCAACTCTGTTTATCCGCTGCTAGCTGAAGTTCACGCGAGTCTAGATACTGCCTTGAGCCTCGCAAGATTTGATTGAGCTTCTCCCGTGTCCTGATTGTAATGACTGCGAAAACGTCATCTGCATATCTGACTAAAGGTCATTTGCACCATTTCCAGTCAACGATAACTGGCTCTTTATTCGACAGATCTCCGAAATATTAATGTCAAATAAAGTCTGACAACGTCAACCGAAGATAGAGCAAACGCTCCTAAGAATGTCATTGTTTCTTAAAAATATGACGATGAAGAATATTTTTGTTGTTGTTGTAACACATAAAACACTAAACGAAGTTATTGAAGTGAACTGGCGGATACGGAAATCATTTGTCCCATATGAAAGCGACAAATTCGGTTAATTGTTAACACAACAACAACGCATTCGGGTACTAGAGAATTCGGATACTTTGCCGGATTCTTCTTAAATCGCTACATCACATCACCACATCACTGCTTTTCGAAGCCTTTTCCTTTGTTCAACTTTTAAGGCACAAATGAGTGCAAAAACACTGTCGCAAGGTGCCTAGTGAAATGCATAAATAAAATACGTTAAATCACCGCAAAAGCATCAACACTACCAGACGAGTATGCTGGCTATGATAACTGCGTCATTACGTACGCATCATAAGAAGCAGAGATTTAAACAAAGCCGACGTGACATGAATGAATCATTGGATGTGTCGCACGTATATGAGTTCCGTTCAGTTCCGCTAAGTATTTATATTAGCCATTTAAGTACACATTAACGTAAATATTAAAAAACAAAAATTATCAGATATGGTGACTCGGCATTCGTGCAAATAATAACAATACTTGAAAATCATAGCATTGCCTCTTAACTCGAAGCCAATTGGCGTCAACATCACCTACACATGGAAATGCAATTACCTATAACAAGACCATTTGCAATACTGAAAATGCATTGTCGTGCATTAATTTGCATTTAATTGCAAATGCAACATTAATTGCTTTCACTTGTCGTCGTCGCTGTTGTCGTGCATATTTGTGGTAATAGTTTTGTGTTGTGTCAGCAAATTGTTTTTATTACCACTTTGGCTACCACACATCTGTCACCAGAAATTGTTATTTCATTATTTTATTTTCTCTGTTCAAGAGTTTGTTTACCAACAAAATCGTTTTGCTTATAAATTTCTTTTGCTTATTCAAGCGCTGACCTCTACGGCCCATTGCGTGCCGCTTGAAGCTGTCGCCAGTTGGCTATTGTCTTACCTCGTTGTTGATTTTGCTGTTATTTAAAACTGCACAAATTTCCGGTAAAAAGCGGTCAGCTATGCTACAGCAAAAACGACATTACTTTGATTTGGCTTATATATTGACATTGTTGCTTTTCCTTTTGTGTCTTTGACACGGCGCGTTGCTGACTTTTGATGCATACTGTAGTCACCAATTTTTGTAACAACCGTTATGGTATGTAGGTATTGATTATTTCTTTTAAAAAATTATAAAAAACCACCCTTCATTCTGTACTACGTATCCATTCCACATTCTCCTTAAATATTTCGATATGACGTCTTTATGGACTGGTCAGTACAACCTGAACTAACCTATGTATTAGGGTGGGCAAAAAACATATTTTTTCCCCTTTTGCGAGAGTAGCCAAATCAAATTAGCTACACTATTCTCATAGGAAATTTAACGGTCCACAAAAAAAATCCACAACGATTATTTGCTTAGTCGACTCGTTTAGTAATTACTCGAGTTTAAATTTCTAACTCAAATTGTATTCCAAATCGATTCGTATAGGAAAACTAAATACGAGATGAGGTACCTCTTAAACATTAAAATAAAAAGCTGAAATTTTCACATGCCATCTGTTTGAGTGTTCTGAATAATAGTTTCACTATACCAAAAGGAAAATACATATATATATATATATTTTGGACCACCCCACTATGTATGGAAAATAAAATCCTCTTACCTGAAAAGACAGTACCCTGAAGAGCTTAAAACAACCCTGCGCCGCATGAAACCAAAAAAACCTCAGATCCTGACGGTGGCAACTCTTTATGCGTCTCGTGGCAAGTACTTTCCACATCAGAGAGACAGCGCAGCCTGTTCTTATTCCGAAGGGCAAAAGAAATCCGAAATTTCCATCATCACCCACCCACTATGCATGTTGGAAACCGCAGAAAAATTGACGATGAATCTTCTAAAACATCGCCTCACGGCACCAATAGAGAGCGGGAGAGGATTGTATCACCACCAGCAAGGTTTCCGGAGGGGCTGCCTCGACGAAA
Organism: Eurosta solidaginis; assembly: GCF_040869045.1. Lineage (NCBI taxonomy): Eukaryota > Metazoa > Arthropoda > Insecta > Diptera > Tephritidae > Eurosta > Eurosta solidaginis. The sequence continues at coordinate 180,830,245 of NC_090321.1, forward strand.
AATCGAGTAAAGCACTTGTTGCCATACTGGCAAGGGAAGAAGCAATCGAATGCTGCAAGTATCAGTTCAGCAGCAGTAATGCAGGAAAATTAGCCGGCGAGTTCATACCTGTACAGGAAAGATCGACTTCCGAACACGTTTTCTTCCAAAAAAAATCTTGATAGAAAATATTGACAGTCCGAATTACTTATACAGGGAAAATATAGACAACCTACGCTTACGTACCCACGTAAACAAAATTACTCGCGCGGGGACTAGGTTCTTGTAGGTAGCTCTTCAATATAGGAAGGGAAAGCATATGCTACTTCCATGAAAAACACATGACCGGCTAGTTGAACCTAATCTGAACGACCCTAATTCATAGCAATAAAAATAATGTATGAAGAATAAAAATTAAATCTGAAAGTTCAAACGAATTTCAGTAATTGAAGGGTAATCGCGAAAAACATTGTAAGAGTCAATCATCATTTTTCTAGTATGTTCTGCTTCACCTAAGACGCTCCCTCTCATCTTCTCTAAGATCCTCTCTTCTAGCTCGCGATCGATCTTTTCAAATCATCCTCACTCATTTCTCCCCCTCCCAATATCTTTTTTGTTTCTTTTTCAATATATGTGACCCGGTTAATGAAAAGGTGGCTTATGACTCAAAACAGAAATTGCGAGAAACAGCTGTTAACAGCTGTTTTTTTTTTTTTTTTTTTTTGCGAGAAACAGCTGTTTTTTGTCATAAGCCACCTTTTCATAGACCAGGTCACATATATCTCCTTTTTTCGCATCTCAATGTTCACCTTTTACCATTTGTATCTCTCCTCTCGCTATTTAGCTCCCCCCTATCTTCCAAAGTTTATTTCTACCTATTTGCCTTTCCTTCCTATTTACCTTTTAATGCCTCCCTTGCCATCATTTGCTGTCTATACTCAGCGGAACGCCATTTTCAATCTCTGAATGCCACAACGTCTGCCGTAGAGCTTAGCTTAAATTCTACTTACTTACATACATAAGTCTGTGTACATAGCACTCATGCACACTTCAAACAAGCCTTATCATAGCTTATGAACTTTTCGATTGGCGCCAGAGGTATTTCTTTACGTTATAATAAATGAACTAAAATTTACTAATTAGATTTATTTTGTCGCTTAACAGACTTCCACATTTTGTATTTGTGAGAGCTTTAACTTCGGTTTAACACCAATTACGCGTATGTATGTATGCATGTTAATATTACAATTCTTGAACAAAATGAAAATTACAACCACATATTATTCAAGTGATGCGAGCTTTTTGTGAAAAACCTACAATGGCCGCACACAAAAATATCTCGTAATTCTAACATCCAATCTGAGCACGGGTAAGCTTTAAAAAAATACCGCTGTCTAAGCTGGTGTTGAATGTCTTGTTGTTGTTGTTCTATCCTCAAGCGAAATGCGTTTCAGAGTATTGAGTTGAAATCGTTCAAGATTGCCGAAGCACCATTTAAGTATTTGCGGTCAAACTTTGTATGAATGAATTTTATTCTAATTTATTTGTCTCGATACTTTCCAAATAATTTTTCTGTTTATTTACTTTTCTTGTAGTAAGTACGTGCTTCCGGTGCCAACAAATAAATGTTTGCACCAGCTAAAACGCTAAAACGAAAGAACCCCGAAATGGATATTGATTTCATTTAATACAAAATGTTGTGAAGGTCATTGCCTGACACCGTGAAATCCACGGCAAAAGGTGGCAGAAGCTTAAAAATACTTGGCAGCATTCCATGTACAAAACATTTCACAAAATAGTAGGGATATGAGGCAATTGGCAATTAACTTTGACTTAGTTATCTTCCGGATACCATATCTCTCTAACTTCTAAATCTCCCCTCAGTATCCCTTTTGCTGTAATTGCCTCTACATCAACTGCCCTCTATTTTTTTGTGAACTCTTTTCAACCTTATTTTCCTACTAGCTATTACCGCAGATAAGTTCAAAAGTCGGTTTTTATTTGAATAATCCTATTCAGGGAATTGTAATAGTATCACACTTAAATACCTTCTACCTCTCTTTTTGTCCAACACCCTGCAACCTGCATTTGTTTTTTTAAACCGCCATTTGCCGAAATCAATAGTATTCCAAATATTAACCTATACGAAAGGCTACCTTAATACCAAATTTCGAAAAAAATTGCACAAAACTTTTTTTTTCGAAAAGGTCGGACGCTGGTCCACTTCCCGAAGAGAAAAGTTTCTTAAATATAAACCACGTAAAAGAGATACCCATGTACCAAATGTCAAGCAAGTCTCACTATAAATAAAATTTATTGAAATATTTCGGTTCCTGGTTCACTGAAACACTTTCCGGGTTGCTACGAAGCTTTCCTGAAATTCAGTCCCACTCTAACGATCTTCCTACCTTTCTCACCTCCGATCTCACACAATGTCTAATCTTCGTTTTCTCCTTTTCAGCCGTGCCCTCGTCTCTCTTTCACTCACTTTTCATGTCTTTCTTTCCCTCTCTATCTTTTTCCCTCTGTCTCCCTCCCTCTCCCTACATCACCTTCCTCTTTGTCTTGCTCTCGCTCTCTCTTCACCTCTATCTCTCTCTCTCCGTCTTTCCCTCCCATTGTCCTATTTTCGTCGCCAACTTCATGAACAGCTGGACAGCAAAATCTGCAGCAGAAAGCAAAGAACAAAGAGAAAAGAGAGAGTAGTCAAATTTATTTCTAAACGAACATTCATTGCGTGCTGGTTTGGAGTGAATAAAGCGAATGCGTACAAATTTTTTAGATAATCACAACAAAATACGTATTTCCTGTTTATACGCCGATAGCAACGACTTTGTTTTATAAATATTTTTCTTTTTTTGTTTGTATTGTTTTCGTTTTTTGCTACAATGCACTGCTTTGCTCCCGCAAGAACAAGCATCCATCCATCCAATGTCTAACTGTTCATTCGCCAATCTGTATTGCAGTTCTGTCAACCATTGTCAATTTGCAGCACTTTTTCTGTAACGCGACGGAAATGCATAACTAATGCCAAAGTAATGGCTTAAACAGATACAATACGTCACTTGGCGGACAAAGAAAAACTGACAGCAGAGCAAATTGTGTTTATTTTAATGCTAAACGGCAGATAGGCAACCTACCAGTTGTCGCACCCGTGATACTTTGCCAATTTTCTACTTTTGAAAAACGTCAGCCATATCACATATATGTATGTACCTTTATTTTTTATCACTTATAGTAAGATTGGCGGCCGTCGTGGTGTGATGGTAGCGTGCTCCACCTACCACACCGAGGATCCTGGGTTCACGACAAGCGCAAAGCAACATCAAAATTTTAGAAACAAGGCTCTTCAATTAGAACAAAATTTTTCTAAGAGGCGTCGCCCCTCGGCGGCGTTTGGCAAGCACTCCGAGTGTATTTCTGCCATGGAAAGCTCTCAGTAAAAACTCATCTGCCTTACAAATGGCGTTCAGAGCCGGCATAAAACAAGCAGGTCCCGTCCAACCAATTTAAAGGAGCACGACGCAAATTGGATGAGAAACTCAGCTAAAATCTCTTCGGAGGTTATCGCGCCTTGAATTTAATTATACTCAGTTGAGCAGAGCTCACAGAGTATATTAACTTTGATTGGATTACGGTTGGTTGTACAGGTATAAAGGAATCGAGATAGATATAGACTTCCATATATCAAAATCATCAGTATCGAAAAAAAATTTGATTGAGCCATGTCCGTCCGTCCGTCCGTACGTTAACACGATAACTTGAGTAAATTTTGAGGTATCTTGACGAAATTTGGTATGTAGGTTCCTGGGCACTCATCTCAGATCGCTATTTAAAATGAACGATATCGGACTATAACCACGCCCACTTTTTCGATATCGAAAATTTCGAAAAATCGAAAAAGTGCGATAATTCATTATCAAAGACGGATAAAGCGATGAAACTTGGTAGGTGGGTTGAACTTATGACGCAGAATATAAAATGAGTAAAATTTTGGACAATGGGCGTGGCACCGCCCACTTTTAAAAGAAGGTAATTTAGAAGTTTTGCAAGCTGTAATTTGGCAGTCGTTGAAGATATCATGTTGAAATTTGGCAGGAACGTTACTTGTATTAGTATATGTATGCTTAATAAAAATTTGCAAAATCGGAGAACGACCACGCCCACTTAAAAAAAAATTTTTTTTTTTAAGTGAAATTTTAACAAAAAATTTAATATCTTTACAGTATATAAGTAAATTATGTCAACATTCAACTCCAGTAATGATACGGTGCAACAAAATACAAAAACAAAAGAAAATTTCAAAATGGGCGTGGCTCCGCCCTTTTTCATTTGATTTGTCTAGGATACATTTAATGCCATAAGTCGAAGAAATATTTACCAATCCTTGTGAAATTTGGTAGGCGCTTAGACTCTATGACGATAACTGTTTTCTGTGAAAAAGGGCAAAATCGGTTGAAGCCACGCCCAGTTTTTATACACAGTAGTTCGTCTGTCCTTCCGCTCGGCCGTTAACACGATAACTTGAGCAAAACTCGATATATCTTTACTAACCTCAGCTCACATAATTATATGAACACACTTTGTATTGGTATAAAAAATGGCCGAAATCCGACTATGACCACGCCCACTTTTTCGATTTCGAAAATTACGAAAAATGAAAAAAATGCTATAATTATATACCAAATACGAAAAAAGGGATGAAACATGGTAATTGTATTGGTCTGTTGACGCAAAATATAACTTTAGGAAAAAACTTGGTAAAATGGGTGTGACACCTACCATATTAAGTAGAAGAAAATGAAAAAGTTCTGCAGGGCGAAATCGAAAGCCCTTGGAATCATGGCAGAAATACTGTTCGTGGTATTACACATATAAATAAATTAGCGGTACCCGACAGATGATGTTCTGGGTCACCCTGGTCCACATTTTGGTCGAAATCTTGAAAACACCTTCACATATACAACTATCACAACTCCCTTTTAAAATTCTCATTAATACCTTTAATTTGACACCCATATTGTACAAACACATTATAGAGTCACCCCTGGTCCACCTTTATGGCGATATATCGAAAAGGCGTCCACCTAGAGAACTAAGGCCCACTCCCTTTTAAAATACTCATTAACACCTTTCATTTGATACCCATATCGTAAACAAATTCTAAAGTCACCCCTGGTCCACCTTTATGGCGATATCTCGAAAAGGCGTCCACCTATAGAACTAAGGCCCACTCCCTTTTAAAATACTTATTAACACCTTTCATTTGCTACCCATATCGTACAAACAAATTCTAGAGTCACCCCTGGTCCACCTTTATGTCAATATCTCGAAAACGCATCCACCCATAGAAATAAGGCCCACTCCCTTTTAAAACACTCATTAACACCTTTAGTTTGACACCCATATTGTACAAACGCATTCTAGAGTCACCCCTGGTCCACCTTTATAACGATATCCCGAAAAGGCGTCCACCTTTAGAGCTAAGGCCCACTCCCTTTTAAAATACTCATTAATACCTTTCATTTGATACCCATGTCGTACAAACAAATTCTAGAGTCACCCCTGGTCCACCTTTATGGCGATATCTCGAAAAGGCGTCCGCCTATAGAACTAAGGCCCACGCCCTTTTAAAATACTCATTATCACCTTTCATTTGATACCCATATCGTACAAACAAATTCTAGAGTCACCCCTGGTCCACCTTTATGGCGATATCTCGAAAAGGCGTCCGCCTATAGAACTAAGGCCCACTCCCTTTTAAAATGCTCATTAACACCTTTCATTTGATACCCATATCGTACAAACAAATTCTAGAGTCACCCCTGTCCACCTTTATGGCAATATCTCGAAAACGCGTCCAGCCATATAACTAAGGCCCACTCCCTTTTAAAACACTCATTAACACCTTTAGTTTGACACCCATATTGTACAAACGCATTCTGGAGTCACACCTGGTCCACCTTTATAACGATATCCCGAAAAGGCGTCCACCTATAGAGCTAAGGCGCACTCCCTTTTAAAATACTCATTAATACCTTTCATTTGATACCCATATCGTACAAACAAATTCTAGAGTCACCCCTGGTCCACCTTTATGGCGATATCTCGAAAAGGCGTCCGCCTATAGAACTAAGGCCCACTCCCTTTTAAAATGCTCATTAACACCTTTCATTTGATACCCATATCGTACAAACAAATTCTAGAGTCACCCCTGTCCACCTTTATGGCAATATCTCGAAAACGCGCCCACCCATAGAACTAAGGCCCACTCCCTTTTAAAACACTCATTAACACCTTTAGTTTGACACCCATATTGTACAAACGCATTCTGGAGTCACCCCTGGTCCACCTTTATAACGATATCCCGAAAAGGCGTCCACCTATAGAGCTAAGGTGCACTCCCTTTTAAAATACTCATTAATACCTTTCATTTGATACCCATGTCGTACAAACAAATTCTAGAGTCACCCCTGGTCCACCTTTATGGCGATATCTCGAAAAGGCGTCCGCCTATAGAACTAAGGCCCACTCCCTTTTAAAATACTCATTAATACCTTTCATTTGATACCCATATCGTACAAACAAATTCTAGAGTCACCCCTGGTCCACCTTTATGGCAATATCTCGAAAACGCGCCCACCCATAGAACTAAGGCCCACTCCCTTTTAAAACACTCATTAACACCTTTAGTTTGACACCCATATTGTACAAACGCATTCTGGAGTCACCCCTGGTCCACCTTTATAACGATATCCCGAAAAGGCGTCCACCTATAGAGCTAAGGCGCACTCCCTTTTAAAATACTCATTAATACCTTTCATTTGATACCCATGTCGTACAAACAAATTCTAGAGTCACCCCTGGTCCACCTTTATGGCGATATCTCTAAAAGGCGTCCGCCTATAGAACTAAGGCCCACTCCCTTTTAAAATACTCATTAATACCTTTCATTTGATACCCATATCGTACAAACAAATTCTAGAGTCACCCCTGGTCCACCTTTATGGCGATATCTCGAAAAGGCGTCCGCCTATAGAACTAAGGCCCACGCCCTTTTAAAATACTCATTATCACCTTTCATTTGATACCCATATCGTACAAACAAATTCTAGAGTCACCCCTGGTCCACCTTTATGGCGATATCTCGAAAAGGCGTCCGCCTATAGAACTAAGGCCCACTCCCTTTTAAAATGCTCATTAACACCTTTCATTTGATACCCATATCGTACAAACAAATTCTAGAGTCACCCCTGTCCACCTTTATGGCAATATCTCGAAAACGCGCCCACCCATAGAACTAAGGCCCACTCCCTTTTAAAACACTCATTAACACCTTTAGTTTGACACCCATATTGTACAAACGCATTCTGGAGTCACCCCTGGTCCACCTTTATAACTATATCCCGAAAAGGCGTCCACCTATAGAGCTAAGGCGCACTCCCTTTTAAAATACTCATTAATACCTTTCATTTGATACCCATGTCGTACAAACAAATTCTAGAGTCACCCCTGGTCCACCTTTATGGCGATATCTCGAAAAGGCGTCCGCCTATAGAACTAAGGCCCACTCCCTTTTAAAATACTCATTAATACCTTTCATTTGATACCCATATCGTACAAACAAATTCTAGAGTCACCCCTGGTCCACCTTTATGGCAATATCTCGAAAACGCGCCCACCCATAGAACTAAGGCCCACTCCCTTTTAAAACACTCATTAACACCTTTAGTTTGACACCCATATTGTACAAACGCATTCTGGAGTCACCCCTGGTCCACCTTTATAACGATATCCCGAAAAGGCGTCCACCTATAGAGCTAAGGCGCACTCCCTTTTAAAATACTCATTAATACCTTTCATTTGATACCCATATCGTACAAACAAATTCTAGAGTCACCCCTGGTCCACCTTTATGGCGATATCTCGAAAAGGCGTCCACCTATGGAACTGAGGCCAACGCCCTTTTAAAAAACTCATTAAAACCTTTCTTTTGATACTCATATCGTACAAACAACACATTCCAGGGTTACCCTAGGTTCATTTTCCTACATGGTGATTTTCCCTTATTTTGTCTCCATAGCTCTCAACTGAGTATGTAGTGTTCGGTGACACCCGAACTTAGCCTTCCTTAATTGTTTTTATTTATTTTTAAAGTAAGATTCTCCTGCTACACTCATAAGCATAACCAATAAATTTGTGCTTGAACTCACCCACTTTAAGGTGCCACATCCTCACTCGAACTCACTCATAGTCCTTTTACGTTCAAGCAATTTTTCAGGATTTAAGCATTACATACAAGCTCTCTAATTCCATTGACTTTCACTTAATCAAATATAAATCATTTAAGCAAGTTCTTCTTATCCTCTACTACGAGTATTGTCACCTTTTCTTTTGTTCTGTCTGCCGTCAGTTTGCTTTACTATGATCATTAATCTTCTTTTTTTTATTCAATTAAAATAATTGATTTCTTTAGCCAACTTCTCTAACTACTTTGACCACTAAAAGTTATTCGAATTCACTTTTTCATCAAAGTTTATATTCTTTAGTTTACGATAAAGAAGTTTGTATTATTGTATATGTGTGAAATTGGGATGTCGATCCCGAAGTGCTAATCTATGAATTAGGTCGGTACTAAGAAAAGTTACTAGAAATATTTCCTGCTATAAGGAAAATAAGTGTACCCAATTTTGTTACGATATGTAAATTTTTCTTCGAGTTATGGCTCCCGAAACATTAAAAATTGTTTAGACAAAAAATAGGCGGTGCCACACCCATTTTCGAAAATTTTAGTGTTTTCCAATTTAATGTTATAATTCAATTTGGAAAGTAAAATTCTATTGATATAAAGCTCTTCTTCGCTAAGATATAGCTTATTATTTTCGCCCACGACCCTTTTAAAAATCTTTTATATAAAAGTGGGCGTGGTCCTTAACCGATTTCGTTAATTTTTCTTCAAAGCATTCCTTATAGTAAAAGCAACCTCTCTCTAGGCCACCGTGGTGTGATGGTAGGGTGCTCCGCCTACCACACCGGATGCCCTGGGTTCAAACCCCGAGCAAAGCAACAGCAAAAATTTTAGAAATAAGGTTTTTCAATTAGAAGAAAATTTTTCTAAGCGTGGTCGCCCCTCGGGAGTATTTGGCAAGCGCTCCGGGTGTATTTCTGCCATGAAAAGCTCTCAGTGAAAACTCATCTGCCTTGCAGATGCCGTTCGAAGTCGGCATAAAATCATGTAGGTCCCGTCCGCCCAATTTGTAGGGAAAATCAAGAGGAGCACGACGCAAATTGGAAGAGAAGCTCGGCCTTAGATCTCTTCGGAGGTTATCGCGCCTTACATTTATTTATTTATTTAACCTCTCTGCCGAATTTTGTTACGATAGGTTTAACGATTTTTGATTTATGATTAGTAATATTTGTAAAATTGATAGGTGTATTATTTACTAAATAATCAGATTTTCTGTGTTTTCCAAAATGTTATATATATATATAAAAAGTGGGCGTGGTTATCATCCGATTTCACTCATTTTCAATACCAATCATTCTTGGTCCAGATAAGCTCGTGTACCAAATTTGGCTGAGGAATAAGTGGTATGACCGTGAGCTAAGGGAACTGCACAAAAGAAAAATTGAATTCTATAATACTGCTAGAAATACTGGCAACTGGGTGGATTATAATGGCATAAAAAAAAGATATAAAAAAACTGTTATGTATAAAAAGAAGAAATATATGGAAGATAAAGTGCTCGATAGTGCAGGAGACATGAAGCGGATGTGGAAGTCTTTAAAACATCTTGCTGAGCTCACCGATGACAGAAAGGTCGTTAGCAAAATAGTAATTAACGGTGAATGCCTCGAGAAGGAATACGATATAGCCAATGCCCTAAATACATTTTTTATACAGAGCATAGCTGAAATTAATGATAGCATTGAAATAATTCCGATTGCGGCAGAAACAAGTGTAAATAATGCAATTGAAACTTTTCAATTCACCGACGTAGAGTTAGATGATATAATGAACATTTCTAAATCTTTTAGAAACAAATATGGTGGAAAAAAGCTTTTGTCGGAGGGGGTATTTAAAGATGCCATGATTTACATTGCTCACTTCTACAAAGATATAATAAATGAATCAATAAACAGTAGCATTGTTCCAAATTGCTGGAAAGTATCAACTATAGTACCTGCGGAAAAAGTCAAAAATACAGTAAGGCCAGAGGAACTGCGCCCAATTAATACGCTACCCGCAGATGAAAAAATTATGGAAACGGTGGTTAAAAATCAATTAGTGGCATATCTAGATAAATACCAAATTATTATACCTGAACAATCTGGGTTTAGGAAAAGCCATTCTTGCGAAACCGCACTGAATATGGTTATTGCGGAATGGAAAGAGGATATAACTGATAAGAAAGTTGTGATCTCAGTCTTTTTAGACTTAAAACGTGCTTTTGAAACTGTGGATAGAGAGGAACTGCTGAATGTTATGTTTAATAATGGGATAAGAGGAAAATCCTTGGAATGGTTCAGAAGCTATTTGAGTAATAGAAAACAGAAGACGATAATTGGAAGTGCAGTTTCACCGGTTGCTGATGTACATATTGGGCTACCGCAAGGTTCAGTATTGGCACCGCTATTGTTTACAATATATATTAACGATATTAAAGAATGCTTGAAATATTGCAATATTCGACTATTTGCGGATGATGCATTGATAACCATTAGTGAAAGAAGTGAGGGCTTTGCGGTATCGAAAATGCAAGAAGACTTAGACTCCCTTTACAAATGGCTATGCCATAGAAAGTTGAAAGTGAACGTGGATAAAACCAAAAGTATGATATTTTGCAAAAATCAAAGCATTATGGGTGCCAATACCCTTAGCAATATTACTCTGAAGATAAGAAATGTTGAAATTCAGCAAGTAGACAAGATCAAATACCTAGGAGTCTGGATCGACAAAAACCTTAGATTTGGAGAACACATAAATTATTTAGAAAACAAAATTGCAAAAAAAATTGGTTTTATGTACAGAACTTGTAAATATATTAGTCAACGACACAAATTATTAGTGTATCGATCAATTATTGAACCGCACTTTATCTATTGTCCAACAATCCTGCTATTAGCAAATGACACACAAATAAAAAAACTGCAGATACAACAAAACAAGGCAATGCGATTAATTTTAAAATGTTCGCTTAGAACACCAAAAACTACAATGCTAAATATGTTAAACTGGCTCAGTGTAAAACAGTCGATATATTATTTCACATTGAAATTTATACATCATATGAAATTAGGAATAACACCGAATTATCTGAACGGGAGAATACATTTTAATCATGAAATACATAACTATGGAACTAGAAGCAGCGGAAATATAAGACTGCCTAGAGTAAGAACGGAGTTCGCGAAGAAGACTTTAGAATATATAGGTTATAAAATGTACAATGAATTACCAAATGCGATAAAAGACTGTGAAAATATTAATAAGTTTAAAGCAAAATTATTTTTATACTGTAAGTCATTAAGCATGTAATGTATACAATTTATTTATATATATATATATATATATTTTTTTTTGTTAAAGCTTTGGTTCTTAACGCATATTGGTCCTTATAAAATAGGAAAGATTTCATACTAACACTTGGAGACTCCTACTTTATCCTTCTACCATTTCTTCACATTTTTTCCGAAGCTGTCCGATAGCTGCTAAGCACTAGTTGATGCAACATGTTGCTAAAGATTTGCTCGGCATTTTCACTTCTGGGGTAAAAAAACTTACGGAAGGACTACTCGTGGAGAGTTAATTGAGTTAAGCTAATTACAGGGAGCTACATTTGCTAGGACACCGAAGTTGTAACTCTTCCAGATTTGCTGCAGCTTTACCGAAGGCCTCTTGTGATCCTTTAATCTTAAAGTGTAAATTAAAATGTCATAGCCATAGTTATGCTGGGCTGTGAGTATGTTCAGCGAAAATAATCTGTACGAAAATCATTTTTTGAAAAATACTATGGACTGAAAATAGCTGCACCTTATACATTTTTTTATTGCATTGCTGGCAGCATTCTTCGAGCTTATTTTTTCCTTTAAAACTGAAAATCAATATTAAGCCAACCAATAACATCGAAAACGGGGTGGAAATGTGAAAGGATAATTTTTTTCAGAGACTTTTTCAGAAAAATCTGAAGCTCAGGATGACAATGAGAATTAGCATCTCATCCTCATCCTATCCTATCATCTCATTGTCTTGAGGATAAACATCCAAAATATTAACCGTCAAAATTGTTCTTCCTAAAAATGGTCTCTAAATAACCGTGCAGTGAAACTGAAAACAGCCCTTAATCGTACCGAAATGGTCTCGTAACGTTCCCTAAGGTATATTCGAGCTGTCCCACAATAGTCCGATATAATTGTGAATTTGTCTCGAAATAGTCCCAAAATGGACTCAAAACCAATATCGAAAAGTTGAAATGGTCAGAAAAAATCCCTAAAGTATCCCAAAGAAACTCAAACATTCCCGAAAAATTCCAAAAAATAATCCCAAATTAATCCATAAATAGGCTCAAAATAATCCCGAAAACCAATTTTGAGATTATTCCTAAAACAATCGCCAGCATCTCCCGAAATTATTTAAAACAAGTAAAGGTGTCTAAGTTCGGGTGTAACCGAACATTATATACTCAATTGCACATTTCATTTCAAATAAAATACTTTTCAACATAATACGTGGCACCACCCCTTAATAAATGTCTCCCCATTTCCTCTTACAATAAAACTTGATAAGTGAAATATCATTGATTCAAAACAATTTTTTGCTAAGTTATAGGTTATTATTCTAGTCTACGACCGTTTTAAACCTTTTAAACTTGTTTTATATCTAAGCTGCCGTGGTCTTTAACCGATCCCGTCCATTTTTACTTGAAATATGTTCTGATATAAGGAAAATATGTGTACCCAATTTTGTTACGATATGTAAATTTTTCTTTGAGTTATGGCTCCCGAAACATTGAAAATTGCTTAGACAAAAAAGGAGCGGTGCCACACCCATTTTTTCAAATTTAAGTGTTTTCCAATTTAATGTTATAATTCAATTTAGAAAGTAAAATCCTATTGATACACAGCTCTTTTTTGCAAAGATATAGCTTATTTTATTCGTCCACCCTTTGAAAAATCTTTTATATAAAAGTGGGCGCGCTCCTTAACCGATTTCGTTAATTTTTCTTCAATGCATTCCTTATAGTAAAGGCAACCTTTCTCCCGAATTTTGTTACGATAGGTTTAACGATATTTGCTTTATGATAAATAATATTTGTAAATTTGATTTTATTACAAGTGGGCGGTGCTACGCCCATTTTAAAATTTTTTTTTCAAATTTTTATCAAGAGTCTCAATATCAGTCCACATATAAAATTTCAGCATTCGAGGTGTATTATTTACTAAATAATCAGGTTTTTTGTGTTTTCCATAATGTTTTATATATAAAAAGTGGGCGTGTTTATCATCCGATTTCGCTCATTTTCAATACCAATCTATTCTGGGACCAGATAAGCTCGTGTACCATCTCAATATTTACTCAAGATATCGTGTTAACGGACAGACGGACGGACATGGCTCAATCAATTTTTTTTTCGATACTGATGATTTTGATATATGGAAGTCTATATCTATCTCGATTCTTTTATACCTGTACAACCAACCGTTATCCAATCAAAGTTAAAATAATCTGTGTGAAAAGCACGCTGAGTATAAAAAATGTTGTACCTATCCCTCCATAGCTTTAATATAGTCCCAACACTATCCTGAAAAAAAAAAACCGAAATCTTCGGAGGGTATTCCCGAAATGGCCCCTTATTAGTCCCGATAATCGTTTCAAAAGTGGACACGACATGAACCCGAAACATCTCCGAAATAATATTGAATATATCCTAAAACATTCGGGAAATTAATCCAAAAACTACTCCGGAATGGTAGGATAAGTCATAAATATCAAAAATATCTACCGCGAAGTTTTTCTTCCTAAAAGGGACTAAGATGGCCTGAGCACCTAATGAAGATTAAGAAAAATTAGGAGTACAACAGATTTAATTTTAATGTACATTGTCGGGTAGCGGTGATATATTTGTTTTAACCTTTTATTTTTCATGTAATGTGTAATATTATCAACGTTCAACCGATGTAAGTTCATATGTGACTAGCGCATTAATTATATTTGCAATTGTCGCGCCCGGATGTACAATTTATAAATAAATACAAATACATACAATATAAAATAAAAAATTCAACAGAAATAGCCTTCACTGAACCACTGTATCGTATCGTTTGTTGGCATAATAAATTATTACTTCAAATTCATGAAGAATCTATCTGGATTATAACGGCTTCTGAATTCTTGGCAGTGAGAAGTTTTTGGTGAATATTAATTGAAACTGCAATAGAAAGGTGCAACATAACTGTAATCAGTTGATGCCACACTTCGCAGCAAGAAAGTGCTTTTTGTTTGCATGGAAGTGAAAGATTAAAATCCTGCATCAAAAACAGAAGCAGGATAAGGAAGAAGAAAACGTAAGTAAATATTTATTATTACCATAAACATATACATATATACATATTGGCATTGTAGTTTTATTTATGTTAACATTCTTGTAACTTTATGTTTGTAGCCGCCTGCTGTACAAGATTAATTTGTTTAACTTTTATATTCCTTTTGTTTGTGCCACATCACGTTTGGCATACAAAGCGTAAATAAAACGTCAAGCAGTCAGTCGGCCAAGCACTCAACTGCATATAGAGTAAACCATTATTTAAGTGCAGCAAGTCCTTTATTGTATGGAAGTATTAAATATGAAGTACACTCAGAAAGTGGCAAAAGCACACTCTGAAAGGGGATCGAGTGGAAGTGTCGTAGAATTGTGAATGAAAGAGCAAAGCGCATTGTAGCGCTACTTAAATTAATCCGAAACAAGTAGGGACGAGACTGTCTTCGGCTGTGCCGAAGATTTCATACCTTTCATGAATGGGGGCTGAACAATAATCTTATCCCATTCGTAATCTCCAAATAATCGGCTGTATAAGATAAAAAATATATAGTGAACAGATGTACATATCTAAGCGATTTTTAAGATAAATATAAAATAGAAAAATAGGTAGGTAAAATTTGAAGCTTCTAGCTGTTAAAATGGGGCAGAATTGCGAAAAGTTTCCAAAAAGTTTTACCAAATACGAAAAAAGGGATGAAACATGGTAATTGGATTGGTCTATTGATATATAATTTTAGAAAAAAACTTTGTAAAATGGGTGTGACACCTACCATATAAAGTAAAAGAAAATGAAAAAGTTTTGCAGGGCGAAATCAAAAGCCCTTGGAATTTTGGAAGGATAACTGTTCGTGGTATTACATATATAAAAAAACTAGCCTTTACCCGCGGCCCCGTCCGCAAGGAGAAATTTAGATATATGGGCTATTCGCGTTAGCCTGCTTATCAAGTTATCTGTTTAAAATTTTGCTTTCTGTCTAATGCATTTTATTTTTGTAATTGAGTAACAAAAAGAACTAAATGAGCTGATAACCTGATAGGATCCCCAAATGATCCCGAAATTATCCAGAAAAATCCACGAAATGACCCCGACGCTATCGCGGACAGATCCCGAAAACCATCTAGAAATGCCACGGAAGGGTCTCCAAAAGTTCACGGAATAGTCCCAAAAAACCCTAAATGACAACGACACGATTCTAGACTTATCCAGAGAACCACAAAGAAATGATGCCTGAAGGGTACCAAAAAGATCCCGAAATAGTCACGAAAAATTTCCGAAATGACCCTGACGGGCTCCCGGACGGTTCTCAAAAACCATCCAGAAAATATCCAGGAAGGGTCCCTAGGGGATCCACGACGGATCGCGAAAACCATACAGAAATGTTTCCGGAAGGGTCCCAAAATGATCCCGCATAAGTCCCGAAAAAGTCCTGAAATGACCACGACGGGATCCCAGACGGATTCTGAAAACTATCCAGAAATTATGCCGGAAAGGTCCTCAAATGAACCTCTAATAGTTCCGAAACGACCCTGACGGGATCTCAAACGGACTCCTAAATGACCCTGACGGGATCCCGGACAGATCTCGAAATCCATCCAGAAATGATCTTGGAAGGGCCCCAAAATAATCCCGAAATAATCTCGGAAAAGTCCATAAATTACCCCGACGGGATCCCGCTCGGATCCCAAAAACTATCCAGAAATGATGCCGGAAAGGTCCTCAAATGATCCCCTAATAGTCCTGAAATGACCGAAAACCATACAGAAATTATGCCGGAAGGGACCCCAAATGATCCAGAATACCTTACAGAAATGATGCCGAAAGGCTCCCCTAATTATCCCGTATTAGTCCCGAAATGACCCCGACGGGATTCCTGACGGATCCCGAAAAGCATCCAGAAATAATGCCGAAAGGGCCCCAAATGATCCCGTATTAGTCGAGAAAAAGTCCTGAAATGACGCCATCGGGATCCCGGATGGATCTCGAAAACTATCCAGAAATGATGGCGGTAGGTACCCCAAATGATCCCGAAATAGTCCCGAAATGACCCTGACGGGATCCCGGACGGATCCCGAAAACCATCTAGAAATTGTGCTGGAAGGTACCTCAAATGATCCCGAAATAGTCCCTAAATGACCCGGACGGATCCCGAAAACCATCCAGAAATTGTGCCGGAAGGTACCTCAAATAATCCCGAAAAAGTACCGAAATGAGCCCGATGGGATCCCGAAAACCATCTAGAAATGATGCCGGAAGGTACCCCAAATGATCCCGAAATAGTCCCGAAATGACCCGGACGGATCCCGAAAACCATCCAGAAAAGATGCCGAAAGCGTCCACAAATGATCCAGTATTAGTCGAGAAAAATTCCCAAAATGACCCTGACGGGATCCCGGACGGATCCCGAAAACCATCTAGAATTGGTGCCGGAAGGTAACTCAAATGATCCCGAAATAGTACCGAAATGATCCTGACGGATCCCGAAAACCATCTAGAAATGATGCCGGAAGGTATCCCAAATGATCCCGAAATAGTCCCTAAATGACCCCGACGGGATCCCGGACGGATCCCGAAAACCATCCAGAAATGATGCCGAAAGCGTCCCCAAATGATACCGTATAAGTCGAGAAAAAGTCTCGAAATGACCAAGACGGGATCCCGGACTGATCCCGAAAACCATCTAGCAATGATGCCGGAAACTACCCCAAATGATCCTGTATTAGTCGAGAAAAAGTTCCGAAATTACCCCGACGGGATCCCGGACGGATCCAGAAAACCATCTAGAAATGAAACCGCAAGGTACCCCAATTGATCCCGAAATAGTCCCGAAATGACCAAGACGGGATCCCGGACGGATCCCGAAAACCATCTAGCAATGTTGCCGGAGGGTACCCCAAATGATCCCGCATTAGTTGAGAAAAAGTCCCGAAATGACCCGGACGGATCCCGAAAACCATATAGAAATTATGCCGAAAAGCACCCCAAATGATCTCGAAATAGTACCGAAATGACCCCGACGGGATCCCGGACGGATCCCGAAAACCATGGAGAAATGATGCCGAAAGGGTCCCCAAATGATCCCGTATTAGTCGAGAAAGAGCCCCGAAAGGACACGACGGGATCCGGACGGAACCCGAAAACCATCCAGAAATGATGCCGAAAGGGTCCTCAAATGATCCCGTATCAGTCGAGAAAAAGTCCAGAAATGACCCCGACGGGATCCCGGACGGATCCCGAAAACCATCTAGAAATGATGCCGAAAGAGTCCTCAAATGACCTTGACGGGATCCCGGACGAATCCCGAAAACCATCCAGAAATGATACCGAAAGTGTCCCCAAATGATCCCGTATTAGTCGAGAAAAAGTTCCAAAATGACCCCGACGGGACCCCGAACGGATCCCGAAAACCATCCAGAAATGATGCCGGAAGGGTCTCCAAATGATCGCGAAATAGTCCCGAAAATGTCCCAAAATAACCCCGACGGGATCCCGAAAACTATACAGAAATGATCGCGGAAGGGTCCCAAAATGATCCCGAAATAGTCCCGAAAAAGTTCCGAAATGACCCCGGCGGGATAGCGCCCGGATCCCGAAAACCATCCAGAAATGATCCCAGAAGGGTCTTGATATGACCCTAACGGGATTACAAATAGGTTGAGGATAATTATAAAACCATGTTAATAAGGCAGCAGGCGCGTTGGAGCGAATGAAGAGTTACAAAGAAACATACAGGTAAAACTAATAAAAGCGTGCTAATAAAAACAATTGAAGGAGGGCGGATGGCGGGAGGAGGAGAGTACCACTGATCGTTTTTCCAAAATTGTTTAGATCTCTTTGTAAGCCCTCGACTTATTTCACCCATTGAGTTTGTAATATTGGTGCAGGTCAGTATACGTAAAGTTATAATGTGTAAAAATTGTTAAAAAGTAATTATTCGAAGGGGACGTGGGACCCCCTCCCCCCTTTCCATGTTCGAAAAACATTTCGCCAGTAGACTATTATATCTGTCCCAAATTTTATGAAAATCCGTGTAGCCGTTCTGGCGTGATTCGGTCACAAAAACGAAAAAATACAATAATTAAATTATAACTGTTCCTAGGGGGCGGGGACCTCCCCCCTTTTCAAAAAAAATATAGCTAGTAGATCCTTCTAGACTATTGGCTATATGTGTGCAAAATTTCATCCAAATCGGTCCAGCCGTTCTTGCGTGATTGAGTCACAAAGACAAACGTCTGGACAAACATCCAAACTTTCCCATTTATAATATACTAGCCTTTACCCGCGGCCCCGTCCGCAAGGAAAATTTTAAATATATGGGCTATTCGCGTTAGCCTGCTTATTATCTGTTTAGAATTTTGTTTTCTGTCTAATGCATTTTATTTTTGTAATTGTGTAAAAAAAAGAACTAAATGAGCTGATAACCTGATAGGATCCCAAATGATCCCGAAATTATCCAGAAAAAGCTACGAAATGACCCCAACGCTATCGCGGACGGATCCCGAAAACCATCCAGAAATGCCCCGAAAGGGTCTCCAAAAGTTCCCCGAATAGTCCCAAAAAAACCCGAAATGAGAGCGACACGATTCTAGACGTATCCAGAGAACCACACAGAAATGATCCCTGAAGGTGTCCAAAATGATCCCGAAAAGGTTCCGAAATGACCCTGACGGGCTTCCGGGCGGATCTCAAAAACCATCTAGAAAATATCCAGGAAGGGTCCCTAAATTACCCCGACTAACTCCAGAAAAGGTTCCGCAATGGCTCCGAGGGGATCCACGATGGATCGCGAAAACCATACAGAAATGATTCCGGAAGGATTCCAAAATGATCCCGAAATAGTCCGGAATTGACCCAGATGGGATCCCGCACAGATCCAGAAATGATCCCGGAAGGGTGCAAAAACTACCCCGGAAAAGTAACAAAAAATCCCGAAATGGCTCCTACGGCAGCCCGGACGGAGCCAGAAATGATCTCGGAAGGGTCCCCAAATGATCCCAAAATGGTCCCGAAATGACCCTGATGGACCCGGCAAACCATCAAGAAATTATGCCGAAAGGGTCCCAAAATGATCCCGAAATAATACAGAAAAAGTCACGAAACGACCCCTAGAGGATCCCCAAATGATCCCGTATTAGCCCCGAAAAGGTCCCGAAATAACGCCGACGGGATCCCGGACAAATCCCGAAAACCATCCATAAATGATGCCGAAAGGAATCCCAAATGATTCCGTAAAAGTCCCGCATTGATTCCGACGGGATCCCGAGCGGATACCGAAAATCATCCAGAAGTGATGCCGGAAAGGTCCTCAAATGATCACCTAATAGTCCCGAAATGACCCTTAAGGGGTCATGGACGGATCCCATAAACCATCCAGAAATGATCCCGATATAGTCCCGAAATGACCCTGACGGGATCTCGAACGCACCCCTAAATGACCCTGACGGGATTCCGGACAGATCCCGAAATCCATCCAGAAATGATATTGGGAGGGACCCCAAATGATCCCGAAAAAGTCCCGCAATGATTCCGAGGGGATCCTGATCGGATACCGAAAACCATCCAGAAGTGATGCCGGAAAGGTCCTCAAATGTTCACCTAATACCAAAATGACCCTGACGGCATCCCGGACTGATCCCAAAATCCATCCAGAAATCATCTTGGGAAGGTCCCAAAATTATCCCGAAATAGTCTCGGAAAAGTTCAGAAATTACCCTGACGGGTTCCCGGACGAATCCTGAAAGCCATCTCTAAATGATCCCGAAAAAGTCCCGAAATGACCCTGACTGGACCCCGAAAGGATCCCGAAAACTATCCAGAAATGATGCCGGAAATGTCCTCAAATGATCACCTAATAGAGTCGAAAAGACCCTGACGGGATCCCGAACGGATCCCGACAACTATCTAGAAATGATGCCGAAAGGGCCCGCGAATGATCCCGTATTAGTCGAGAAAACGTCCGGAAAAGAACCCGACGGGATGCCGGACGAATCCCAAAAACCATCCAGAAATGATCTTGGGAGGGTCCCAAAATTATCCCGAAATAGTCTGGGAAAAGTCCCGAAATTACCCTGACGGATCCCGGACGAATCCTGAAAACCAATCTTAAATGATGCCGAAAAAGTCCCGAAATGACCCTGATGGGACCCGGAAAGGATCCCGAAAACTAACCAGAAATGATGCCGGAAAGGTCCTCAAATGATCTCCCAATAGTTCTAAAAAGACCCTGACGGGATCCCGAACGGATCCCGACAACTATCCAGAAATGATACCGAAAGGGCCCGCAAATGATCCCGTATTAGTCGAGAAAGTCCCGAAATGACCCCGACGGTATGCCGGACGAATCCCAAAAACCATCCAGAAATGATGTCGGAAGGGACCCCAATGATCCCGAAAAAGTCCCGCAATTATTCCGACGGGAATCTGAACGGATACCGAAAACCATCCAGAAGTGATGCCGGAACGGTCCTCAAATGCTCACCTAATAGTCCCAAAATGACCCTGAGGGCATCCCGGACAAATCCCGATATCCATCCAGAAATGATCTTGGGAAGGTCCCAAAATGATCCAGAAATAGTCTCGGAAAATCCAGAAATTACCCTGACGGGTTCCCGGACGAATCCTGAAAGCCATCCTTAAATGATCCCGAAAAAGCCCCGAAATGACCCTGACGGGATCCCGAAAGGATTCCAAAAACTATCCAGAAATGATGCCGGAAAGGTCCTCAAATGATCCCCTAATAGTTCCGAAATGACCGTGACGGGATCCCGAACGGATCCCGACAACTATCGAGAAATTATGCCGAAAGGGTCCGCAAATGATCCCGTATTAGTCGAGAAAAAGTCCCGAAATGACCCCGACGGTATGCCGGACGTATCCCGAAAACCATCCAGAAATGATGCCGGAAGAGCCCCCAAATGATCCCGAAAAAGTCCCCAAATGACCCCGACGATATCCCGGACGGATCCCGAAAACCATCCAGAAATGATGCCGGAAGAGCCCCCAAATGATCCCGAAAAAGTCCACAAATGACCCCGACGAGATCCCGCACGGATCCCGAAAACCATCCAGAAATGATGCCGGAAGAGCCCCAAATGATCCCGAAAAAGTCCCCAAATGACCCCGACATACTCCAGAAATGGCTCCGAGGGAATCAACGACGGATCGCGAAAACCATACAGAAATGATTCCGGAAGGATCCCAAAATGATCCCGAAATTGTCCGGAAATGACCCAGATGGGATCCCGCACAGATCCAGAAATTATCCCGGAAGGGTTCAAAAACTATCCCGGAAAAGTAACAAAAAATGCCGAAATGGCTCCTACGGCATCCCGGACGGATCCAGAAATGATCTCGGAAGGGACCCCAAATGATCCCAAAATGGTCCCGAAATGACCCTGATGGATCCGGCAAACCATCAAGAAATTATGCCGGAAGGGTCCCCAAATGATCCCGAAATAAAACAGAAAAAGTCACGAAACGACCCCTAGAGGATCCCCAAATGATCCCGTATTAGCCCCGAAAAAGTCCCAAAATGACCCTGACGGGATCCCGAAAGGATTCCGAAAACAATACAGAAATGATGCCGGAAAGGTCCTCAAATGATCCCCTAATAGTCCCGAAATGACCGTGACGGGATCCCGACAACTATCCAGAAATGATGCCGAAAGGGTCCGCAAATGATCCCGTATTAGTCGAAAAAAAGTCCCGAAAGGACCAAGACGGGATCCCGGACGAATTCCAAAAACCATCCAGAAATGATGCCGGTAGGTATCCCAAATGATCCCGAAATAGTCCCGAAATGACCTCGTCGGCATCCCGGACGGATCCCGAAAATTATCCAGAAATGATGCCGGAAAGGTTCCCAAATGATCCCCTAATAGTCCCGAAATTACCCTAATGGGATCCCGGACGGATCCCGAAAACCATCCAGAAATGATGCCGAAAGGGTTCCCAAATGATCCCGTATTAGTCGCGAAAAAGTCCCGAAATGACCCCGACGGGATCCCGGACGGATCCCGAAAACCATCCAGAAATGATGCCGGATGAGCCCCAAAATGATCCCGAAAAAGTCCCCAAATTACCCCGACGAGATCCCGGACGGATCCCGAAAACCATCCAGAAATGATGCCGGAAGAGCCCCCAAATGATCCCGCAAAAGGCCCCAAATGACCCCGACGATATCCCGGACGGATCCCGAAAACCATCCGGAAATGATGCCGGAAGAGCCCCCAAATGATCCCGAAAAAGTCCCCATATGACCCCGACGAGATCCCGCACGGATCCCGAAAACCATCCAGAAATGATGTCGGAAGGGTCCCCAAATGATCGCGAAATAGTCCCGAAATGATTCCGGAATAGTCCCGAAAATGTTCCAAAATAACCCCGACGGGATCCCGGACGGATCCCGTAAACTATACAGAAATGATCCCGGAAGGGTCCCAAAATGATCCCGAAATAGTCCCGAAAAAGTCCCGAAATTACCCCGGCGTAATCCCGGACCGATCCCGAAAACCATCCAGAAATGATCCCGGAAGGGTCTCGATATGACCCTTACGGGATTACAAATAAGGTGAAGCTAATTATAAAACCATGTTAATAAGGCAGCAGGCGCATTGGAGCGAATAAAAAGTTAGATAGAAACATACAGGTAAAGCTAATAAAAGCGTGCTAATAAAAACAATTGATGGAGGGCGGATGGCGGGAGTAGAGGAGAGGACCACTGATCGTTCCTCCAAAATTGTCTAGATCTCGTTCTGTATGTACCAGATACCAAAAACTATTGATTTAGGAGAAAATTTAGATTGAGTTATAACAATTTATGGATTTTACACCAGAGGGGGAGATAAAGGGGGCGGGCTGAGGGTGTCACTGCTTACTTTGTAAGCCGTCGACTTATTTGACCCCTTGAGTCTGTGATATTGGTGAAGGCCAGTATACGTAAAGTTATAATGTGTAAAAATTATGAAAAATAATTTCTCGAAGGGGTCGTGGGACCCCCACCCCTCTTTCCATGTTCGAAAAAAATTTCGCTAGTAGACTACTGTCTGTGTCCCAAATTTCATCAAAATCCGTGTAGCCATTCTGGCGTGATTCAGTCGCAAAGACGAAAAAATATAATAATTAAATTATAACTGTTCCTAGGGGGCGGGGACCACGCCCCTTTTGAAAAATATATAGCTAGTAGATCCTTCTAGACTATTGGCTATATGTGTGCAAAATTTCATCCAAATCGGTCTAGCCGTTCTTGCGTTATTGAGTCACAAAGACAAACGTCTGGACAAACATCCAAACATCCAAACATCCAAACATCCAAACATCTTAACATCCAAACTTTCCCATTTATAATATATATTAGATTATTAGATTAGATACTATATATACCACCGATCTCTATAATTTTTTCAGACAACAATATATGCTATATATGTAAGCATTTTGTAAAATTTGAAGCTTCAATCTGATAAATTGAGGAAGATATGACAAAAATCCTCTTTTTCTGAAAAATCGGTTGTATGGGGGATACATGCTATAGTGGTCCGATCCGGCCGGTTCCGACAACTGTCTAACCGGACACCTAAATATACCCGCTCACCAAATTTTATCAATATATCTAAAATTTTGAGGGACTAGTTTGCATACAAACAGACAGACGGACATGGCTAAATCACTCAGCTCTTCATCCTGATTATTTCGTTATACTTAATGGTGGGTCTACCTATTATCCTTTACGGACTTACAATTTTGGGATTCGTGACGAAATTAATATACCATTTCATTTTCATGAAAGGTATAAAAAAGATAATTAACTTAAGGAGACGCTCATGCGGCTAATAATAATCCATATTGCTGTCATGACAACATCATACAATTTATTATAGTTTAAGACTGATATCTACCTTTCGATTTAGTTGGAAGTTATGGCTGCCCTCGACATAATATGACCCATTATGGAGGCTTCCAACAGCTATCATCCGCGTGATGACAGCTGAAGCGAGGCGGAGAGAAGTAGAAATTATTGAAACAGCCGACGATAATTCGCATCATGTAAGGTGAAGTAGCTCCGGCAGAAGTGAATAACTTCTTGTTTTCATTCAGAACGGGGAGTTATCTAAATTCGAAAAAAAGTTTATGAACCTTACCCTTTCCGCAGTTGTAGGACTGCATTTTTTTCGAATCGCTTCACATTCCCAGGCACATTCAGTTATCTCTTCATTAACCATGTTCCAGTTAAATTAAGTAAATAAATCCTAGACATAATAATAACAATAAGCTCGAGGACTTTGAGCCTTTAGCAGATTCGGCGTTATGCAAGAAATTTTCTCTGGAACTTAATAGGGGTTATCAATTATCTTTCCCACTGAAAACTCACAGCGATAGGCAAACAACTTTGTTATGGACGGGGAGGTAGTAGATGAACTTAGGGACATTAACAGCTGAATTCAGTAAGCCGTGTCTAGTCACTATTAGAGACTATTTGGGGTGAAAATCACTGTTGAGACAATTTGCCATTCTCGCGTCTCCAGCCTCACAAAAGCAATCACTAATTTGTGAGCTGGGCCAGGGCAGATCACAAACATGAAAATCTCAGAAAAAGTATTTATTTATTTATTATTTGCGAAAAACGGTTTAAATATATTGTTTTACTCAAATTAAAATAAGCATAGAAAAAATTAAAAAAAAACATCGAACTCTATATGTGGCGCCGCTGAGATTCGAACCTACACACTTTGGGATTTTCTATACAAAATTGTGTGTGCGTCTTCACAAGCTCAGCCACAATACCACTCAAAGTTATGTTGACAAAATGCAATGCTATATTATTTGTTCAATGTAAGAGTAAATTGTTTTTTGGTGAATTTCGTTGATATGGTGAATTTTTTTGCGACTTTCTTTTACTGAATACCGAAATCATCTCAAGTCACAAAAATTGTCTCTAAAGAAAAATCTCAAATTTTAAGACTTGAGATGAGACTGAATTACAGAATTCAGCCGTAAATGTGTCTTCAAGAAGGTCACACGGATTAAACTATTCTCAGACTGGGAAATATACAAGCCAATCGAAGCATCTGCGAAAACATGGAAAGAATGAGTTCGCGAAGCTGAAGAATGTTATCTTAGGGAATCTTACTCCCTTGTGGTTCTTGAGAGGGGCAGGCAATGCTAGATGAGGACTCTTTAATGTTTATAATGGGCACTCGCTTTCCCTATGCAATGTCCCCGCCACCGATTGTGCCTCTTGCTATGATTATGATACAGTTACCGAAATCTATGTGGATTACATCCAGCTGGCTGCGTTCTATGCTGGGCTAGGTTTTTACTTCTTGGAGATACTACTTAGAACCACAGAGGTTTAGAAAATTTAACTGGAAGATATTAGGGGAAGGGCTTTGGCCTTTATAAAGGTATACATTAGAATGGGTCCAAAGAAATCGATGTTAGTTTTTAGTGAATGGGTTATAATAAAACTTGTTGAGCACAGCCTTTTCATTCATATTTAGAGCCCGCATTTGGTGCAGTGCCTAGCAAAGACTTTTTGCGACCTTTTCTAGAAAAGCAAACTATGAATTTTCTGAAATCTGCAAAAAAAATTTTATTTTATATTATAAAGCTTCGAAAGTTACACAAAGAGTCATAAACAAAGAACTGTAGTTGGTTCGTCAGTATCTGAAGATAAGAACATTACGATTGGACTGCCGCAAGAATCAGTATTAGCGCCTATATTATTTGATATATATATAAATGATATTTCAAATTGTATGAAGAATTGTGATATCAATCTTTTCGCAGATGATACATTAATAATGACAAGCGGTGGAAATGTGAGCGAGATGGCTGCAAAGCTACAATATGATTTGTATGAAATATATAAGTGGCTGTGTTTGAACAAACTTAAACTTAATATAAGCAAAACAAAGTTGATGGTCATATCGAGAAGAAATTTCGATGTAAATGACCTTAATAACATAAATATAAACCATCAAACTATAGAAAGAGTATCAAGTATGAAATATCTGGGAATTAAAATCGATAAAAAGTTATGTTTTAATGATCATGTCGATTACACCGTTAGCAAAATTGCAACAAAGATATATTTTATGAAACCTACTTGCCAATTTCTAAAGAGGAAGCACAAAATAATGGTATACAGACCAGTAATTGAACCTATTTTAAATTATTGCCCAACCATATTTTTTATAATGAATGATAGCCAAATTTATAAATTGCAAAAGCAACAAAATCGTAATGAGATTCATTCTTCGTAAGCCCTATGACACGCCCATCAGGGATATGTTGTGGGCTCTTAAGTGGTTAAGTGTTAAACAACAGTACTTTTATTACGCAATGATATTTGTTAAAAACATTGTAGATGGTAACCTACCAGAATACTTAAGAGTCATTATAAAGCATGGCAATGATATACACAACATAGACACTCGTAGAAGAAATGATTTTAAATTACCTGCGTTCATATGTGAGTCAGATAAATGTAATCTTTATTACAAAGGGCTAAAATGCTTTAATGAATTACCTAATAACATTAAGCAATGCAATAGCATAACTCAATTTAAAGGAATTTGTTTGAATATTGTAAAACTTTTTTTACTTCTTAGATTATAGCAAAGAGTTTATCTCATATTTATAACTTTTTTTTTTCTCTCTCTCTCTGCATTTATAACTATTTTTTCCCTCTTTATTTATGTTTTACTTTTGTTTCCGTTTACTTTTAAAACTTATTATGAATGAATGAAAGCATATGATTTATCCCTTGAGTTCCTATAGGCTTAAGTTTCTTGTAATTAGTTTTAAGCCTACTCTGTAAGAAATTTGTTTTGATCTAGACTCAATAGAGTCGTAATAAATAAATAAATAATAATAATAATAATAATAAAGAACGTGCATGCGATGACTGAGTTCAGTCTCAATTTTAAATCCATTAGCACTGCGTCATTGAAATATTACGTATACGTCACGTATCACAAGAAAAAATATTTGGGGCCATCACAGTCTGTGCTAGTTTTAAAAATTAATGCACTTCGGCGCTCATAATCACTATTTACCACAATTATATTTTAATAAATTTACACTGTTCATTAAACAAACATTCTATTGCACATGAATGTGTTACACAAATTTAATCAACTAATGAGTTATAATTTCTCATTAACGCATACTTCACATATGTATATAACAAATGCACTGCGCACTTATGCAGAGATTTCGGTAAATAGTTTAGAGCAATTTGATGTGCACAATGATATATATCTAATATATAAAATTCTTCTGTCACGGTTTTAGAGGCTGAACTCCTCCGAAACGGCTGAACCGATTCTCATGAAATTTTGTGAGCATATTGGGTAGGTCTGAGAATCGGCCAACGTCTACCTTTTTTTCGCTACGTGTCTAGGGTCTTGAGATCAAAACGTGGACCTGGCTACCCCTAGAATGTGTTTATACAATATGGATATCAAATGAAAGCTGTCGATGAGTGCTATAGTACAGGATAATTTTCATACAATTGGGAGGCTAGGGTCTCGAGATATAGCCCAAAACGTGGACCCGGGTACCCCTAGAATGTGTTTATACAATATGGATATCAAATGCAATCTGTTGATGAGTGCTATAGTACAGGATAATTTTCATACAATTGGGAGGCTAGGGTCTCGAGATGTAGCCCAAAACGTGGACCCGGGTACCCCTAGAATGTGGTTATACAATATGGATATCAAAAGAAAGCTGTTGATGAGTGCTATAGTACAGGATAATTTTCATACAACTGGGAGGCTAGGGACTCGAGATATAGCCCGAGATGGACCCGGGTACCCCTAGAATGTGTTTATACAATATGGATATCAAATGAAAGCTGTTGATGAGTGCTATAGTACATGATAATTTTCATACAACTGGGAGGCTAGGGTCTCGAGATATAGCCCAAAACGTGGACCCGGGTACCCCTAGAATGTGTTTATACAATATGGATATCAAAAGAAAGCTGTTGATGAGTGCTATAGTACAGGATAATTTTCATACAACTGGGAGGATAGGGTCTCGAGATATAGCCCAAAAGGTGGACCCGGGTACCCCTAGAATGTGTTTATACAATATGGATATCAAAAGAAAGCTGTTGATGAGTGCTATAGTACAGGATAATTTTCATACAACTGGGAGGCTAGGGACTCGAGATATAGCCCGAGATGGACCCGGGTACCCCTAGAATGTGTTTATACAATATGGATATCAAATGAAAGCTGTTGATGAGTGCTATAGTACATGATAATTTTCATACAACTGGGAGGCTAGGGTCTCGAGATATAGCCCAAAACGTGGACCCGGGTACCCCTAGAATGTGTTTATACAATATGGATATCAAATGAAAGATGTTGATGAGTGCTATAGTACAGGATAATTTTCATACAACTGGGAGGCTAGGGTCTCGAGATATAGCCCAACACGTGGACCCGGGTACCTCTAGAATGTGTTTATACAATATTTTATTTATTTATTTATTTATTTATTAATTAAAATCGACGACAAACTATGGTCGACTGCATAATATAAAAGATATATAAATATACAACTCAAAAGATAAAATTTAAGATATATCGAGCTTTCAACAATGTTATATTACAAACAAAGAAATATTAATGAACATTACTATTTAATTTCAGAATATAATAATAATAAGAAATATGAGCAGAAATAAGATCTTATGCCGAAATCTTATACTGGCGGAATGCATCAGATTCCGCTCAGCATGATTTCGGAATGCAGTGGATTCCAATCTCCCTGTTGGAATGCAACAAGATTCCAATCAGCATGTCATGGGAATCCGGCAGTGCTAAGAGTAGTGTAATGAGGATACGCCATCACAAGGCATAAAAAAGTAACATGACCTGTGTTGTTGGAATGCACCGGATTCCAATCAGCTCGATGCCTGACCCATAAGATTATACTGCCGGAATGCATACGATTCCGGTCAGTGACTCATGAAAAAGCACGTTTTTTACGTTGTTGGAATGCACCAGATTTCAATCAACACAGTACTGTCTTGTTCCTTCTTAATGATACATGTTGATAAATGTTCCTCCATCCTTAAGCGAGATAGTTCCTGTTTTTTATCGAAGGAATAAAATGCCGGCAAATTAAATTAGCTTGTATCTCTTAAATTAGATAGGCAAGTATTGCATTACGTATAGTGGCAAAAGTACATTCAAAACTGATGCAGCTATACAAGTCATTGTAGTGCGCGCACCAGATAAGAAGAGGATTATTTTTAGCAAAGTTTCGTCGACAAAGGGGTAAATAGAAAGGAACGTAGTGTCTGGATACTCTAGGGGGAACCGCAAAAAACAAGCGGCTGAGGAGGTCCGCGGAATCAATTTCTCCAATAATGAGCTTATGGATGAACAATACCCCCAGTAATATTCTCCGATTTTCCAGAGTGGGTAAGTTAATAAGAAGAAGTCTACTTCTGTATGGAGGAAGGTGGAGACTTGAGTCCCAATTAAGGCCGCGCAATGCAAATATCAAAAATTGCTTTTGAACTGACTCAAGACGCTTTATATGCTTTTGAGAAACAGGGGACCAAACGCATGAGCAATACTCGAGTATTGGACGAACCAGCGATGTGTAAAGAACCTTAGTGAGGTACGGATCATCGAACTCTTTAGCCCATCTTTTAACAAATCCAAGTAAACCCAACGCTTTGTTGGCTATAGATGAAATATGCATGTTAAAATTCAATTTCGCATCAAAAAGGACACCTAGATCATTTGCAATAGATATACGCTCCAAAGGCGTACCATCTATTACATAAGATTTCAATGCTGGCTTCACTCGGTGAAATGTCATATGCTTACATTTAGAGCAATTTAAAGCTAGTAAATTTGTTGTGCACCAACATTGGAACGAGTCCAAGTCGGCCTGAAGAAGATCCAAGGAACTCAAATCGGTAGGACAGTAAGTGTAGCAAAGTTTTACATCATCCGCATACATTATAGTATGGGAATATAATATTGTCTGTGGCAAGTCATTAATGAAAAGGGCAAAGAGCAAAGGGCCTAGATGACTTCCCTGGGGTACGCCGGAGGAAACTCCGAACGATTCCGACAGATTGCACTTGAACAGGACTTTTTGGGTCCGGTTAGAAAGATAGCTTTTCAGCCACATTAATAGGTGAAACGGAAAGCCCAGTAAATCAAGCTTATGAATAAGCAACTCGTGGTTGACGGTATCAAATGCTTTGCTGAAGTCCGTGTAGATGACATCCGTTTGCTTGTTCGCTAAAAATCCTTCCATAACTATAGAGGTGAATACAAGCAAATTTGTAGTGGTAGACCTTTGACGAATAAAACCGTGTTGACATG
Organism: Eurosta solidaginis; assembly: GCF_040869045.1. NCBI lineage: Eukaryota > Metazoa > Arthropoda > Insecta > Diptera > Tephritidae > Eurosta > Eurosta solidaginis. The sequence continues at coordinate 180,861,126 of NC_090321.1, forward strand.
GAGATAAAAGACTAGAACACTGATATTGCAGTTGATTGGTGACAATCTGTTCAAAGACTTTAGGAATTACTGAAAGTTTAGCAATACCCCTGTAGTTTTCAATTTTTGACCTACTACCTTTTTTATGCAGGGGTATAATAAAAGACTGTTTCCAAAGTGCCGGGAATGACGCAGATCCCAGAGATAGCTCAAATAATTTTAAAATAGGCTCATACATGTTTTCGGCGCAGTACCTAAGCACGCAACTAGGAACACCGTTCGGTCCCGGAGAAAAGGTGGGCTTCAAAGATTGAAGACTCTGAAGAACAATATTACCATCAATAGCAGGATTCCTAATGTAATTCGAGCTATCTAAGCGATAGGGATATTGACCAGAATGAAAACCACTGGATGAATACGTGGACTTAAAGAACTCAGAAAATAGTTCAGCAACGTCATCATCAGTGCAAGCTTTTTTACCTCCAAAGGTTAATGAGGAAGGATACCCAGAAGTTTTCCGCTTTGAATTTACGAAACTGTAAAACTTTTTTGGATTTCTAAAAAATTGGGCTTTACAACAACTCAAGTAATTTTTATAACAAAGCTGATTAAGACGGTGAAATTTAGAACGAGCTATTAGATATTTAGAGAGGTATGCAGATGCTCCAGATTTCTTAAACCTCTTATAAAGCCTAGATTTGATGTTATTAAGTCTGATAAGTTGCCTTGAAAACCAAGGGGGCTTATTCGAACATAGGGTATAGCGAGTAGGAATGCAAGTATCAAAGAAGCTATCAAGCGTACTGTAAAATATAGAGATAGCCAAATCGACATCAGTGCAAGCATAGAGATCCGACCAATCATGGGAAGCCAACAGATCATTGAGCATAATGAAATTCGCTTTGTAGAAGCATCTAAATCGGGGACGAGACTGTACTTGAATCCTACGGGGTAGGCTGATATCAAGTGATATCTCTAGCGTAGGGTGAAGAGGGTCTTCTGGAAGGGATAAAGGTGGTATTTGCGTAAGGGCAGTACCCACCGAGCCATCCACAAATACTAAATCCAGCATTTTATTTCCACTATTTGGAACATTGTTAATCTGTAAAAGAGATGAGTCTAACAAGCAATTGAGAAACTCATGTTGAGCAGTGGGAGTTAAAAAGTTTGAATCACTTATATTAACCCAACTAACTGTTGGCAAGTTAAAGTCACCAACAACAACAAGTCGATCGTTATCTCCCAACTGCGAATGCAAATCACAGATGGCCGAGCTATGACTAGCATAAACATCCATATCCGAACGAGGTGGTATATACGAACAGCAAACAATTACGCTATAGCTACCGAATGAAAGCCTAACTGCTATGAATTCGATATGAGAGATATTGTCCAGCGAAATCAACTCAGACGATAGGTTAGATTCAACAGCAATAAGGACACCTCCCGCTCTAGAGATGCGATCACGCCGATAAACAGCATATTTATTTGAAAAAACCTCAGAATTATAATTATCAGGCTTTAGCCAAGTCTCCGTAAAAGCTACAACTTGTGCAGAAAAGTTGAAAGAATTAAGGAAGAATGGAACAAGTTTTGATCGTAAACCACGAACATTTTGATAATTAATGAGAAGACGGGACAGATCAGCAATTACCTTTGTGTTGTTATTACTGTGTTCGTCATACCGTTTTTTGGCTGTAATAAAACAGGTTCGGCCCTCGCCTTTCTCGTGAACAAGTGAACCACAGTATGCTTGGTCCAAAAAGAGGAATCAAGTACCTTATCGAAATATTCATCTGAAAGGGATATTTTAAATGAGAAGATGTCTCTCTCATATTTAAAGTTAAATTTATACACATTGATGTTATTAGTGGGTGCAACACCAAGTTTAGAGCAAACGTAATGAGCAATGTCATTTTCGGTAAGCGAGGCGTGTAATCGGGACACAAATACAGCCCTACGAGGTGGCACGGCAGTCACCTGCAAATGAGTAGCGGATAGCGCACCAGAGAGCTGGGAATACCAAATGATAACTGTTGATGAGTGCTATAGTACAGGATAATTTTCATACTCCTGGGAGGCTAGGGTCTCGAGATATAGCCCAACACGTGGACCCGGGTACCCCTAGAATGTGTTTATACAATATGGATACCAAATGATAACTGTTGATGAGTGCTATAGTACAGGATAATTTTCATACTACTGGGAGGCTAGGGTCTCGAGTTATAGCCGAACACGTGGACCGGGTACCCCTAGAATGTGTTTATACAATATGGATACCAAATGATAACTGTTGATAAGTGCTATAGTACAGGATAATTTTCATACAACTGGGAGGCTAGCGTCTCGATATATAGCCCAAAACGTGGACCCGGATACACATAGAATGTGTTTTTACATTATGGGTATCAAATTGAAGCTGTTGATGTATGCTTTTGTACAGAGTAAATTTTACACCGCTGGGTGACTAGGTCTCGAGATATAGGCCAAATCATGGACCCGGATCCACCTAGAATGTGTTTTTATATTATGGGTATCAAATTGAATTTGTTGATGTGTGCTATAATACAGAGTAAGTTTTACACCGCTGAGTGACTAGGGGCTCGAGATATAGGCCAAAAAATAGACCCGGATACTCCCAGAATGTGTGTGTATTATAGATATCAAATGAAAGCTGTTGCTGAGAACTTTTAAGTAATTTTCATTGTGATATTCGACTTAGTCGCATCAACCTGGCAAAACTGATAAATATGCATGCGAAGCCGAAATAAAGACATGAATTAATAATACACGCGTACCTATTTACATATGTACGTCCTATTCGATTTGACTGAAATTTGGTATATAAATTTGCCTATATTAGTATTTACGATGCTTTTTTCCGGGAAGTATACCAGAGACGGACTGGGACTGGGATTAGAACTAGGACTGAGACTGAGACTGAGACTCGGAATGGGACTGGAACAAAATACATACCACCCTCTGGGACTGGCAATAAGAGATGAAGAAGAAGGAGAAAAACTTGAGAGAAGAGAAAAGAGAGAAGGAGGCTTAGAAAGAGATAGAATGAGACGAAGATGGAGATGAAGCGAAAAAGACGGAGGGAGGAGTGAATAAAAGATTAGGAAAAAGTGTAGAGGGGTAGGCCAGAGTTGGACGGAAAAAGCTTATTAAAATGTATGCAGATAGGCCAAATTTAGGGCAGAACAACGTCTGCCGGGTCTGCTAGTATATATATATATATATATATATATATATATATATATATATATAGTAATTGTACTATTAGAAATAATTTGAGGTTTTCGTAGATATTTGTATGTAGAGAGCTACAATTTTCACAATATGGAACGCTTTTATTTCAAACTATTTGCGTATTTAGTTTCAGACCACAGACGGTTAGTTGGCTGCAATTGATATATTACAGACATATATAATATATATATGTATATATAAAAACACATACATATTTATTTAATTTAATGTTCCTAGAGTATGACATGTGATGTGACGCGTTGCCGTAAATAAGCAGAACTACGATAGGCATAATGTAATTTAATCCAAAAATATGTATTATTTATTAATATTCATAGCAAATGTGATGTAATGTGATCCGTAGAAAAATAACAACAACTCAACGAAGTGCGATGTGTGATTTTGCATGGTGATGATGCAAACAAATAAAATATGGGTAAATAAATGAGTGCGTGTAGGTTGCGGTTAGTTTTGCTGTTGTTGTTGAATGAATGTTACTATAAGGTCTTACAGGGCAAACATATTACTACTTTTTATATTTACATAAATAAATATGCGCCTGTCTTTACTTTGTATGAATTGGTCAGTCATTTTCTCAATTACAAGTGCACGACATATTTAATACAATTTTTTCTTGTTATAACTAAGTCTAGAAATAAACTCCAATGCGCTTTTGTTTATATGCAGCTATATTTGTATATAATTTCTTGCGGTTAGTGGTGTAAGCAATTAAAGTCACTGTGTCAGCTTTGTTTGCTTTTTCAAGTGATATCAATTCACTGTTGCGTACATATGTACATATGTACACATGTTATTTTTAGTTTGTCAGTGTTAGCTTTTATTTGCTTTTACGTTCTTTTTTTACTTTTTTTTTTATTTTCTCAACTGTTCACTGTTTCAAATTCACTTTACAAGATTGCTATTGGCGTTGTATTAAGGAAGAATTTACAGTTGTGATATTTTCCATCTGCACTGCCATCAGCAAATCCTCTCAACACATCGCCTAAGCCAAGGATTTAAATATGCATGATATTTTCAGTTAAAGTAAATAAGGGGGTAGCATTATTTAAATGTAGTGTTAGATGCATTCTTCTTAACTTAGAGCCACGTTCAACTCCCAGTGATAAATTTATTTTTTTCTTTTTGCTATTTTAGAAGGTCGATTTCGATATAATGTGGAGGAATCTATAATTGGAGCGTGGAAATTTGCAAACCATTCTACTGAAAACTGCTTTCTTGTAATTAAATTTTGAAATATAGTTTATGGTTCTGTATCAAAAAATAGTAGACTTACTTCTTGTAACCGAAGTTGTTTAAATAAAAATTAAATTCTTTCAAAAAAAGCTGTTTGTGTGTTGGTTCGCTGTAAACCAAACTTTCATACACGCGTTAAGCGAGAGCATTTCATTGCATCTCATTATTAAATAAAACTTATTGGTGAAAATTCGAGAGGACCTTTGATAAGCTAGTTATTACATCACGTCGGCCGTGGAAGTAAAATTAGAAGTGAAAGCTAGTCATTCTATTTATGTTTCTTAAGTTAGATTATTGAAATATGAAAATCAAATATTTTAAAATATCTTTTGTTTAGCTTATATCTGGTAATGGACGCAATCAAGTTACACATGCCAAAGGTGAAAACGAAAGTTAGGTTCTGGGTTCAGTTCTTGAGCAAAGCAACATCGAAAATTTACAAAAAAATTGTTCCAACTGGAAACCCGTTTTTCTCTTTCTGCCGTGAAAACCTTCTAAGTGAAAATTTATCTGCTTCCAGCTGCCGCTCGGAGCCGGTATAAAGTATGTAGGTCCTGTCATGCCAATTAAATAGGAGCACGACGCAAATTGAAAGAGATATCCTAATCTCTTCGTAGGTAAATGACACCATCTATACATACATATTGGTGTGCTGATTTATGTATTCGATGCGAACCCGCCTATTGCATATATAATTTGCTTATATAATTATTACTGCTGTTCAGGCTGCTGCCCATTTCATAGCCGTACATATCGAAGCACCCATTCAAGCGGCAATTGAAATGCACGAATTTGCACTTCTGGTCTGTTTTATATTATTTATATGCATTATTTCAACTTTGGTGTGCACATTCAACAAAACGAATGTTTGTAAAGATTTATGTAATTTAATCTAATTTGGAGTAAATTTCATTTCAATTCAATTACATATCGCACATCATGCAAATATTAACCGTATAAATATATGCGCATGTGTAAATATGTTTTTGTATGTTATCAATATGATCATGATTTGAGTTTTTACGCCTAATTTTTTTTTTTTAATAAAATTGGCGTGCGATTGTGCGTGCAAGAAAATTATGAATACAAAACGAGCTTCAATGCAGTGGTTACTTAATCAAATAAATCGCGCACAAATTATGCATTAACATGTTGGAATGAGTGTACATATTTATGTATGTACGTACGTATGTACGTATGTATGCCTCCTATATTTATGAAAGTGTATAAATTCTTCCGCATTTGCTGCGCATTAAATTATGTACATTAAGCTGGGTTGATTTGCATTGACGAAAGTTAACCCATATCGCGCCATCGATTTTTCGATAGGTTTTGGGCTCAGGAAAAAAAGTCCCACTAAGCATACCCAAAAAATAATTTTCGAGCCTGCAAAATTTGAGTTTTTTGACTTTCTTTCTTTGATTTTTAAGGTTTTTTTCATGACCTACTTAAACAATTTTCATGTATACCCTGTCCGACTCAAAATTGTCCGCTAAAACCTTAGCGATAACATGGGTTTTGAGGAGTGTTTTGGTGAAAAAATTTCTTCAGAAACGTGCAAAAGTGTTGCCGATGAAAACAAATTTGTCTCATAGTTCCTATCCCACTTAAAATTATGCGATAAAAACGTTGACATTAACAGTTAAAAAACCAAATTTTTTTTTGGTTTTTGGGACTTGTTTTGGTCGAAATCGATTTTTTTCATTTTCAAGGCTCCAAATAATTTTTTATGTATATGTTTCCGTTAGACCCACCAATAAGTATACCAAAATGATCAGGGGACGAGCTAAGTTGATTTAGCCATGTCCGTCTGTCCGTCCGCCCGTCCGTCTGTCCGTTTGTTTGAACGCAAACCAGTCCCTCAATTTTTAAGATATCTTGATGAAATTTGGTAAGCAGGCATATTTTGTTGGGGGATTTGACATTTGTCGGAATCGACCGGATCGGACCACTATAGCATATACCTCCCATACAATTGATTGTTCAAAAAGAGGGTTTTCTTCATTTCTGCCCCATTTCTGCCTCATTTTACCAATCGCTTTACCAAAAGCTTATGTATTGGGCATAGATGGTTGAATGGAAAAATCGTCAAGATCGGACATATTTATAATAAAAATCGATTACAATCGACTGTTCAGGTAAGAGGATTTTCATCATTTTTTGGTATACTTATAGGTGGGTCCAACGGAAACATATACATAAAATAATGATTTGGAGCCTTGAAAATGAAAAAAATCGATTTCAACCAAAACAAGTCCCAAAAACTAAAAAAAAAAATTATTTTTAAACTGTTAATGCCAACGTTTTTATCGCATAATTTTAAGTAGGATAGGAACTATGAGGCAAATTCGTTTTCATCGGCAACACTTTTGCACGTTTCTGAAGAAACCTTTAAAATAAATGGCGAAAAAATAAATTTTTTCACCAATACACTCCTCAAAATCCAAAAAATATTTTTTTTTTTCAAACACTGTTATCGCCAAAGGTTTTAGCGGCTAATTCGGATAGGGTACACATCAAAATTTTAAATTAAAATGAAAATTTTTTAAGTAGGTCGTGAAAAAACCTTAAAAATCAAAGAAAAAAAGTCAAAAAACTCAAATTTTGCAGGCTCGAAAATTATTTTTTTGGGTATGCTTAGTGGAACTTTTTTTTCCTGAGCCCAAAACCTATCGAAAAATCGATGGCGCGATATAGGTTAATAAATCGACCCAGTTTAATGTACATAAACACATACATACATATAATATCGCACAGAATTGCATTTATGTCCATATGTAGTTAGGTACTTATGATGTACAATTCAGAGCTGATTTCTACTTAACCCTATAATTCTGGATTTAGTGCGTAACTAGTGGAACGGAATTTCTTAATGACAGTTAAAATGTTAGAGGCCTCAAAAAAGCACAAAGAAATACATACATATTTTGGAAAGCAAGTACCTTGAAAACAATACAATCATTACAACAGAGCGGTAAACATTTACAGTAATTATGTTTTGCAATCACTGATTGCGCTACTGATTTGATTGCAATCAAATTGAATTGCACTTAATTGCAATTAATATTTAAAAATTGCATTCACATTCAAAAATTATTTTTCAAAAGAAAAGTTTTATAAAAAATGCATTACAAGGTGAATTAACTATCATCAATTGCAATCATTTCAGAGACGCAATAAAATAATGTGATTGAAATCACAAAAGTATAAAACATTTCCTACAAGTGAAAATGGCGTCTTTGTCCTTTGACTTCTCTTCCTTCTCAGCAAAAAACGCCCAGTAAAACAAATATGTAGCTTAAATTTGGCGAATATTTAGTTAACGTATACAATTGTTTGCAAAGCAACCACACAGAAAGCCAAAACTGAAGTCAATCCACATACAAACATACGCAGTGATAGCCTAATGGTAGAAATTTGGCAACTTGAATTCGACTCTCTCTCGGGGAGAATATATATGACATCTGAAGAGATCTTTGGCAGGGTCGAAATAGCTATAATATCAGCCAGTATGATTAATTCCTTTCAGTTTTTCTATCATAATAAATTTACAATAATTTAATAAGAGAAAATTTTGTGAATACGTCAACTAATTTGTTTTTTTTTTACTCTGTTTCATCCCTTTTTCTCTCAGCAATCTTTCTTATAGCTTGTTCCATCTTCACTGGCTCTCGACCGAGAAATTGGCCTTCAATCTACCCATCCCTTTCTTTCGCCTGCTGTTTCAATGGCTGTATCTTTGATTCTATCTCTCTGCCTCTATCTAAATCACTCTTATCTCTCCGTCCTCCCATACTCCATACTTCGTTTTCGTTTTTCTTTATATTACTCTATTTTTCTCCTCTTTCATACAAATTTCTTACTCCTCCTTTTTCTTGCAAATTTTCAATCCTTTTATCATTTTTGTCAATCCATACTGTTAGATTATTATTAGAAAAGGTAGCCGTACTCTAACGGAAAAGTGTTAGAACATATGACTGACAAGGTTAAAGCCGACTAAAATCTCGGTAACCCAAACCTGAAAACGATCGAAAACTCAATTGTCAATAACTTCAGGATCTTAACCGACTTTCCTTTCTTGAAAAAGATGAACCGGATGAACATTATTGTACTTCTGCCCCACCATCACTTGGATCCGAAGTGGAGATTTTTGGAAGAAAGGAATGATCTTTCAACTATTCGTAAATGAGAAAAATTTTAAATAAATCAAAGAGATTTCGAAAATAGTACAACGAGCGGTATGTACTCCAAGTTCCTACACGTGTTGTTGGGTACTTCCGACAAAATATACAAAAAAACGGGCAATTTTCTTGATATAAATAAAGCGAACGAACAATCTTCTATTTGGTTTCAGGGACTATACACACTCTCTTTTGGCCTGACAAGCATTAGTAGTCATTTTTACATTCCAGAAATGCCAGCACAAGATCGTATGCCTCAATACAGCGACATTGAACGAATCTTATATATGACTGATCACGACTTCGAAAATATAGCCAGAATTTCTTCGGTTTCCTTCAGGAACTTTTCCCCGCTGCTTAAATAACACTCAACTTAATTTTATTCAATCTTGTTACGACATCATAAAGGCACTGAAGCGTTTACTTTCAATAAAGGACCATTGAACTACATACATGACTGCATCTGTAATTTTCAGTCAAATCGCGTGCGCAGTTGGTCAATCAAATTGAGATAAGCACCAAGCTCTCTTTCCGCATCAATCACATTTATACGCAACCAGCTAAATTGATAAGCGTCCAAAAATCAATTGACTCACTGAATCGATGAATGAAAACGTTACAAGTACATTTGGTATGTACGGAACATATTTATATACATAACTTTGTACATACAAAGTACCGCAAGATAACACACAAAGCAATGCAAAAACGCCCATCATTCAATCAAATATGCACACACAATCTGAACGAGCATCTATTTACGTCATCTACTATGAAGGCAATGCGGAAAAAAACTGTAGGAGAAAAAGTTTTGAAAAAAATTCTAAAAATGTAAAAAACAAGACATCACTTGAAAGGCTTTCGACTCAAAGCTTTAGATAGCAAAAAGCAATGAAAAAAAGCAAGTTCGCAGCGCAAAAAATAGGTCAATCCAGTAGAACTGCAGAAATTTAGTACGAACACAGCCACACAAACCGGCAATTTACCTAGTAGTTCCATGTAACTTAAGGGTCCATTACTGATACTTAGCACAGACTTGACTTGACTTGGCGTAAACTTGGCAACTTAGCCACGATTATACTCCACTTAGCGCATACGATCTGGCATCATAATAAACTGTTTTCCAGCTGTCATTTTATTGTGAAATATTTGCTACAAAAAGTGGAGGTTTTTAAACAAAGTTAATTTTGAGTACTACAATTAATTTGTGAGTGTAAAAATTGTTTAAAACAAACAGTAAATGTCAATTTGTATGACAAAATGTCAAAATGAAATGGAAACAAACAAATGGCATCTCAAAATGTAAACATCACTTAGAACTTACATAGAAAATCAAAATTCAACAGACTTCTAAGTCAAGTTAAGTGTTGCTAAGTTTTGAGTAATCAGTAACATGCAATGTTCATTTAACAGAACTGTAAGTGACAGTTCTCAAGTCAAGTCAAGTTTATGCTAAGTATGAGTACATAGCCGTACGCTCAGCTTGTATCGACTAACAAAAAAACTAAAAAAAATGCAATATAACAATTCTACAGTACAACAATAGATCGTGAGCCCGCATACATTTCTCGGTCAGTGGTACTAAATGTGCCCAAACATACAATAATACACACATTTAAGCTTAAATATATATTTGCTCTTATGTAAGCTTGTATGTAAAGTTTGATATAAAATACGAATACCTATTTATGTTGCGGTGTTGTCAGACTATGGGCAGTAGGCCAAAAATGTTCTACCCCAATATACTCGTGTATGCACAAGTGCAGCATGGTGTACTTGTGTAGCTGAGTAGCAGATTATTGTTTTTGTTATAAACTACAATTGTAATATATTTTACGAGAACAAACCGAAATTTAGTTGTGAAAATGCGTGAAATGCTGTTGTTGCCATTGCAGCTACTACTTCTCCAACACTTCTATCCTAGAGCTGCTCATATTGTTGTTTTTTTTCTTTTTTTTTTTTTTTTGTAATTCAGAACGGGATCCATCATTTTTGGAACACATTCCGCCTGTTCATATATGAAACCGCTGCCATCATTTCTCAAACATATACAAAACTTCATCCATCCCTATCATAAACCCATGAATTAAGTGGAGTAATTAAGCTGCAACTATACAAAAGCGTCTGCCTTTTATATACCACGAATTATAGTGTTTCATACTTAGGACCGTATTTCTGGTTCCCAGTTCCATAAAAGCAACACCAAATTTGTTCTTTTTAAACGGGTTAATTTCAGTAGCATCACAAACAGTCGTGCATAAAGTTACCTACCTCCACAATCACTGTAAAATCGATCAGCAAGAGAATGAAAGACACAAACGGAGAAAGTATCGAAAGGGCGGTGTGTCTGTAAAACAAATTCTTGTGTGGACAGAACACTTTCCTTATACTGCCGATACCATCCAACTTTGTTAAGTACTCTTGGTGGTGATTTCAGTTACCAACAATTGTCAATGTGCAAGGAAACTGTTAGTGAATACAACCTAAAATAATAAATCTAGGCTCATATTAGCTTCCGTGAACGATACGCTAATGCGCCGATCTACAGGTTATTTAACATCGGCTTACCGTTGACGGACTCAACAATTCACCATTCCTTTCACCTGTAACCATTCATTTGTCATTACAACTCACACTTATTAGCTGAACGCCAAAAAGCTGCTCTCAAAAACACCATTCATTGCTTGCACTGGAATTTATTGGGTTCCTTTTTGGCGTTTCATTTTTAACCTTTGGCACTGAACGTCTGGAATTCGTTACACGTCCATCGATTCCACCGGCAGCTTGGACACTATCCTTTGATTTCAGTCTACCGCTCCTCTCATCAACCACCCGACTCTGAATTGGCAGAGCACAGTCTCCTACGTTCGCCACTTCAGAGTTGGATGTACATACCCATTTAAATGGTTAAGCGCCAATTAATTAAGCAAATAATATAAATATAGACTTATTATTTAAGAATACATGAGCTTAACAACGGCTTATAATAATTGAATATTCAATTATTATGTTTTTCTAAGAGAAGCTGAAAAGAAAGAAAGAAAGAAACATTTACTGGCATATGAAGCTAAAATGGTGCTGTTTTAGTATCTACAATCCACTTAGATATTTGATATTGATAGCACCGTAGCATAGAGGTTCGTCTCGCCGCGATTACGCACAACTAGTTTTGTAGCGAGTTATTTAATTACTGCCGCGAGTCTTCAATAGTTGCCGCTAGATGGGTCTAACTCTCCTTTGCGCGCCTAGCCTAGAGAGTTACAAACAAGCATACATACAAGTGAAGCTACTATAAGCCCGTTAGAAAGACTCTTTGTAGGCTGATTAACTGTTGAGCATTTCGCTTATGAATAAGTTCAAGCAATTTCGTTATTTTAACCCTAGAACGCATAACCGGGTAGCCGTGTGTCCAATTGCGACTTTAAACGACTTTAGTGAGAGAAACACTGTCACTAGAGTGTTGAACCTTCTAATCTAAGAAACTACAGTATTTCTGTATCGTTTAAGTCAATGCTTGCAGGTTTCAGGTGAGGGGTTCCCCAGATTTAAGCTCCCAAAGTAGACACCTACGCGAACGCATAACCGGGTACCCGTGTACCCTTCAAATATTTAACAATTTATTTATTTTAATAGGAAATTATTATTGCGGATTGTTAAAATATATTAGAAAACATGAATTTTTAACCAAAAAATATTGTATTTTGTAGACATATACTCATTTCTCTTCTCGCAAACAGTCCAGATACAATTTGTCACCGAATGTACCAGGCACATTGGTTTTTTGCAGATACTGCATGCTTTTCGCGTTTTTCTTCTTAGTTTGGTGGTTTCATTATAACATAAGTAGCAGGATCCAGTAAGTGAGTAACTCACTGATCAGCACACAATCTGTAATAATTTTTACTTACGAATTTTGTTACTGTGCATTTGTAACGGTAAAAACTTGTAAGTGAACACACGGGTACCCCCGTTATGCGTTTGCGTGATATTTTTTGGTTATGCGTTCTACGGTTAATCAAAATAATGCATCTTCTTAGAAAACTTTCTTTTAACTTATTTAAACGAATGTTTGCATTTTTTATCTTTGAAGTGTGTCATAAAAAGTTTATGAATTCAAATGTCAAAAAGGAAAAATCAAGCACAAGCGTAAACTTTATGAGAGCATCAATACAATTCACTTAACACAAAAAAAGCAGCAAACATTCCACACAATGTCAGCGACGCATTAAAGAGTGTCCATTATATCCGCAAGTCTTTTGCGAAATTTCAGCTAAGAAGAAGAAAGATCACAACTTTCGTTAAAGCTTACACAAGAAGAAATCAGTTTGGGAAAGAAACGGGTTTTAAGTATGTACTGAAGCTTCTACCACTGCTTGCTTACTATTTAAATAATATTACGGGATAAAAAAGCATATTTACGCTAGCAAAATGCATTTGTGTGAGTAAATAGTTATGAGTACTAAAATTAGGTATTTGTTGAATACTTGGAGAGTTAAATGGATTACAGCTTTTTCACATTTTTGCCCAACAACGAAGCACTTAATATTACGCAATCGAGAGAAGTATGAGAAGAAACTACTTTTTATACCTTTCATGAACATGAAATGGTATATTGCCTTTGGTCCGATGTTTGTAACGTTGAGAATATAGAAGATAGACTCACTATTAAGTATACCGAATTGATCAGGGCGACGAACTGAGTTGATATAGCCATGTCCGTCTGTCCATCCGTGCGTCTGTCTGTTTGAACGCAAACTAGTCCCTCAAATTTTGAGATATCTCAATGAAATTTGGCACAAGGATGTATATATATTATATTAGTAATTTGTCGGATCCGGTAGGATCGGACCACTATAACATACAACCGATCGTTCAGATAAGACGATTTTGGTCATTCCTGCCGCAATTTAGAAAGTAAAAACGTGAAACTCGGTGATATATATTCAAATATATCGTAGAAGATATCCTGAAAAAAATTACTTTGATCGGTGCTATATATAGTTATATCCCATACAACCGATCGTTCAGATAGAAAGATTTTTGGCCATTTCTCCCTTAATTTAGAAAGTATAAACGTGAAACTTGGTGATATATATTCAAATATATCGTAGAAGATATCCTGAAAAAATTACTTTGATCGGTGCTATATATAGTTATATCCCATACAACCGATCGTTCAGATAGAAAGATTTTTGGCAATTTCTCCCTTAATTTCCAATATAAAAACGTTAAACTTGGTGATATTTATTCTAATATATCAAAGAAGATTTCATGAAAACATCATTTCGATCGGAGCTATATATAATACATATCCCATACAACCGATCGTTCAGATAGAAAGATTTTTAGCCATTTCTCCCTTAATTTCCAATATAAAACGTTAAACTTGGTGATATTTATTCTAATATATCAAAGAAGATTTCATGAAAACATCATTTCGATCGGAGCTATATATAATACATATCCCATACAACCGATCGTTCAGATAGAAAGATTTTTAGCCATTTCTCCCTTAATTTCCAATATAAAAACGTTAAACTTGGTGATATTTAATCTAATATATCATAGAAGATTTCATGACAAAAGCATTTCGATCGGAGCTATATATAATATATATCCCATACAACCGATCGTTCAGATAAGGGTGTTTTTGCCATTTATCTTAAAAATCGTTTAAGTATGTACATCTGTTCACTATATATTTCTTATCTTATACATCCCATTATTTGGAGATAAGATGGAAATATTTTTGGCCATTTCTCCCTTAACTTCCAATATAAAAAACGTTAAACTTGGTGATATTTATTCTAATATATCATAGAAGATTTCCTGAAAAAAATCACTTTGATCGGAGCTATATGTATATAGTATATACCTATCCCATACAACCGATCGTTCAGATAAGGGGGTTTTTGCCATTTATCTTAAAAATCGTTTAAGTATGTACATCTGTTACTATATATTTCTTATCTTATACATCCTATTATTTGGAGATTACGAAAGGGATAAGATTATTGTTCAGCCCCATTCATGAAAGGTATGAAGTCTTCGGCACAGCCCAAGACATTCCCGTCCTTACTTGTTGCTTGTTATTGTTGGTTTTGGAAACTTTTATGGCCATTTAAATGCAAATGGAAATGTGCTTGATGTCATCGCTTTAGCTTTTATTTGCATATTCTAAATTTTGCAGCGAACAAATGTGGCGATGATGATGATGTGAATTTAACTGCTAACGAAGCTCTAGTTGTTAAGTGCAACTTTTGTCAGTTAAATTTGCTATTTTAGAACTCTTTCAAACTAATTTGCTAGATTTATGGCTTCACTTCAAGCAAGTAATAAGAGTAACTCTCTGATCCATGTAACTATTTTCAACGTTTGTTGATCTGAAAATGGAATGCAGAAGAATGAACTAAAGAATCTTGGAATCCATTTATTCATTGCGTATAGAAATTGTCTTTAAAATATTGATTTTCGTTACAAATTCTTTCTCATTCATTCAACTTTTGCCGGGTTTTTAAGCTTCTTCAACAAACACACTCACGCAATACATACATACATTAACAACGGATTATTGGTATTCAGCTTTCTCGCTTTTGTTTGGCTTTAGATCGCGTGCTGTCCATTGTCTTTTGACTATTTGTTGCTATTTTCCACGGACTGCCATGATTTAACTTTGTCAACATATTGAAATATCGATGACAGCTTTTCGGTTTCGATTTCGTGTGTGTGCGACAAACGAATAGTAAATGTCAACTTAATGCTTTTTGTTGGCAACAATTGGGATTATGCATGTGCGAAGAGGGATTAGTAAGTACAGTGAAATAAATCTTGAACCCGGACAGCATTTGGCCTTTTGAGTTGTATTTAAATTTTTTTTTTGTATTAATTTATCAATTTTATAACAAACATTAGAAGATTCCGCAGATTTAACCTTACCTATAATTTTCTTAGAAGTTCTCAAATTTTACGCAGAAATAAAATACACAAGTCATGTGTTGCTTGTCAATAAAGCCCTCCTCCTCCCTCTCCCTCTGAAAACACACAATAAAAAATATCTTACAACCATGCTAATACCACTCCTAGGTTAAGTTAGGTTGAACTGGTCTGACTAAAGTAGCGAAGGAAGGTTTCTGGACGAGCTCTGATTTTACCGGGATCGTGGAGATTGGTGCAACGCGATCGTACCGTCATCTTTAATCAATTGTTCTGTGCGATACGATTTATGACATTTCACACATTCTTTTAACCACTAACTGAACCGTCTATTGCCAATATATTGGTGCTTTTATTTCGCAGGCGTGTGCTTAAACGAAACAGGCAAATCCTTATAGCCATCCTTTGTAGGAATTGGGGTTCTGGAAAGTGGATTTTTCATTTCAACCACTAAATGCATTGATCAGCATATAAATATTTGCATATGTATTGTGACGAATATTATCATCACTAAGCTGATACTAAGTTAATAAAGGCACAACAACAATAAAGCAAGCTGCCACTCTTGTGTACATCAAATCAATCATCATTTATACACATACATACAAGGCAACGAAGAAATACTAACAAACACATGTAGTCATCAGCCGAAGTTGGTTCTCACACATGCACACGCATATCTGTAGCTCAATTACCAAGCAGGAGATACAGCAGAAGGCGAAACGTCTAGACTTTAGTTGAAATATTCGAATGAAGCGACGGAGAGTATAAAAGCGGAGCAAGCTGAGTAATCAGTAATAAGTTTGATTTAAACAGGCAATTAGTTGTGAAGTATAAGTGTAATTGTGAAGTACTCTCTAAGTAGTCTAATACAGACCATTTTGCATTACTGAATATTGGAGTTATTTATTCAACAGTTTAGCGATTTGAACGTTAGTAGAAGGTTTCAAATAAGCGGAATTTCCCTAAATTCGTTACAATTGGTGTCAGAAGAAAATTGTTGAATTGTTGAAGAATTTTCAATCTTTACGTTATTGTCACGTAAGAATCAGCTGTTTTCATCTTGTGGCGTGATCGTTTAGCATAATGTAAATACACGAACGATTCGTCTCTGTGGCGAAACGAACGTTCTTTTCGTAAAAGAGAATGGGATCGTGGATTATATTTTTTAAGTTTTGAAACATTTTGAGTTGCTAAACTTATTTGTTCCTTTATTATTATTTTTTTACTTATTATTTTATATTTTTCTCTATGATCATAATAGTATGTTATGGTATGTTATTTTGCTTTTATATGTTGTATTGTGTTACATCACGCAATTACGTTATGTTGCATTTTGTAATTGAACGTTATGTTTTGCTCTGTATCGTAATTGTATGTTATGATGTCTTCACTTATAATCTGCCATAGTAAGTTAAGTTACACTATTTTAGGAGGGCCCACAAAATCACTTCCCATTTTCATATAAAATTATATTTACACTAGTCATCAAGGAACTTGACTCGTCATATTCAACTGGCTACGGTAAATATAAAAATAAATAATTTAACAACAAAACCACACCGTTGCCCCAACTCCCAGTTTTTCGAGCGAAACACCCCATAGTAGAAGTTTACGCCGGTCACTTAATCGGCGGCGGCGTGGCCGGCGCGCCGACAAAGTAATCGGCGTAAACCTCTGAATTGAATCGTTGGACTTCAAAGTATCACATTGTCCACAACTAATGAATATGGAAACATACTGCTGACGTCAATGGTATTTTTGACCATCTGAAACAATATCATTTACTTGTGGATAAAGATCTGGGAGGCTTGTAAAGCGAAAATTAAAAAAAAATAATATTGGGAAAGGTTTTGTTTATATGTATTTAAGGAAATCGACGTTTCGGAAAGATCCGCGGGGTTTGCCTCAAAATCTCGTGGATCGTTCAAAAAATTTCGGGAGTAGCTCCTTGCGGAGAGAGCGAGAAATACTTTAAATGGTCACACTTTTTTAGCGCAGTTTCACCGAAGGATATTCTGGGCTAACTCTAATATCCGTCGTCGGCTATAAATTATCTACTAGTCATGACCCTCGTGGCACCGTCTTAACGATTAGCATCAATGCGGGCTTATTGTTGATCGCGCCTTCAGTTTTTTGGCTGTTTTTAAGAGCTACAATTCCCGACGTGCGAATAGTAGCAATCCCGACCACCAGTCGCTACCACGCATCCTGGCCCTTATACCATATGCCAGCACAGAATCCATAGGACTGCGACTTCGAACTCATACCTTCGTCGACGTTACTTTCCTAGAAGGTCTAGGTGTAGCTCCGAAGACTTTCTGACGGATGTTTTTGTCGCGCTATGCTTCCGAGCTACACCAAAAAAACACATTGAAACGTTAGGGAGTCCCTATTCGGCCAAGGATGCCGCCTCGAAATCATGAGCAGTCTAAGTGGATATCATTGCGTAACTCATGTGTGATGGTGGATATCTACATAATTTAAACTTTACAAGGACCGTGGATAAAAGTTTTAAAATGTAGATCAAAATTTGCAGACGATTGTGTTCGATATATTGAACTCAATACTCTTCGTTTCCGGCCTTATGATATAAGAGCTCATTATGGATGACCGCCTTCAGTTTTCAGACTAGTTCGACTATCCCCTACGTTAGGCTAGTAGAACACCCGTTCATTTGGACATGGTTAAAAAATTTGCCTACGTATTCACATTTGTAACAGAAGCCGTCGCGTGTTGGTTATATTTAAACGTGGTTGATGGGCTATATCCAATGTGATTCACTCCAAGGGACTAGTTGGGGATAGGGCCGCCAACTTTAGGAAATGTCAAACCAAGAGACTTGGGTGTTGCATGATGAAGTGTGAAAATAAAAAATAAGATTTCAGACGCTAGTTTATAGTTCAGCAAATAAATTGATTTTTCAAACCCTTCTCATACGTGTTGAAGACATATGCAACTTAAGTGTGCGCTGAGAATCATTTCTAAGGAGAATTTAAACCACTGGAGCCTACTAAAGGATTTTGCATCTCTGATTTCGCTTATTCTTTCAGTCAATCGAGAAATAAAATTCGGCACCTTTTTCGGGTAACTTGCTTTTTTAACAACTTGAGGACAATTTGAAAATATGTTCGACTTGGGGCACTTTATTTAAATTCATTGTACTTTATTAATTTTTGAAAAAATTATGCGAATGAGCATTTAAATTTATTATATAATTTGTTTTTTAAGTGTTTTGTTTTAATAACTTGGTGAATTCGGTGATGCGAAATCCGTGTTAAGCTGGCACTGAAAGCGCCTACTTTCTTCAATAACTTTCGAAAGTGTTAAATTTCGCAATTGGATTTTTATAACTGGCAGTGATGCGCATCCTTTGATACCCCTTTCGACCATATCGGACCAATTTTCGAGGTGAACAATAAATGCCTAGACAGTCGTAAAAGAGTAGAAAATACAGTAACGAGTCGATCGCCGCCGCCGCCGCGCCGATATTTTTGACATTCGGCGGCGGCGTTTATCGGCGGGGTATATCTCTACCCCATAGCCTTAACATCATTTCATGGCACGAATTCGAAGAAAATTGCGTACAAGCAAATGGAGTTGTAGGAAATTCATTCAGCATTAATAATAGTGGTCGAAACACTGTGGAATAAATGCTTTTAACATTTCTCTCTTTTGTCGTCATCTTCAAAATTCACTGCATAATTGCTCAGCCAAAACAGAAAGAGCAACAGCAAACGAGTACAAAACGCAACAACAAAAAAGTAAATAGCGTGCCTTAAGGTGCGACTTAATAAAACCAACAATAAACGGCTGCAATTTATAAAATTAAGTCATAGGAAACGCCCACACCCACCACAGAAATGAAATATTTGTTAAAGCAAAATCCCAAAAATTAAGCAAAAACAACCAAAGTAATTGATAAATGTAAGCAGAAGTTAAAAATGCGCTTAAAATGCGATTGTTTTGTTACACACCTCACTGCTACAACAACAACAATAAGGCGCTTGTTTATTTGTGTCTGTATATGTATGTAGTTGTGGATACCTGTGCACAATTCGTGAAGAACTGCAATTAAAGAAGTGCAGCGAAGTACCGCCGTCAGCGGACCACCAACACGCGATGTGGGGGCGTGGAAATGCCAATGCTTGGCAGGTGGTTTTGAGCCGCCACCCCCTCTTTGCATAGATAAGATGAGACTGTTAAAATAATTTAATGAAATGAAAATTGTAATTAAGAATGTAATATAAACATCGTAGTTAATACCATACGAGCTGTCTTGTATCTTTTAACAGTTAGTATTGAAAATAGAAATTAAGAGCTTCGGTTCGTCTCCAAACGATTACCTCTAGCAATGGTATTCTGTATAATTTCCCTTTGTCCTTCACGTTTCTTCCTTTTTGTCAAAAAGGAAGGCAAGAGCAAGTGACAAGTAATATGTTTCCATCGTTTAACATAGTGCAAATACACTAGCGATTCGTCTCTATTACGAAACGAACATTCTATTACGAAACGAATGAGGTCCTAAATAAATTTATCTTTATCTTGCTTTACTAAATACAATATATGTATTTGCAACCCTTAAAACAAAACAGACATTATACTGTACCGATTTCCGTTATTCAAGTTCTAAATTATATGCACTGGCCAGAGAATGCCTTATACATATATATTTTTTAATTAACATAATTCATTTGTTTACTTTTTCAGCAAACCAATGTCGCTGTATATTAAAGAATTTTTTTAAATATCATAAAGAAAATGTGAAGGCAGAACGACGGAGACAAATATTTTAAAATAGGAGGCAACTAGTTTCGACAGCATTGGGCATATGTGTCTTAACCCAGATGTGCCGAGCGTACTACATGGAGTACACCTGTTATTTTTAAAATATTTCGTAAATAGTAATTTAAACTATGTAACCCACTTGTAACTGTGCTTCTGTACAAAACAGGCATCAAAGTTGGCTTTGAAAGAAAATTGTCTGATGCAATCCTTGATTACCTTTTTTAGTATCAAAGATGCGAATACTACACGTAGTACGCTCGGCACTAGAGTACAAAAAAAGTAAAAAAGACAAAATATTTTTTCAGTTTTTTAACTTTAAATGAAATAATAACTGGTCTAGAAGAAAGCGATTAAGAAAATCTCAGAGATAAAATGACTTTGCGATTGGCCCCACCGTTGATGCTAACTATGTAACAGATGAAAATAGTGGTGATGACGGAGAAGAGAATTTCGATAACCCACCACATTTATAATTAAATGCTGATGCGAAACTTTTTCGCGATGCATATTCCTCTGATTCTAAGAGTGAAGATGATGCTCTTTTTGCTTCTCTGATACCTGTCAAAACCGTAATGCTCTGTCCCTTAAATGGATAAAACAAGACAAAGAAGAATCAGTCTCCGCTTCAACGATATGAAGATGAAATTTTGCCTCTTGATTTTTTTTTAAAAATTTGTCTCAGTTGACTTCCCGTAACTCATCGTAATTAATTCAAATGACTACGCCTTACAGCACCACGACTCAGGTAACATAACGGCAGATGAAATCAGATGCTTTGGAATCTACTTCTGAGTGGGTACAACACTGTAGCGCGACGTCGGATGTTTGCCAATACAAACATAATGACAGAAACACTCATCATCACTTTGTATCAAATTTAATACGGAGGCATCGGTTTGACTTCATTATAAGAAACTTACACTTCGTAGGTAATAATAACCTGGAAAATAACGATAGTTTTGCAAAGGTTAGACCCGTCATTCAAATGCTTAACGAAAATTTCCAATCAACAAATAGTTCAACATTGCGTTGACGAACATATGGTCCCATATTATGTTTCAAGCATAAAACCAACATAAGCTTCAAATATAAGAAAATTCTTTTACAACTTTTGTATTGCTTAATGGGACCGACCAAATCTAAAGGCCAATTTGCAAAATCAATCCAAGTTATATTTTGCAACATGTGCTAAACGATTGTATCGTTTTCAAAACATAAATCTCCTACAACAATTACAAGAAATTATATAACTGTGGAAAAATGTAAGTGAGCCCTGATCAGTCGTACGTCTCTTCAAACGCGTACACGTTATGCATTGATGACATTCAAGTTCAAGGTACCACGTAACATTTTTTTTTTTGCTTTAACAAAAATAAAGAAAAAAGTTAACTTATGCTATTGCACTATTCAACCATAAAAAAGGTAAGAAGAAGCGCAAAAATAAATGAATGAAAATGTAAAAAAGGCCAAACGAATCAAAAACTGTAAAATTCACACAATACACGCATACACTGACATGCACTTAAAATTTACGATATTTTAAACAATAAATCAACATCGGTGCAAGCAAGACCAATACAAATCCAAATACAGTTACAAATGCATGTAAATAAGCAGGTGGATGGGTGGTAAAACTTTACTAAAAGGCGCGATGTAAGTGACTTCGCAAAGGCGTGGCAGGGACACGCGTGATTATATCAACAACGTCAAGAAAATGTGCAAAAGTAATGGGCGTACATCAAGTCAAATTAATAAATAAATGGATATAAAGCTCCAAACTTTTACACACACACACACGAACGCACTTTTAATGTAGAGTGACATGCAATATTGTGTGATATTATAAATGTTTTTCTTAGCCGTAGTGGCCGCACAACGTTGCAACACGAACACGTTTATGCCCCAATTTACCCATGCGCTCGCGTAAATGTAATAAAATTTGAACACTGCAAGTATTTATCTATGCCGTGCGCATACAAATTCGAATGAATGCTATTTCCGCATTCATAAAGGTGACGCGACGTAATGCTGCTAAGAAATCCATTCAAGGTAAAAAACTTCCCACCCAGCTAACAAACGAAGGAAAAGAAGAAGAAGCAGTAGAGACCAAAGCATTACATAAATTAAGTAAACAAACGTTGAAGACGGGTTTAGAAGCTGCACAATGGGACAGAAAACTTAAAGTCCATTATGATGTCTCAATATCGTAATTTTATCGACGATTTCATATTGAAGTTTTTTAAACTTGCCGTTGAGTACTCGATTTTTTATTGACGAGTTAATGGTTTGCTATCGAAAAGTTATCGATTTATTTTTTAGAAATATTATCGGTTAGTGGTCAGCTTTGTTATCGATGTTTTTATTGAGAGCTCATCCATTTGTAATTGAATAAATTTCGATTTTTATACTCAGTTGAGCAGAGCTCACAGAGTATATTAACTTTGATTGGATAACGGTTGGTTGTACAGGTATAAAGGAATCGAGATAGATATAGACTTCCATATATCAAAATCATCAGTATCGAAAAAAAATTTGATTGAGCCATGTCCGTCCGTCCGTCCGTCCGTCTGTCCGTTAACACGATAACTTGAGTAAATTTTGAGGTATCTTGATGAAATTTGGTATGTAGATTCCTGGGCACTCATCTCAGGTCGCTATTTAAAATGAACGATATCGGACTATAACCACGCCCACTTTTTCGATATCAAAAATTTCGAAAAACCGAAAAAATGCGATAATTCATTGCCAAAGGCGGTTAAAGCGATGAAACTTGGTAGATGGGTTGACGTTATAACGCAGAATACAAAATTAGTAAGATTTTGGACAATTGGTGGCACCGCCCACTTTTACAAGAAGGTAATTTAAAAGTTTTGCAAGCTGTAATTTGGCAGTCGTTGAAGATATCATGATGAAATTTGGCAGGAACGTTACTACTATTACTATATATGTGCTAAATAAAAATTAGCAAAATTGGATGAAGAACACGCCCACTTTTTAAAAGACAAATTTTTTTAATTCAAATTTTAACAAAAAATTTAATATCTTTACTGTATATAAGTAAATTAAGTCAAAATTCAACTCCAGTAATGATATGATGCAACAAAATACAAAAATAAAAGAAAATTTCAAAATGGGCGTGGCTCCACCCATTTTCATTTAGTTTGTCTAGAATACTTTTAATGCCATAAGTCGAACAAACATTTACGAATCCTTCTCAAATTTGGTAGGGGCATAGATTCTATGACGGTAACTGTTCTCTGTGAAAATGGGCGAAATCGGTGGAAGCCACGCCCAGTTTTTATACACATTCCACCGTCTGTCCTTCCGCTCGGCCCTTAACACAATAACTTGAGCAAAAACCGATATATCTTCACTAAACTTAGCCCACGTACTTATCTGAATTCACTTTATCTTGGTATAAAAAATGGCCGAAACCGGACCATAACCACGCCCACTTTATCGATATCGAAAATTACGAAAAATGAAAAAAATGCCATAATTATATACCAAATACGAAAAAGGGATGAAACATGGTAACTGGATTGGTTTATTGACGCAAAATATAACTTTGGAAAAAACTTTGTAAAATGGGTGTGACACCTACCATATTAAGTAGAAGAAAATGAAAAAGTTCTACAAGGCGAAATCAACAGCCCTTGGAATCTTGGCAGGAATACAGTTAGTGGTATTGCATAAATAAATAAATTAGCAGTACCCGACAGATGATTTTATGGATCACCTGGTCCACATTTTGGTCGATATCGCGAGAACGCCTTCACATATACATCTAAGGGCCACTCGCTTTTAAAACTCTCATTAATACCTTTAATTTGATATCCATATCGTACAAACACATTCTAGAGTCACCCTTGGTCCACCTTTATGGCGATATATCGAAAAGGCGTCCACCTATAGAACTAAGGATTACTCCCTTTTAAAATACTCATTACCACCTTTCATTTGATACCCATATCGTACAAACACATTCTAGAGTCACCCCTGGCCCACCCTAATGGCGATATCTCGAAAAGGCGTCCACCTATAGACCTAATGCCCACTCCCTCTTAAAATGCTCAGTAACACCTTTCGTTTGATACCCATATCGTACAAACATTCTAGAGTCACCCCTGGCCCACCCTAATGGCGATATCTTGAAAAGGCGTCCACCTATAGACCTAATGCCCACTCCCTCTTAAAATGCTCAGTAACACCTTTCGTTTGATACCCATGTCGTACAAACACATTCTAGAGTCACCCCTGGCCCAACCTAATGACGATATCTAGAAAAGGCGTCCACCTATAGACCTCATGCCCACTCCCTCTTAAAATGCTCAGTAACACCTTTCGTTTGATACCCATATTGTACAAACATTCTAGAGTCACCCTTGGTCCACCTTTATGGCGATATCTCGAAAAGGCGTCCACCTATAGAACTAAGGATTACTCCCTTTTAAAATACTCATTACCATCTTTCATTTGATACCCATATCATACAAACATATTCTAGAGTCACCCCTGGCCCACCCTAATGGCGACATTTCGAAAAGGCGTCCACCTGTAGACCTAATGCCCACTCCCTCTTAAAATGCTCAGTAACACTTTTCGTTTGATACCCATATCGTACAAACATTCTAGAGTCACCCCTGGCCCACCCTAATGGCGATATCTCGAAAAGGCGTCCACCTATAGACCTAATGCCCACTCCCTCTTAAAATGTTCAGTAACACCTTTCATTTCATTCCCATATCGTACAAACACATTCTAGAGACACCCCTGGTCCACCTTTATGGCGATATCTCGAAACGGCGTCCGCCTATGGAACTAAGGATCACTCCTTTTCAAAATACTCATTAACAGCTTTCATTTGATACCCATATCGTACAAACATATTCTAGAGTCACCCCTGGTCCACCTTTATGGCGATTTCTCGAAAAGGCGTTCACCTATAGAACTAAAGCCCATTCCCTTTTAAAATACTCATTACCACCTTTCATTTGATACCCATATCGTACAAACAAATTCTAGAGTCAGCCCTGTTCCACCTTTATGGCGATATCCCTAAATGCCGTCCATCCATAGAACTATGGCCTACTCTCTCTTAAAATACTCTTTAATACCTTCCATTTGATACCCATGCCATACAAACACATTCCAGGGTTACCCTAGGTTCATTTTCCTACATGGTGATTTTCCTTATTTTGTCTCCATAGCTCTCAACTGAGTATGTAATGTTCGGTTACACCCGAACTTAGCCTTCCTTACTTGTTAATAGTGTTATAGATTCAGCAGAAATTAATCGGTTTTTTATTAAAAACTTATCGATTTGCTATCGGAGTGTTATCAAGATGCTATCGACGGTCCATTTGTTTGTATTGGAACAGGTACCGATAAAACTTCAATATTGTGATGAATATTAGCATCACTAAGTTGCCACTAAATAAATGCACAACAACAATAAAGCAGCCACTCTTATGTACAAGGCAACGAAGAGATACATCACACACACAGATGTAGTCATCAGCCGAAGTTGTTACTCACACATACACACGCATATATGCAGCTCAATTACGAAGGCGGAGATACAGCAGTTCTAGAAGGCGAAACGTCTAGACCTTAGTAGAAATATGCGGACGAGGCAACAGAGAGTATAAAAGCAGTGCAAGCTGAGGAACGATGATTCAGTTTTGATTTAAGCACGCTATTGGTTGAGAAGTATAATTGTGAAGTACTACCCCAAATTAATCTAAATAAAGACCAGTTTGCAATACTGAATATTGGAGTGATTTATTCAACAGTTTAGCGATTCGAACGTTAGCAGAAAGTTTCAAATAAGTGGAATTTCCCAAAATTCGTTACATTATTAAATCTATAATAGCAAGCGAATGAAAGAGGAGTGGAAAAGGCAAACATATGAGGTAGCAGAAAACGGAGTGGGAGGCGTGGAAAAAGAGAGGGGTCGGTGGCGAAAGATTGTGATTGGGAGGGGAAGAAATTAGATGGGAGAAAGACAGACATCAAGAGCAAGCATGTAAAGGGGATAAATAAATGAAAAGGAAAAGGTGAAATAAAAAAGGAAAGGATGGTAAGGGGAAATAGGAAGGCACATAGAAAGACATAAAGCAAGGGATAATTGAGCAAAGGAAAGAAAGTTGAGAGGGGGGAATTAGGCGGGGCAAGGATAGGATGGTTTACAGGGAAAAGTTTTCTAAAGGTTGTGGGAAAGAAACTGTAAAGGAAGTACGAGCAGTAAGAATGGAAGCGAAAGAAGGACTACATGGAAGAGCAAAATGGAAATAAAAGAGATTGGAAGTAGTAGCTATTATTGCTTTATAATAGCTCAAGGCAATTTAGAACAGCAAAGAAGATCAAGTCTTCCTCCTCGTAAGTGTTTGGAAAACATTCCAAGTGCATTTCCGCCATGAAAAGCTTCTCACTGAAAACGCATCTGCTTTGCATATGCCGTTCGAAGTCGACGTAAGGCATGTCAGTCCCGCCCCGCCAATTTGTAGGAAAAATTAAAAGGAACACGACGGAAATTGGAAGAGAAGCTCGGTTTAAAATTTCTACGCAGGTTATCGCGCCTTCCTTTTGTTTTTTTTTTTTTTTCGACTAAAAATGCTGTCTATAACTTATGGGATTCCAAAGCCCTCCATCGATTTTATGAAACAATAAATTCATGCTGGGTACAGCACAGGCCACATATTTCCATAGTTTTTGAAAAGTGAGCGGTGTCACACATGCATGCGATTTATGGAATATGCAAAAGAAAGAGAAATATGTGAGGAACATATGAGAAATATAAAGGCGTTACCAATGCAGACCGAACTTTCTGAAACACTTTCTGTTTATTGTCTGCCAAAGCATCAGCATATTTCAAATTAACAAAATACTAAAAGTTCATTAACATATTTGGCCAAATAAACTGGCTATAAATAGTAAAACAAAATCGATGCAAAATACAATCAGTGAAAAATGAACGCAACGGCTCGTTAGGCCAGACGGCCATTCAAATACACCACCATAATTGAACTATGTAAATGAGTACAAAAAGACGCACAAGAAAGTATGCAAATTACCTCAACAAAAGCAAAAGTAAATAATTTAGTTTCGATTCAGGTCATTCAATCCTTTATTTATCTACGAACTTAAACAATTTCCACCTGAAAAACTATGCCGATGCAATCCACAAATGCATTCACTAATTTAGCTATTCAATGCTCTTTGATGGCACATTTATTTGTAAAAATTTTTGCTGTATGCTTGCGCATACAATTTTTGTATTTGCAAAAAATTTTAATTACATTCAAACAAAGTTTTAACCTTACACTCTTTAACAAAACAAAAGATCAATGAGATTTAGTTTGATTTTTGAATCGCTTTGTGAACCTGCTTTATTATTAATGGATTACATGCATAGATACACCACTACATGCATACTACAACAAACTTATTTTCTAAAAAGCAAAAAAAGGTGTCGATTGTTTAAGTTGGCTAAACCTTTTCCTTTTTCATTCATGCTTTGTTGTTGCATTTGATTTGAAACATAGAAGGTCAAAACTAAAGAGGCTCATGGATTTTTTTTGCATTACGGATGAGCAAAAAGCGAAAGTGTAGCAAAAATTGGGTTGGTAAAAACTTCGAAAAAGTTTATCATTCAATTGCGACGGTGTAAGGAATCGATAGAGAAAGTTAGGAAAATGTATGCACGTGTACCACTCGATGATTTATCAGTTGAGTACATAGGCAGAAAGTAATTCGATGATAAATAATTGGATTAAAAATAAAATGAAAATAAATATAAGGCGCGATAACCTCCGAAGAGATTTTATGCCGAGATTCTCTTCCAATTTGCGTCGTGCTCCTTTTAGTTTTACCTACAAATTGGCGGGACGGGACCAACATGTTTTATGCCGACTCTGAACGGCATCTGCAAGGCAGGTGAGTTTTCACTGAGAAGCTTTTTCATGGCAGAAATACACTCGGAGTTCTTGCCAAATATTTTCAAGGTGACCCCGCTTAGGAAAATTTATTCTAACTGAAAAAACTTGTTTCTAAAATTTTGATGTTGCTTTTCCCGGGGCGTTAACCCAGGATCTTCTGTGTGGCAGGCGGAGCATGCTACCATCACACCACGGCGGCCGCCGCCCTTCCTCTGACAAAATAGGACGAGATGATTTTTAATGAAATTTATAATGGCGAATTTATTGCGATTAGTGATTGTTCTGGGTATAAAGTTGTCTCATTAATGTTGCAAATTAGCCATGAAATTTTATATACAAGTTGAGCCTTACCCACTTTTTCCTCATCGCTTGGGTCAAGATATGGCACGCATGCAAAGTTTTCGAGTTCTAGGTCGAATAGATTGAGTGCTGTCACAATTTAAAAATAAATTCTAGGTCGGTATTGACCCTGAGATATCCCTTAAAAAAATTTCGAATTCTTCCTCACATCATCCTAACAATACTCATGACCTGATCTGGATTTAGTACCGAAATTATCCCAAAAATAAAACCCAAATGATACAGATAGTACAGACGTTATAACGATAATAATCATGAAACAAGCCAAAGTGGTACCGAAAATTCTGAAATTAAACCGAAATGATCTTCAAGGCATATCGAAAATAGTCCTGAAATAGTTTCGAAACTATTTCGAAAATTATACCAGAATGAGAAAAATCCGAAATGATATCGAAACGATACAGCAATGACAGCGAAACAGTTTCGAACTATCTAAAAACTTTCCCAAATTGATCTAGAGACACATTTCCAGAGTTATCGCTAAATAATTGCGATATGAACATTCCCTAAAAAATCCTTAAACATAAGACAAATTATACTAACGTAGCCCCGAAGTGTGAGAAATTGCTTACAACGAAATAATCCCAAAAACAGTCCGAAAAAAGATCTCAATCCCGAAATCGTCACGATATGGTCACGGAAAAATCAAAATGATTTCGAAACCGATTTCGGATTTATCTTGAATTATCTCGGAGCTATCCTAAAATACACCCGAAAGCAATCCCGGAAAATCCCTAAAGTTATCTTTAGAAATTATTCAAAAATCTATACCAGATCATACTGAAATAGTTCCGAAAAAAAGCCCAAAATAATCCAGAAATGATAATCCCGAAAATAAAAAAAAAAAAACAAAAACCGATATGTTTCTTAAAATAAACTAGAAAAATTCCCGAACTAATCGTTTAATGCTCACACAGTAGCCCTGAAATGGGAAGGAGACGCCTTTGCTCTGGGAGACTGGTGCATCTACTCGATTTCCAATTAGCTTGCACGTTAATCTTTATGACCCATTAACCAAATATCACTGGTCGAATACTCATAATTATACCGATTTAAAAAATCCTTTCTGAGGAGGGATGAGTGAGGGTTATGGTGCCCCTTTTAATTTTTTCAAGATTTCTTTAAACTCGATTTATCTCTTAGTTAAACTACCTCACTACCTTTTTACCGCAGCCTCCTAAATGCTATAAATAGAACACGTCCCCAGAAATCTGAATGGCTTTGTTTGCTATTCCTCACACCGACAAAAAAAAATGCATGAATCGGCTCAACTTTCTAAATATCGTGACAGCAAGTAGAAGGAGCTTGGAACATCTGAATATCGAAGTAACAGCATACTGACCAGTGCTAAATTTGAGATGGATGGCCTCTTTTCTATCGATATCACAGCAATGTAAATACTGTACTGGCCTTTGTTGTGTTTCCCTTTTTAGCTTAAATTTTACAATTTAGGTATTTGTAATCGTATTCAACTTTTTCAGTTACTTTGAATTCACTTGCAGAAGGTTATTAGAATTCGAATTCAAACATATCCTAATATTGGAAAACCCCCAACAATTGTACAAGAATATAAATTTAAGTCTTCACGAAATCGAAAACTGAATTTACACCATTACGAAATTTTCAAATATTTAGATTAAAATAAATCAATAATGTACATTCAATTAAAAATTACAGCAATCATAGAATGGTGTGGCAATCTGGCATTATTTCAATGGCATTTGACAAACGTAAATTTGGTAAAGCAACAAAATACTAAGCAATACGGGAAGAAGAAGCAAACATGTGGGCACTAATTAAGACGGGCCGTATGAGTAAAAATATTACACAAAGATGTAGGCGCATATTAGCTGGAATCAACTTATAATATCTATACTTATATACATACATCTGTATACTAGATTCATATGTAACCAAAAACAAAACACTTCAGACAAGTTTTTATATTTCGTTATTTGAATACATTTGAAATTTTGGCTAATAAAATATGAAAATTTCATCACACGACACAGTAAAAATAGTACTTACAAAATAACTTATACGGCCCATACATGACACAAAAACCATGCGCAAATATAAAACGACGATATTTGTGCAAATGAAAATTTTGACATACACGGCTCAAAAACACTGCGCAATATTCATTTTAAAAGTAGCGCACCAAATGAAACATGTACATATTTTAATTGTATAAAAAAGGCACTAATTGTATAAAAAATCCCTATTTTCCACAGTGCTGGTAATTCACGCGCACAGAAGCGTTTATTTTCCATTGTATTTATAAAATATATATTTTAATTGCAAGACCAGCTCAACTCATTGCAGCACTGCGCAATATTCATTTTTCAACTAGCGCAACAAATGAAACATGTGTTCTAATTGTATAAAAAATTATTATTTATTATTGAATTTATGAGAATTCCTGTTACAAGCTAGAGATGGTACTTGCGCCTTCGATATTAACATTTTTAAGCAATAATTACTGATGTTATATTATCAGGAACCACAGGTAAACTGTGTAAGATTCACCACACACGAAGAAAAAAGCATGTGCAATATTTGCAGATATGCGTAAATATCAAAATCGTTTTGATTTTAGCGCAGTTCTCTGCGCAAATAGCGCAACCAGTGCACACACCGGGCAAATCCTTGTGCAAATTGGTAATTGGCACAAGGATACTTGAGCCGTGTAATTGGCGTATTAGACACACAGAAATTGTATGGAATTAAATTGAATGGCTAGTCCCTAGTGAGACACTAAGACGTCCGATAACAAACTCTTTATGCTTGAAACACAATGCCGAGCGACGACGATATACGCCGCGTCGGGCGATGGCAATTTTCAAATTATGCCCAGACATTTTGTCTACTTAAAACACAATGCCGGGCGAAATATACGCTGTTTATTCAGAGTGGCCATTATTTATAAATAAAGATGAAAAAAAATTAAAACTTGTTTAATTCTTTGCTTTAGCATTTGACTGCTAAAGCACGCCCAAAATGTTAAGAGCTGTGCTAATCCGGAGGGCGAACATTAATATTATAACCCTTTAATTTAAAAACTACAGTTTACATGTATACGTACGTTTCCATAAGCTAGCATAAGTTTAAATTTTTGACAGCGCACGTACCCGGTTAGTTGAAAACATTGACTGAAAAAACGAAAATTTAGCAAATGTTTGTGCTAATTACCTTTTAGTTTTTAATAATATTAATCAATAGTTGGCAGTTTATTAATAATGATACCGAAACCCGTCTTTCGATATCCCTCCCAATTTTTTTGAACGTGTTTTGGCAGTAAAATTAAGAATTATATCGTCGCCCGATAGCCAGAAGCATGAATGTGCAATTTTTCCGATTTGGTGTTAGAGGCATCTTTGGATTACCCTTTAGATTCTCTAGGTTCTACTTAAATCTAGAGCTTCCTACGTACATGGAAACCCCAATAAATTGCAGTGCCATTTTTACGAATGTATAATTCAATTACACAAATTTGAGCCAGAAAAATCAATGCAGAACATTCATGTTTTTGGCTGGCAACAAGGTAATGATTTTCCTGTTTGTATGACACAATCGTTGATATGGCTCAACAATTTTTGAAATAAAGTAAGAACAGCACACATTCGTATGTTCCGATATACGTGCCTGAAGGTTGGGCACAAATTATTAGAGGAGCTCGTAACTCCCCAAAACTTTTCGAGGCCCACATACAATTGTATGACGATTTTTTTATTTATAATTATTTTACCCAGGGAGATATAAAACTACCCATGCGATATATATGCTAGTTGGGATACACAAAAGATGAGCTGTATTGTTAATGTATTCCCCAAAAAAAATTATACCGATGAAGAATTCTGAATATCCGAGAAAAGGTTGTCGTTTAATTGAAGGTAAACCGGTTTATTCGAAGCCGTTGCCTCTTGCCGAATCAAAACTAAAAGACAAAATATATGAAAAACTGGTTATACCAAGAATATCGTTCTTATTATAAAAATCCAGAGGGTAACGCTTTACCCGAACCCAACATTTCAGAAGATTCTAATTTTGATGAAAATAAGAACTAGTTCTAAGTTTGCAATAATTGAAATTGAATTTAATGTGTTTATTTTTTTCCATTTACATACATACTTTCGATAAGTCACAGCCGCTGATGTTTTTCCAAGTTGGCTGGTTGGTTGCTGTGCTCCCCGGCTATGGAGCCGGACCCAAGTAGCGCTGTAGGCGCCATTTTGATACACTTTCTCCTGGAACCAATTATATTTTAGGCTGATGTACCCTGCATATTGCTTTACGCAAACCACTTGGTTAAAACAATATACCTGATGTCCTTGATGCGACAGTTTAACACCGCCCTTAAGTTCGGCAACACATAATTGCCTAGAGTTCGGGACCGAAAATTCGCGAGAACTGGGCACTCGCAGAGGAAGTGAGTAACCATTTTCTCGGCACCCTCCCAAGTACTGTGATGCTCCGAATCCCAACCCGCCAACAGAATTGGCCAGCAGGTCTTGGCTTGGCCCTAACATTATTTAAAAATCAATCTGTAGTGATTTTTTTACGTGTTTTGAGGTTAAGGGCACACCATGACCACTTGGACCAATTCTTATAGCGTATTTGGATTCAGCGCATCTAAATGTACAGAAAACATGAGTCGCATTACCTGATCCTACTACTTTTAATTTTTTTGTATAGCTGTGTTAACAAAAAATTAGATCAGTTTTTAAAATTTGTGTTGTGCCAGAAAAATGAATATGCTAAATTTCGGAAAATAGAAGGGGTGCGAGCAGAGCAATTATCTCAGAGAAAGAGCATAGTGTGAATATAATATATAGATACACTTTTACATTAGAAACTAATTCTTCTAATTTTGAGGGAGCAATAAACTTTGAAACTCGATTTCCCAACATTTTAATTTTGGCACATTCATGCTTCTGGCAAGGGGGCGACGATATGTACAAAAAAAATTGTTTTTGGATATTATGTTTTCTTTTTTTATACTTAAAAAAATTTAACAGCAGCAACCCTTGGGATGTTTGTCGTCATCGCCCGGAGGCGACGATAGAAATAAATCTATCGTCGCAAAATGACGTCGCGTAAATTTCGCTCGTCGCTTTCATTGTGTTCACCTTCATGTAATTACGGGGATTCTATTTTTGACTAGGCGAAGTTCGTCACATTTATTTCGCGGCGTTAGGGTATAGTGTTTCAAGCATTATTCAAAAATTAACTCGCGTTGTTTTCGCGTGATTCAAACAAAGCTCATAGGCGGTATCACTTAGCAATTAGCTGTGCAGCATATACATGTATATGCACATAAACACTAGTCCATCGCGAAACGGGATGTCTGAGCTCTCCGGGATTTATAGAAAGAATACTACAAAGCATCAAATGTAAAATAAACAAACAAATCGCAAAAAACCAGACATATTCGAAATGTTAAAAAACCAAAATGTGAAATTTTACGGCCGGTGTGGTGGTAGCCTACCACACCGAAGATCCTGGGCAAGCCAACATCAAAAATTTTGAAACAAGTTTTGATAATTAGAAACAAGTTTTCCAAGCGCCCAAGGTCGCCCATCGTCAGTGATTTGGCAAACACACCGAATTTATTTCTTCCAAGAAAAACTTCTCAATGAAAACTCATCTGCCCTGCAGATGCCGTTCGGAGTTGGCGTAAAACATGTAGGTTCTGTCCCGCCAAATTGTAGGAAAATTGAAAGGAGCACGACTCGATTTGAAAGAACAGCTAGGCCTTAATCTCTTCAGAGGTATATCGCGCATTGTATTTATTTATTTTTATACATCCCATAGCACGGGAAAAAAGTATCAATGAATATGACACTATGGCATCATTGCCATAAAACAAGTCCAATTTTGACATCGTATCTGCAACAGATTTCGCAGAGCAGTGAAAATCAATTCGCAAGAAACAGAAGACATGTGATAGCTGAATTGTTATAGCAGCGGCGCCTAAACGTTGCCGATGAAGGAACTTAGCAGTTCCCGAAATGGATCTATACAATGAACTTTGGCAGTTGTCTAAATTTTTTCTTTCCTCTATTCTAATTTAAACAATTTTTTCATTTAAGCAAAAATGTATCATAACAAAAAATATTTATTTTTATGTTAAATTAATAAAATATTTTCTGTTATTTGTTTCGTGTAAAATTCTAAAATTGTATTTAGTCCTGTAATCAATTTCAAAAAATTTGTGAATTTGGCATGATTAGTATGTTATTTTTACATATAGACCTTTGTTATAACTACCACATTTTATATTTATTTGCAAGAGGAAAAAGGTTGTTATTTTGGCAAAATTCAGTTTAAGTACGAATTCAATATATGTAAACTTAAGAAGGGTCCATCACGAAACAAAAATGCTTTTACCAATTCAGAACAAATTGCCACATTTTATAATACAAAAACATAAATGTGAAACTTAAATTTGAATATGTGAAATCAACATTTCAATCTGCTTAATCAACAATACCTTTCCCGTTATTTGTTTAATGTTATTTTTTTATACTCAGCGTGCTTTGCACACAGAGTATATTAACTTTGATTGGATAACGGTTGGTTGTACAGGTATAAAGGAATCGATATAGATATAGACTTCTATATATCAAAATCATCAGTATCGAAAAAAGATTTGATTTAGCCATGTCCGTCCGTCCGTCCGTCTGTCCGTTAACACGATAACTTGAGTAAATATTGAGATATCTTCACCAAATTTGGTACACGAGCTTATCTGGACCCAGAATAGATTGGTATTGAAAATGAGCGAAATCGGATGATAACCACGCCCACTTTTTATATATATAACATTTTGGAAAACACACAAAACCTGATTATTTAGTAAATAATACACCTAGAACGTTGAAATTTGACGTGTGGACTGATATTGAGACTCTTGATAAAAATTTGAAAAAAATTTTAAAATGGTCGTGGCACCGCCCACTTGTGATAAAATCAATTTTATAAATATTATTAATCATAAATCAAAAATCGTTAAACCTATCGTAACAAAATTCGGCAGAGAGGTTGCCTTTACTATAAGGAATGCTTTGAAGAAAAATTAACGAAATCGGTTAAGGACCACGTCCACTTTTATATAAAAGATTTTTAAAAGGGTCGTGGACGAAAATAATAAGCTATATATTAGCGAAAAAAGCTTTGTATCAATAGAATTTTACTTTCTAAATTGAATTATAATATTAAACTGGAAAACACTATAATTTTTGAAAATGGGTTTGGCACCGCCCCTTTTATGACTAAGCAATTTTCTATGTTTCGGGAGCCATAACTCGAAGAAAAATTAGGATAGCGTAATGAAATTGTGTACGCATATTTTCCTTATAGCAGAAAATATTTCTAGTAAAAATGGACGGGATCGGTTAAAGACCACGGCAACTTAGATATAAAAAAAGCTTAAAAAGGTCGTACACTAGAATAATAAGCTATAACTTAGCAAAATCAAGTCTTATTGTAAGAGGAAATGGGGAGACATTTTTTTTTTTTAACGGGCGGTGCCACGTGTTATGTAGAAAAGTAATGTATCTGAAATGAAATGTACAATTGAAGCTCACGCTGAGTATATAATATTCGGTTACACCCGAACTTAGACACCTTTACTTGCTTTTATCATAATTTAGTTTTTGAAACTCGTTTAAATCTAAGTATAAAATTTTTTATACATTTCCACATTACTTTTAATTTCACAATACCGCCTATTCACTTTGGTTATTTAGCTTAACATCTGTTTGCATTCCAAGATAACACTGGATCACAAATTCCAACTTTTTTTCTGCACCAGAGACGCCATTATGAAAGTCCTATGTAAAATCACCCCCTGATTCCAAAAATCAAGGTTATTTTTAATTATATGGTAACGTTTTTGAGATATTTACGAATTACCCTTTTTCAAACAAAAAAAAAATGGGACCACTTAATCATATATATCTCAAGAACGAATTGAGCAATTCCAAACGGTTTGAATATTTTAAAAGGTAATAAAATTTGCTATAAACTGTGCATACAATACTTTTTGCTACGCCCTGCAGATTCAAAGATAACGAACAATCATTACGGATTTTTTCAATTTTTTTTGTAAAAATATAAAAAAATGTGTGCTTTGCTAGGACGGATCTCGAAAACTTTTAATTTTTTTTTGCAGATTTGTTTCTTTTTCTCTAAGCTCTGTTTTATTACAAAAAAAATAAGCTTTCATTCAACAAAATCGTATATCAGTTAGTTAGCGAATACTAACACATATGTACCAGTATTAAATGGGAATATTTACATGAATGCTTATAACTTTTGCATTAGTCCATCGATTTTGTTGAATGAAAGCTTATTTTTTTGTAATAAAACAGAGCTTAGAGAGAAAAAACAAATATACAGAAAAATAAAAAGTTTTCGAGATCCTTCCTCGCAAAGTACACATTTTTTTATATTTTTACAAAAAAAAATTAAAAAATCCGTAATGATTGTTCGTTATCTTTGAATCTGCAGGGTCTAACGAAAAGTGTTGTATGCGCAGTTTATAGCAAATTTTATTACCTTTTAAAAGCTTCAAACCGTTTTGGAATTGCTCAATTCGTTCTTGAGATATATATGATTAAGTGGTCCCATTTTTTTTTTTTTTTTTTTTTGAAAAAGGGTAATTCGTAAATATCTCAAAAACGTTACCATAGAATTAAAAATAACCTTGATTTTCGGAATCAGGGAGTGATTGTGCATAGGAATTTCATAATGGCGTCTCTGGTGCATTTTGGCTGTAAACCAGTGTAACCGTCGTTATTTCAGAACTTATTTTAATTGTGTCCCTTGTAAAATATTTTAAAATAAACGCAATAAACTTCTCGCGATTGCTTAACTCCACTCCGGTCATTTTGGCGCATGGAAACATCCCTATGGTATCGGGATTCTACACCCTCGTAAGCACACATAATTAGTGTGACTAAACACATGTTCTGCCAAAAGGCTATGCATGTAATTAATTCTCTCTTGTCATTTCTACACCACCCTGGCCGTTATATGCAATGTTGCCATTTTGTTAAAATTTGACTGACTTCGGTGTCTTGGGTGTTGAATATTCTAATTGTGGCCGCCCATTTGTGGCTGTCCAACCGTGCCTGGCATATAAAATTTGGTTTCTTTCTGATTATGACGTAAAACGCTTAGTTGCAAAGCGCGTATGGAATTGCAATTAATAATCACAGAACTTAAGTAAAGGGGCGTAGCGCATATTCGTCTGTTTTTCTTTAGGAGTTTTTTAGAAGTGATTAAATAGATGCTTGATGAGTTTTAACGAAATATCTATTACTCCACTGAGGATCCATGTCAAAATAGTGTTTTAGTTATATGTTATTTTTTTAATGAATGCAAAGTACAAGTTAAGTAAAAAAGAGCCAAATACAATTTACTTAAATCACAACAACCGAAAAATTTACGAGAAACGAAATTACAGATGTTGCTGTTTACAGATGTGTCATCAATTTTATATTGAAGTTTTATCAGTTTCTGTGTCATATCAAACCGATGAGTCGTCCATAATGAACTGATAATTCACAGATGGCAAAGTGGAAACACTGATAAGAAATCGATTACTTCACGATATCAAATCTATAATGTTTTCGATAGGTTTTGGATAACAAGTTTATAATTTTCCGATGAATAGTCGATAACTTCTCTATAACATATCGATACATTTTCGATAACAAATAGATGACTTTTTATAACACAACGATAATTTTTCGATAACGATTTTTTAACCACAAATCGATAACTTTTTGGTAACATATAACTTTTTGATAGTTAATCAATAACTTTTCGATATGAAATCCATAAATTTTTGATAACAAATCGACACAAAGCGTCACAGCGTTATACATAATCTGGCCCCAAATGTAGACCAAAACGCGCATATCACAAATCATGACAATTCAATTACTTGAACGCTAATGAAGAACTTACATCATCGGCAATAAAACATCGCTATTAACAATGTGCAAGGGCGGATTGAAAAGTTCATGAATTTTTAAATAAATAATATTTAATAAAGTCAATGAATTATAAGGCCACCCTTGCTCTTATATAATGCGGCAATGAAATCACATTACTTGTTGCATATTTTTAGTTATAATTATATTGCTTGAATTTCCATTCAAAAGCCGGATTGAAATTGCGACTTTGTGGATATTTTGTAATAACAAAATAGTTAGAAGGGGAAATAGAGGAAGGAGGCGACCTCGACTGAATTGGGAGGGACAGAGATAACTATCGTGACTTATTACGCCGTGAGAAATTACCTTGGAATGATGTAGGCTACGGTGGACTCTAACGGAAAGAGGCTTCTTATATAACAACCTCTGATCTGTACAATCCTTTTTAATTCCATTTAGCTTCCGCTGACATCGGATAGCTATTTACCTCATATTTTATTGCGTTGAAGGGCTTGCCATCGACCAGATTTTCGCAATGCGCCTTGGTAATCTTGGTAAAAACCCGCAACAAAAAGAATCGACACGCATCACCTCTTCGTCCATTTTAAAGCCGCCTTCGACAGCACGAAAAGGAGCTGCCTATATGCCGCTATGTCTGAATTTTGTTTCCCCGAAAAACTTATACGACTGTGCAAAATTACGTTGAGCAACACCATCAGCTCAATCAGAATTGGGAAAGACCTCTCGGAGCCGTTCGAAACTAAACGGGTGACCCCACATCGTGCGAATTCTTTAATTTGATGCTGGAGAAAATTATACTAGCTGCAGAACTTAACCGCTCTGGAACAATATTCTATAAAAGCGTGCAATTACTGTCATATGCTGAAGTCATTAATATCATCGGCCTGAGCATACGCGCCGTAAGTTCTGCTTACTCCAAACTGGAAAAAGAAGCGGTAAAGATGGGTTTGATGGTGAATGAGGACAAAACGAAGTACCTCCTGTCATCGAGCAAAGAGTCAGCGCATATGCGCCTTGGCAACTACGCTACTGTTGGCAGCCATAACTTTGTTTGTTTGGGAACCAGCATTAACACTAACCACAATATCAGCTCTGAAATCCAGCGAAGAATCACTCAAAAATGCTACTTTGGACTAGGTAGGCAATTGAAAAGTAGAGTCCCCTCTCGGCAAACGAAAATCATGCTCTACAAATCACTTATCGAACCCATTCTGCTATATGGTGCAGAAGCATGAGCCATGACAAGATCAGATGATGCGGCTCTGACAGTGTTCGAGATAAAAGTTCTTCGAAAGTTTCGCGAACCTGTACGAGTTGGCGATGTATGTACCGGTGAAGATTTAATGATAAGCTATGCGAGCTTTACGCAGACATCAACATAGTCCAGCGAATTAAAACGCAGCTGTTACGCTGACTAGGCCATGTTGTGCGAATGAAAGATGACGCTTCGGCTAAGAAAGTGTTTTTTTTGGAACCCGCCTATGGAAGCAGAGAAAGAGGGCGACCCACAAGATTGATTTCGCGTTTTGAATACTTTCTTTTGACGTTAAAAGAATCGGAGGTTATTTGAAGAAACTCAGATAAATGTCATAATTGTAATACGAGGTCAGAGGAAGAGGGAAAGCAAACATTTTTATTCACCGTACATTAAAAAGAGAGGAATAGAAACTAAGGAAAGGATATGAAGAGTGATATTATCACCATTTGTTCAATGTAGGCGAGCCAATTTTTGCGCCGGGCAACGTCTGCCGTGTACTGCAGCATACTTTACTTTTGTAAAACATAAAACAAGCATAAAAACACGCCTAGTTAATAGCAAAAAAGTTTAAGTAATGGAATTCAACGTGTATGTAGTAAGTTTAAACCAACACAAATTGTCACGCGACGTACGTTTGTCGCCATTTAATGGATTCTATGAAAACCCACTCAAATTACAAATAATTTATGCTTACAACAGACCGACTAAAACATTGCAAGGCAACAAATATGATACACTAACAGCCTGATTCTAATGTGGTAACAACTTTCTTCACCACGGCAACTTTCTTCATGTGGTAACTTTTGTACCCTTTTGGTATTCTGCCCACGATAGTAGCCGGATAATTGTTTACCCACTAAAATAGGTGGTAACATCGATGTAACCACACAAAAGCTGTTGTTTAGAAAAAGGCAATACTGAAAAATAAAGAATTGTGAGCGCAAATAAGTAAACATAATAGTAAAAAGGTGTTGCCTCTTGCTATACATATTTGTTTCCATTTACTTTCACAGTATATATTACAATATAGCTATGTAAAAACGTATGCATGTATGCAAATATGTATATACACATCGTCCCGTTTATTCGTTAACATCGTATCTACGTGTAAAGCCATGGCGGAACCATACACGGTGGCAGCATGGTGACATACCTACTAACATAAATAAAAATTCCATGGACTTCGTTTTTGTAAATTCGATGGACAAATATCAAAATCGTACTGCGCCGGAAGTTGATGTATCAAATTAAATAAAAAAAGTTTATATTCAGCTGTCCCATGCTGCCACCTTGTATCGTTCCGCCATGGGTAAAGCGAAGAAAACCAACTTTTAAATTTAACCACAGACACTGGTGGGTTTTTCGGTGATGACAGCGTTACCACTTTGGCCAGAATAGCGAATAAAACAACTGGTAACGATTTTCGGTTACATAATGTTCTGGGTACTATTTTACCGGTAACGCTATAAATCGGGCCGTAAGTGTGTGACAAGGGTGCCACCTGTGGGCAGAGCAACTAAATATACTCCTAGTTAAGTATAGTACAGTATATGCATAAATGCTGTATATAGTTATCTATATGTTTGTGTGTGTATAGTAAATAATTTTTCATTTGAAGAGTGAAAAACCCCCATGGACAAGAAAGACATTGAGCTGTGCATGGTAAGAACAAAAAAATGTCAAACAGAAGGTATGAAAAAAACTATAAAGCTTTTGTGCTAATGCAACGGTAATGACAAAAAAAAATGTTGCAAACAACATTTAATAGGTGGCAAATTTGAGACGCAATGGCCAGCAATATATGTGGATTTATAAGCGAACCAGTACGTATATACTCGTTCTACATTAAGACACAGGTTTTTTTTCGCTATCGCGCACTGTAATGTACTTTGACATCTTTCGCGTCAGTCAATAAATTCAAATTTTTAATGTGTTTGCTAAAGGCTGGCTGAGTCGTCGCCATGAAATATGTATGGAAAGTTATTTTTATACCCAGCTGCGCCAGCATAATATCCTATCATCTAACGTTGGTCCTTCCGGTCCCTATACATGTGTCGGTTCTTTCACCCACAATACCTTAATGCAGCTTAATTTAGAAACAATTAAAACTTCTTAGCATGTATTAGATATTATTATTGCCAAAGTTCTTGGAAACGACTGATAGCTATAAATAAAAAATAAATAAAATCTAAGGCGCGATAACCTCCGAAGAGATTTGAGGCCAAGCTTCTCTTCCAATATGCATCGTGTTACCATTAATTTTTCCTACAAATTGGCGGGACGGGATCTACTTGTTTTATGCCGACTCCAACGGCAGATGAGTTTTCACTGAGAAGCTTTTCATGCCATAAATACACTCGGAATGTTTGACAAATCACTGCCGAGGGGCGACCCCGCTTAGAAAAACTTGTTTCTAAATGAAAAAGCTTTTCTAAATTTACTTTGCCCGCGGCGTTAACCCAGAATCTTCGGTGTGATAGGCAGAGCACGCTACCACAACACCACAGCGGCCGCTTGATAACTACGGCTACCTGTTCTAAATCAAATAGCGAAAACTTAATAACTTGGCAATAATGATTAAATAATTATGATAAAACTTAATTTTTTTTTTCATTGGCTAATTTGTAATTTGTTGTTGGTAATTTAGTACATAATATTTTAACTTATTTTTTTATTTGTGACCTGTAATTTAATTTAATTTGTAATTTTCAATTGATAATTTGCAATTTCTAGTTTCTGATTTGTAGTTCCAAGTTTGTAGGTTATAATTTTTAATTAGTATTTTTTCATTTTTAGTTTATAATTTCCGTTAGTGATTTCGTGTTTGCGATTTCTAATTTTTAATTTATGCTATTAATTCGTCGTTTGTAATTTTAATTTGTATTTTGTAGTTTGTTTTTGTAGCATGAAGTTTTTACTTTGTAAATTTTAGTTTGTTATTTACAATTAGTGATTTGTAATTTGTCGTTTGTAATTTTTATTTCGTCATTTATATTTTGTTGTTTGTAATTTGTGATCTGTAGTTTTTTATTTGTAACATGAGATTTTTTATTTGTAATTTGTAGTTAGCAATTTGTAGTTTGTTATTTCTAATTTGTATTTTCTAGTTTGTAATTTGTTATTTATAGTTTGTTGTTTGTTGTTTGAAACTTTTAATTTTTAATTTGTAGCTAAATATTTCTAATTTGTATATTGTAATATGCAATTTGTAATTTGTAGTTCGTAATTTATAACTTGTTATTTATAATTATACCTTTCATGAACATGAAATGGTATATTAACTTTGGTCCGATGTTTGTAACGTTGAGAAATATAGAAGATAGACT
The DNA here is from genome assembly GCF_040869045.1 of Eurosta solidaginis. Lineage (NCBI taxonomy): Eukaryota > Metazoa > Arthropoda > Insecta > Diptera > Tephritidae > Eurosta > Eurosta solidaginis. The sequence goes on from NC_090321.1 coordinate 180,904,368, forward strand.
CACCATTAAGTATACCGAATTGATCAGGGTGACGAACTGAGTTGATATAGCCATGTCCGTCTGTACGTCCATCCGTCTGTCCGTCCGTACGTCTGTTTGAACGTAAACTAGTCCCTCAAATTTTGAGATATCTCAATGAAATTTGGCACAAGGATGTATTTTTGTATTACATTAGACATTTGTCGGATCGGGTAGGATCGGACCACTATAGCATATATCTCCCATACAATCGATCGTTTAGATAAGACGATTTTGGTCATTCCTGCCGCAATTAAGAAAGTATAAACGTGAAACTCGGTGATATATATTCTAATATATCATAGAAGATATCTTGAAAAAATCACTTTGATCGGAGCCATATATAGTATATATCCCATACAACGGATCGTACAACCTATTGTAATTTTTGCGTGCCGAAGTTGTAAAACCATAGATTTTTTTGTTCGCTTTAAGCACTTATATGTGATTTTCTATATTCTTTAAAAAACTAACTATCTACACTATGGATTATAGCACCTTTCAAAAAAAACAGTCGTAAATGTGCCGGCTGGTTCAGATACACTTCGTGGAGATTTCGAAAATTGAAACAAATTTTGGTCATTGCTTCCAATGACTGATACATCGTTGTAAAAATGTTCACTCAGGGCACAATTCGTGCTAAGAAGTCGTTAGCCTATCTGCTCTTGGTCAGCTTTTACTAAAACCGGTACCCGTTATGCGAGTCATATAGCAATCAAAAATATTTATTTATTGCAAGCCGGAATGTCACTAGTGCTGGGACTAATCGGTTAATCGATTAACCCAATTATTCGAATATTAATGTAGTCGCCTATTCTTATTTTTTTACCAATACATTTTCGAATGTTCGAAAGCTGTCCACTAATTTATTAACTGCTAAGTTTCTATTATTCAGTTTACCGTTAATTTGCTGTGAGCCAAATATTTTCAGATATGTAAATGATATTAACTCAAATAATTGTCTTTTTAACTTTGACGTAATAGCTGTCACACATTGTAATGGCATTTTGAAAGGCAGAATTATAAAAGTGAGTAGAATGGATTTTGGAGGTTGTTCGAGGTTTTTCTACATTTCTTCCAGAAATTTTAAGGACAGTTTTTGAAATTTACTTTTTTCATTCTTTTTAGATTTTAAATCTGTTTTAGAATTAAGGTTCAGTTTCGGCTGCGTTTTCGTGTTCGACTACCTTTTGCCCCCAAACTCTACTTAAACTAGTTTCGGTTTTTCAATTTGGTTCAGATTCCTGCTAAGGGTCCAGTTTCAGTCTTAGTACATGATTTGGTTTCGGTTCAATTTGGAGTTTCGGTTTCAAATGCGATTTCAATTGGGGTCAATTTTTGGTTTCGACTTCGATTCTGAAGTTAACTTTTGGTTCCGAATTCCGTCCCGGCTTCGGTTTCAATTCCAGTTCGGTTATGAGTTCGATTCTCGATTTAGTTCTGACATTGGTTTTTTAATAGACTTCTTTTTACGTATCGTCCTTATCCAAGCTTAGACTCATTGTTGCTGTACACATTCTTGTTAACTGACTCACGTTTCTGGACGATTGTTTGTTTTTATTTCTTGTTTTGCTTTTTGGTTACAGCATTTTTATAGCCACTCTAGCAAGCAATTAATTGCCATTGCACGTGCAATTTTTTTTTTATTGTTTCCTATGCAACCTGCAGCAGCGTCAGTGCTGTTTATTCATGTCTAAGGTGTTCATACTCGTGTTTATTTTAATGTAACTTAAACATAGATAGAGTTTAGTTTGTTAGAGTGTAATTTATTGTTTACAAAACTCTTAACAATGGCTTTTTAACATTAAATTAAATTACTCATACGAAATGTTGTGTTGTGGCAATTTAGGCACTTTCTAAATATGAGCGTTACTTTCACATTTATTAACTGGCATATATGAACATATATATGATTATACTTGCATAAGTAATAACTTGTGTACATATCATGATAGCATATACTCATTTAATGAATTTTTCATTAAATATTTATGATAAAGATTGCTGTTTTACTGCATCGTGCAACACCGTAGTAAATAATAAAAATTTATTGCACATTAAACCCACAGCTTTACTTGTTTAATTTATATTTTTATTTGGTGAACATATTTTCCATTTCAAAGTTAATAGAGCCAAGCAGGCTCAGCAGTAGCAGTTCTTTACAAAAATTGGCTCACTTGCAGATAAAAAAATACCTAGCACGCCTCACCTCCGGCGAGATTGCGGCCGACCTTCGTTTCCAATTTCTCGTCGTGTGCCTTTTTAATTTTCGTTAAAAATTCGCGGGATGAGACCTACATGTTTTATGCCGCCTCCGAATGGCATCGGCAAGGCAAATAAATTTTCACGGTAAAGCTATTTAATGCAGGGAGTGTCTGCCAAGGCAATTAAAAAAAGGCTTTCTAAATTTTGATTTTACTTAGCCCAAGACTTGAGCGCAAAACCTCCGGTGTGGTAGGCGGAGCAAGCTATAACCACACCACGGCGACCGCCTCCTGTAGATAAGTTTGAGCAATTTATGCAGAAGTATCTCCCTCTAAATTTCTATATCACTGCACGCGTCTCCCCTCCCTCTCTCCCCTTCTTAGCTTCCTCTCACCATGATTTCATCTACCTTTTCCCATCTTCCTCTCTCTTCAGCTTCATGTTACTTACCCTCTCAATATCACTCTACTTTTCGCTTCTTTATCCTACCTAGACACTGACCGCCTGGCAAACACTTTCTCTAATAGAGGCTAACGCCCTGTCTCTTACATTGCCTCTGTGCCAAATGTGCCTGGTATAAATGCGATGCTCTGTAATAATTTAATAATGTCGATGAATGTTTTTATCGCCATATACCGTAAAGTGAACCCAGAGATCAAACCATTCCGAAAAATCTCATTGAAGTTTGATTATAGGCAGTTTTTTTCATTGGCTAGTATTTGGCAAACTTTTTTACGGGGAATATAAATATAAGAGAGCGAAAAAAAAGTTATTTTGCAAGTTGTATTTCAAACAAAAATTGCAATTAGAAAACGGCCACGGGATTTAAATATTTGATTAACGCGAAAGTTTTAGCAAAAATGTAATTAATCTTTTTTCCCTTGTTGCAACGCTCCGAATTTCCAATACCGTGGGTAACATTTTTAGCTTGGTTTCTCCAATACGATTACGCCCAGATACATAGTAATCAATACGTTCAGTATATATGAGGCCCTTACCGACTGACCAGCAAAACCAAGTCTTCCAACAGAAATATGTTGCTTCAACAGACTTTTTGCTCCCACCTCTTTCTACCATTTCTCGCTATTCCACTCTTCTCTTTCCCTATGTTTTTCTTCTCTAAGCGAATATAAATTATTTACTCTCGTTTATCAGCATCCGGGACTATTATCTATTATCTTCCGCTTGATACCGGCAATATACAGATAAATTTTTGCCTCCATGCCACTGGAAGCACTCAGCAAATCGGGAAGAACCGCACATATATTTAAACCATAAGGAGGGCACGTTTTGTTTAATACCCTTATAATATATATATATTAGAGTTAGCCAGGTACAAAGAATTTGGCACATTCCCCAAACTATTCCATCAGATACTTAGTTAAATTTCGTAGAGATAATATCTTAGTTTTTAAATGCTTACCTCTTAAAAGTATTTGCTTAAATCTAAGCGGTTTTGTATATATTTGTGTATGTACATACCTGAAAGAAAATAAAGAAAATAACATTAGGAAATGTTTCATATTGTTACGAATATTAGCAACACTAAGGGGTACTGTCATCTCTAAGCGATGCTAAGCAGTGACTTGTATGCACATCAATAGATCAATTATTATGTCTACACAGATGTACGTACACGCAGCGGAGAAGAGACGCACAAACACGTGCAGATATCTTATCTGAGATGCTCCCAAAAGTATGCAATTATAATTGTGTTCACACATACACGTGCATATGAGAAGCTATAAACGTAGTAGTTTTATAGCTGATAACCAACTAATTAATTCTAGAAATGGAAGCGCCTAGAAGATGCGAACGAGAAATCACAGAGTATAAAAGGCAGCAACAGTAGAGGCACGACAATCAGTTTCATTTAAGCAAGCTATTGGTTGTGAAGTATCAGTGTTATTGTGAAGTACTTTAATAAAGACCATTTTGCATTATTAAATATTGGAGTTATTTATTCAACAGTTTAGCGATACGAACGTTATTAGAAGGTTGCGAATAAGAGGATTTGCAGTAAATTCGTTACAATATGAACTTTTAAACAAAATAAAAACATCAAAGCGAATTTTTGGGATTTTTATTATTTGGATACCATTTGTCGAGCCATCTGTTCTATTAGCCCTTTACTTATGTAAAAACAGCATTTATTTTCAAATATGTAGTTATGACATTTGGTAGATTGTATGTAGATTTCACAACATAACAAATCTCATAAAACATATTTGAGCACTAACTAATGCGCGGCATTACGAAAATCTAAAATTTTAAATTCACATAATAAATTATTGAAAGTCGTCATGAATATTGTATACATGTGTGCATGTATGTATGTGTGCGGTAAAACTAATAAAATAAAAAATATACTTTACGATACATTGAGAGATATCTTACGCATATTCACTTAAACTAAAATGCCGTCGATGAGTGGCAGGCAGGGACGCATTTGTCCCAATTTCTCTAGCACAAGCCACTAAGGTTGTTGCATGAATCTGAACCGAGGATCAGGGCTGGTGTAATGAAGAGAATTTGTATTTTGTGTTCATCAAGAAAGTAATTTACTTTTCAATTTCCTATTCAGCAAAAACGAATTGAATTCAAAGTAAATAGCCGCCCTCCTATCTAAAATCAATTTCTTTTATTCTAAGAATATACAAAATTTGGTTGCATTATCACCGAAATTCCATTAACCGCATTCATTGCAATGAATTACTAATATATTTGCAATTTTTGTTCATACCAATATTGCTCAATTCATATGCTAACTCATGCATACAAATATGCCTCCTATAAAAATTATGCACTTCATATCTTCTCAGCCTAATTCTTATTTCTACATATATTTTCCATTTTAGTTGCACCTCCTTCGTTTGCTATCATCACATTCTGTCTGTTGATTTTGGATTTCGAAATTATTCTTACTTTCGTTCCAGTTTCGGCGATTATTTTTTGTGTGCCAATTTTTGCAACATAGTAGAAGAAAATTAACCCAGTAGGAATTGATTAAATTTTTTTTTTTTTATATAACTAGCAGACCCAGCAGACGTTTTCCTGGTCTAACTTTCGTTTTCGTTTTCATTTCATTCGATCCTTTATCTTTCTTTCTCTCCCTCTACTTCTCTTTTTCCATCTTCGTCTTTTTCTTATGTGGCAGAATGTTCCCGCTAAACGCCTGTTTAAATGGATGGTTGACAGCGAACACACACACAAATGCCTTTTTTTTAAATATAATTTTTGTTTCAACTTCATGTGAAGTTAGCGTGCCACTTTTCGAAAACTACTTTTTTTTCGAATTTATAAAATATGCCACTTATCTACGGTGGGTGTTTCACGGATTAATGACGGCAGCGTATTATAGATTTATTATCAAAGAGTTATCGATTCCTTTTCAAAAGCTGTCGATTTGTTAACGAAAAGTTATCAATTTGTTATTGGTGTGTTATCAATATGTTATCGGCGTGCTGTCGACTTGTTTTCGGTTTGTTATCAAAAATGTATAAATTTTGTATTGAAAAGTTTTAGATTTCTTATCGGAGTACTTTTAATTTGTTATCGGTGCTATTGATTTGTTAATGACGACTCAACGGTTTTTTATGAAATAAATACCTAAAAAACTTCAATATGAAAAACATTTTTTTATAAACCGTCGATAACAAGCTGATAACAAACCGATGACTCGACGATAAGAATTCGCAATCGATAATAGGGTGATAACAAGAGATTAACTTGTAGTTATCGTTTGTTACCGATAAGAAGACGACGAAGCCCAAAATTATTTGTTTTTCGTTAAATTGCCTCTGTTTCACTTCAATCCCTGAGCGAGCTCTAGTTTATTTAAAAACCATAGTTTCCTCGACGTACACCTGTATCTTTATACATTGAACTTCCTGAGCACCTGGTTGTATTGCCTTTTTTTGTTTGGATATTTATTGCTTTTAAGCGAGCACACTTTGAGCAATCATCGGAAATTCGTTCGAGCTATCGGAAATATTTATAAGAATACTCACAACTACCATTTACTTAATATAAAATTGTGCATGAACAGCAGGAGATTCCAAACATAACGGCAAGAAATCGGACACTGCAACAAAATATAAATAAGTAAAAGCACATATTGCCCTCATATGCATACATAATATATGTACAAGTAGAAAAAATCCATTGAACAAAAGGACGAAACATCAAGATCACGGCTGCATGCCGGTTCGAACCGACCCAGTTCATCAACCGAACCACCCGCTATTTTGGGGCTTTGAACTGAACCACGAAACGAACCGTTTTTTTTTTTTCTTAACTCCAAAAACCGAACCGAAAACCACCCAAATAAATGGTTCGGCTCGGATCAAAATAAAGTTCCAACAAAAATCACTTAACTTATTTAATTCACCACTTTGCTTGAAAATACAACTCTAAGATAAAATTGCATAGATTTTTTCTCGAGGGCAACGCCGTCAGTTGTCACTTTTGATAGTAATAGCGTCTACTATTTGCGCCTGTGGTCAAAAGCTTGTAAAAAAATAAACAAATTTACATAATGAGTTCAAACCCCGTGAATAAGAACTTTGTATATGAAAGAGCCTTTTCATTTTTCATTTATAACACAGTCCGAACTATAACACAAACCACATTCATATGTATAATTATAAAAATTTTAAAGTTAAATTAATAAAATTCTTATCAATTTTCGAAACTTTTTATTAACAGTTTTTAGAAAATTTCTGAATGTGCAGTCTTGAAGCTGATTCAATTGTAATGTAATAGTTTTCAAGCTTCAATTAGATGAGAATTACCGTTAATTTTTTTTCTTCGAGGGTGTTGCTCATATGTTCCATATAAAAACCAATTTTTGTTCATGCGGTGTATGGAAAAAAATGCGAACACCCTCTTGAAACTTGCACATTATTACACTACAGTTAGATGAGCTACAAAACTACGCACTCTGAAATTTTTTGAGTTTTTAATAAGTCTGGCAAACTGATGAAAATTTGATTAATTGTTGGGAGCTTTGTGTAAGCTTTGAAATGTATATACATATGTATACATAATTTGGGAACAATACCGTTTTAAAGGGAGACCATATTATTTTTCACATAACCGTATATATATTGATATATCAACATTTATAAGCTTAATGCCCAAGAAAAGCAAAGAAGACATTTACATTTCCATGAATATCTTTTAGTTTGTGCAGGAATCTCGCATCTAAAATTTAGTAGATATGTTTTATATGTATATTGAAAGCAGCTAATTGAATAGTTTTCCTTCTCTTAAAAATACGACTACTTTATGTGCAGAATATATGCGTTGTAAATACTCCCTATAGGTGTAGTCATGCATTCTACCATTTTCGTTCCTTACAGTTTATAATAATCAACAAACCGTTTTGATAAGTTTTATAAATAAATACATACATGGATTTGATCTCAATAATTGTATTTTACTTGTATGCTTAGTAGGAACATATCGATGGTTGGTTACACACAGATCTCAAGTGACGAATTTCAAATTTTGTATACTATTGAAACTAAGTATTAAACGTTTGAACCACTTGAACCGAACCGCTTCGATTTTCGGGGCGGTTTTCATCACTGATCAAAATATCACATCACGGCTAACACAACAAGTCAGCCGCTATCAATGCCTGCCACTCCTGCGCTGATGGTGGCAACAACGAAGGACGAGAAATGCTCTTATTGTTATTGTTTAATTCAGGTGGTGTCGGATTTTACCCGTCAATGTGTATATGTATGTATGTAGTTAGTTCAGTGCAGAAACCATGCAAGCGTTAAATGACAGGTGCATGAGGTGTACATGTCAACTCTACATAAACACGCACACACACAAATATAGTGCCAAGACACATTGGGGGATATGAACCAGAATGAGTTTGAGTTGACTTTTCAACTCTTTCCGTTATTATATTTTCGTGCTATTAACTTGTTTTCATTTTGTGGTGATCATTGTATAGTAACTTTGCTGTTGTTTTTGTTTATGAACTCACATTGGTTGTTGTTTAAACTCGTTTAGATTTTTGAGCTATTTCATTTCATTTCCATTTATGTATGTACTTATATTTTATCGGAATTTTACTTGGTAACAGAGTTGACATTTAGGGATAATGATCACAATTTTTTAAGTAATATACATACATACGCACATATATGATATACTTCTAAGTATGTTCTAAAAAATTTTCATTTAAATGCATTTCAATTTAAGTGTACATAATTGGATTTTTTAAGATCGTGCAATTGAAAAGCACTGAGGCAGTTTAGTAATCAAATTTGAGTGTTAGACTTCATTAGTCAGACTGGAAACAAACTTGTTCTAAATATTACCCATAGTTCCCTGAGTGTTTCAAGGCCGGATGAAAGAGGAACTAGTTGGTTAACTATCTGATGTTTTTAGTGTTCTAACTTCCTAGAGCATAACCAAAAATTGTATAGCTTCGCCAACATAATTGTCAACATCACCTATTCGAGGGAAATCCTGTTTCAATTGTAAATAAATCATATACATATTTATCAGGAGTGGCGAATGTTACAAAAAGGAGGGGGTGGGAGATAACCTAGAAGATTCACCATCTATATATATAAAAAGAAGTGTACATTTTGATTGTCACTCCATAACTCGAGAACGGCTCGACAGGTTGCCATGAAATTTTTAGGAAAGATACAGGAAGGAGAAATGATGGTTAGTTGATTTTGAAATCCCAAATCGGTTTAGCCATTCTTGAGTTATGATTTTTTTTAGAAAAATTTAATATATATTTTGGAAGCTCTTTTTTCTGGACCGCAAAGCTCGAGAACGGCTGAACCGATTGAGATGAAATTTTGAGCATAGATTTGGTGGTGGCTCGACATGGTTATAGGCTAAAAAGATTCCAAAGATTTAGAAACATTTTAGATATATCGACCAAAATGTGGACCAGGGTAACCCTAAAATGCGGTCATGCGATATGGGTACCAAACGATAGGTATGGACGAGGGTTTTAATGTAGAGTTGATTTCCTTTCAATATCCATCATAGTTTGCGAGATATCGACCAAAATGTGGACCAGGATAACTCTATAATATGTATATAAAAGAAAGTGATATTAGTTACACTATTTATAACACAAGAATGGATGAACCGATTTAGATGAAAATAGGTGGAAAGGTAGCTTAAAACCAGGAGACGGATATAGGATACTTCTTATCCCGTTCTGTGGACCTAGGCAATCCTGGGATGTGTTTATACAATATGAGTACCAAATGGAAGCTATTTATGAGCACTTTAAGACGGGGTATTTTTAGTACCCCTGTGTGACTAGGGTCTCAAGATATAGGCCAAAACGTGGGCCCGTGTACCCCTAGACAGTGGTTATCTATATATATAAAAATCAAATTCTGTATGTGTGTGTTCGGTATGGAAACATATTTACGACACTTCAATTTCGATCAACTATAATGTTTTAGGCTAAAAGTAATTGCGATATATATAAAAGGGGCGTGGCACCTCCCATACAAATGAAATCTTTGGCACTCATAACTCTGAATGTATACATGCCAGAACATTGAAATTCAGTAAGGAGAGATTGTGGAATCAGGAAAAAGGGGGCGTGGCAATTCCCATACAAATGGAATATATCATACTGCATATCTCTGGATGTAGTAATGGTAGGATAATGAAAATTGGTAAGGAGCTATATGAGGTTAAGTCCTAACACCTCAAGTAAAATTTGGAATTGGGAAAAAAGTGGCGTGACACCTTCCCTACAAATGAGATTTTTCAGAACTATGGCTGCCGTATAAACTTAGATTATTTTAACACCTAAAGTTTGACTGCATTGTTGAGCTTGGCTGTTATTCCTTTTGGAGCTTTAGTAATCTGCCGCCGTTAAAAAAATTTGTTAGCTTCAGTCTATCTACATCTATATATATCGAAATCAAATTATGTGTATCTGTGTGTTACCTATGGAAACGTATTTCCCACTCTTCAATCATCACCAAATTTTGGCTGTAGGTTTCTTCGATCAAGACGAAGGTTTTTCATATTTCAGAATTAAAAATTTTAAATTGAAATTTTTTTGGCTATGCGAATGAGCAATCTTAGGTCCCAAAAATGATCATGTTAACAAAATCAATGATCGCATTCAAAACCAAATTCCTGGTGAAGTGACGAAATATAAATCTATCGACACAGTTACAGATGAAAATCAAATTGTGAATTATCCAATTGAATTTCTAAACTCTTTAGAACCAGCAATCATGCTTCTTCGAAATTTAGACCCACCAAAATTGTGCAATGGAACCAGACTTTGCGCTAAGAAATTAATGCCGGATGTAATCGAAGCAAGGAAGGACAATCGCTTACTCTTGCAGGATTACATTTACAGAGTCCGTGCTTTTCCCATGGCCACCAATCATGCTTACGTTGCTTGCTCTAGAGTTGGAATACCAAATTTGTTTATCTTTGCACTGAACGAAAAAACCAAAAATATTGTGTACCCACTTACATTACAATAAGATACAATAATAAAATGGTTTAAATGAAAATTTCACCAAATATGCGTACATATTCGATACAATTTACAGAACAATAAACTAAATTACCAACAAACAAAACAGAAAAAATTACACAACATTAATTCGATCTCAGGCGTTACAACGTACGCCGGATAAAGCTATTAGACATATAAAATCATTCCGAGATTGTTCAGACTTATACCGGATTTATATCCGGCAAATAACTATCAACACCCATAACACTCCTCAAAACCTTCCAGAAATGTATTTAGGATTAAAAGAACAAGAACAACGCTATATTCATGTTTACGACTAGTAATATATCTTGTTATTTTACGGTAATACGCTACTATAATAATATGTTTTTTAACTTTTAACGAACGCAATTTCGAATAACTTAGCTGATAATACCGAAATGAACACCCCTAAAAAAGATAATTTTCTACCATTGTCTTTTACGACTGAGACCAAGAGTCGTACGATGGTAGTCAAGCTGATACTTCTATACGTGAAGCCTGGTGGTATCAACACACATAGCTTAAATTGTGATTCATACAGCCCGAAGGAGCTGCGTCCATAGCAGAAAGGCAGGGAAATGCATTTACTGCCTTTAATGAATTTTAATGCCAACAAATTTCTGCGAATAAAATTTACTCATTAACTCAATAAATACTTATTTAAAATTCATACTAAAGATAATTAGAAGTTTACTTGAAAAATCTAAAATTTCCCGAATAAAAATTAAATTTTCTCCGATTTTACTTTTTACATTTACTGCCTTTTGCTATGGACGTCAGTATGGGCATCGGTTATTACAGCATTCCTACCAAATTCAACTTCTTCCTAGCCAGAACAGACTACTGTGTGGAAACCTCTGCCCCTGTGCGGATTTTATTACTTCGTTCAATTTCGTCGAGCGAGGAACATAACTGTGGCAGTGGAACAATTGGTTCGCGGATGAGTTCAAGTTGGGTGGTAAGGTTGACTGTGTGGAGGTCAATATAAGCCGTAAGTTTAAGTACTGCAGTATCTTCCTCGTAAAATTTTCCGAGGTTAAGGATATGGTAGATGGGATGCTAATCAGTGCTACTACAGTTTACACGGATTTGCAGAGGAATAATCTAAGGTCGATATCAGTCCTATTGGAACCAACAATGTTGCTTCGCAGCGCTCCTCTTAGTTGTTATAAATGACGACGTTGTTATTGTGTGTGGGTCCACCGCGAGCCTTGATGGAATCTATGTGGGCTACCACTCAACTTGGCATAAGCTAGTTGTCGAGCATTCAATAAAGAAAGAAAACTAAGACATTTACCCAGCAGTAAGGAGTCCCAAGAGAGTATCTCTAGGGCCGAAATGAAGAGATCCACACCGATACCCTCTTGCTTTCTGCCTGAATCGGGAACAGTATATATACGTACAACTGCTCATAGTCTTATCGCCAATTATTAGAATCCTTAAAAGGTGTTCAATCAGAACAAAAAATGAAAATTTTCAGTCAATTTCAGTTGGCTTGAAATCCTTAATTTAGCAAAAACAACTGTAAATTAATAAATCCCCCACAGAAATGCATAAGTATTTCATTTTTCTACAATGTAGTACAAGAAGTATAAACACATCCCCAACCAAAGACACTTTGATTGACATTTCAAAACAACGAGGCTAAGCATAAATCGCAAGCTGTGAAAACAACAATAAAATCATTCGTAGGAACCCCAGAAACAAGTTTTTCATAAAGGAAAAAGAAGCAACAAAAATAATAACAAGAAAGGAAATGATGAAGACTACAAAACTTATAAACATGTAGAAAGTATATAAAGTGTTGAGATAAACACTTGTTTAAAGAAATAAAACAAAAAGCAAATTTAGGTACTTAAAGCAAACTAAGGAACAAACAATAAAGCTAAATATGTAATCAGGGAAAAGGTAAAAAAATAAGCAAGCTACTTGTGATGACACAGCTGAATGCATAAGCCCAACGAACGTCAAACGAACAGAATTTCGAATAATAAAATAAAGCAAAATAACTAACCGATATTTGTGTTGATAATAATGAAGGAGATATACATAAAACATGTATGAGGGTAATATAATAATGAGCTAATGATTATGTTGTTCACATTGAATGCGCGAATGAATTCTAAACTCGTCTCTGAGCATTGTGAATGCAGATGAATTACTAGTAAGAAGAAAGGTAAAAAATGCTGTTGTTGTTACTATTCTTACTTCATATAACTTCTTATTGTTTATGCAACAATTCCAGGTAAAACTAATGAACAAATGAAATGTGCGCCAGGAAACATGAGTACCTGCAAGACAAAACCATACAAACATTTTTGCCTCCTTATGTGGACGGACTACCGGCTTAAACGACTGACGAGCCGGACTGCTGGCCACATTAAAGGCATTATTTATTATGATGAAAAGGAATAATTGAAAAAAAGTACTTAATGTATGTTTGTACACAAGTTTCTTAGTGCATGTTGTATTGACTAATATATATATGGAAATAAACAGCAAAATAAAAAGACAAGCAGGAACTTAAAGCAAAACTACCGAGTGAGCATTCAAGAAATGCAAACACTTATGCGCAAATAAAAACTGAGGGTAAATAAATAAATAAAGGCAAAGGTTCTCGCAGTGCTGTGAAATACAATAGCGTTCAAACAGCGGCAATGGGAGCTGAAGACTCTTGCCAGGATAGTATACTGGCTTTATGAGCTGGTGGTGAAGCTGGTCCTGCTCTTTGGGGTAATAGTATAATGGCGTTACCAAAATCTTAGTGCCAGCAGAACAAAGAGCGCTATTTGGAAACAGTGGCACTCTTAGAACATCATCTACTTTGGCATTCAATGTCATGCTAAGTTTAAGTCCTATGGATATTGCTGGCAAGACGGCTGCTACCCGGATCTTGATCAGGTTTCGCGGCATGGGCTATTCCAGAAATTTTACCAACTTCGACTTTATCCCAAGCGGCAGTTCAAAAATAGAACTTTGTACGAAAGAAAATCTTAAACGCCCTTCGGCAAGGCGAATCCATACCAGGTGGTGGCAAAGCGAATTCAGCCAATTCGCCGTGCAGAAGAATGTCAATTTAAAAGAAAATTTTAATTGATTTCGATTAACTGACATATTAAAGTACAAGGCGCTGTATGGAAAATAATCAAGAAGAAGCAATCAGCTGTTGGGATAACAACACCTGCTACTGAATTCGCCTTGACCCTTCGGCAACAATTAGTGCAAATTTTAAGAGACTTCAAACTTGTACACTGTCAACAAAAATCAATTGGAGTGCAAATTCGTACTCAAATATTTTCTTTTTAGCCCCACTTGCAGAACGGCAAGTTATTTTTTTAACTCAGAGTTGATTTAAAAAAGTTGTCAAAAATGTATGAGTTTATCTCCTCGTGTCAGGACCCGTATCTTGTGTTCCGTGATCGAACTGCCAATCGAATAGAAAAAGTTTACATACCTCACGAATATCCAACGCTTTCTTTAAGCCTAAAAGATCGGAGATATAAGAGGCCTTGAGTGATATTGCAAAGCATGTTAAATTTTTGGAAAAGTACTAGCGACATGTACACCTAATGGCTAGTACTAGGGTAGTGACATGCAGTGTCGGTGGTTAGGTTTCACAAATAAAACGGAGTGGGAAGTAAGCTGCCTAATATTGTCTATAGTCGGCAAGAAAGGCGAACGTTGGAGACATTCACCCTTATCGCGAAGTTCACGCGGAAAAGTGTTCGCCTTCACTTCTTTTGTTCGGGTGAACTTTTTCCGCCTATCGGCAATTTCGGGCGAACAAAAGTTCGCTTCGAAACAGCTGATGCTCTATTGTGAATTAGCAGTGAACAAATAATTTACTTACAATTAAGTAAATTTTGTAACCAAGCATATATTTAATACAACAAAGATGGAAATAAAAAATTTATAAAATAATGTTTAGTATTGTACTTACAGTTCTAACCCTTTGGAGCTAAATGATTCACTGTAAGCTAAAAATTACTATTGTCAGCACTTTTGAATAACAAGTTAATTTTATTTCAATTAGCTTTCGCCAATATTACAGGCTAAACAAGCCGGCATTCTAATATTTGCTAGATATTCTTACCAACTCCTTGCCACCAATGAAGCAAAAATTTGGAGTTCCATCAATTGTAAAGTTGAGTACATGTCTTCGGTTTTCGCATAGCGGAAAGGCGTTGGAAAGGACCATGAAGTGGGTCTTAGCCAATCTTATAAGAGTATCAAATTTTAAAACAAAAAATTACTTACATTTTCTTTTCGCCTGTAAAATATAAGTAAACAAATTTGGGTTTCCCCGCGGTTCATTTCGCTCGAACAAAGAGTTGGCCATAAGGTAAAATGTTTTTCGAACACGAAACATTTTTTCGCCACCCTCTGCGATAGGGTGAACAAAAACTGTGAATATTTTCGGGTGAAAATAAAACTCGCGATAAGGATGACTTAATTAAAAGAATATCTGCTGAGACATTGTGACGGGCCCACATATGCACCTCCATAAGCTGAGATTTGCCTGAGATTTATATTTGTATATCAATATATCTGTAGCGTGGACAATAAACCGGTGACGTGAGCCATGCGTATGAAACCTACGGCGTGATGATACATAGATATTTTCCAACCAATATTAATGAAGGATTTGAGATACCAAAAATTTTCACACTGCTCGAAAACTGTCTTGCTGTCGAATGTATTTTTTTTTTTTTTACTTTGAAAACTTTACCAAACAAACAATATTAGGAAACGAGTATCTCGATCACGGAAGACACGATACGGGCCTAGGATAACTCTGGGTTAAAAAAATAATTTTGTCGTTCTACAAATGGGCCGGGCCTTAAAGGTAAAAATTTGAAATTTTTCTAGAAATCTTTTAAAAAGTTTTCGATTTCTTCACTTTTTTGAAAAACGTTTTCCAAATTGGTTTGCATAATTTTTTTTTAATTAAAAAGATAATAACTAATAATTGCTGCTGAAAATGCTTGCATAATTTTCGTTCAACAATTAATATAATCACGCTGAGGCTTAATGAAATAATTAGTCAAGTTTTCTACATTGAAGCCCTAATTGAACTCGATCTTCCATACAAAATACAAATTCTTAATTATCTCATTATTGCTTTATTGAGTGCCTAATCGAGTAAAAAATCCGGTCGGTTTTGCTTGGTGCTTCGAATTTTATTGTCAATGTAACAAATGACAATCAAAAATAAATTATTCAATAATTTACGAAAAATAAAAAACACAAAAAAAATCAAAATTTAATTTTCGCTGCATTTGCTGCAAAAGATCATATGGCCTCTTCGAAAATAGGCACATATTTGGTTAGGTGCAACATATATGGGTAATTGCGCATGCATTTTATTTTGATTGTTTTTTAAGTTAAGAAGGAACCGCTGCTTTCCATTTTAACTATTTTTTGTAAAAACGAAATAATTTTTTGGGGTTGTTGACAGATGTTTTCTTAATGTAGCGAATGTATTCAAAGGGAAACTTAATAAATATAGAATTGTGATTCGATTAAGTTTCAGTTTGAAAACGGGATTAGTTTTTTAAAAGAAAATAAAAAATTTGAAAACAACTTGAAACAAACTTGAAAATCATTTTTATTCTTTTTTTCAACTCGCAAGTGTATCTTTAAGTATGAACACTGCGTTACAATTGTTTGTGTTTGTCTGCATAGTTTCTTACTTACGCCCCGATTCTAGTGTGGTAACAACATTCTTTACCGCGGTAACGAAATCATGTGGAAACTTTTACACCCTTTTGTTATTCTATCCGAGAAAGTAGCCGGATAATTTTTTACCCACAAAAGTAAGTGGTTACATCGAAATAACCAAACAACAGCTGTTGTTTAGAAAAACGCAAAACTGAAAAATAAAGAATTGTAAGCGCAAATAAGTAAAGATAATAGTAAAAAAGTGTTGCCTCTTGCTATATATTATATATTTGTTTACATTATGTACTTTCACAGAATAAATTACAATATAACTATGTAAAATCTTATGCATGTATGTACATATATACACATCGTCTCGTTCATTTGTTAGCCTCGTATCTACGAGTGACACATTTTCGGTAAAGCCATGGCGGAAGGTGGCAGCATGGTGACATACCTACGAACATAAATAAAAATTCCATGTACTTTGTTTTTGTAAATTCGATGGACGAATGTCAAAATCGAGCTGCGCCGGAAGTTTATGTATCAAATCAAATAAAAAAGTTTATATTCAGCTGTCGCATGCTACCACTTTGTATCGTTCCGCCATGGATAAAGCGAAGAAAACCAACTTTTAAATTTCACCACAGACATTGGTGAGTTTTTCGATGATGACAGCGTTACCACTTTGGCCAGAATCGCGAATAAAAGAACTGGTAACGATTTTCGGTTACATAATGTTCTGGGGACTATTTTACCGGTAACGCTCAGAATCGGCCCGTAAAACACTTCTTCAACAGCAAGCCTGACTCATTCCTCAGCAAGGCACATAAACTAAAACAAAGAAAGATACGGAAAAGTGAGGAATAAGAAAGATGTGCGAAAATAAAAGTGGATTAAGAAGCCTCTTTTTACAAGTTTACATAGGCTTAAAGGGCTCCGGCGACTAACAACGAGATTGACTGAATTTTTGTATGTGTGCGTGTCGGGTGGTTGACGCTTGCCCCGCGACTATCAAATAAAAAGCCATCAATCAACATTTACATTGTGAAGCCGTAGCGTTCGGACGTGAATATGTCGTCATCGGATAATGATTTTTTTACGTGCTATAACTTGATGACTTTTTTATAATGTTGATAACTCTTTAAAAATGCCCACAATAAAATAATGTATCTTATTTTATACCGTTTCAGAAATTATTCAACTTTTATTGCCATATAAAAATATCCATAAAATTGTATATACATATGTATATACCAATAAATTATAAATATATAAACTTAAAACACTTTCAAAAACGTAATATTAAGTAAAAAAGTAATTCAAATTTTAATATGAATTGCTGTTCTTCCGAGCACTTGGTCATTTTGAATGTCGACACAAACTAAATACAACACTGTTGTTTTGTCAATCACACCCTGCGACGATCAAATAAACAAGCGACAAATGAAAAAATCAAAAAGTTTTGATTTTCATCAACGTATATCCGACAACAAATACGTGTGTCACGAAGACACTCGATTGCACTAACACACACAAAATTCAGTGAATCTCGTTGTTAGTCGCCGGAGCCCTTAAGAATACATTCAATTAACATAGAGTGGAAAATATTGTTGCTGCCTAGCGGACACTTAATACCAGCAAAAGTATGGAACAACTACCGGCATTATTTTAAGGCCTGTAAAAGCTATAGCGACTTTGGTATGCCGATTGTGCAGTAATAAAACAGACAAAGGCTAAAGGCCGCGGTACAATGCCATTTTTCATATAGATGCGTTTAACACAAGCTTATGCATTCCAATAACGTCGCCACAATCAACCAAGATGTTGCGTTTGTAAATATGAAGGAACTTCAGACTTGGCAATTGAAGTTTATTATGCCTTGCCCATTCACATAAAAAATTTCGCGAAGCACTGTTGTAAACATTCTCCCTATACAACAAAAATACTTGCTAACATATTGTGTGTCGTATTAGATTGTTATATTGCCGTTCTTAATTGTGAAAAATGTTAGAAAATTTACCAACCAGTGGGAAAAAAAATTTCACTTGCAAAGTGTGCCAACGCCCTTAGCCAAAGCAAATGTCAAATTCTTCTTCTTTTCAATATCAGATGGCGCCAGTGTCGCTCATTCTACCATTCTACATAAATATACGTGCAATCTACTCATAATGCATAAGCATGTGTTAAACTCATCTTTATGAAAAACTGCTTATGTGTCGGACCTATAAGCTACATGGTGCTGAGATCGATATGATTGGCAAAAATGAGTTTTCTGAAAGTTGGAAAATTACCAAAGTTTTTTTTAAAACCTACTTATCTACAATCACTTGGTTTTACTTAATTTCCGGAAGGGTCAGATACCTCTTGAAAGTCAAAAGTGGCTACAAAATTATTTGCTTGTAAATTTCAATAAAGACTTTTTATTGCCATAGTTTTTGTATATATTTTTTTTTCTTAAAATTTCCGCATTAAAAACTTGTTTTTCGACATATTTATTCGTATCTATGTATGAAATCTATGAAATATACATACCCTGCAAAAATAGTGCGACTAATCCCTATAGGGAGCGGTCTCCGATTGATCTCTTTTGTCTACATTGGGGCATAATTGATCCCCACTAGTCCGTTTTGGGTACAGTTGGGATTAGTCAGCTTGAAATCTATGTAGCCCATTTTAAGAAACATGAAAAAAGCAGCAACGAAGTGAGTTAAATAAAAAGGGTTATAGGCGATTGATTCGAATTATTTAATAAAAATGCGGAGCCCTATACCAAACCTAAATGACTCGGGCCATATGTTCCATTATCGTCGACCCATATCTCTTGTAATGAGTTGGCGACTTAATAATTTTTTGCAAGTTTTGGTATTGCGTTTAAAATGTAATAACCTCGTACCATATGAAAACTAACATTTTTTGATGAGAAAAGAGATTAGTATTCATTCGTTCCCAGATGGGTACAAAGGAAATTGGTCCTATCGTTCCCATTGGGGTATAAATGGATACAATTATTTTCTTCATAGGACAAGTTCAAACAAAAGGGAACAGTTCAACGCATACAAAGAGATCGAAACTGGCATTGGTCGCATACTCCTGTGCGACTCAACCCGGACTCATCCTAGACTAATCGCATTTTTTGCAGGGTATGATCAAAGTACGAACGCAACTAACTAAAGAAATTAACGCACAAACTACTAAAGAAACAGTCAACATGTAAACTGGATGTGATTTGTATTAACACTTCTTGAGTTTTAGCAGTTCTCGGCCTACGATAACGCATTACTGACCACGCATTTTATGCAGCCAACGCAAGAAATTAGTTTGTATTATTTCTATACTCGGTCATGGTTACTCATAGTTGGGCACTGTGCAAGTTTTACAAAATACATATATTATTCAATGAAAGCGAAACAGCTGTCGCTTGGTTCGGCTTGATGTCACGATGTTTAAATTTTTCCAAAAATTATTAAATAAACTATAAATTAAAAATTGCTTTAAAAAACTGTTTTCATACATTTGAAAAACAGAAAAAAACAATGAGGGCAATCGCCGCTTAATTCATACGAAAGCGATTTAAATTTTTTTAATATTTATTAAGCTTAATTTCTCAAAAATTACCCAACACAACCAGCACCACGAAAAGGTTTCAACAGCATCACTGCAATCCACTAGATACACCAATCCGCAACAATCCACTAGATACACCAAGGACAGTGGCGATGAAAAAGATAACACAGCAATACTGAGAGAGTCATTGGCACACGATATCGAATACGAAAAAAAGTATTTCTAATCGGGGTCGCCCCTCGGCAGTGATTTTGCAAACACTAAGAGTGTATTTCTGCCATGAAAAGCTTCTTAGTGAAAATTGATCTGCCTTGCAGATGCCGTTCGGAGTCGGCATAAAACATGTAGGTCCCGTTCCGCCAATTTATAGTATAAAGTAAAAGGAACACGACGCAAATTGGAAGAGAAGCTCGGCCTAAAATCGTTTCGGAGATTATCGCGCCTTGCATTTATTTTATTTTTAGTGAAAGCCAATAAAATGTCATGGAACAAATTAACACAATTCGGTATTAGCGTCGTAGACTAACACGATTAAAATATGCTAGTATTTCTATTTTCTTACAAATTATATCTCCTCTTTTTTTCTTAAATTATGACTATATTAGTTTGGTCACCACTGATTAAAATTCATCAGCAAAAATAGAATTAAGGCCTGAATTTGATAGATGCGGGCCATACAGGTTTACGATAGGGTCGATTATACCAGAAACTATTTAGAGGGCAAACGTTTTTCGTTTGACACTGACATAAACTAGTTATAAAAAATTTTTTTCGAGTTCTCCGATTTCGAATTATGGTCGGAGCCACGGCGACTCCTTTTGAATGTATTAAAATTTTTATATTTCCTGTTTTTCGCATTTGTCTTATTCGATGTTTTCAAAACTCTCTTTAAGCAAACAATTTTCGAAACATAAAAAAACTTATGAATATCTCACCTAATCCTCTCTGACATTCACCAAACACGAGCAGTTGGATAGACTGCATTTTTCGTCAAAGAATAAAAATATAAAGCTTTCACCATAGAGCATTAAATAAAAAATCGTAAAATAAAATTTAAATAAAATATTAAACTTTCATACGAATAAAGAAACATGGAAGATGAAAACATATAAAACAAATGTGTATATTAAAAAGTAACAAATATCAAAAGCTTTTAAAACAAAAAAACATTGTGCGTGTTGCTTGCGGGAATTTATCAGAACTTAACTAAAAATATTTAATAGCAAACATCTGCTTAACATCATTTGTATTTTATACTACTTATGCGCAAATATTAATTGTTTACATTCTTTCCTATTATTTAAATGCTTACCATTTATTTACATAAAACTTTTCTCACATTAACTTAAGCAGCTAATAATAAAATGTGTTGTATACATAAGCATGCGAAAAAATTAGTGCTTAGCTTCTGCATACGAAGGCGATACATATTTTTCTAGACAATGGGTGCATACAAATAATTACAGTAATTAAATGAAATTCGTGCTGCCAGTTAATATTGCTTTAGTAAATATTTAGAACGAAAATGAACTTAAATAAAATAAAAAAATAAAACAAGTAAGGAAGGCTAAGTTCGGCTCTAACCGAACATTACATACTCAGCTGAGAGCTTTGGAGACAAAATAAGGGAAAATAACCATGTAGGAAAATGAACCTAGGGTAACCCTGGAATGTGTTTGTATGACATGTGTATCAAATGAAAGGTGTTAATGATTATTTAAAACGTAGTGGGCCTTAGTTCTATAGGTGGACGCATTTTCGAGATATCGCAATAAGGGTGGGCCAGGGGTGACTCTAGAATATGTTTGTACGATATTGATACCCAGATAAAGGTATTAATGAGGGTTTTAAAAGGGAGTAACCCTTAGTTGTATATGTGAAGGCATTTTCGAGATATTGACCAAAATGTGGACCAGGGTGACACAGAACATCATCTGTCGGGTAGCGCTAATCTATTTATATATGTCATACCACGAACAGTATTCCTGCCAAGATTCCAAGGGCTTTTGATTTCGCCCTGCAGAACTTTTTCATTTTCTTCTACTTAATATGGTAGGTGTCACGCCCATTTTAAAAAGTTTTTTCTAAAGTTATATTTCGCGTCAATAAATCAATCCAATTACAATGTTTCATCCCTTTTTTCGTATTTGGTATAGAATTATGGCATTTTTTTCATTTTTCGTAATTTTCGATATCGAAAAAGTGGGCGTGGTCATAGTCGGATTTCGTTCATTTTTTATACCAAGATAAAGTGAGTTCAGATAAGTACGTGAACTAAGTTCAGTAAAGATATGTCGAATTTTGCTCAAGTTATCGTGTTAACGGCCATGCGGAAGGACAGACGGGCGACTGTGTATAAAAACTGGCGTGGCTTCAACCGATTTCGCCCATTTTCACAGAAAACAGTTATCGTCATAGGATCTATGTCCCTACCAAATTTCACAAGGATTGGTAAATTTTTGTTCGACTTATGGCATTAAATGTATCCTAAACAAATCAAATGAAAAAGGGCGGAGTTACGCCCATTTTGAAATTTTCTTTTATCTTTGTATTTTGTTGCACCATACCTTACTGGAGTCGAATGTTGACATAATTTACTTTTATACTGTAAAGATATTAAATTTTTTGTTAAAATTTGACTTTAAAAGAACATTTTTTTTTTTAAAGTGGGCGTGTTCGTGATCCGATTTCGCTAATTTTTATTTAGCACACATACAGTAATAGGAGTAACGTGCCTACCAAATTTCATCATGATATTTTCAATGACTGCCAAATTACAGCTTGCAAAACTTTTAAATTACCTTCTTTTAAAAGTGGGTGGTGCCACGCCCATTGTCCAAACTTTTTCTAATTTTCTATTTTGCGTCATAAGGTCAACGCACCTACCAAGTTTCATCGGTTTATCCGCCTTTGGTAATGAATTATCGCACTTTTTCGGTTTTTCGAAATTTTCGATATCGAAAAAGTGGGCGTGGTTGTAGTCCGATTTCGTTCATTTTAAATAGCGATCTGATATGAGCGCCCAGGAACCTACATACCAAATTTCATCAAGATACCTCAAAATTTACTCAAGTTATCGTGTTTACAGACGGACGGACAGACGGACGGACATGGCTAAATGAATTTCTTTTTTCACCCAGATCATTTTGATATATAGAAGTCTATATCTATCTCGATTAGTTTATGCCGTTACGGATTACCGTTATGCGGACAAAGTTAATATACTCTGTGAGCTCTGCTCAGCTGAGTATAAAAAACAGAGTTAAGTACTTTAGGGTGAGTAAGTTTGTAAGCAACAGAAACATTTGTTTATTCCAAGTGTTACCGATAATATTTTAACATTAAAATTTTATTATTATTGATAATTCTATTACCACCATTTTTACACACGCATTAACAATATAACATGATGAAAGAATAGCTAAATTGAAAATGTGACTGGAATTTATACAAAAAATACTTAATTTTTTCATCTTTTAAACTACACCTCTGCATATCTGAGGAAAAGTCAAATGTATATGAGAAAAGAACAAATGTGTTAGAAAAGTTGGAAAATATATTCGCTTTAAGGGTACACGTTTTTCAGAATAGCTCTAAGATGTTATCTAAATATTTTTCTGAAATATATTTTCCTCCTCTCAAATTCATTTGATATCTTCTGAAATAAATTTGTCTTTTTATACAGGTATAAAGGAATCTAGATAGTTATAGACTTCTATATAAATAATTCATCAGTATCGAAATAAAATTTGATTAAGCCATGTCATGTTGGTATTGAAAATGAACGATATCAGATACTTTTTCGATATCGAAAATTTAGGAAAATGAGATAATTAAGAAAGGAGAACCGCTAAGCTAATAAAATTTTGTAGGCTGATAAATTCTAAAAAAATTTGGAATATGAGCGTGGCACCACCAACATTTAGAGAAAAAAAATTTGGAAGTTTAACAAGCCGTTAAAGTTACTACATTAAAATTTGGCAGAGACACTATGCTTTCCAAATTACATAGACTGAGTGAAAATAATCAAAATCAGTAAAAGACCACACCCACTTTTCCTAAAGGTCTAACCTTAACAAAGTTTGCAATAACTTTATAGTATTTAACTACATTTGACTGATATTCTACCTCAGTGGTAGTATGGTTGAGCTAAGAACAAAACTTAAACAAATTTTGAAAATGGCGTCACCCTCCCCTTTTTGGTTACTATTTCAAAAATACTTTTAAAGCCATAAGTCGAACAAAAATCTTCCAATCCGAAAGAAAATTTGGCATAAAATTAATCTTCATATGTATCTGCAAGTGTTAAACTGCATTTTTGCCCGGTAAAATTCATTTGTGAATGCCTTTTTATTCTTTTTCCTTCTTTTGAACGAAAATGAGTTCAGAATAGAACCATATATGTATTATTGTGTAGCCTTATAACACTATTAATCACACAAAGAAAACAAAACAACGTTTCAAGTGCACAACTGGGTATGTAATGTTTTGAAATATATTTGATTATTTCTAAATCTCAATTACACCTTATCTCGAATACATTTGCCATTTTCTCAAATACAACTGAATAAGCTGTATCCAAATCGATGTATAATTTTCAAGTTTAACTGTAACTTTAACTATTCTCCAACCTCACAGAAATTTTGAGAAATGTATTGTTCTCAAATCTATACCCAATACATTTCTGCTGCAGGATTGGAGTTTTAAGTTCGAACCCAATTAGAGAATCGTATTTGAGAACAAGTAGAGAACTATATTTTTCTCAATATAAGAAACAGCATTTTTCGTATATAAAAATGGTCCTTTTGTTGATAATACTATGATTCTCAATTTGAGTCATTGCAGAGGAATAAGGCTTGAGATATGAGAAGTAAGCTAGTTCTCAACTTTAACTCTAATGTGCCTCAAGCCTTAATGTTTGTTTGGATGAATAGAACCTGCGAGCCTTGAATGGAGTATCACCCTGTCTCGGCTGCTGCCTAGTTGAAAATGACCCATATTAGAATTTGATTAAAAACCCCTATTACAGAACTATATAGTTTGAAGATCGCTTTATCTCAGAATTCGTTTCAAAAGCGTCCCACCTCAGAAATCGGTCGAAAACGGCCTATAGGAGAATTTTCTTCATATACGATCAATCCCACCAATCGTATGAAAATCGTTTGATAAAGTTCTAAGGTAACGAGTTTATAAAAAAAAAGGGGTGGGCGTTCTTTAAAAGTTTGCTGAGTTAGAGCGTTTTCGAAACGGGAGCTGGGATATTTTGATAGTAATAAATATATGTATATATATATATAAAATTCATTATCATATAAACTACAAAAATGTGTTAAAACTGCATGTGATTTTCATTACCGGTAATTGTTTCCCGAGGCGTTAGAACCAATTTCAGTACAAAAAGGTAAGTGAAGGTCACTATTGCATGGAAATGTATAGGCATGTTTTCATATAATTATAGCGCTGCCACCTATAGCATCCACCTAATATTATTATATTTCTTTCTTTATATATCAGCTGCTATCTCTTGAATGGCGTGACCCATTTGGAAGAAATTTTGTTTGTAGGTTATACATCCATTTATATATGTTTCAATTATTCAATATGGTAAAACTGTATAATTTCTATAGTAAAGTTAAGCCACTCTGAGGTAAGCTCGGCAACTCTGGTGCTTAGTATTATATTTCCGCATAGAACACAGAACATGTATGAAAACAACACACCCCAATCTACATATTTATTAACTAACTTTTACCTGTATGTCGGCTCTGTATCTGGCGTTTATCTTGTCCATAATAAGTGAATGTGAAACACTTAAAAAGAGCAAATAAAACACAAAGATAGGGCAGTAAATTGAAGAAAAGGGCACGCATAATTAAATGAATGATAGCTGGCCCTGAAATTCTCAGTGAAGTGTTGAAAATGCTTTGTAAGCATAGGAAAATTCTTTCTGGCTGGCAGTAGCATGACAAATTTTCTCAGCTAAAGATTCCCAGCGTTGCTAACTCTCAAACAAAATTCTTGTAATGGTAGTAGCAAACAAAAGGGAAAAGAAATTTATTTTATAATAGCTATCATCCGGTGGCAAAATCCTGAGCCAGATAAATAATTTTGCATGTAAATGCAACAACAACGATTTGAGCCAGATAAATCCAGATAGAAGTCTGGTTCAATTTGTGAGCCAGATAATTTGTTAATTACTTCTTTTTAGGTTGGCAACGCGGCCTTTAATATACCTAATTTTTCAAAAATAGATGTCGCTGCTTAGCCTTTCGTCGTATGAGTTAAATGAAAAACAGCGGCGACATCTGCCTATCACATTTCACGTGTGCGAAAATTTCACGACATCTGCTTCTCAAGTCTCTCAATGATCCAGAGCATTCCCGTGAGAATTGAGCGTGAGCGGGAGCTGTAAAACTCACTGAAAGACGGCAAATATCAAAGCGGAATTACATTTATGTATATAGGGATGTTACGGAACTGAATTTACAAGGAAGGAGTTTTTCAAACTTAATTTGTTAGAACTGGAAGTGAAAGTCGCAGCAAAGTAAAAGAACATCATTCTACATACATACATCTGTTGGGAATATGGTACACCGCCGTGGTGTAGTGGTATTGTGCTCCGCCTAACACATCAAAAATTTAGAAACAAGTTTTCAATTAAAAAAAGTTTTTCCAAAGCAGAGTTGCGACTTGGCTGTGATTTGGTAAACACTCCGTGTGTTGGACTTTTGTGCCTGCCAGTAAAACCTTCGCAGTGAAAACTCATCTGCCTTGCAGATGCCGTTCGGAGTCCGCATAAAACGTGTTGTTCTCGTCCAGCCATATTGTAAGGAAAAATTAAAAGGAGCATGACGGAAATTGGAAGAGAAGCTCGACCTTAAATATATTTGGAGGTTATCGCCCGTTTCATTTATTTATTTTAGCTGTTTCAGACTGGGTGAGCTTAATAAAGCAAATTATACTTAAACTTAGGTGCCAGTATGTTTTTGGCGTATTTGTTTTAGTAGCTGAATTAGAACCAAACGGAGAAAAAGTTGTCGTCCCCTTTATATAATTTTATTAATTTAAAACGGATTAAAATTTTGCAAATTCTTTACAAACAACCAAACCATCGACTTCCGGAATCAAAATCGAAGCTTCGTTACAACAATAATACGTTTCTATAGCAAAAAGCATGTCTGCGGCATTTTATATTCTCAGTGAAGATAATTGCATTTTATTTATTCTAAGCCTTAAATAAACTTTGTGCGATTACATATTAAGAAAAACAGAATTTCAAATGCTGCTGCTTCGCATTATTTTTCAAATAATTAATACATACAAGCTGCGCATACATTTTTATATATATAAGTCGTTCTTGTACAAAGAAGAAGACTTGGACTTCTGTGTTAGCTTATTCACATCAAGGAAAGTCTGGATATTCGCGTATAAATTTTTTCACGCTCACTAATTAGTTCACCGGAAGTGCTAAGGCTAAGAGTTTAACATAAAACGCACAATTATTTCAACACTGTCATTCAACCTTAGACATGGCTAAAAATTCACACAGCAAAAATTCTGACATTAAAATTAAATCTTCGTATATATGATTACTAAATTAAATTTATTATAAAACAAGTAAGGAAGGTTAAGTTCGGGTGTAACCGAACATTACATACTCAGTTGAGAGTTATGGTGACAACATAAGGGAAAATAACCATGTAGGAAAATGAACCGAGGGAAACCCTGGAATGTGTTTGTATGACATGGGTATCAAATGAAAGGTATTAATGAGTATTTTAAAAGGGCGTGGACCTAAGTTCTATAGATGGCCGCCTTTTCGAGATATCGCCGTAAAGATGGACCAGGGGTGACTCTAGAATGCGTTTGTACGATATGGGTATCAAATGAAAGGTGTTAATGAGCATTTTAAAAGGGAGTAATCCTTAGTTCCATAGGTGGACGCCGTTTCGAGATATCGCCATGAAGGTGGACCAGGGGTGACCCTAGAATTTGTTTGCACAATATGGGCATCAAACGAAAGGTGTTAGTGAGTATTTTAAAAGGGAGTGAGCCTTAGTTCTATAGGTGGACGCCGTTTCGAGATATCGCCATAAAGGTGGGCCAGGGGTGACTCTAGAATTCGTTTGTGCAATATGGGTATCAAACGAAAGGAGTTAATGAGTATTTTAAAAGGGAGTGGGCCTTAGTTCTATAGGTGGACGCATTTTCGAGGTATCGCAATAAAGGTGGATCAGGGGTGACTCTAGACTTTGTTTGTACGATATGGGTATCAAATGAAAGGTGTTGGTGAGTATTTTAAAAGGGAGTGAGCCTTAGTTCTATAGGTGGACGCCGTTTCGAGATATCGCCATAAAGGTGGACCAGGGGTGACCCTAGAATTTGTTTGCACAATATGGGCATCAAACGAAAGGTGTTAGTGAGTATTTTAAAAGGGAGTGAGCCTTAGTTCTATAGGTGGACGCCGTTTCGAGATATCGCCATAAAGGTGGGCCAGGGGTGACTCTAGAATTCGTTTGTGCAATATGGGTATCAAACGAAAGGAGTTAATGAGTATTTTAAAAGGGAGTGGGCCTTAGTTCTATAGGTGGACGCATTTTCGAGGTATCGCAATAAAAGTGGACCAGGGGTGACCCTAGAATTTGTTTGCACAATATGGGCATCAAACGAAAGGTGTTAGTGAGTATTTTAAAAGGGAGTGAGCCTTAGTTCTATAGGTGGACGCCGTTTCGAGATATCGCCATAAAGGTGGACCAGGGGTGACCCTAGAATTTGTTTGCACAATATGGGCATCAAACGAAAGGAGTTAATGAGTATTTTAAAAGGGAGTGGGCCTTAGTTCTATAGGTGGACGCATTTTCGAGGTATCGCAATAAAGGTGGACCAGGGGTGACTCTAGACTTTGTTTGTACGATATGGGTATCAAATGAAAGGTGTTAATAAGTATTTTTAAAAGGGAGTGGGCCTTCGTTTTATAGGTGTTCGCCTTTTCGAGATATCGCCATAAAGGTGGACCAGGGGTGACTTTAAAATTTGTTTGTATGATATGGGTATCAAATGAAAGGTGTTAATGATTATTTTAAAAGGGCGTGGGGCTTAGTTCTATAGGTGGACCCCTTTTCGAGATATCGCGATAAAGGTGGACCAGGGGTGACTCTAGAATTCGTTTGTGCAATATGTGTATCAAACGAAAGGAGTTAATGAGTATTTTAAGAGGGAGTGAGCCTTAGTTCTATAGGTGGACGCCTTTTCGAGATATCGCCATAAAGATGGACCAGGTGAAAAAAGGTGTTAATGAGTATTTTAAAAGGGAGTAATCCTTAGTTCCATAGGTGGACGCCGTTTCGAGATATCGCCATAAAGGTGGGCCAGGGGTGACTCTAGAATTCGTTTGTGCAATATGGGTATCAAACGAAAGGAGTTAATGAGTATTTTAAGAGGGAGTAGGCCTTTCTGGACCAGGGGTGACTCTAGATTTTGTTTGTACGATATGGGTATCAAATGAAAGGTGTTAATGAGTATTTTTAAAAGGGAGTGGGCTTTATTCTATAGGTCTTCGCTTTTCGAAATATCGCCATAAAGGTGGACCAGGGGTGACTCTAGAATGAGTTTGTACGATATGGGTATCAAATTAAAGGTATTAATGAGAGTTTTAAAAGGGAGTGGTGGTAGTTGTATATGTGAAGGCGTTTTCCAAATATCGACCAAAATGTGGACCAGGGTGACCCAGAACGTCATCTGTTGGATACCGCTAATTTCTTTATATATGTAATACCTGCCAAGATTTTAAGGGTTTTTTATTTCGCCCTGCAGAACTTTTTCATTTTCTTCTACTTAATATGGTAGGTGTCACAACCATTTTATAAAGTTTTTTCTAAAGTTATATTTCGCGTCAATAAAACAATCCAATTACCTTAACATATTTCATCCCTTTTTTCGTATTTGGTATAGAATTATGGCATTTTTTTCATTTTTCGTAATTTTCGATATCGAAAAAGTGGGCGTGGTCATAGTCGGATTTCGTTCATTTTTCATACCAAGATAAAGTGAGTTCAGATAAGTACGTGAACTGAGTTTAGTAAAGATATATCGATTTTTGCTCAAGTTATCGTGTTAACGGCCATGCGGAAGGACAGACGGACGACTGTGTATAAAAACTGGGCGTGACATCAACCGATTTCGCCCATTTTCACAGAAAACCGTTAATGCCATAAAATCTATGCCCCTACCAAATTTCAAAAGGATTGGTTAATTTTTCTTCGACTTATGGCGTTAAAAGTATCCTAGACAAATTAAATGAAAAAGGGCGGAGCCACGCCCATTTTTAAATTTTCTTTTATTTTTGTATTTTGTTGCACCATATCATTACTGGAGTTGAATCTTGACATAATTTACTTATATACTGTTAAGATATTAAATTTTTTGTTAAAATTTTACTTTAAAAACATTTTTTTTTTTTAAGTGGGCGTGGTCCTTCTCCGATTTTGCTAATTTTTAATAAGCGTACATATGGTAATAATAGTAACGTTCCTGCCAAATTTCATCATGATATCTTCAACGACTGCCAAATTACAGCTTGCAAAAATTTTAAATTACCTTCTTTTAAAAGTGGGCGGTGCCACGCCCATTGTCCAAAATTTTACTAATTTTCTATTTTGCGTCATAAGCTCAACTCATCTACCAAGTTTCGTCGATTTATCGGTCTTTTGTAATGAATTATCGCACTTTTTCGGTTTTTCGAAATTCTCGATATCGAAAAAGTGGGCGTGGTTATAGTCCGATATCGTTCACTTTAAATAGCGATCTGAGATGAGTGCTCAGGAACCTACATACCAAATTTCATCAAGATACCTCAAAATTTACTCAAGTTATCGTGTTAACGGACGGACGGACGGACGGACGGACGGACATGGCTCAATCAAATTTTTTTTCAATCCTGATTATTTTGATATATGAAAGTCTATATCTATCTCGATTCCTTTATATATGTACAACCAACCGTTATCCAATCAAACTTAATATACTCTGTGAGCTCTGCTCAACTGAGTATAAATATTGAGTTAGGTCATTTATGGTAGAATAATAACCTTAGTAGCGATATAGGATCTTCCGTCTCTAAATAAAGCCTTTATAGCCAAAGTACATTTCTGGTATTCTCCGTCTTCAACGTCATTTCGAAAACGAAAAAAGTAAGGAAGGCTAATTTCGGGTGTAACCGAACATTACATACTCAGCTGAGAGCTTTGGAGACAAAATAAGGGAAAATCACCATTTAGGAAAATGAACCCTGGAATGTGTTTGTATGATATGAGTATCAAATGGAAGGTGTTAAAGAGTATTTTAAAAGGGAGTGGGCCGTAGTTCTATAGGTGGACGCCTTTTCGAGATATCACCATAAATGTGGACCAGGGGTGACCCTGGAATGTGTTTTTACGATATGGGTATCAAATTAAAGGTATTAATGAGGGTTTTAAAAGGGAGTGGCCCTTGGCTGTATATGTGAAGGCGTTTTCAAGATATCGACCAAAATGTGGAACAGGGTGACACAGAACAACATCTGTCGGGTACCGCTAATTTATTTATATATGTAATAACACGAGCAGTATTCCTGCCAAGATTCCAAGGGCTTTTGATTTCGCCCTGCAGAACTTTTTCATTTTCTTCTACTTAATATGGTAGGTGTCACACCCATTTTACAAAGTTTTTTCTAAAGCTATATTTTGCGTCAAAAAACCAATCCACTCACCATGTTTTATTACTTTCCTCGTATTTGGTATAGAATTATGGCACTTCTTTCATTTTTCGAAATTTTCGATATCGAAAAAGTGGTCATGGTCATAGTCGGATTTCGCCCATTTTTAATACCAATATAAAGTGAATTCAGATAAGTACGTGAACTAAGTTTAGTAAAGCCACGCCCATTTTGAAATTTTCTTTTATTTTTTGCCACCATATCATTACTGGAGTTGAATGTTGACATAATTTACTTATACATATACTGTAAAAATATTAAATTTTTTGTTAAAATTTGACTTTTAACATTTTTTTTTTTTTAATGGGCGTGTTCGTCATCCGATAATTTTTATTTAGCACACATATAGTAATAAGAGTAACGTTCCTGCCAAATTTCATCATGCTATCTGCAACGACTGCCAAATTACAGCTTGCAAACCTTTTAAATTACCTTCTTTTAAAAGTAGGGGTGCCACGCCTATTGTCCAAAATTTTACTAAATTATAAATAAAGTTATCTATTCTGCATCATAAGATCAATCCAACTACCAAGTTTCATCGCGTTATCCGTCTTTGATAATGAATTATCGCACTTTTTCGGTTTTTCGAAATTTTCGATATCCAAAAAGTGGGCGTGGTTACAGTCCGATTTCGCTCATTTTAAATAGCTTACATAACTTACATACCAAATTTCATTAAGATACCTCAAAATTTACTTAAGTTATCGTGTTTAGGGACAGGCGGACGGACGGACATGGCTAAATGAATTTCTTTTTTCGCACAGATCATTTTGATACATAGAAGTCTAAATCTATATCGATTAGTTTATGCCGTTACGAGGTACCGTTATTTGAACAAAATTAATATACTCTGTGAGCTCTGCTCAGCTGGGTATAAAAATGACACTGAAGCTCAACGCCGAACCCGGTTTGTCGACAAACCAAACTTGACAAGGAATGACGGAAACTGTTATAGCATACATCAGTATCCACAAAATTTACGAAACAAAATGAAATGTATCATTCTTTAAGGCGTATATTATAATCGAGATCGTGTTCGGAATAAAAAGAGTAATTAGGTAATATTAGAAAAAGTTTCATTGAAAAGTTGATAGATTACTTATGATCGAAGAAGAACAAAATGACCGAAAGTTAAATCTAATAATTTGCTGTTGAATTCATTAAAGCTTATCATAAGCATGTGCGCACTCCACTTTCTGTAAGACAGACACGCCTGCTTATAGGCGCACTTCCTAAGAGAAAAACTTTGCCAACTTCAATGATACCTTTGCGGGAATATATCGGAGTAGCGCCAATGAATCTCCTAGAAGGTTATGTTTAGTTAGATTGAGTTAAAGGACTGGATCGCAAAACTACTTTTCCAGACTTTCACTTACACCAAGAAAGAACCATTTGTAATTCGATAAAACACTATTTAGCCCTTGCTGTACCAGCTACCATAAATCAAACGATTTCGTGGGGAATGAATTTTGAAAACGCCCTTATTTCGAGTTTGGATACCTCCTTTATTGGAAGAGATATCGACTCTATTCTTAGCAGACATAGGGTTTAAGAAATTTTGAAGCGTTCTAAGCAGAAATCGCAGAGAATAACTTCCGAATCCGATATTTTTAATTAAAACTCTAATTTAAAATAACCGTTAAATGCCGGTAATGGTCAGTGAACGAGAACAGCCTACTGAAAATATATAAACCACGTTCTGTTAAGACGTACTCACAGATATTTTAGCGTACAGAGTTGTAAACGAATAACGTACTTATGAATTGTTCAAGTGCTTGTGCAAATACGGCATGCAGTTTTTTGATGCGTGAAGAATAGATAGGGGAAGAAGAGAAAAGCAAATGAAAGGAAGGAAAAGAAAGGAAAAGGAGATGAAAACAGGAAAGGAAAAGAAAAGAAATGAAAGGAAAGGATAGGAGCACTAATAATAACTATTTGTTATCAATAAAAAACCGATAACTTTTCGATAGCAAACTGATATCTTTTCTATAACAAATCGATATTTTTCGATAACAAATCAACAAGTTTTCCTCTTCGAAAACAAATCGATTTTTTCTATAAGTTAATGTTTTTATGATAAGAAATCGGTAGCTCCTCTATAATAAACTATATATACTATAACATATATACTATAATACACGTCGATCATTCACTTATAATATACATATTACTTTTCGATAGGAGCTGCTATCGATAACATGGCGATAGCAATCCGATAAATAATAAATGATTAATAGCCTTTCGTACGAATTTTTTCGAATCCTGATAAATGATCCCGAAAGAGTGGCTAACACAATCCCGAAACATTATCCAAAAATGGCTCTGAAGTGATCCCATAACGATCTCAAGATAGCCCCTACATAATCTTGAAATGTTCCCGAAATAGTCGAGTAAACAGTCCCAAAATGCTCCCTAACGCCTTCCCAGAATAATCTCGCAATAGTACCTAAAACGATCCCGAAAATTGCAAAATATAATTACTACAAAAAAGCCCCGAAATTATCCCAAAATTATCCTGTAACAGTCCAGCAATGATTTCAAATTGGTTCTGGGAATACTTATTCCGTACATGGCCGAAAGATATACTAGCGGGACGTTTTATGATTTTTTTCGTTTAAATTTTGAGGTTCAATTAGTATTTGCAGACCCAAATAAAAACATAATGTTAAATTTTCATTATGTTAGTTCTAACCAAGCCGATGAGAGATTGGCCATTTCCGAAACCTATTTTGGTCTCAAAATAAAAGTTTTATATAAAAACCTTAGGTAATAAATCACACTAAACGATCTCAGTGATAGTGAGAAAATATTTGAAAATTTAATCATTGTGAAAGGCAGAAAGGATTCAAAATTAAACATATCTCACAACAAAGCCCTCTTTTGCTTTGGGATACTTTTCTTTACTTTTTCAGGTTAATCCGTTACTGCAATTTTTGGTTCTAAGTGTTTGTGTTCATACCTACATTTGTACACGAACCCGCAAACTCCAAACATCTTTCACGGACAGATAATTTAAGTTAGATAGCCTTGATGGCTCAATTTGGTAAAATGGTAGCAAAGAAGGAGACTTCTGAAAAACTAACTCAGACATTTCGTAGCAAAATGGTCCTAAGAGAAAAAGTGATTACCATAAGAACTAATAAAAGCAGTTTCTAATACCCAAACCTGCTTGATTCAAATCCGGGCAAGTACTGTTCCGCCATTTATTTTGCAATGTATAAACAATTATTTTATATGTACACGAAAAAATCAAGTTTATGTGCTCACACTTTAAAGCGAAATTAAAAATAACTATTGCACATAAATTCTTAACATATAAAACTTAAATCACAATATATATGTACATTAGGGTGGGTCGATTTGTATGAACGGAAGTTAACTGTAAATTTAATTTTTTTGACTTTTTTCGATATTGAAAATATATATGTATTTTTTTTTTTTTTTCAAAAATCTGTTATCGACAACGTTTTTAGTCTACATTTTTGGGTCGGACAGGGTATACATGAAAATTTTACAATCAAATGAAATTTTTTTTAGTAGGTTATGAAAAAAAACCTTAAAAATCAAAGTCGAAAAAAAGTCAAGAAAATGAAATTTCGCAGGCTCGAAAATAATTTTTTTGGGAATGCGTAGTGGAACTTTTTTTCCTCAGCCCAAATTCTATCGAAAAATCGATGGCGCGATATCGGTTAATAAATCGACCCAGTCTAATGTACATGTACGCTCGCATTAATAAATATATGAGCACACTTAATGTATATGGCACTATAAAAGAATCACAAGCGTTTCGCAAACACAAAAACAACATCAATTTATCAGCTACCTTAGAAATACACAATGCCCTCGATGAAACTAAAGCCATTCAGACATACAAGTCCGTACATATTAGCCCAAGTTTATTAGGTTGGGCGCCGATTTGTGTTATTGCCTCCGCTAGCCCTGCCCGGTCATAAATTTACTCTGAATAAATGTTGCGGAAACGCTTACCAGTCAACCAGTCAATAATAACCTCAGACAAGCTGCTTCAAATTGTGAAGAGCCACAGCAGACCAGTCATAAGCGGAATAATGCGTCAATCCGACGCACAGTGTTTCGTGTAGAACAAGCTAGCTGGACAAAATTATTTTATGAGATTTTCCGTTTCATATGCAGTCATTTATTACAACTACGTCATTTTTTCAGGCATATGTTCTTTTTTTTTTATTTTTTTTTCCAAAATTTTACTTCATATGCATACATTTGCTTATTTCATATACAGTAACTAATGTGAATACGTGACATAGATCCAAAAAAATGTAAAGGACTTAAGAATATTACTTTGTTGTACTTAAATTGAATGGACTACAAATCTCAATACTCTAAAAAATTCCGAAAAAAAATTAAAATTTTTTATGAAAATTCGTCGAATTTTTGAAACATTTTTTAAATATAATTTAGTTTTTGTTATAGATCGTGACAAATTTTCTTATGGGAAATTAGTTAAAATAAATTTGCGAAAGCGAAGATTGTAAGAATTGTCCAAAAAGGGGTGTCTACTTATTTATGTGAGTGACTGTACATATTTTGTATTTATTTGAGTATTTATCCTGGCACTACAATTTTTACAAAATTATTTTATAGTACCAGTCAGGAATGTAAAAGTGAATTACAATAATAATAACAACAATGTAAATAATTAAATTAATTATGTGAAAATAACTTATTACAAAAACTTAAAAGTAAAGTATAATACAAAGTAGAAAAGACAATAGATTTAAATTAAACAAAACCTGATCCAACAAAAGTTATAGGGTAGGGTTATTTTTTATAATTATGTTATTATTCGCTATCATCACTTTCATTCGATGAGTCACTTGTGGAATAGTCATGAGCATCAGCAACACTACTGTGAAAGAGAACGAAAATCGACACTGACGATGGCACAACGCCGAAACCGGTTTGTCTCAAAACCAAATTTGACAAGGGATGACGGAAAATCGTTCCAATATACATCACTACTGTGAAAGCTTGAAACAACTGGGGTATTTATTGACTCCTCAACATTATCGGGGGACAGTAAATTTAAGACTTCTGAAGTCAGACTTTTAAATTTTTTCTTAGGTATCTCCCTAAAACTGTTAACTAAAGGATCCGATGTTATAAGCAACATATTCATAAGATCTCTATTCGTGGCTTCACGTGACTGCTTTTGTGTGTTATCATCCCTGAATCGTCTCAAATCTTTGTTACGGGCTTCCTGTGCTTCCTCAGAAAGTTGACCAATAGGTAAAATTGCTGATTTTATAATATCAGTACTATGCACTAAGATTTTATGAACTGTAACAGGCATATTAAACCATGGATAGAGATCTATGTATAGTTTTTTAGTCTCGACCGCAAATTTTTCAAATCTTTGGATATTTATATTGTACCCAGATGCTAATGCGCGAAGGAGAGTGTCGAATCTTTTGATGAGCGTTACATCCAATCCCGTAATCTCAGCACTAGCCTCAGAATTTTCGAAAAACCTACGAGCATTGTTGCCGTCATTGGTATTGCCGAAACCTGGTTTTGGTTTATCTACTATCAATCCAAGTACACTTTTAAATTTATTCTGGATTTCGTTGGAACGTAGCTTTACACTCTCTTTATCTGCCTCATTCCTAAGCTGCCACTTTTTTACTTCGAGGCGATAACTTATATGAAGCAAGCATTCAAAACATCTTATCCATGCATGGAGAGTAGACAAACCAAAATCAAGATTATCTCGGTTAGGCGTAAAGTCCCGTAACTCATTATTCATATCTTTTGGAGTGGCACCACAAATATAACACTTTTGTGCGGAAGAAGTTTCAGTCAAAGCATTGCAAACTTTTCCGTCAATCATTGTTAGAAGCATATTGTGATTTACGGAAACTTCGTATTCTTCGAGCATGTACTTTGTTGGCAACAACGCATTTATCTCCTCTAAAACTTTGTTCGTTTCAAAAACAATAAAATCTTTTGTTTCTTTAGAAAAAATAAATTTAATTGGACGACAACACATGGTAGAAGAAGGTCGAAGATTCTGCCAAACAATGTTACCTTTTTCATCCTGTAATTGAAGAGGAATGAAGGACAGGGTGAAGAGTTGATGATTGTTGTGCTGCCATCTTAAGTGTCGTTGATCGTTCTGATTTGTTATCAGTTGCGCAGTATTTATATTACATTCAGGTATTGGCGTAGATGGATGCTACCAAATGGGGTTGTTTTGTGTAGCGTTCCTGTGTGGTTATACCTGCATTAGGATTGCTTTGTATGTACCTGTTTTTATGCCTTGGTGACTGGTGCGGTAGGTTGTGGCAGGTTGAAGTCAGTGATCTTCGCCTTTTTGCTTTTGATATGCTCTTGTTGACCTTGCGCGTTTATTTTTGTGTGTTTTATGGCTACGTGTTTGTTCCCTGTACCTGGGGATTGGTTTTGCCGTTTGTAGATCAGCTTTAAAGGTTCAAATATCTCGTCGGAGCTGGTACGTACATACATCCTATTTTATATGTAGAGATAACTAAATCTACAAAAAAAAAATTTAAAATAGATGTGCAAAGAATTCGCAATGGTTTTTTCTTTGGACTATTAGAGAATACTTGCGACTATAAAATATGTAAAATTTAGCCCGGATGTCGGCGGACGTATGTAACTTTTTTGTCCCTAAAGTTAAAAATATAGAGAAAAAATACCTTTTCTTCTTAATAACGGAATGTTAAATATATTGAAAATACTCTAATTGCGAAAGAATTACTATTAAAAAATTTTGCTTACCTTCGAGCTTAGAATCCATCAAAAAAATTATATAAAAGTGTTCACTTAAAAGAAATATGAAGCTTAATATTCAACAAGAATTTTGCAAATTAATCAATGCGTTTTACGGCCACTCCTGCCTTCTTACTTCAATTACTCAATATATATAAGAAAAAATATCAAAAAAAAAGCAAAAATCCCGTTATTTTGTTTGTTTTCTTTCATTTCTCATCACACTTTTCTTGGAATAAGAACTTTGTTTTTGTCCAGCTAGCTTGTTCTACACGAAACACTGTGCGACGCCCAAGCAACGCAGCACGACAACAGTTTTCTTACGTATTTATTTAGCAAATTGATGTATTTAGTGCGTTAGATGGCTTGGCCACAGATGTGTGGATGTGCTGCACTGTGATGATATTTTCTAAAGAGTTGTTATTTCAAAGATTGTGTTGGCATTACAGCGCCATCCCACGAAGTCGAATAAGTGCTAAGAAAGCACTCTTCGATGTTGATTCAAAAGACTTTTCCCTAATTATTAACTTTAGTGTTGTGTTGTTGTTGTCTTTTCAATTATTGCTTCACTTTGCTCGATGAGGCAAATACTTAATTGAATGTAGTTAGGTTGAGGTGCAATACTTTTCTTCGATGTTGAAGTGATATTATTTTTGTTTCAAAAAAAATGTCTGAAAATATTTCGAAGCTTTGTTATAAATTATTGAAGAATAGCAAAGCTCAATGCTATTCACAAGCTCTTCGAATTGATCGTCACAAAGCAACTAGCTCATAGAATATCCTCAACAATTTATGTGTTTCAACATGGGTTTCGAATGGGTAAATCTACTGTAACTAACTTGCTGGACAATTCATGTATTGAACGGATTTAAGGCTGTTCAAACTCGATCGATTGGGCTTCCCACCTTTGTCTATCTCCTGGGTATCTTCATACTTGAAGGAAAGAAAACAACTGGTGTTCCACAGGGCAGTCACCTTGGTCCAGTGTTGTTTCTGCTGTTCTTTAACTACCTTCCAAATGTTTTGAAGTACAGCAGGCCCTAATCTACACTGATGATGTCAAACTTGTTAGGCCTATCCGCTCACCAGAGGGTAAATCAAGTTATCAATGGAATCTGAATAGCCTAGTTGAATGGTGTAATGTAAATTTAATGTCATTATACCTGCCGCAGTGCAAGTTCGTGTGCTTCACAAGTAGATTCTGCCAATGCTACGAGTATAAGATTGATGATTATACCATTAAGTCATTTGACTTAGGCGTAAAATTGCTCGTAGAATGTTGCGTGCGAAAGGAACTTTGGCGTTCGTCAAACGATGGTCTAAAGAATTCAATGATTTTGATATTTGAATTGAAAGTTTCTTTACATTTTTGATGATGTCAATATTGGAATATGCTTCAATAATTTGACGTAATCAGACCCACTGCTACAAATTAGAAAGCAATTTTTGCTTTCTTGGGCTAAGCGACATACCGTGGGATATCTCTATTACTACCGTTTGGAACTTATTAACCTTCCTAGGTTATGGGGCCGAAGAGAGATGGTAGGTGGTTTATTTTTTGAAAAACTCCTTATAGGGATGGTTAGTAGCACGTTTATGATTGGTCAAATTATATTTTATGTTCCCATTAGACCATGCACATTTTTCCACCACTTCATATAAGCACAAGCAGATCAAATTTCGAAATGCACGACCCTCTTCGTTGTCTTTGTTATGAGTTCAATAATCACTACAAAAATAGTGACATTTGTGGCTCACTCCTCGTAAAATTAAAAAAAAAAATATTTACTGACTACCTTACATACGTAATGATAATCGCGGCAGAGAACAGGGTGATTAGTTGGGAATACCCCCTGCGGGTTAGAGGCTTAAAATATACCCACGGCAGGTATGCCTGTCCTAAGAGGCGACTAAAATGCCAAATTGATTCAAGTGGTTGGCATTAAGAATCAAGTGCTCCGCATAACAGTCCATTCATACTGTAACGAGTTTTGGGGGATTCCGCTAGTTACACACCTTCTGCTAACGTTCGAATCGCTGAACTGTCGAATAAATAACTCCAATATTAAGTATTGCTAAATGGTCTTTATTTAGACTACTTTGGGAGTGGTACAATTATACTTCACTATGAGGTACTTCACAACTAAATCAAATCAGCTTGCGCTGCTTTTATACTCTCGATTATCTCGTTCGCCAATTCTCCTAAGGTTTAGGCGTATATAAATACATGTATATTTGTAGTATGTGCTTTTCTTCTAGCCGTAGGCGTGTGTATGTGTGAGCAACTACTTCTTCTCTTAGCTGATGACTACATATGTACGTAAGTGTTGCTTGCCTTAATGTGTACATGTAAATAAGAGTGGCTGCTTGCGGTTTTAGTTGTTGTGATTATTTACTAATAGCATAGTGACTCTAATATTCGCCACAATACCATCGAAGTGAAGTTTCGAAGTTCTCTAATCAGACCGTTCAGGTAACCCGTTTATTTTCAACACAAACGAATTAGTCCTTCCTATCGCGTGGACTACTGAGTGGATCAGCCTACTTCAGATGCCGTTTCGAAAATTAATACCAGAATTTCTTTGAAGAACGCTTTGCAGTGCTTTGAAGTGCTTTGCACACAGAGTATACTAACTTTGATTGGATAATGGTTGGTTGTACAAGTATAAAGGAATCGAGATATAGACTTCCATATATCAAAATCATCAGTATCGTCCGTCCGTCTGTCCGCTAACACGACAATTTGAGTAAATATTGAGATATCTTCACCAAATTTGGTACACGAGCTTATCTGGACCCAGAATAGATTGGTATTGAAAATGAGCGAAATCTGATGATAACCACACCCCCTTTTTATACATATCACATTTTGGAAAACACAAAAAACCTGATTATTTACTAAATAATACACCTAGAATGTTGAAATTTGACGTGTGGGATGATATTGAAACTCTTGATAAAAATTTGAAAACAATTTTTTAAATGGGCGTGGTACCGCCCACTTGTGATAAAATCAATTTTACAAATATTATTAATCATAAATAAAAAATCGTTAAACCTATCGTAACAAAATTCGGAAGAGATACTTTGATAAAAAATTTACGAAATCGGTTAAGGACCACGCCCACTTTTATATAAAAGATTTTTAAAAGGGTCGTGGACGAATAAAATAAGCTATATCTTTCCTAAGCCATGTGTAGAAGTCCATGAAAGTGGGGAAAGCTTCTGACCTCCATTCACCTGGGAATGGCCAGAGCGATTCTTTTGCATGCGGTTCAAGCAGCTCACTACTGCCGGTCGCTTGCGGCCAAGTATCCTCTGGGTAGCCGCTAAACATCCGTTTAACGGTGAGCTAATGTGAGAAGGCGACAACCTGGCTAGGCCACTCTGACATGATCCGTTTAAGGGCTAGCCGGGGAGATATCATCGGCAGCGTCTGTACACTTCTAGGTGTGGCTGCAAGCGGGCGTCTGTCTTGGAGCAAGCGGCTCGCTGTATAAACGTGCAAGTAATATTTTCACCCCCGCTGAGCGGGTTGTGCGCTGGGCTTGGGACCCGCCACGTAAAACCATACTCCAATGAAATATACCAACAAGCCTCGGATAAATACACTCTCTATTGATGACGACCTCGGCCCCCACTCCGTTGGAAAGACCAGGTCGAAAACGATTTAAACTCCCTTGGTGTGACCAATTGGCGCCGGTTGGCGGAGCGACTGGCGTGCCTTGTTGGACGGCCATAACGGTTTGGACGGTTAAGCGCCAATTAAGTAAGTAAGTAATATCTTTCCAAAAAGAGCTTTATATTCTCAAGTGAATTTATAACAATAAATAGGAAAAACTTCAAATTTTAAAAAATGGTCGTGGCACCGCCCCTTTTATGACTGAGCAATTTTCTATGCTTCGGGAGCCATAACTCGAAGAAGAATTAACGGATCTTAATAAAATTGGATACAAATTAAAAATGGACGGGATCGGTTAAAGACCACAGCAATTTAGATATAAAACAAATTTAAAAGGGTAGACTAGAATAATAAGCTATAACTTAGCAAAAAATAGCTTTGAATCAAGTTTTATTGTAAGAGGAAATGGGGAGACATTTTTTTTTAACGGGTGGTGCCACGTGTTATGTAGTAAAGTAATTTATCTGAAATGAAATGTACAATTAAAGTTCACGCTGAGTATACATATAATGTTCGGTTGC
Source organism: Eurosta solidaginis (assembly GCF_040869045.1). Taxonomy (NCBI): domain Eukaryota; kingdom Metazoa; phylum Arthropoda; class Insecta; order Diptera; family Tephritidae; genus Eurosta; species Eurosta solidaginis. The sequence continues at coordinate 180,947,069 of NC_090321.1, forward strand.
ACCCGAACTTAGACACCTTTACTTGTTTTATTCGTCAATGACGTGAATGTCTTTCGATGAGCTCAACTTTTAATAAGCAACGCCCATAAGTGCCTGGATGCATTAGTGCTTTATGCAGTGAATTTATTTTTAATTAATTGGCTTTTAAGACTTGTAAACAATAGAAAGGAATAAATAATAATATTTTCGTGATTGAATTGAAGATGATTAAATGAACGAAAAAAATATATTTGCATACTCACATAAAAATACACAATAAAATAATTAACAACAAAGTTAAAAAGATGATCAATAGCATCAGCAATCGAAAAGAAAATATAAAAAAATTGTAAAGTATTGAGGAGTGATTTTAGAATATGGGTGAGGAAATGATGCTAACATCGAAACCAATAAACAAAATCGAAACTAGAATAAGCTTTGCCGACTAGGTACTCTCACGCACTAGCCAGATCTTCACATATCCTGTTTAACTCACTCATCTAATATCAAGACTCCGGCCACATCCAGCTCGCTCCGAAGACTACCATTAGCTGATCTTGAACACAACTGTTTGTTCGACGGATCATTTTAGGGGGATACAATAAGGAATGAGCCAAAGATTAAAGATATGTTCGAGAGTATGTAATACGTAAAACCAACGAACCAAGAAATAATAAATAACATAAATATAGTTCAAAAAAAACTTTAAAAAGACGCCGTAGCACAGAGGTTCGTGTCTCTGCTATTAAGCACAACTCGTTTTGTAGCGAGTTATTTAACCACTGCCGCGAATCTTCAATAATTGCCGCTAGATGGGTCCAACCCTCATTTGCGCGCCTAGCCTAGAGAGTTTAAAAAGCACTTTAACTAGCAAATTCTCTATATAGTGACGAATCTTCACAATAATCAATATTTCCAAGAGAAAACTTCCTGAATCGATAATATGACTTAGCCGCGCTCCATGCGAAGTTTCGGTAGACATGACCTTCCATCGGCTCCTAAAACAAGATTTTTAAGGAACGGTGGTTTTACCACAGCAAGGGTACTGTTGTGTGGTATAGTTTTACAAAAATTTAATACTTGGCCGATGCATTCGCCCATGCTATGGAGAAGGATAATATTGTCGCAACCCAAGGAAGATGAAAGCCCTACATGTTATAAGTCGAACTAAGAGAGCGAAAGTGGTGTTACAATGAACTCCGTTATGGAATTACAGCCGAGTCAAAATAACAAAAGAAGACTGGAGAAGCGGAGGAAGCAGAAAATATAAAAGCCCCCTCATACTACAGGGCATGAAGGATTGTCTAGCGCTTGGGAGCCGTGGTCGAAGCAACCGAGCGGGACAGTGAGCACTTGACATGGAACCGTAAAACCGCAAAAGTGGACAAAAGGCAGGTTGCGTCCAAAAACTTTGCCTCGAGAAAATGTGGCTAATTCAACTGGTATGGAAAAAAATATGCTCGAGTGTATGAGCCCGCTTTTAAAACAAGACATAGAGGTCTAAGCTGTAGAACAGAGATAACGAGAAAGCAACGAACTCCCAAGCAAGTCAGAAATAGCGGAAATAATACCCATATGCCAACAATCAGAGGGAACGCAGAGATTCCGGCTGCCCCGGAGAGATTGAGTGACGTAGCTAAGCCGTCCTTTTACACAGATCTCGATTGAAACATCTGCATCTGTACAAACGAAGCTTAGTTGAGTCATAAGCAAAATGTTGTGGGGCGAACCAAGTAAACTGTTTCTATGCTTCGATCCACGAAGGTGACACAATGGGTTTAAAATTATGCCTACAACAACATTGCCACCCTAAGATGGCTAAAGCTATTTTTCATTATCTTCAAAGGTAAGGTAGATAGAGCGCAGGTCCTCATGTTACTTATGTTTAAGATATGGAATATACCAACTCAGGATGCGAAGGTACTTCTGGTATCCCCGTCTAAGAAAGAGGGTCAGCAAGAAATCTTCCAAATCAACAAGCAGGCGAAGGATATGTTGTATACGAAGCTGGAGAAAATTTCATTGGGAACATGCAGTTTTAGATTAAGACTCAGGAAGGGAAAGTCGATTCATCCTCACCCTTAATGAGGGTTCGTTTGACGTGGCGCTGATCAAAGATGCATGACTCTCGTCGGGAGACAAAAAGTCTGATGGATGAAGAAAATCGCAAGAGGCGCATTCATTAGTTGTCGCAACTTTATTGGGACAGATAAAAGAACGGGAAGAGTTGAACATGACCAACTAATCTCTCGCAGATTATGTGCAAGTCTTATAGAATTAGACTAAAAAAGTAATTTATTCTCTTTATAACAGGCTCAACCTAACCTAATCTAGAAAAATTGCGCACCTTGCCCCTCAGATCTTATTTCTATCATAAAATTTTACTAAAATGTAAAAATCAAAAGACGTTTAAGATAACACAAAAGAAAAGTACGCTACTTATATAATCAATTATACTTAAGAGCACTCGTTTAGCTTTTGCCTTAACATTGTAAGAGCATTTAATTTAATTTGGTGTCAACCAGGCATGCTTAACCAACGAACCGATATCATTTCGTTACGATCCCCCCAGCTGGTTAGGGGATCAGAATATACCCGCGGTAGGTATGCCTGTCGTAAGAGGCGACTAAAATACCAGATTCAAGGGGCCGTGTAGCGCAACCTTTCAGGTTGCCAGCGCAATATATAGCTTCTCCGAACCCAATTGTCAACCTCACCTATCCGCGGCGAATCCTGTTTCACTAACAGACGAGGCTCTGGTGACCCCAAGCTCCTCATGGAACTTGGGGGTAGGGAGGGAGGGAATGGCCTGAAGGTTTAATGTGGCCACATAAATCGTTCCCGAGATGGTCGGGCTAGCACCTTAATGGTACTATGGTACCGGAGCGTGCCGGATTTGTATCCGGCAAAGGACCATCACATCGATAACACTCCCCAAAGCCTTCGGGGAGCAACCTTATCGCTACAACAACAACAACAACAACATTTCGTTACGATAAATAACGTTAATAAACGAAACAAAGTCATTGCGTTTCGTTTATTAACGTTAAGAACGTCAAATTAACGAAATGATTTTGTTTCGTTTTCTGCCATATCAAAACGAAGTCAAATCGTTTATGTTGATTATTAATTTCAACTATGCTGGCAAAGCTGATTGATGGCGGAGTCATTAAAGGTGAAAGCATTAGCCAAGCTGATTGCAACTTTTCTCATGAATTTTGACAGTACGAACATTTCTCACAGTATTTTTGACATTACCACCAACGAATTACACAAACAAATTACATGGAGTTTGTGTGTGTATGTCCGCTCGCTGTTACCACCTTACGGCTTCACCATGGCTATAGCATTGCCAGCACAATTCAAACATAAAGTATCACGTTTTTGTTAACGTTTTTAACGTTAACGAAGGCTTTTCGTTTCGGTTAAAAACGAGATACAATTTATCTTGCTAATTTCTTTATCGATAATATTTTGAAGTGTTTCAACGGAAACGATGGAAATTTTTTGATAAACGATTAGCTTAACGTTAAGGTGCATTCCTGGTGTCAACTAACTAAGTAGCAAAAATATAACAAAAAACTTAAATAAGATTCGTGCAAAGGTAAGTTTCATATTAACTACATGCTTGGATGCAGGTCTCGTTTGCAAGACCCAAATGTGTGTAAATAAATAAATAGATAAACAAAAAAATAAATTAAATAAAAATATAACTACTTGAAAGATTTTTATTTAGATCCTGCTGTTCGAGTGAAAGTGCTGCATGCCAACGGTTTGTGTGCTGCATGTTGCAAGTGTCACAAATATAAGCGATGTTGTTGTTGTAGTATGCGTGTGGCACAAATTCGAGCCCAAAGCACAGTAAAAATAAAAAATAAAAAAATAAAAGTGAAAGCTAAAAATTGTGTCATATTGTTGCGATTGCAAATGGCTGTTGTTGTTGCTTTTGTTGCAGGCACTAGTACCTACTTTTTGTATTGTTTTTGTTGCTTGTTATTACCGTGATGGCACTTTATTTACTTTGAACTTTAATGTGTGTTGGTCGCTTTTGTTGCTACTTCGCGCATTTGTCGGCTTGTTTTTGTTGCTTTTATTGTTGTTGTAATTTTAACTGTAAATATGCAATGACAAAGTTTTTGCCAAATTTCTCGGTTTCGTCATTAACTACATACTAACTGCATTATTGTTATTGTTGCCATTAGTTGCCACACAAACTATTTTTGAGCCTCAAACAAAATTTTCCGGGTGTCAGCCAAAGTGTCGCCACTTTATGGCTCTATCTTTCTGCGCCCGAAGCGGGCACATTATAACTTTTTTGCAGCGATAGTCAGTAGTCTTTATTTATTTGTTTATTTCTATATTTTTCAAATACTACGCATTTTTTTATTTGGTAGTCAAGAGGCTATACCTCTTCGACGACTTAAATGGGGCTCATCAATTTGGTAACTAAAGGTCACTCTTTTCAAGAAGTGCTTCTCCGAAGTGAGTAGTCAATTGAAAAGTAAATTCCCTTAGCGGCTACAAATCTTGCTCTATAAGCTTTTAATCATACCTGTCCTGATGTATAGTTCGGAATCATAGACTGTGTTCTTAGAAGATGGAAGGACCCGCGATGCAATCCGAAAAAAAAGTTCTTCCGGAGGATAAGGACCATTTGCCCGCGAAAGCAAATTTAATGATGAGCTGTACCAGTTTTACGAAAATCCCCGATGAGATTCAGATCGAGCTTGTAATGTTCTTCCTTTTTTCTACAATTTGACGGTATCTTCGCATTGATCAACCTCTAAACTAATTAACTATTCAATCGATTTCTGGTTCGTTCTGAAAATTTTAAAAATATATATATGTGCACTAATCAAGCATTGAGTTACTGTACACTGATCAACTATTCAATCAATTTTTGATTGGGTCTGAATAATTTTGTAATTCCAAAAAAGCAATTGTACATTGATCGACGATTCGAGAAATTTTTTGTTGATTTTGAAAATTGAATAGTGTAAACAGTTTGCGCAACAAAGTTGTTGAATTAACTTCTTAATTGATCTTTTTTTATGCAAGGCTGCCTCTAAATATATTTGATAAGGCCGTAATCCCTTCTAGTTAAGAAAATTTTGCATTCGAAAAGAGTAATTTTAAAATTGATAGATATAAACAAATGAGTTGAGTTTAGGGATCAATTTTTGATTGCAACTGAAAATGAATGAGGATTAATATCAATAGGTTTTAAGTCGAACATTATTTTCGATAGAAAAAAATGAGTCCAATTTTTAAATCAATTTCAATTTCCTTATAAGTCGATCCCATTGCATAAAAAGTTGATTCAAAAATTAATTTCAAACTTCCCAAGCAACAACCATCCTATGGAAAAATAAAAAGATAGTCGACTTTTTGAAATCATTATTTGAATCAACATCCCAATAAACTGAAATTATTTCCAAAATTCCTCAATGCCAACTGTTTTCAAGCAACACTTATGTTATGGAAAAATATACGGTAGCCGACATTTTTAAATCAGTTTTAGAGTCAACTTCTCATGCGATTGAAATTGGTTTCATATCGATCAATTACAACAGCTCACAAGGAACATGGAAAAATAAAATAACATATCGAATTTTTGAATCAACTTCCCATGGGACTGAAATAGAGTCCAAAATTGATCAATGTCAAAAGCAAAGAAGCTCGGCCTTCATTTCCTCGCGCCTTGGTTTATTTTAATTTTTTGTAAAAAACAAGTAAAAATTATAAATCCCAACAACTATTATTTTGTTTATAATTTATTTAATAATTTTGGAAAAATTTTTAAACAACGTGACATCAGGACGGACAAGGCGACAGCTGTTTCGATTATACCTTGTAAATCTCTTCAAAGCCTTTTCACCCGGGAGTGGGAATCGAACCCGCACTCCTACGATAGTTGAAATGGTTACAAACGCATTCAGCTACGTCATGCCTTAGTTGTTGTAAAGTTTTTCCCAATTGCCTTCTTTCGCATATATTATCTTCTACACATCACATACTTCGTATATAGTTATGTGTTGAAGTTATGCATGTTTGTAAGGCGGTTTCAGAGAAATTTGGTATTATTGCTGTTTTTGTTCTATCTATAGAACTACAACGAATTAACCAAATGTTGTCTGTTTATATGAATTAATCGGGGATTGCCCTTATTGCTTTAAATGTATGAACATTTATTTCAAGCAAAATTTATTATTATTTTGGTCACTACTTTTTGGCAATATTTCACATATTTACGAGAAGTTACAACTAAGGTGAAAACGCGAAAGTAGAATATAAAAGATATTTGAAAATAAAAAATTCGATTTTTTAAATAATAGTAACAAATGTCTATAAATCTACCTCTCACTCTCACTTTTCGCACACAGAAAAAATACACTCAACAAGAAAGTTTATAATAAAAAAGTTTATTTTATTTAAAATAAATGTTTAGACAAGTCACATGATTTATAAGTGCTGGAAATAATGTAGAATAAAACATCGCACACACACACGCACCTACACATTCGTTCGCGTATTTGTGTTGAATTAGTGAAAATTGTGTTCCTATTAGTAAAATATCAATAAAACTTAAGAAATGTCGGGCCTGAAGCGAGCAAATTAATCAAATTTAAACACGGGAGACTACACACACACCTACACAACACAACGCCTCCTCGCTTCACCTTTCCAACTCAAACCTGTCCATCTGTCAACTTAACGTTTTACAAATCCATTTCGAATTCCAACGATTTCATTTACCATCAAAGCGAAAACTAAAATAAAACAATTTTAAAAAGTCATGAAAAAATTTCATAAACTTGCGCAATCATTTAACGGTTGATTTATGCATCTGTGTCAGCAAGTGGCATATTCCCCCCAACACACAAATATGCAGGAGGGATACAGAAATTTAGATACATACATACATATACATATATATACACATGTTTAATAGCGTTCTAACTAGAAAAAAGTCCTCCTTGTAGAATCCCTCACACAGAGTTGATGAAACGTCACCTGCCGCTTGTGGCGCCATTTCATACAACCCAAAACCTATGAAATGCATTCGCTGCAGTTTGGCGATTGCCGTGCGCGTGAAATTTCTAATAGACTCTATTTAAAACAAGTAAGGAAGGCCAAGTTCGGGTGTAACCGAACATTACATACTCAGCTGGAAGCTTTGGAGACAAAATAAGGGAAAATCACCATGTAGGAATATGAACCTAGGGTAAGCCTAGAATGTGTTTGTATGACATGGGTATGGAATGGAAGGTATTAATGACGGTTTTAGAAGGGAGTGGCCCTTAGCTGTAGATGTGAAAGCGTTTTCAAGATATCGACCAAAATGTGGACCAGGGTGACTCAGAACATCATCTGTCGGGTACCGCTAATTTTTTATGTAATACCACGAACAGTATTCCTGCCATGATTCCAATGGCTTTTGATTTCGCCTTGCAGAACTTTTTATTTTCTTCTATTTAATATGGTAGGTGTGTGACATTTTACAAAGTTTTTTTCTAAAGATATATTTTGCGTAAAAAACCAATCCAATCACCATGTGTCATCACTTTTTTCGTATTGAAAAACTGGGCGTGGTCAAAGTCGGATTTCGTCCATTGTTAATACCAAGATAAAGTGCGTTCAGGTAAGTACGAGAACTAAGTTTAGTAAAGATATATCGAGTTTTGCTCCTGTTATCGTGGGGCCGAGCGGAAGGACAGACGGTGGACTTTGTATAAAAACTAGGCGTGGCTACAACCGATTTCGCCCATTTACACAGAAAGCAGTTGTCGTCATAGAGTCTATGCCTCTACCAAATTTCAGAAGGATTGGTAAATTTTTGTTCGACTTATGGCATTAAAAGTATCCTAGACAAATTAAATGAAAAAGGGCGGAGCCACGCCCATTTTGAAATTTTCTTTTATTTTTGTATTTTGTTGAAACATATCATTACTGTAGTTGAATGTTGACATAATTTACTTATATACTGTAAAGATATTACATTTTTGTTAAAATTTGACTTTTAAATTTTTTTTAAGTGAGCGTGTTTGCATCTGATTTTGCTAATTTTTATTTAGAACACATATAGTAATAGGAGTAACGTTTCTGCCAAATTTCATCATGATGTCTTTAACGACTGCCAAATTACAGCTTGCAAAGCTTTTAAATTACCTTATTTTAAAAGTGGGCGGTGCCACGCCCATTGTCCAAAATTTTACTCATTTTCCATTCTGCGTCATAAGTTCAATCCACCTACCAACTTTCATCGCTTTATCCGTCTTTGGTAATGAAATATCGCACTTTTTCGGTTTTTCGAAATATTCTATATCGAAAAAGTGGGCGTGGTTATAGTCCGATTTCGTTCATTTTAAATAGCGATCTGAGATGAGTGCCCAGGAACTTACATACCGAATTTCATTAAGATACCTCAAAATTTACTCAAATTATCGTGTGTACGGGCGGACGGACATGGCTAAAAGAATTTCTTTTTCGCCCAGATTATTTTGATATATAAAAGTCTATATCTATCTCGATTAGTTTATGCCGTTACGGGGTACTATCATGCGAACAAAAGTAATATACTCTATGAACTCTGCTCAGCTGAGTATAATGAGTTGTTTTTGATATACTTACAAGCCTAGCAGACATTCTTTTGCTCGAAAATTGGCTAGAGGAATACAAGACGTTTTTGAGCGCAATACAGAGCTTAATAGCTTCACATGTTCTCCAACCCAATATCGTTAAACTCGCCTACACGAGACGAGCTCTGTTACAAATATGAATGCATCATGCACAAATTAACGGGCGATGCAATGTCGACCTTAAGTTCCTCACGGAATTTACTATCTCACTCTTCCACTTCCACTCCTGCTCCTACCCTTACTCCTACTTCTTCTTCTACTCCTACTTCTCCTCCTACTCCAATTCCAACGCTTACTTATACTCCTCCTTCTACTTGTACCGACACTGCTACCTTACTCCCACTCCCATTACCCACTCATACTCCAACTCATACATCTACTATATATTTTTATAAATTGTTCTAAATTGTTCTAAACCGCAGAATGGAATCGAACGAATTTTTGCCATGACATACCCTGAGTGCGTCAATCTATGGTAGGCTATATAAAAAAAAAGTTTTCGACAAGGGGGCGTGGCACCTCCCATACAACTGGAATTTTTCGTAGTCAATATATCTGAAATTATTAAGGCTAGAGGACTGAAATTGGGTGAGTGGTTATATGAGACCAATCCCTACCCCCTCCAGAAAACTGGGTATAACGAAAAAGGGGGCGTGGCACCTCCCATAGAACTGGAATTTTTCGTTGTCAGTATATCTGAAAGTATTAAAGCTAGCGAAAAAGGGGCGTGGCATCTCCCATACAAATGGGGGTTGGGATTAGTCTAATATATATATTCTATATAGTACTGCTTTTATTTATACCCGAACGACGTCGGCTACTCTGCTAGTAGTACATAATACTAAATAGAGAAATATCGGAAAGCTGTTTCAAATAATTTCGAAGATACATATAGCGAATTTAATCTTTTCTCAATAGGGGTGTGGGTTTATTGAATACAAAGCTTATGTCTTTATAGTTGCTTTTGGCAATGTTGCAGTTTTCCAGCAGGGTTTTATGTAGCTTTTTATTGGCCTCTTCATATACCAGCTGGTTGTTATATGTATTTGGTAACTCATCTCTCTTCTCGTCTCATCACTTTGTTTTTATTACAAGTCATCGCATTTATGTATTTGTAAGTATCTTAGTCCATTTCTAGTGTCTGTCAAAATTTACAACCAATTCGACATACTTTTGTTGAAATGATTTCAAAATGACATTTACAGCCTGATTTTAATGTGGTAACAACTTTCTTCACCACGGCAACTTTCTTCAGATGTTAACTTTGGTACTCTGCCCACGAAAGTAACCGGATAATTGTTTACCCACTAAAATAAGTGATAGCATCGATGTAACCACACAAAAGCTGTTGTTTAGAAAAAGGCAATACTGAAAAATAAAGAATTGTGAACGCAAATAAGTAAACATAATAGTAAAAAAGTGTTGCCTCTTGCTATACATATTTGTTTCCATGTACTTTCACAGTATATATTACAATCAGAGAATTTAAACACAATGAGAAGGAGTTTTTTTGGCATTCACTGGTTACGATCCATTTGCATGTGACACGTCTTGCACTTCACCACTATTCCCCAAATTCATGTTAACTTAACAGGGTGCAAGACGTAACAGAAAACTCTTAACTATTTTCTCTGTTCGTCTGTTACCAAAAAATTCTCTGATCAGAGCAAATATATTACAAATTTTAATTCTCTGATTTTTTGTAAATAAATTATGATGATTGGTATTGTTTCATTGTAAATTGACTTGTCCCATTAAGTAAGGTCTTAGGAGGCAATTATTTAATAGCATATTTGGTGCAGGTGTAAAGCACTTGTATGAATTCATTTTTTCTTTTTCCAACTTGTGGTTCAAATGCCGCTCGTTGTTTTATTATTTATATAATTGGTCCCATCCATTTTACATGAATCAGGAAAGGTGCCCATATTTCCCAAAGCAGCCGATTTTACCAGGCCATCAGAAAAAGGGAAAAACATATTTGCTCGAATAATATTACCACAAATTCCCCATCTTCAACTAACTTTCGAATATCGAATTTCCATATTGCCATCTTCCTCACCTACAGACAATTCATGTTACCGTCTTACTCATTTGCATACAATCTGATACAATTTTATTCATATCGAATTTCCTCATTTCCATATTGTCTTGTCATCTTCCTCATCTGCATACAATTTTATTTTTCCTTCTTCCTCCCTAACGCCCCAACCATCTTATTTTTGAAATAATATGGTATATGGTTCAGTGCCTTATGTTGCGCGCACAACTTTTATAAACTCTGAGTTCGACTACCGCGTCGACTCCATGATTTATTATTTATTTTTGTATTTCTTCTGCTTTGGTGGTTGAAAATCAATCTAAAATCAATAAAAAGTTTCTTTTTATAAGCTACAGAGGAAGGCAGAAAATTTGAAAAAGAGCCCGATTCACCAGGCCATCATAAAAATGTGTAAGGTTGCTGGATAATAGAAATTGCATTTGGCATCTCTAATGAATGCTGCTAAGTAAAAAGTACTATACGAACCATAGAGGATAATCGGGCTATCTCCTTTGTACAACATATAAATACGTTTGCAAGTTAGAAATTACCGTTAGTTATATATATGTCCCACGCATCGATCTTCCGAAATTTGTAACTCTCTTTGAAGTTAATTATACATATGTATATATATTAACTTATTTATTCATAACACATTTAAATATACCTACACAAAGCATTGCTGCATACACACCCCCCTCTATACTTGTTGACTTTTTTCGTGGGTCTGAGCGGCAGTAAACAAATTTGCTTGAAAAAAAAGGAACAGATGAACAAAAAGAACGAAAGAACCGAATCTCTGAAATGAACGAAAAAGCGCAACTCTAGCAATGTATTTGTAATTATACATGGTCAGTTGATCAGGTCAGAATAAGGTAATCACAGATTTGAAACGCAAAATAGTCAAAAACGGGAAAAATTGCCAAAAATCGGCGGAATTTTCTATGAACTTGACATTTGCACTTTGTTAGGGTAGAATTAAAAGGGCTATAAAACTGTGTACTTGAAATATTATTTCAAATTACAGAAAAATGATATAATTAGCAAATATAATAAGCAAAATGACATCGACTTTTCGGCTTTTGCCTATCGAAAATTCATAATCCGATATTTTAATGGGAATTTCCAACAAAAAAAAAAAAAAGCCTTATTTAGGCTCGAAACTGAAGTACTTGCAGCCTTAACCGACTGCCTAACATGTGCGCCAAACTTACTACAATCTTCGTGTTGTCTTATCTGCTACTTAGACCGTATATACGAATTTGCAACGCCACAAGGCCATTTTCAACCCTCCATTTACCATTGAAATTAAGCTTTTTTTTACCTTTTTTTAAATTTCTAAATTATATTAATTAAATTCAAATTCATATTAAATCATAAAACATCCAAATATATTGCTACAAATAATAAAATTTAAATATAATTAATCCTACTAAATACCTATATTCCCACAAAGAAATCATCTTAAGAGAAAATGCAGAGAATTTATACACCAGCTGAAACTGTTGACAGAGAATTTTCTGCTGTTAACTGGTTAACATTGAAATTGGATTGTGTGTGGTGAAGTGCAAGACGTGTTCACATGCAAAAAAGTTGGAATCTAGCAAAAACTCCTTCTCATTGTGTATAAATTCTCTGGTTCCGCCATGGGTAAAGCGAAGAAAACCAACTTTTAAATTTCACCACAGACACTGGTGAGTTTTTCGGTGATAACAGCGTTACCACTTTGGCCAGAATCGCGAATAAAACAACTGGTAACGATTTTCGGTTACATAATGTTCTGGGTACTATTTTACCGGTAACGCTAAGAATCGGGCCGTTAGTAGCGATGCATCATCGTTTGTTGACACTGACTATTCAAATTTTAAGTGCTGCCAACTCAACTCTTTCATTATGTACGCGCTAACTCAGCCAATTGAGCATTAAGTAATTATACTCAGTTGAGCAGAGCTCACAGAGTATATTAACTTTGATTGGATAACGGTTGGTTGTGCAGGTATAAAGGAATCGAGATAGATATAGACTTCCATATATCAAAATCATCAGTATCGAAAAAAAATTAGATTGAGCCATGTCAGTCCGTCCGTCCGTCCGTCTGTCCGTTAACACGATAACTTGAGTAAATTTTGGGGTATCTTGATGAAATTTGGTATGTGAGTTCCTGGGCATTCATCTCAGATCGCTATTTAAAATGAGCGATATCGGACAATAACCACGCCCACTTTTTCGATATCGAAAATTTCGAAAAATCGAAAAAGTGCGATAACTCATTACCAAAGACGAATTAAGCGATGAAACTTGGTAGCTGAGTTGAACTTATGACGCAGAACTGAAAACTAGTAAAATTTTAGACAATGGGCGTGGCACCGCCCACTTTTAAAAGAAGGTAATTTAGAAGTTTTGCAAGCTGTAATTTGGCAGTGGTTGAAGATATCATGATGAAATTTGGCAGGAACGTTACTCTTATTACTATATGTCTGCTTAATAAAAATTAGCAAAATCGGACACCGACCACGCCCACTTTTAAAAAAAAAAAATTTTAATTAAAATTTTAAAAGAAAAGTTAATACCTTTACAGTATATAAGTAAATTATGTCAACATTCAACTCCAGTAATGATATGGTGCAACAAAATACAAAAATAAAAGAAAATTTCAAAATGGGCGTGGCTCCGCCCTTTTTCATTTAATTTGTCTAGGATACTTTTAATGCCATAAGTCGAAGAAACATTTACCAATCCTTGTGAAATTTGGTACAGGCTTAGCTTCTAGGACGATAACTGTTTTCTGTGAAAAAGGGCGAAATCAGTTGAAGCCACGCCCAGTTTTTATACACAGTCGACCGTCTGTCCTTCCGCTCGGCCGTTAACACGATAACTTGAGCAAAAATCGATATATCTTTACTAAACTCAGTTCACGTACTTATCTGAACTCACTTTGTATTGGTGTAAAAAATGGCCGGAATCCGACTATGACCACGCCCACTTTTTCGATATCGAAAATTACGAAAAATGAAAAAAATGCAATAATTATATACCAAATACAAAAAAAGGGATGAAACATGGTAATTGTATTGGTCAATTGACGCAAAATATAACTTTAGAAAAAAACTTGGTAAAATAGGTGTGACACCTACCATATTAAGTAGAAGAAAATGAAAAAGTTTTGCAGGGCGAAATCAAAAGCCCTTGGAATCTGGGAAGGAATACTCTTCGTGGTATTACATATATAAATAAATTAGCGGTACACGACAGATGATGTTCTGGATCACCCTGGTCCACATTTTGGTCGATATCTCGAAAACGCCTTCACATATACAACTAAGGCCCACGCCCTTTTAAAATACTCATTAACACCTTTCCTTTGATACCCATATTGTACAAACGCATTCTAGAGACACCCCTGGTCCACGTTTATGGCGATATCCCGAAAAGGCGTCCACTCATAGAACTAAGGCCCACTCCCTTTTAAAACACTTATTAACACCTTTCGTTTGATACCCATATTGTATAAACGCATTCTAGAGTCACCCCTGGTCCACGTTTATGGCGATATCTCGAAAAGGCGTCCACATATAGAAGTAAGGCCCACGCCCTTTTAAAATACTCATTAACACCTTTCATTTGATACCCATATTGTACAAACAAATTCTAGAGTCACCCCTGGTCCACCTTTATGGCGATATCTCGAAAAGGCGTCCACCTATAGAACTAAGGCCCACGCCCTTTTAAAATACTCATTAACACCTTTAATTTGATACCCATATCGTACAAACACATTCTAGAGTCACCCTGTTCCACGTTTATGGCGATATCTCGAAAAGGCGTCCACATATAGAACTAAGGCCCACTCCTTTTTAAAATACTCATAAACACCTTTCATTTGATGCCCATATCGTACAAACAAATTCTAGAGTCACCCCTGGTTCACCTTTATGGCGATATCTCGAAAAGCCGTTCACCTATAGAACTAAGGCCCACGCCCTTTTAAAATATTCATTACACCTTTCATTTGATACCCATATTGTACAAACGCATTCTAGAGTCACCCCTGGTCCACGTTTATGGCGATATCCCGAAAAGGCGTCCACCCATAGAACTAAGGTCCACTCCCTTTTAAAACACTTATTAGCACCTTTCGTTTGATACCCATATCGTACAAACACATTCTAGAGTCACCCCTGTTCCACGTTTATGGCGATATCTCGAAAAGGCGTCCACATATAGAACTAAGGCCCACTCCTTTTCAAAATACTCATTAACACCTTTCATTTGATACCCATATTGTACAAACGCATTCTAGAGTCACCCCTGGTCCACGTTTATGGCGATATCCCGAAAAGGCGTCCACCCATAGAACTAAGGCCCACTCCCTTTTAAAACACTTATTAACACCTTTCTTTTGATACCCATATTGTACAAACCCATTCTAGAGTCACCCCTGGTCCACCTATATGGCGATATCTCGAAAAGGCGTCCACATAGAGAACTAAGGCCAACGCGCTCTTAAAATACTCATTAACACCTTTCATTTGATACTCATATCGTACAAACAAATTCTAGAGTCACCCCTGGTCCATCTTTATGGCGATATCTCGAAAAGGCGTCCATCTATAGAACTTAGACCCACGCCCTTTTAAAATACTCATTAATACCTTTCATTTAATACCCATATCGTACAAAATAAATTCTAGAGTCACCCCTGGTCCACCTTTATGGCGATATCTCGAAAAGGCGTCCACCTATAGAACTTAGGCCCACTCCCTTTTAAAATTATCATTAAGACATGTCACTTGATACCCATATCGTACAAACAAATTCTAGAGTCAGGTCTGGTCCACCTTTATGGCGATATCCCTAAATGGCGTCCATCTATAGAACTATGGCCCACTTCCTCTTAAAATACTCTTTAATACCTTCCATTTGATACACATGTACATACAAACACATTCCAGGGTTACCCTAGGTTCTTTTTACAACATGATGATTTTCCCTTACTTTGTCTCCACAGCTCTCAACTGAGTATGTAATGTTCGGTTACACCCGAACTTAGCCTTCCTTACTTGTTTTGATACTCAGTTGAGTAGAGTTCACAGAGTATATAAACTTTGATTGGATAACGGTTGGTTGTACAGGTATAAAGGAATCGAGATAGATATAGACTTCCATATATCAAAATCATCAGTATTGAAAAAAAATTTGATTGAGGCATGTCCGTCCGTCCGTTAACAGGATAACTTGAGTAAATTTTGAGGTATCTTGATGAAATTTGGTATGTAGGTTCCTAGGCACTCATTTCAGATTGCTATTTAAAATTAACGAAATCGGACTATAACCACGCCCACTTTTTCGATATCGAAAATTTCGAAAAATCCAAAAAGTGTGATAATTCAGTACCAAAGACGGATAAATCGATGAAACTTGGTAGGTGAGTTGACCTTATGACGCAGAATAGAAAATGAGTAAAATTTTGAACAATGGGCGTGGCACCGCCCACTTTTAAAAGAAGGTAATTTAAAAGTTTTGCCAGCTGTAATTTGGCAGTCGTTGAAGATATCATGATGTTATTTGGCAGGAACGTTACTCCTATTACTATATATATGCTTGATAAAAATTAGCAAAATCGGAGAACGACCACGCCCACTTTAAAAAAAAAGTTTGTAAGTCAAATTTTAACAAAAAAGTTAATATCCTTAGAGTATATAAGTAAATTATGTCAACATTCAACTCCAGTAATGATATAGTACAACAAGATACAAAAATAAAAGAAAATTTAAAAATGGGTGTGGCTCCGCCCTTTTGCATTTAATTTGTCTAGAATACTTTTAATGCCATAAGTCGAAAAAAAATTTACCAATCCTTGTGAAATTTGGTAAAGGCATAGCCTCTATGACGATAACTGTTTTCTGTTAAAATGGGCGAAATCGGTTGAAGCCACACCCAGTTTTATACACAGTCGACCGTCTGTCCTTCCCCTCGGCCGTTAACACGATAACTTAAGCAAAAATAATCAGTTTTTGCTAGCTGGCTTGAGGTCCGAATTGAAATAAAAACACAAGGGTTTTTTTATATATTACCAATATATTTCGATTACACACGGTAATCGTCTTCACTGTCACTGATAAACTCCACGTCAAGTGATACACACGTGTAAAAAATGTTTCACCCTGAAGACGATTACCGTGTGTAATCGAAATATATTGGTAATATATAAAATACCCTTGTGTTTTTATTTGCCAGCTAGCAAAAACTGATTAGTTAACAAAAAGGTCGCCAAAATCAAAATTTATTAAGCAAAAATAGATATATCTTTACTAAACTTAGTTCGCATACTTATCTGAACTCACTTTGTCTTGGTATTAAAAACGGGCGAAATCCGATTATGACCACGCCCACTTTTTCGATATCGAAAATATCGAAAAATGAGAAAAATGCCATAATCCTATACCAAATACGAAAAAAAAGGATCAAACATGGTGATTCGATTGGTTTCTTTGACGCAAAATATAACTTTAGAAAACTTTATATTAAGTAGAAGAAAATTAAAAAGTTCTGCAGGGCGAAATTAAAAGCCCTTGGAATCATGGCAGGAATACTGTTCGTGGTATTACATATATAAATAAATTAGCGGTACCCGATAGATGATGTTCTGGGTCACCCTGGTCCACATTTTGGTTGATATCTCGAAAACGCCTTCACATATACAACTAAGGGCCACCCCTTTTAAAACCCTCATTAATACCTTTAATTTGATACCCATATCGTACAAACACATTCTAGAGTCACCCCTGGTCCAGCTTTATGGCGATATCTCGATAAGGTGTCCACCTATAAAACTATGGCCCAATCCCTTTTAAAATACCTTCCATTTGATACCCATGTCATACAAACACATTCCAGGGTTACCCTAGGTTAATTTTCTTACATGGTGATTTTCCCTTATTTTCTCTCCAAAGCTCTCAGCTGAGTATGTAATGTTCGGTTACACCCGAACTTAGCCTTCCTTACTTGTTGTTTTTAGTTTTAATTGTAATTTATTTTTTTAGAGCTGCACTTTAACACAAAATTAAATTTTAGTGCGCGCACCAGAGTTCTTATGGCTTGCGTGAAATTGTTATATATACAATTTTTTTAATTTATTGAATATTTCATTTCATAATTTAATTATTTTATGACTAAATTTTAAATTATCAATAACATACATACACTTTCACAAAATAAATCAAATATAGAAATTGTAAAATTTTTTCTCTGGAAAAATCGTTTTTTTGTTTGAGTTGATCATAAATTCATTGTTTTAATCTACGTTGTGAGCACTGAGCATAAATTACTTAATTCTATAACTTCATTATCATCATCACAAATAATAAATTGTTTGTCAGTTTATTCAAGAAGGTACAAGCTGATGCTGCTTTTGTTATTGAGAATCGTAGATAATAAAAAATTGTAATGTGGTTGTAATTCTTTTAGCCGCAAAAATATTTTAGAGCGTGTTACGGATATTAGTCCGACTGCGATGACGACGGTTATTTTGCCCCACGAACCTTCTATTATTTTTACCAAAGTAGCCCCTTACGACAGGCAAGCTTGCCGTAGGAATATTTTAAGCCCCCTAACCCGCTGGAGATTATAATAATTTTAGTTAACGAAATTATTCAAACAGTTTGTTGTAATTCTTCTTATTAGCTCGTGGCACGCGTCCCTAATCACTGATTAGCATGCACAAAAATTAAAAAACTAATTAAAGAGTCCGATAAGCTAAAGTTACTAATCAATTGGTTTTCAGTAATAATCGGTTTTTTCCATTTAGTCATTTACTCTGGATTTTGGGTGAGTACGAGATAAACACCTCTCAAATCCGGGTTCAGCACAACATGGACAAAAGTAAATATGCATATGCATAGCTCTATTGGCTCTCTATAACCGACAACGACATCACTTTGGCTCCGCTTGGCTCCCAACAACAAATATATTGATATCGGTAATCTAACCAAATGGCCACAGAACTTTTATACTTTTTATGAAAATGGAAACTTCTTAAATAAGAAAGGGATAACATGCTGAGTTGGTTCAGCCATATCCGCCTTTCTGTCCGCATGTTTGTTTGAATGCAAACATGTCTCTTGATATTATAGGTATTTGGCTATGCGATAACTAACCTGATTGGACCAATATAACATACATATACGTATAATATATGTATATATATTATATATCCCATACAACCGATTTTTCGGATGAGATAATTTCCATCATTTCTTCCTCATTTGAACATGTACGTGGAAGCTTGTAATTTCACTAAAAGCTTACATATGTGGAATACTTCATTTTCCAAAAAATAATGGAATATAGCTGTCGACTTTTAGGTTAGGTGAGGTGGTAGCTTCCCTACTCACTTGAACAGCATGGAGGTCCGTTGTGATACCACATAAAATAACGGTGACGTTGCTATAGCCATTTAGAGAATCGTTAAACGATATAATTTTTAATGAGAGCCCAACCTTGGATAAATGGATAAATCCTTTGGAGATCTATGTTAGTCGTGGCCGAAATATTTTCCCCTATTTCTTGAGAAAGCTGCGCAATCAAGCATTAAGTGACTCTATGATTCCATCTCATCATCCTCCATACAGCTGCCGTAGATGTGGTTTCTATTATACTGAGGTGTACAGCATGGATTCCCATTGGACAGTGCCTTATCAAAACCCCAATGACCATTGATAGATGAGCCTTAGTGAGCCCAATCTTTTCAGCAGACCTCCTGCCATCCACATCCGGCCAGGGCGATCTGCTAGCCTGCAAGAGGTGGTGTCCGCCCTACATTTGTTGGGCTTGACTAGAGGGCGATCTATGCAGGAGCGGACCACATGTGGCTACCGGAATCCGGAAGTCCCTACAGCCATTTTTATCCGGTTCAATTGTACCGATGCGGACTAAGAGATTCGCATTACAGTTGCCACATATCATTATGGCCCAGGACCCACATAATCCTAATCGTATAATAGTTCGATGCAATGGCAAGCGAAGTCAGGCACTCCCAGACCACCTTCGAACACCCTATAGTTGAGCTCCAGTTGCTTGACCAATAGTCCTGTATAGTGCCCGAAGTTAGAGAACCGATTGCTCATATCACGACGCCTGACAAACCACCGGGCGGCGGCCGCATTCCCCGCGATATTTACTGGATAGTCGTTTCTCATTCGCAGTCCATCGTCGTACGTTGTCATCAGTTCAGCAGTTAATTTCATTTAAGTGTCTGCATAATTCATTTTCGTAGTCATTGCGATAGGCGCTGTTATTTTACAAATAATGACTTTGCAATAGAAATTTAATAGTTGAAGTTTAGTCAGCAGTGCAAACACTGGAAAATTCCCTCATCAAATTTGCCGTAAGTCAATATGTAGGATAAAAAGATCAAACTTCCGTGTGAACGTTTTCTCAATGCCTTCGTTTTCAGATATATTCATATCGCTGATTGATTTTCTTTCGCAAAAAAATAATGCAGGGAAATCTACTCTTCATATCTCAATAAACTAATTAATAAAATTATTACTTAATTGATGATAGAGCATAAGGTCAGCGCGCTTGACATTAATAAAAGTGTTCGAAACAAAAAATGTTGGTTGTAGTTACACACGTATTATACATGTGTTGTTGTAACTATTGTGTACCCATAGAAAGGAGAGATGTATACATACATACATTTGTTCTGTGATGTATCTGATCATATTAAAATCCCTTTTTTATGGTTGGCATCAATGATTGATAAATTCAATTAATTGTATGACTAAAACGCTGAAAAAAGGTTTCATACAATTTAACTAATTAAACTTGTGTTCAGTAGGTAAGTTCATTGATTGTATAAGTTTCATATGTACTTTACATACAATTTTGCCACTATTCTGTAATAAGAGTCATCCCGGACAAATCGGTAAGACCCAAACGAACCCTGAGGGGAAGTCAGTAACAAGTGATACAAAGTTCTGGTTCGGAACTAGACCTAAAGAGCCAAATAAGTACTAGTTCCTTAGTAATCAGATTTTCTCCAGTTATAAAATCGACAGTTTGGTTTTTATATTTCATACTAGCAGACCCGTCAGACGTTGTTCTGCCCTAAATTTGGTCTATCTCCATACATTTTAATAAGCTTTTTCCGTCTAACTCTGCCCCCCTCCCTCCTCCTCACTTTTTCTAAATCCTTCTATTCACTCCTCCCTCCGTATTTTCGCTTCATCTATCTCTATTTTCATCTCACTCTATCTCTTTCTCAGTCTCCTTCTCTCTTTTCTCTTCTCTAAAGTTTTTCCCATTCTTCTTCATCCCTTATTTCAAGGCAAATCGTATAGGACGTATGTAAATAGTTATGTGGGTATTTTAGTTCATGTCTTTATTTCGGCTTCGCATGCACATTTATCAGTTTTGCAAGGAAATGCAACTAAATCGAATATCACAATGAAAATTACTTTAAAGCTCTCAGCAACAACTTTCATTTGATATTCCTATTACACACACATTCTAGGGGTATCCGGGTCCAGGTTTTGCCCACATCTTGAGACCCTAATCACCCAGCGGTATAAAAATCACTCTGTACTAAAGCACTCATCAACAGCTTCAGTTTGATACCCATAATGTAAAAACACATCCTAGTGTTACCCTGATGCACGTTTTGGCCTATATCTCGAGATCCTTCACCAATAGGTTTGAAAACTACCATGTACTAAAGCACTCATCAACAGCATTCATTCGTTATCCATATTCTATAAACACATTATAGGGGTACCCGCGTCCACGTTTTCGCTTATATCTCGAGACCCTAGTTACCCGCGGGTACGTAAAATACCCCGTATCAAAGTACTCATAAACAGCTTACATTCGATACCCATATTGTACAAACATATCCCAGGACTACCCAGGTCCACGTTTTGATCTCAAGACCCTATCCAGAACGGGATAAAAATTACCCTGTCTGTCTCCTGCTTCTAAGCTACCCCTCCACCAATTTTCAGCCAAATATGTTCATCCGTTACTTCCTCTTCAATCACTCTTTATCTATTAAAAAAAAAGCGCATCAAAATCTGTTGCGTATTTTTTAAAGTTTAAGCATTCAAAGGGACATAGGGACAGAAAAAGCGACTTTGTTTTATACTATGTAGTGATGTACATCCATACATACCTATAAACCTACGCCCGAAGTTAAATAACGCAGCGAATGCTATATATATGTATGTACGTATGTATGTGTCGCATCAAGCCTCACTTAAAAGCAATTAGCGCGGACAGTTCACAGCGAACAAACACACATACGCATTTTTTGATAAAAATGTTACTTTTGTCTAAACCAGGGCCATTCAAAACTGAAAGTGCATCTGTATTAGTGAGAGCGCAATCGTCGCGATGATCGTGCGGGTGAATTGATTTTTCATTTAGTCGCTTACTAGCACAGATGACATGATATGAAACTTCTCGCTCTCTGAGAGCGCGTGAAAATGTGCATTTTTTATAATATTGGCCATAGATACCATCATGCTCAAAATCAAATTTGGGCATTTCAGAATAACTTTGGGGTATTTTACATGGTAAAGGTTTAATTTATAATTTTCACTGAAAACTTACTCAAGATTGTCAAATGGGATATCAAAAAACTCGAATTTTTGTCAGGATTATAAATCCGAAGACAAAATAACTATTTTTCACCCGTGGAAAATTTATCAGTGACAACACCTTTCATCGAAGGGCTGCACACGAAACGAGTTTTGATAGCAGCTTTCAATTGGAGAAAAAGTCAGCTTCTTAGTCTTCGCATTGATGTAAATGGATGCATAAAGGCCAGGTTTTTGTGGAGCGTTGCAACATTCCACTTTTGACAGCTGAGATAAATTGTAGGTATACGTATATGTTAACGCAACATGTATAATTAACAGCCTTTTGCGGACGACAACGCAGATACTTCACCAAGTGATATAATTTCGTAATTTCTTATAAATTTTTTGCGTTTTTTATTGTATGTGGATATACATATGTATGTAAATAAACATTTTGGTCGCATCAAAGTTCATTGTTATCTTATGGCGGTGCCAGCGCAACAAAGCAAAGCAACGCAATCGAAATATATTATTTCATATTTTTTCACTTATCTACCACAAAATATTTCTACAAAACTTTGCCTTTTTTTATAAATTTTAATAAGTTTTTATCACCTTACTTGCTGATTTTTTGAAAATAATGAAACCGAACGGATTTCTTGGAGTTTTTTTTTTGGTAGTTTAGGCAACTCTATAGCCATCTAATGTTCAAGACCCATTGTTGGAAACGAACGAACTTTTGTTTACAATCGAATGAACTTCAAGACCCATTCCTGGAAACGAAACCGTATCGGTAACCTTTTAACAGCTGATTCGACCAACCTTATGAGAATCAATGCAATCGATTATTGGTGCCGCTAAGGTCGTAACCGTATCGTAGCCAACCAATTGGATTTTGGTTACCGTTATCGGTAACCGTATCGGTAACCTTTTAACAGCTGATTCGAACAACCTTATGAGAATCAATGCAATCGATTATTGGTGCCGCTAAGGTCGTAACCGTATCGTAGCCAACCAATTGGGTTTTGGTTTACCGTCGTAACGATAAACAGCTGATTACGTTAGGGATACGGATACAGCGATACGACATACGGCACCAATGACTCCGGCTTTAAGGCTCCATTACTGATACTTAGCATAGACTTGACTTGACTTGAGAACTGTCACTTACAGTTCTGTTAAATGAACAGTGCATGTTACTGATTACTCAAAACTTGGCAACACTTAACTTGACTTAGAAGTCTGTTGAATTTTGATTTTCTATGTAAGTTCTAAGTGACGTTTACATTTTGAGATGCCATTTGTTTGTTTCCATGTCATTTTGACATTTTGTCATACAAATTGGCATTTATTTAAAAGTAAATTTTATACCTGATTATGATGCCAGATTGTATGCGCTAAGTGGAGTATAATCGTGGCTAAGTTGCCAAGTTTACGCCAAGTCAAGTCAAGTCTATGCTAAGTATCAGTAATGGAGCCTTAACTCAATTAACGACGACAGAGCGAATCATATGCGTGTGAATTGAGACGGCACAATTGTGCTATGAAATGAATGGCCCTGGTCTAAACAATTTGGCTGATATAAGAAAGGAATCTTTTTTTTTTTTTTGATGCAGATCGAAGGTAAATATTTCAAAGTTTTACTCAAAAGTAAAATTTTTTAAATCCACCATCCGTTTATGAGTGTAAACAAAAATTGTATGATTTTTTACTACATTTTGGCAATGTGCCACGCCCCTATAATATATATCATCAAATTATATTAACTGTACCATCTCACGTAGCTAAGCTTTCAAATGCAAAAACCCGTTTTAAAATCAGAGCATTCTGTGTGAAGTTATGTGCATACATGGCATTTAGCGACTTTATTTTATAAGATTTATAGATATACAGATTTCACATATATTTGAAAAATAGACAACCAACAAAAGTCTGCTATAAGCTTAAAAAAGCTTTGACTATGAGTATTAGGCCGGGTCGATTTAAAAATCGCTCATTGCTCTGTGAAAATCGTATTCTAGGGATCAAAATAAGAAACTTTGCCGAAGGAACCATACCTCTAAAACGAATTCTGACGTCTCCCCCCCCCCCCCCCCCCTCAATTTTGGCGAACTTTTGGGTAGGGGAAAATTTTAGAGGTATGGTTCCTTCGGCAAAGTTTCTTATTTTGATCCCTAGAATATGATTTTCACAGAGCAATGGGCGATTTTTTTGCCTCCCCACAAATCGACCCGCCCTAATGAGTATGCTTTCTCTTCCCACACTTTCGGAACACGTTCGAAACTATCGATAAGGGAGATAACATCGTACTAGAAGCAACATGTAGAATTTCGGATCCAACGAAGTAGTACCAAGAAAAGAACAGGATCTAAACTGTAAATGTTTAAAAGTGGGCATTTTTTTGTAGTTCGGTAATGCAATGGGCACAATTTCCACCACATAGAACATGGCCATGTTAAATTCCCTTGTTGAAAGCATGTTAAAAATATAGCTGGCGAACTACTTGTGGTACCGAATGCGCTAGAAACGCACCAGTTTTGAACTAGATATTTTCCCTACGGGTAATGGTCGAGTGTTGTGAAGGGTGTTTGTTATTTATTGTTATCTCATGTATGCATATAAAATATTCCTATGTCAATGTACAGAATTAAATTTTTTCATTCCCATAATAATCTTTAATATTCCAACCAAATTGATGTTTATGTAAATTTTTATTCTTTCATGCATAAATGTTTGGAAAAAACAAATTTGGCCAGTAACTGTGGTGTGGCAAGGCGTAGAGATAAGAATGCCCATGACTTTCTTTTCGATCACTACACAACCACACATACTCAGTTTGAATTGCAAACGATTGCTTACTAACATAACTGATAAGCAGAATTAATCATATTAGAGTTATTTTTAATGCGTGGTAATCTACAAAGTAACAATTTATCAGTTATAAGTTTGCACTTGAAAGCAACAAGTATTTGTATTTTTACTTAAGTGTACTGGATTCACTGCCCAGGGCAAAGGCAGGCCAAACTGTTTATACTTCCGGCAACGAAAGTATCAGCCAAACTCATTAACCTAAGCAGGGACGACCTAAGAACTCTTACTGGGTACTACACGTGACACTGCGGTCTACGATATCACCTACCCCGCTTGCAATGTGTCCCCACATGACACCAACCATCTCTTTAATTGTAATGTGGAACCAACGCCTCTAACACCCCTTTCCTTATGGTCCACCCCTGTTGAAACGGCAAGTTTCCTTGGACTCCCGTTAGAGGATATTGATGACAATTTGTGATCGGCCGCGGCTATTAGGTGGGGCGAGCATTGCTACAACAACAACAACATATCACCTAAGTAAATTAAATCTATCTGATACCCAAATTTGTCGTTTCTGTGAGCTGGATGATGAAACGCCGGTTCACATTCTCTGCGAATGCGTCGCTCTAGCTAGGCAGAGACTATCCCATCTAGGTGGTGGGACTCTTAATTCCTATGCGATATGGAGTAAAAAGCCTAAAGAGGTACTTAGATACATCAAGAGCCTCCAGATATAAAATTAGGCTGAAAGGTCTTGCACAATAGATCTGCACAAAGGTCGTAGTGCTTCCAGACCAATTAATAATAATAATAATAATAAGTGTTAAATACTTGATGTCCGAAAGATATCGAACTTAACGCCAAACACATTTTTTGATGGGCTTTGATACTTGTCTTTCTTCATGCTTCAAACTGAAATGTTTGAAATCTCCCTGATGAAGATGTAAGCTGTACTGAAACGCGTAGGATAATAAACCTTGCTTAAAAATACCTGACTACACTACAGTCGGTTCTACGCTTCCCACGGCAGCCGGTTCTACGTACCGAAGCGACTCGGCATTTGTTTTCCCGACCAAGGGCTGCATTTCAGTGTAACCCCATTTAATTTGTGGCGTTCCTCCCACTACACAAAATTAAATGATTGGTTGCTCAACCAGTTCAACCCCACCGGTTGCTACCACATTGAGTAGCTTCGATATTCGATGCAACTGTTTTCAGAGTTCCATGATATGAATTCTTGATAAGTTACATAGTAACGAATACAGGTTAAGCCGTTTTTACGTAGGTAAATAATTCAACTGAATATGGCACATTAATTTCGTAAATTCTTACAATCAGCCGTGATACCATACGAAGTGTATTAATTCTCCACCGGTACATTGTAAAGGCATAAAAAAATTTTAAAAATATAAATATGTTTCCAAATGGCCCAATACTTAGAGTGAAAGAAGGAATTAACAAAGCCATGGCCGTCCGTTCGCCCGTCCATCCTGAGAGCGTGATAACTTTTGCAAATTTTGATACATATATGTGACCCGGCCTATGAAAAGGTGGCTTATGACTTAAAAAAGAAACAGCTGTTAACAGTGGTTTTTTTTTTGTAGTTATAAGCCACCTTTTTCACATATAAAATATTTTACTGAAATTTCGTTCGCATTGATTTTTGGCAATCTTTTGCCAAAGGGTGTTTCAGATTTGCTTCCATATAAAAAATAAGGCTTTGATCCCTTCGCATGGAAAAAACTAAAACACCCTTCAAAAAAAAAAATTGTTAAAAATCAATACGAGTTTTGAGAGACCTTTTTTGTACTTTTTCATACTAAAATTTATTGAGCTACAAAACTGCATACTCAAATAACTTAAAAAAATCCTAAATAAATAGCTTGAAAAGATCGAAAAATTTTTTGAATTTTCGACAGCATAATTCATAAAAATCTTTTACCTAATTATCAAAAATAAAAAAAAAAGAATTTAATTGACAAAATGTGATGAATATTGCCACTGCTATTTTCGTTTTGGCTGCTGTATTTCCGTTATTACAATTAATATTTCTTACATAGAAAAGGCCAGCGATAAAAAGTGTATTTATTTTAAGAATGAATGAAAGCGAAACTTATAAACATACAGTTACTCACAAAAGTAAGTACACACTTGGTTAATGCTGAAAAAAATTCAAATGCAGCGGCTCCCAGCTTAATTGATAATTTTCATCTAAAATATCGCAAATTCCCTAACAGAAACCACATTCAAAAAAATGTCAAAGGTTATTCAAAGGTAGGGAGAATTAGAATTAATCAAAATTTCAAAAATTACCATCGAATTTTCAAATTTTTTTTTCAGTATTTCTAGAAAATTTTTGAGTATCAGGAAACTTCATTTCGGGAAACTTCAAAATCATTTCGAAACTGTTTCGGTACAATTTTGGGACAGTTGTAGCAATCTTTCGGGTTTGACTTTTATTCACACTTAAAATAAATACACTTTTTATCGAAGCTAGGCCTTAATTCTACTTAAAATATCCGCTAACACTTCCTGCTGCGTACATTCTTCAAACGTCCTTCAACACTTCGCCACCTAACTACATACAGTTGACAACGCTACCTATTGACAGTAGCTATGTATCTCAATTCTAACTTGTATGAATGCTGGGAAGTATACATATACACTTGCGAGTTAGACAATAGCAGCAAAAATCTACAACCGATTTGATAAATTATTTTCTTCTTTTTTTATTCTCGTTGATATATAACAAACCTCTAATAAACTAATAGCGTTTTCTTTTCTGAAAAAAATTGTTGCCTAAGTAAATGGTAAAGCCTTAATAGTGTTATACTAGGTTCAAACACACACCAAATTGGCAATTTATACTATTTGGGCAATTTATTACGCAATTTTTCATATAATAAATTGTAATAATAAATTGCCAATTTAAAAAAAATTGCGTAATAAATTGTTTCAAACTGCAAATGCAACATTGTAAAGTGTGTTTATTGAGTATACTTAAACGTCAGTTACGCATGGCTGAACTATATGGTTGGCTCGCCTCATCAGCTGATTTTATGTCTTTCTTTTCACTGGAGTAGGGATTGTCAAAAGAAGATGGCAAAATCAAAATGAAACCAAAACATTGAACACATTTTCTTACAACACACAAAAATTCCAAAGTTTTATGTTTTCATTTCATTTCATTCGCCTAATAATGTGCGTGTTCATTTTGACAGTCTGAACAAAGGTATGTTCTTGCTGTAGCGATGAGCCAACCAGCTATCAAATTACTATTGTGTAAGCTAAATCGAGTTGTATGAACACCACTCAATTCAAATGGAATTTTCCTCAATTTATTTTTCTGTTTGAACATAGTATTACTCCTACCCCAGAAAATTGTCAACATTTATAGTGCATACAAAGAACATTTCATCTCACCATATTCACTCATATCACAAATCACACAAGAAGATTGCGCATTGCGCATGTAAACATTATATCATCTCTGTGTTATGGGCAATTCTTACGTTTTCCTTTAGCTCTTGTTTTTTTCTCTCTTTCTTTCATTCGCTCAAACAGTCAACTGTGACGTAGATGCGCACAACGAAGCAATTTTGAACTCGTGAATGCGCAATCTGGTAGGTGATCTGTGCACTCATATTAACGGAGTATATGTGGAATTCAAGAGCGAATTGACATTGTTTAAGTACATACCATAGCGGAATAATACAAGGTGGCAGCATGGTGACATACCTACAAACATAAATAAAAATTCCATGTATTTTGTTTTTGTAAATTCGATGGACAAATGTCAAAATCGTACGGCACCGGAGGTTGATGTATCAAATCAATTAAAAAAAGTTTATAATCAGCTGTTCCATGCTGCCACCTTGCATCGTTGCGCCATGGTACATACATATCATCCGACGTTCAAATGGCCTCGATTTTGGTGAATGATTGATCAGCTGTTATATTTGATAGTATACACGTGTATAAATTTGAAGATTTCTCTAATTGCTGTACTTCATTATTCAATCAAAAGCGAAGAAATTCAAGACGCATTATTTAGATTGTCAACTTTTGCCTAAAACTGGATTTACAAAAAGGAAAATATCAAGGGAAACTTTTGTGCGACGGATATTAACATTGCGGCATGTGTTAGCTGCTTAGACACATCTATATGTTGCAAGTATAGTACCCTTTTACGTTTGTTAACCTGGCGATTTAAGAGGCAATTTAAGGGTCCTCTTGCCATTTATTGGAATTGGAAGATTCAATTCCCAAAACTGAAAAAAAGAGCGAATTGAGAGTTTCACAGAGTTGCACTGCCACGCCGCCATTTTATACAGGGTAAAAGCGTAACGCTTTTGCGTTGCGAGCAGGCAACAATTTTCACAAAAGAACGAAATACCCCGTAAAGGCGTTGCCTGTTTTTTAGAATAGAACAACAACCCTTGCGTGGCGACCAAAAAGCTTAACACTATAGCCAGAAAAGAAAACGCTATAAGAAAAATGTAGCAGTGAACAGTAAACAGTGGCAATTTTTATAAAATTTTGTCCATTAAATTCTTTTCTACTCATTGACCATATTTTAAGGAAAAATTCTGTAGATTTTGTTAGCTGAAACTATGCAAACCAATTAGCGAAATCTTCTCTCAAAATTCGAATTGATTTTTACTGTTTTTTTCGCAAGGGTTTTTCAGATTTTCTGCCATACAAAATGTTACATTTTTTATATAAGAGAAAATCTGAAACACCTTTCGAAGTTTTCGTAATGTTTTTTTTTACAATTTTAAAATTTTTTCGAAATTGGTTTTGAGTTTGGTTTGCATATATCCAATAAAAAATTTGTATAGAATTTTTCTTTAACATATCGAAAATAAAAAGTAAAGAATTTAATCGACGAAATTTGATAAAAACGTTCACTACTATTTTTTCCAAAAATATCGAAAGTAAAAAGATGAAAAACGAAATTGATCAAAACTAAATACCACTTCTGTTTTTGTGTTCTCTGCTGTATATAAACCAATTTGGAGAACGTTTTCGAAAAAATTCGAGAAGTTTTCGCAAAATCTTCATTAAAATATTGTAAATTTTTATGAAAACTTCTCCAAATTCGCATTGATTTTATTCGCCGAAAATTTTGGATCGATCTGCTTACCTAAAATTGTAAATACAAATTTGGAAATTTTTAAGGAAATTTTTACGAACTAGTAAGTTTTTTTGAAAACGTTTTCGAAATTTATAAACAGAGTTTTCTTTATGTGATGATTAATTATATTTTTATTTTAACTAACGAATAAAGAAGAATATTACTGGCAAAACTTGCCAAACATTTTTGCTATTATTGTTGTTGTTGTAGCGTTCAGGACACTCCCCGAAGGCCTTGGGGAGTGTTATCGATGTTGATGGTCCTTTGCCGGATGCAGATCTGGTACGTTCCGGTAACAAGCACCATAAAGGTACAAGCCCGACCATCTCGGAAACGATTTGGTATGACCGCATGTAACCTTCTAGGCCATCCCGCCCTTGCCACCCCTAGATCCATCAGGAGTTCGGGGTCACCAGAGCGTCGGCTGTTAATGAAACAGGGTAGCTGAGGTTGACAATTGAGTTGGGTAAGCTATATATTGCGCTGGTAACCCCTTGAGAGTGTTGCGCTACACAACCCTTTGAATTACTTTGGTATTTTAGTCGCCTCTTACGACAGGCATACCTACAGCGGGTATATTCTAAGCCCCCTAACCCGCTGGGGAGAAACATTTTTGCTGCAAGTTTTTTGCACGCAACTTTTCTTCAATATGTATATTATGTGTGAAGTAGTGAATAAGTAACATCCCGTCAATTCGAAAATCTAATTTAGTGCTTATAATACTGCATAGATTCGTACGTACAAATGTTCGTGCAGAAAAATCTGTTAGCCATATGTGGTGATGCATATTTCATTCATAATTCTACGAATGTAGATATTTTTGCTATGAATGGTGTGAAATCAATGCAACCAATAAACCAACAAACAGGAAGTGAGTGGTTCTTTTTAAATATCAATCTTTCAGCAAATACTTCGTCCTCAATGAACGATACAAATTCGCATATGCGCAGAGAATGACTTTGAAATATGAAAAAAAACTGCAGTATAAGGCAAGGAACATGGGATAGGTCATACATATAATTACCAAGTTTCATGCTGAGTTCCTTTGTTTTATTTCTGTTTTTTTTCTCGAGCTGCTTTTCATGGCATCAGAGGACATTTAAATCGTTCCTTGTTACGCTAAAAAGGGTTGAGTGGCAATAATCAAATGTCCATACATTGTTGTATATGCAAGTCGACATCTTTTTTTTAATCATATACATATGTAGATTCTGTCCTAAATTTCATTTTCATGTAGATAATTAATTTACGACCGATGTTTAACTTTGTATTGACTCATTTGTTGATTGGCTGATTTCTGTTGATATTTGATAAGATACTTGTTGCGCAAGATGTGCACGGGTCCGGCTCGTATTATATAACTATATAAGCCGCTCCTATGATTGTTTAGTCAAAAAGATTCACGTAACTTTGTGTTCCCTAAAAGAATAAAGTACAAATTTTGCAGAAAACAAGTTTTTTGAGGAATTTTGTACGAAAAGTGAAGCAATCAAAATTTAATACTTTTGTAATACAAGTAAATACTGGAAAATATAGCTACCGAAAAAGTGAGGTTATGTTGTTGACATCACCTTTATTATTACATCATGGCTGAAGCCAAAGTGTATTCAACGAAGTGTGATTGAATTTGACAGCTGTCTCTTTACGGACAGTAGTATAATTTCAATTTCAAAAAAAAAAAATTATTTTAGAAACTTTTTGAAATAATTAAAAAACGTTTGCCTTTCCTTTGGCTTTTCAATTTTGTACTGATATTAAATTGTGATAGTAAGTACTGAGTACTGGTCGTCACACGGCCTGAACCAGACCATACATCGAAATTTTAAGTTTTTCTATATTTTAATCTAATGGTGTTTTCTTTTCTACACGAAAATGTCGCCTTCACGCCAACCCTTCAAAAAGTTGTGTTCTGTTGTAAAATCAGCTTAGCATCAATAGAGGGCATCAGTATCTTGTCTCAACAAACCTACCCCTAAAAGTGGCCAAAAATGCAACATACCTTGCCCTCGCTGCCATTGACGGTGCAGAAAACAGCCCTGTCAATTAGCTGATGAATCACACAAAGCTGAAGCGAATGCTATATATGTACATATGTGTCGCATCATGCCTCACTCAAAAGCAATTTGCGATCACAGTTGACAGCGAACAGCCACACGAACTGCATTTTTTTGTAAAAATGGTTACAATTTTTGTTCTTTTCAAGTCATGTAGGGTGGCACTGAACATTTTAAGTGGCTACAATTTCACAGGGCGAAGTGAGAATCTGAAAAATGTTTACCACTGAAAGTGGCGACATTTTCGTGTAGAAAATAATTCGAATGTGGTAAAATGTAAACGTCCACACCGAAGTGGATTATTTTTATATGACACTCCTCTCTAAACACGTTATATCGATAGCTCTGATAGCAGGCCTAGATGCTTATCCATACAAGGGCGGTAACTTCTTCTGACAACTTATGCTTGAAGAACGCATTTATAAAATCCAAACTTTCTCGTCTAATAGTAGAAGAACGGTAGCTACGTGGCTCAACTTCCACAATATGACGAATACCTCACTGTAGAACTAATCCCGCTAACACGAACCTAATTATGGTTCAAACTTCGTGAAACTGCTAGTTTCCTTAGACTTTGATTAATGGATGTTCCCAGTGGGTAAGAGTGAGTACTTCGTTGACCATGTGCGATTTTAGTATTCAGTCTATATTTAGCAAAGGTTAATTATTTGAGTTATGAACATTTTACGTTAATCCCTTAACGTTAATAACTTAAAACCAGGCATGCTTAACGAACGAAACGATATCATTTCGTTACGATAATCAACGCTAATAAACGAAACGAATGACTTCGTTTCGTTTATTAACGTTGATTATCGTAACGAAATGATATCGTTTCGTTCGTTAAGCATGCCTGCTTAAAACAAGGAGAAGCTGGACAGATTGACATCAATACTGTCTTTGCAATAGATGTGACTTTGAAAATCATTCTGTTTTTCGGATAAAACTTTGAGGAATAAGAAAGTGATCGCAGGAAAGAATTTCATCTCCCATAAAGAAGATCGACGATGAAGACTTGTTGACTTAAAAATTTTTTATATAAAAACAACCGAAAAAAAAGCATTCAGTTTAAATAACAAGATAGATAACTTTAAACGAAATTTCAGGTATTCCTTGAAACAGAATTAAAGTAATACATCAGTATGAGGTGCACCACAATGGGTTAATTCTGACACAATAGTTCTTTATATAAGATTCATATACAGCCGTAAATCACACTTTGTTGAATACACTTTGGCTGAAACCATCATAACACACTTACCAGGTCTAAGCATTTCTGACATTGACGTTTTTCCGCAATTAAAAAAAAATTTATTTCTCAACTGCACACATACATATTTATTTTTCCTCAAACAAAAACAAATTTGAAAATTTTACTTTGCACATTTTTATACTAAGCGTGCTTTGCACACAGAGTATATTAACTTTGATTGGATAACGGTTGGTTGTACAGGTATAAAGGAATCGAGATAGATATAGACTTCCATATATCAAAATCATCGGTATCGAAAAAAAATTTGATTGAGCCATGTCCGTCCGTCCGTCCGTTAGCGCGATAGCTTGAGTAAATATTGAGATATCTTCACCAAATTTGGTACACTAGGTTATCTGGACCCAGAATAGATTGCTGCTGAAAATTAGCGAAATCGGATGATAACCACGCCCACTTTTTATATATATAAAATTTTGGAAAACACAAAAAACCGGATAATTTAAAAAATACACCTAGAATGTTGAAATTTGACATGTGGACTGATAATGAGACTCTTGATAAAAATTTTTAAAATGGGCATGGCACCGCCCACTTGTGATAAAATCAATTTTACAAATATTATTAATCATAAATCAAAAATCGTTAAACATATCGTAACGCAATTCGGCAGAGAGGTTGCCTTTACTATACGGAATGCTTTGAAGAAAAATTTACGAAATCGGTTAAGGACCACGCCCACTTTTATATGAAAGGTTTTTAAAAGGGTCGTGGACAAATAAAATAAGCTACATCTTTGCAAAACGAGCTTTATATCAATGGTATTTCATTTCCCAAGTGTATTTATAACAATAAATAGGCAAAACTTCAAATTTTAAAAAATGCGCGTGGCACCGCCCCTTTTATGACTAAGCAATTTTCTATGTTTCAGGAGCCATAACTCGAAGACAAATTAACGGATCGTAATAAAATTGGGTACAGATATTTTCCCTTTAGCAGAAAATATTTCTAGTAAAAGTGGACGGGATCGGTTAAGGACCACGGCAACTTAGATATAAAACAAGTTTAAAAGGTCGTAGACTAGAATATTTTATTTTTATTTATTACAAAGAGAAGCAATTATAAATAATTACTACACTTATGAGCTAAAGAACTGGCTGTCAGGGCCGTCGGCTTGCAAAATCTTAACTTAGGCGATGGTATGATAAGATACAGAGGCAGGCGCATGGGTCTATAAACGCAGATGCTCATGCAGGCGTTTGTCACACATGTACCTTAACATCCATGAACCCATATGCGTGCTCCAGAATTATGAATTACTGTGAATGTGTGAATTTTGATAGATAGTAAGATACAAGACACAATTATACTTTTAATTTGGAACGGGAAATAAAGTTATAAATGATATTTATATTGTTGTCGTTAATAGATCTTAGATGCTCTGGAGGTGTTTTGCTGCCGGAAATGGAAGAACGGATTTGTTGTAGTCCTGGACATTCATCGATCAAGTGGGAAACTGTGCAAATGTTGCTTCCACAATAAGGGAATGATGGAGGAGGTTCCCCATTGAGGAGATGTGCGTGTGTTACAAGCGTGTGGCCAATTCTTAGTCTGATAAAGTGTTGTATAGATTTGCAGGAGGCGTTTATTGGGAATGATGGTCGTGACCCCGTTGGATTGCAGATTTTGTAGCGGTGTTGATATTGTCTCCAATCCTCTAATCGTCTTTCATATGAGATCTTTCTTACGAGATTGCGTATATCACTGTTTATTAGATATTCGTAGAAATGAAGAGGCTCTTTGGACGCTTCTTTTGCTCGTTTATCTGCCATTTCATTTCCACGTATGCCTATGTGCCCAGGTATCCACATAATTTTAATGTAACTATGCTGACGCAGAGTTTCACGAATTCGGGAAACCAGGTAACAATCGTTTAATGGATTTAAAATGGCTTCAACAGAAGATTTGCTGTCGGTGCAGACCACATATTTATTACCACTTCGAGAGGCATACTCCACCGCTTCGAGCAAGGCAGCTGCTTCAGCTGTGAATACTGAGCCATAGTTTGGTAATGCCCCCACCGAGATGGTTTCGCCTAGTGTAGGGTGGGTATTGTTGTCAGATTTTGAACCGTCGGCAAATAGAAGTTCCCAATCATCGTTGTATGGTTGCAGTGATTCGATATATCTCTGTATATATTCACTACTACTGGTGTTTTGTTTACGATAATTTTGGAGATTTGAGATCACTGAGGATCTAGGTACAGCGAAGGGCGGGTGAGTAGTTGGCTTCATTAGTATTGGTTTTGAGGAAATGTTTGCGTCTTCTATTAGAACAAACATCGTGATATTGTGGATTCTGTTTTGGGTTTTTTCCTTCAGGTTGAGCAGCTTTTATTTGTTCGAACAATAGGTTATTCCTGCAATATAGAATCCTTGGTATAAGCATCATGGTGTTGTACTGTATTCTGCTCAAAATATTGGGAAGTCCAGTTTCAGCAAGGACAACTTTTACTGATGATGTCGCAAATGCACGTAGGCTTCTTCTAGCAGCTGCATGGTATGGCGCGTTTAAAACCTTAAAGTGTGATTTCGCACAGTTACCATATATGGGCAGTCCATAATCGATTTTTGATAATATTAACGACCTTGTTATGTTTATAAGAGTATTAGTGTGGGCAAAGCAATGTTTAGAGGAAAGATATTTTATTATATTTAACCTATTTGATAATCTTGCTCTAATATACTTACAATGATCTTTATAAGTAAGTTTCTTATCAAATAGTATGCCTAGTATTTTAAGAGTGTCCGAGTGGGGAATACTGGTGTTAAGGAAGTGTAGACTAGAATAATAAGCTATAACTTAGCAAAAAATAGTTTTGGATGAATGATATTTCACTTATCAAATTTTATTGTAAGAGGAAATGGGGAGACGTTTTTTTTTTAACGGCCGGTGCCATGTGTTTTGTAGAAAAGTAATTTATTTGAAATGAAATGTACAATTGAAGCTCACGCTGAGTATAAAATGTTCGGTTACAACCGAACTTAGACACCTTTACTTGTTTGTTTTTCTTTTGTTCGGAGATTATTTTTTAAATATTGCGCAAAAACTTCAACAAAAAAGTCAGGGGCGAACAAAAGCGAGAGGGTTATACCTTGTAGGTGTTTTTATCATGGCTTAAACTATGCAAACAAATCTCAAAAATATTAACGAAAACCTTCGAGAACATTTTACGAAATTTTTTTAATTTGATTGGAGTTCTCTGACCTTTTTTGAGTAGCCAGTTTCGTAGCCCAATCAATTTTAGTCTAACAAATTACAAGTTATACAAAATGTGAAACATATTTTTTGTAGAAAAAAATCTTTACACCCTTGGGAAAAAAATTGTGAAAAACAAATGCGAATTTCGAGAGACCTATAACTTGTTCTTTGTTGGACTAAAATTGATTGGGCTACAAACTGCATACTCAAAAAAGACGGAAATTTTCGCAAAATTTTTTTTCGAGTACTTCGAAACCGTTTTTTAAAATGGTTTAAATAAATTTAGTCACAAACTTCAAAGAATTGTTTTTCTTAAAATATTGAATATAAAAAATAATAATAAATTTTCCCCCGCTACTGAGCTTTGAGTTCTAACAACTTTTTTGAATTAAATTTCAGCATTTGGTAATAGATTGATTGCTTTTATTGTTGTTGTCTTAAGGGCATTAGTGTGTTTCAATTTAAGGTTAATTTTTTTTGTTTATTCTACCTGAAAATCTTATTTAAATAATGTGAAATAAAGAAGTCCAGTCCTTTGCAAACAACCGCCTTTAGAGTTAAAGCTTTTATTAAGAGGGTCTCAGAATTTTTTTTAGAAAATGTGACTTGGTTATTGGACTATGTTTGAAACTTATGCGTCAGAATTTTGGTCTTTAGAAGCTCCATATTGTAACTCCTTAGGTTAGGTTAGGTTGAACTGGCCGGTCCGTGAGCACTACCATGAACTGAACAAGTTCATAGTGTTACCAGAAGTTTTTTTAATGACCATAATCAAAAACCAGGAAGTATGTATCAAAACAACCCCTTTCGCTTAACAAATTACTTCTTACTTACCTGCTGAATTGGTGCTTAACCGTTTAAACGGTTATGACCGTCCAACAAGACGTCCCATTCGCTTCTTCGCTGTGCTAACTGGTAGCAAAAAACAGAACTTAAATCGTTTTCCACCTGGTTCTTCCAGCGGAGTGGGGCCGCCCTCTTCCTCTGTTTTCATAGGTAGGTTCCGGTAAAAATACTCTCTTTCATTCGCATAAAATGGTCTAGCCAGCGTAGCCGCTGTGCTCTTTTTCGCTGGCCTATGTTGATGTCCGCGTGAAGCTCGTACAGCTCATCATTAAATCTTCTTAAGTACTCACTGTCGCCAATGCGTAGAGATCCGTAAATTTTTCGAAAAACTTTTATCTCGAACACTCCCAGAGCCGCCTCATCTGATGTTGTCATGGTCCATGCTTCTGCACCATATAGCAGGACGGGTACGATAAGTGGCGTGTCGAGTATTTAATTCACTTTTCAATTACTTACCTAGTCCAAAGTAGCATTTACAAAACGTACTCCATCGCTTCCTGCTCGAAACCGCACTTCCTGCATCTGCTACCATTAACTAATTTTAAAGCATGTGACGCCAGAAGGTAGTGTCTGGCCAGAATGCCCATTGCGACCCTACTGTCCCCTCTTTTCAATGATAAATATAACTTAGGTCCACGCCTTTACTGCTTGATCAATTATGTGCAAGTCTCGCCTGTTCTTAAACTAGCCCAATCTTATTTGGACGTGCACGTTGCAGGATTCGAGGGATGCGTCCTTTATAGCTTCCCATATGTCCTGGGACGACCATTATTTTCAGGGACTGCTTACACTCTAATACACTTTAGCCACAATATGTTGCACGAAACTTAAGGGTTCAGGGGACATTAGTGGGAAATATAAAGCAACTCATAACCAATATAATGTATCTAAATTTAAAAAAACGGACGTCAAATTTGCAAGTTACAATACAAAAAAAATATTTGGGCTATTTTTGGAAAGCTTAAAACATCATAAATATAAAATTTTCTCAGACTCTCTGAACATAAGCTTCACATTGAGATGTTCGCAATTTTTTTATTTTATATGGAAATCGAACCAGCCTAAGTAGTTTACCTACAGTTATACCGCGAATAGAAATTTAATTTTGTGGAAAATCCGAGTCTATTTGCCTCAAACCATTGATAATTATAATTTGTACAAAAAATGTTTTGAGCAGAGCTCACATATTATATTAAGTTTGCTTGGATAACGGTTGGTTGTACAGGTATAAAGGAATCGAGATAGATATAGACTTCAATATATCAAAATCATCAGGATCGCAAAAAAATTTGATTGAGCCATGTCCGTCCGTCCGTTAACACGATAACTTGAGTAAATTTTGAGGTATCTTGATGAAATTTGGTATGTAGGTTGCTGAGCACTCATCTCAGATCGCTATTTAAAATGAACGATATCGGACTATAACCACGCCCACTTTTTCGATATCGAAAATTTCGAAAAACCGAAAAAGTGCAATAATTCATTACCAAAGACAGATAAAGGGATGAAATTTGGTAGGTGAGTTGAACTTATGACGCAGAATAGAAATATGTAAAATTTTGGACAATGGGCGTGGCACCGCCCACTTTTAAAAGAAGGTAATTTAAAAATTTGCAAGCTGTAATTTAGCAGTCGTTGAAGATATCATGATGAAATTTGGCACGAACGTTACTCCTATTACTATATGTACGCTTAATAAAAATTTAAAGTAAAATTTTAACAAAAAATTTAATATCTTTACAGTATATAAGTGAATTATGTCAACATTCATCAACTCCAGTAATGATATGGTGCAACAAAATACAAAAATGGGCGTGGCTCCGCCCTTTTCCGTTTAATTTCTCTAGGATACTTTTAATGCCATAAGTCGAACAAAAATTTACCAATCCTTTTAAAATTTGGTAGGGGCATAGATTTTATGACGTTAACTGTTTTCTGTGAAAATGGCGAAATCGGTTGAAGCAAGCCCAGTTTTTATACACAGTTTTCCCTCTCTCCTTCCGCATGGCCGTTAACACGATAACTAGAGCAAAAATCGACATATCTTTACTGAACTTAGTTCACGTACTTATCTCAACGCACTTTATCTTGGTGTAAAAAATGAACGAAATCCGACTATGACCACGCCCACTTTTTCGATATCGAAAATTACGAAAAATGAAAAAAATGCCATAATTCTATACCAAATACGAAAAAAGGGATGAAACATGGTAATTGGATTGGTTTATTGACGCGAAATATAACCTTAGAAAAAACTTTGTAAAATGGTTGTGACACCTACCATATTAAGTAGAAGAAAATGAAAAAGTTCTACGGGGCGAAATAACAAACCCTTGAAATCTTGACAGGTATTACATATATAAATAAATTAGCGGTATCCAACAGATGATGTTCTGTGTCACCCTGGTCCACATTTTGGTCGATATCTGGAAAACGCCTTCACATATACAACTACCACCACTCCCTTTTAAAACTCTCATTAATACCTTTAATTTGATACCAATATCGTACAAACAAAGTCTAGAGTCACCCCTGGTCCACCTTTATGGCGATATCTCGAAAAGGCGACCACCTATACAACTACCACAACTCTCTTTTAAAACCCTCATTAATACTTTTAGTTTGATACCCATATCGTACAAACAAATTCTAGGGTCACTCCTGGTCCACCTTTATGGCGATATTTCGAAACGGCGTCCACCTATAGAACTAAGGCCCATTCCCTTTTAAAATACTCATTAACACCTTTCGTTTGATACCCATATTGTACAAACGCATTCTAGAGTCACCCCTGGTCCACCTTTATGGCGATATCCCTAAATGGCGTCCACCTATAGAACTATGGCCCACTCCCTCATAAAATACTCTTTAATACCTTCCATTTGATACCCATGTCATACAAACACATTCCAGGGTTTCCCTCGGTTCATTTTCTTACATGGTTATTTTCCCTTATGTTGTCACCATAGCTCTCAACTGAGTATGTAATGTTCGGTTACACCCGAACTTAACCTTCCTTACTTGTTTGGTATAGAGATTCAGGGATGGGCGTTAACAACAAATTTGAATAACCATTGACGAAAAAATAAAAAATAAATTTTTATTCATTATTCAAGAAAACTTGACTGATGAATAACATGTTATTTTTTATTCAAGCATTTCTTGAATAATGAATAACATTTTCTCGTTATTCAAAATATTCTGATTGATGATAACCGCTCATTCTTATTTTTACAAAATTTGAATAAAGAGTTGAGTTATTATTATATGGAATAACAATAAAATTTTAGTTTTTATTCAGTTATCCAAAAATAAAAAAATAAACCATCGAGATGCCCTGAAAATATACCCATATGCGTAACCAGTTCGTGTGTAGTTCTGAAGCTTCTTACGGTAATATTGAGATGATTTTGGGGAGTATTCGTGGGGTTTTTTGGGGGCGGTTGGGGGGTAATTTCTGGGACACCCTGTGGATCCTCGCGGGGCCTATTGGGGTCCATTCCAGGGGCTCCCTCGCGATCCTTCTAGGGTTTTGGGGTTATTTCGGGATGACTTTTGCGACTCCCTCGAGGTCTTTTGGAGGTCATATTGGCATGGTTTAGGGGAGTACCACGGGGTCCTCCCGGGGTCATTCCGTGATCTTTTTGGGATTCCCTCGGGGTTTGGGGGTCATTCCTGGATGGTTTTGGGGACTCCCTCGGGGTCATTCGTAGGTCATTTCGGGATGGTTTTGGGGACTCCCTCCGGGTCATTTGGGGGTCTTTCCGGAATGGTTTTGGGGACTTCCTCGGGGTCATTTCGGGGTCATTCGTAGGTCATTTCCGGATGGTTTTGGGGACTGCCTCGGGGTCATTTCGGGGTCATTCCGGGATGGTTTTGGGGACTCCCTCGGGGTTATTTCGGGATGGTTTTGGGGACTCCCACGGGGTCATTTCGGGGTCATTCCGGGATGGTTTTGGAGACTCCCTCGGGGTCATTTGGGGGTCATTCCGGGATGGTTTTGGGGACTTCCTCGGGGTCATTTCGGGGTCATTCCGGGATGGTTTTGGGGGCTCCCTCGGGGTCATTTCGGGGCATTCGTAGGTCATTTCGGGATGGTTTTGGGGACTCCCTCGGGGTCATTTGGGGGTCATATCCGGATGGTTTTGGGGACTCCCTCGGGGTCATTTGGGGGTCATTCCGGGATGGTTTTGGGGACTCCCTCGGGGTAATTTCAGGGTCATTCGTAGGTCATTTCCGGATGGTTTTGGGGACTCCCTTTGGGTCATTTGGGGGTCATTCCGGGATGGTTTTGGGGACTCCCTCAGGGTCATTTCGGGGTCATTCGTAGGTCATATCCGGATGGTTTTGGGGACTCCCTCGGGGTCATTTGGGGGTCATTCCGGGATGGTTTTGGGGACTCCCTCGGGGTCATTTCGGGGTCATTCATAGGTCATTTCGGGATGGTTTTGGGGACTGCCTCGGGGTCATTTCGGGGTCATTCCGGGATGGGTTTGGGTACTCCCTCGGGGTTATTTCGGGGTCATTCGTAGGTCATTTCGAGATGGTTTTGGGGACTCCCTCGGGGTCATTTCTGGGTCATTCCGGGATGGTTTTGGGGACTCCCTCGGGTTCATTTCGGGGTCATTCTGGGATGGTTTTGGGGACTCCCTCGGGGTCATTTCGGGGTCATTCCGGGATGGTTTTGGGGACTCCCTCGGGGTCATTTCGGGGGCATTCGTAGGTCATTTCGGGATGGTTTTGGGGACTCCCTCGGGGTCATTTGGGGGTCATTCCGGGATGGTTTTGGGGACTCCTTCAGGGTCATTTCGGGGTCATTCGTAGGTCATATCGGGATGGTTTTGGGGACTCCCTCGGAGTCATTTGGGGGTCATTCCGGGATGGTTTTAGGTTCTCCCTCGGGGTCATTTCGGGGTCATTCCGGGATGGTTTTGGGGACTCTCTCGGGGTAATTTCGGGGTCCTACGAATGACCCCGAGGAAGTCCCCAAAACCATCCCGAAATGACCCCGAGGAAGACCCCAAAATCATCCCGGAATGACCCCCAAATGACCACGAGGGAATCCCAAAAAGATCACGGAATGACCCCGGGAGGACCCCGTGGTACTCCCCTAAACCATGCCAATATGACCTCCAAAAGACCTCGAGGGAGTCGCAAAAGTCA
This sequence comes from Eurosta solidaginis, assembly GCF_040869045.1. Classification (NCBI taxonomy): domain Eukaryota; kingdom Metazoa; phylum Arthropoda; class Insecta; order Diptera; family Tephritidae; genus Eurosta; species Eurosta solidaginis. The sequence goes on from NC_090321.1 coordinate 180,989,789, forward strand.
TCCCGAAATGACCCCTAACCCTAGAAGGATCGCGAGGGAGCCCCTGGAATAGACCCCAATAGGCCCCGCGAGGATCCGCAGGGTGTCCCAGAAATTACCCCCCAACCGCCCCCAAAAACCCCACGAATACTCCCCAAAATCATCTCAATATTACCCTAAGAAGCTTCAGAACTACACACGAACTGGTTACGCATATGGGTATATTTTCAGGGCATCTCGATGGTTTATTTTTTTATTTTTGGATAACTGAATAAAAACTAAAATTTTATTGTTATTCCATATTTTGTAAATAAGGAATAATAACTCAACTCTTTATTCAAATTTTGCAAAAATAAGAATGAGCGGTTATCATCAATCAGAATATTTTGAATAACGAGAAAATGTTATTCATTATTCAAGAAATGCTTGAATAAAAAATAACTTTTTATTCATCAATTAGAAAATTTAAAATGATGAATAATTTTTTATTTTTTATTTTGATTTGTTTCATTTCAAAATGACTCAACCCTGTAGAGATTCCATCCCTGCAAAAATCGCGAGTACTCCATGCATGCATGTATGGAGTACTCGCTATGGACCAACCGAGTACTCCAAAATTAACCACAATTCATACAAAAAATATGGTCCAATTAACATTGCGATGTCCTAGGACTGGACCATATACTCCAGCTCCGCATTACATCAGAGTAATTCATGGAGTACCCACAGTCCAATAAACATCGTGTAGTGATTACAAAATTCTGGGTGACAAAATGCTGTAAATTGCAAAGAAATTCTGCTTGAACAAAGTTCTGCTTTATTAAAATCCTGCTTTCTAAAATCCTGCTTTTTCAAAATTCTACATGTTTAATTCCGGAATCATGGCATGGCGTAGCTGGTGTTGGATCGGCTAAATGTTATTTTTTTAAAGTGCGCCCACACAGAAAGGTATACTACGCAGAAGGACATCACCGTGGCGGTAGCCACGGTTATACCACACACCCGGACTTGGCATGGCGTACCCCAGGGTTATTTTTAATAAGCGCAGCCGAAGGCCGCCTATGCAGAAAGGTGTTCTACGCAGAATTACTGTGCATGGCGCACTTTTTCAAAATAATTACATGACCTCTTTAACATTGTTTACATTATATTTTAATACAGAATTTTGTAATACAGAATTTTGAAACAGAATTTTAGAAAGCAGAATTTTAAAAAAGCAGAATTTTATTTTTAGGATTTTGTACATACAGAATTTCGACACCAACCCGATTACAATCCTTAAAAACGAGCAATGATCGACTTACAATGTGTTCGTGTAGAAACATGAGTTAGTCCATTGCTGCATTACAGTGGAGTATAATGGTAAGTATTCCAGTGGACCACATGATCCAACGATTTTTGCAGGGCATGTATCAAAAAAATTAGGTCGTAGAGGGATTGGTAGTGAGAGTAGTAGTAGGAGTTAGAGCGGAAGGGGATGTGCATGAGAGTTAATCAAAAATTTAAATTCGCTATATCTAAGTAATTATCTGAAGGGAGTATATAATATTTGACATATAAATTCTATTTCTTATAAATGACCTCTATTTAGGTGGGAGAATGGCATTGAAAGTGGGAATTGGAGTGGGAGTGAGAGTTGTAGTGGGAGTGGGAGTGGGAGTGTATGTGGGATTGGAAATGGGTTTGAGAGTGAAAGGTAGAACCAGAACGAGAAGGGAGTGGAGATAAATGGAATAAGGGAAGACATGAATTAGAAGGAGAAATTTGAGAAAAGGCAGTCGCCCATTCCAGGATATAGAGAGAGATAATAGGAAAGAAAGTCCACTTTTTCAAATGTAGGGCAGGACAAAGTCTGCCGAGTACGCTAGTGTGTTAGAAAAATTTCAACTGACTGCTTGAATGTAAAAATTTATTTTATTAAAAACCAAGAAAATTTACTACAATAGGATTCCTAGCGGATAAGTAAATCTGTTTGACGTTTTTAGCGCCTTAAAAGACAATCATTTAATTCCAATTTTTCCGTGATGTCTTTTTTTCGGGGTTGACCCTATTACATACTCATTTACATGGTAGTAGTAAATTTCCTTGTTAGATTTGTAATTCAACACAAATTGCTAGTAATGAAGAAATGAGAATTTCAAAGAATTATATTATTATTATACTCAAAAACTGCGATAATAAGCAATAAGCGGTTGCACAAAAAGTCATATGAAACGTTTCCCAGAAATTACAACTATTTCTCAGGTATTGCAATTCAATTAAAAAAGTTAACTGTTTGGAAATACCTGCAAAAATTTAATATGTATTACAGAAAGTGTGGCTGAATGAAAATGTATGTATTTAGTTATGCGATTCATTATAGGAACAGAAATAGGAATTCGGCTACAGGAATTGCAGACAAGTTCAGCCTTCATTAAGGCCCGATTTTCAGTAGTTGGTTAAGCTAAGCTTAAAATAAGTTTGCTTAAACTCTAGTCAAATTTAAACTTCAGTTAAACTACTGAGCAGTTTTTCAGTCACAGTTTAAGGCCGCCTTTGGGGTATACTTTTTGTGCGGCAACATTGGTTTTTTTATCATCTTATATATAAATAGACAAGATGAAAAAATGTGGAACCGTTTTCTGCTAAACTAAATTCTAAGGTATACAAATTATATATGTATTGATAGGAAATTTTGAGGTGCAGTGTTATCCATAAATAAAAATTTGAAAAATAATTTTAATATAAAAAATTTAACATAAAGTCACACCACTACACATGCACTTGTTCATACTATAGACACTCTGTTTGGGTGTGTTCTTGATTTTTGTGTACTATGCTGAATTGTGAGCATGGCCGATGAGTTTCTTTGTAGGGAAATATTAAACAACAATAAAAATGAAACAAAAATACATAGCTAATCATTCATCAAGTGTTTATAAAAACAAAACAAAGTAAGCATGCTAATTTATTGTTGGTAAAAATACTCAAAGTAGGGGTTAGTATTGTTTTTGTATTCTCTATATTGAGAATGAGTGAAGCGAAATCATTTCCAAGAGAATAACGGCATACGAATGTAGTCTTTGTTTTTGGTTTTGTACATATGTTTTCAGGATATTCGAAAAATGACTGTAGTTTTGTTGCTATTTTTTCAAAACTTCATCCTGTTAGCACCAAAAGGGGTTTTGGCGTTCTTCCACTTTAGATTAACTTATTTAATTAGTTTACCGATACGTGTGCCAAAGTTAAAACCTCTTTTATCTCTCTGTAAATAGTACATTAAATAAAACGTGGATTTACATAAGTTATAAGTCTTATTAGTAAAATTTAATTTAAAACAAGTAAGGAAGGCTAAGTTCGGGTGTAACCGAACATAACATACTCAGTTGAGAGCTATGGAGACAAAATAAGGAAAATCAATCTGGAGTAACCCTGGAATGTGGTTGTATAACATGTGTATCAAATGAAAGGTATTAAAGAGTATTTTAAGAGAGAGTAGGCCATAGTTCTATGGATGAACGCCATTTAGGGATATCGCCATAAAGGTAGGCCAGGGCTGACTCTAGAATTTGTTTGTACGATATGGGTATCAAATGAAAGGTGTTACTGAGCATTTTAAAAGGGTGTGTGCCTTAGGTCTATCGGTGGACGCCTTTTCGAGATGTCCCCATTAAGGTGGACCAGGGGTGATTCTATAATGTGTTTGTACGATATGGGTATCAAATGAAAGCTGTTAATGAGTATTTTGAAAAGGAGTGATCCTTAGTTCCATAGGTGGACGCCGTTTCGAGATATCGCCATAAAGGTGGACCAGGGGTGTCTCTAGAATGTGTTTGTACGATATGGGAATCAAATGAAAGGTGTTACTGAGCATTTTAAGAGGGAGTGGGCATTAGGTCTATAGGTGGACGCCTTTTCGAGATATCGCCATTAGGGTGGGCCAGGGGTGACTCTAGAATGTTTGTACGGTATGGGTATCAAACGAAAGGTGTTACTGAGCATTTTAAGAGGGAGTGGGCATGAGGTCTATAGGTGGACGCCTTTTCGAGATATCGTCATTAGGGTGGGCCAGGGGTGACTCTAGAATGTGTTTGTACGATATGTGCATCAAACGAAAGGTGTTACTGAGCATTTTAAGAGGGAGTGGGCATTAGGTCTATAGGTGGACGCCCTTTCGAGATATCGCCATTAGGGTGGGCCAGGGGTGACTCTAGAATGTTTGTACGATATGGGTATCAAACGAAAGGTGTTACTGAGCATTTTAAGAGGGAGTGGGCATTAGGTCTATAGGTGGACGCCTTTTCGAGATATCGCCATTAGGGTGGGCCAGGGGTGACTCTAGAATGTGTTTGTACGATATGGGTATCAAATGAAAGGTGGTACTGAGCATTTTAAGAGGGAGTGGGCATTAGGTCTATAGGTGGACGCCTTTTCGAGATATCGCCATTAGGGTGGGCCAGGGTGACTCTAGAATGTGTTTGTACGATATGGGTATCAAATGAAAGGTGGCAATGAGTATTTTAAAAGGGAGTAATCCTTAGTTCTATAGGTGGACGCCTTTTCGAGATATCGCCATAAAGCTGGACCAAGGGTGACTCTAGAATGTTTGTACGGTATGGGTATCAAACGAAAGGTGTTACTGAGCATTTTAAGAGGGAGTGGGCATTAGGTCTATATGTGGACGCCTTTTCGAGATATCGCCATTAGGGTGGTCCAGGGTGACTCTAGAATGTGTTTGTACGATATGGGTATCAAATGAAAGGTGGTAATGAGTATTTTAAAAGGGAGTAATCCTTAGTTCTATAGGTGGACGCCTTTTCGAGATATCGCCATTAGGGTGGGCCAGGTGTGACTCTAGAATGTTTGTACGATATGGGTATCAAACGAAAGGTGTTACTGAGCATTTTAAGAGGGAGTGGGCATTAGGTCTATATGTGGACGCCTTTTCGAGATATCGCCATTAGGGTGGGCCAGGGTGACTCTAGAATGTGTTTGTACGATATGGGTATCAAATGAAAGGTGGTAATGAGTATTTTAAAAGGGAGTAATCCTTAGTTCTATAGGTGGACGCCTTTTTGAGATATCGCCATAAAGGTGGACCAAGGGTGACTCTAGAATGTTTGTACGATATGGGTATCAAACGAAAGGTGTTACTGAGCATTTTAAGAGGGAGTGGGCATTAGGTCTATAGGTGGACGCCTTTTCGAGATATCGCCATTAGGGTGGGCCAGGGTGACTCTAGAATGTGTTTGTACGATATGGGTATCAAATGAAAGGTGGTAATGAGTATTTTAAAAGGGAGTAATCCTTAGTTCTATAGGTGGACGCCTTTTCGAGATATCGCCATAAAGCTGGACCAAGGGTGACTCTAGAATGTTTGTACGGTATGGGTATCAAACGAAAGGTGTTACTGAGCATTTTAAGAGGGAGTGGGCATTAGGTCTATATGTGGACGCCTTTTCGAGATATCGCCATTAGGGTGGGCCAGGGTGACTCTAGAATGTGTTTGTACGATATGGGTATCAAATGAAAGGTGGTAATGAGTATTTTAAAAGGGAGTAATCCTTAGTTCTATAGGTGGACGCCTTTTCGAGATATCGCCATTAGGGTGGGCCAGGTGTGACTCTAGAATGTTTGTACGATATGGGTATCAAACGAAAGGTGTTACTGAGCATTTTAAGAGGGAGTGGGCATTAGGTCTATAGGTGGACGCCTTTTCGAGATATCGCCATTAGGGTGGGACAGGGGTGACTCTAGAATGTTTGTACGATATGGGTATCAAACGAAAGGTGTTACTGAGCATTTTAAGAGGGAGTGGACATTAGGTCTATAGGTGGACGCCTTTTCGAGATATCGCCATTAGGGTGGGCCAGGGTGACTCTAGAATGTGTTTGTACGATATGGGTATCAAATGAAAGGTGGTAATGAGTATTTCAAAAGGGAGTAATCCTTAGTTCTATAGGTGGACGCCTTTTCGAAATATCGCCATTAGGGTGGGCCAGGTATGACTCTAGAATGTTTGTACGATATGGGTATCAAACGAAAGCTGTTACTGAGCATTTTAAGAGGGAGTGGGCATTAGGTCTATAGGTGGACGCCTTTTCGAGATATCGCCATTAGGGTGTTCCAGGGGTGAACTAGAATGTTTGTACGATATGGGTATCAAACGAAAGGTGTTACTGAGCATTTTAAGAGGGAGTGGACACTAGGTCTATAGGTGGACGCCTTTTCGAGATATCGCCATTAGGGTGGGCCAGGGGTGACTCTAGAATGTTTGTACGATATGGGTATCAACGAAAGGTGTTACTGAGCATTTTAAGAGGGAGGGGGCATTAGGTCTATAGGTGGACGCCTTTTCGAGATATCGCCATTAGGGTGGGACAGGGGTGACTCTGGTATGTTTTTGTACGATATGGATATCAAATTAAAGGTATTAATGAGGGTTTTAAAAGCGAGTGGCCCTTAGATGTATATGTGAAGGCGTTCTCGCGATATCGACCAAAATGTGGACCAGGTGATCCAGAAAATCATCTGTCGGGTACTGCTAATTTATTTATATATGCAATACCACTAACAGTATTCCTGCCAAGATTCCAAGGGCTGTTGATTTCGCCTTGTAGAACTTTTTCATTTTCTTCTACTTAATATGGTAGGTGTCACACCCATTTTACAAAGTTTTTTCCAAAGTTATATTTTGCGTCAATAAACCAATCCAGTTACCATGTTTCATCACTTTTTTCGTATTTGGTATAGAATTATGGCATTTTTTTCATTTTTCGTAATTTTCGATATCGATAAAGTGGGCGTGGTTATTGTCAGATTTCGCCCATTTTTTATACCAAGAAAAAGTGAGCTCAGGTAAGTACGTGGGCTAAGTTTAGTAAAGATATATCGGATTTTGCTCAAGTTATTGTGTTAATGGCCGAGCGGAAGGACAGACGGTGGACTGTGTATAAAAACTGGGCGTGGCTTCCACCGATTTCGCCCATTTTCACAGAGAACAGTTTCCGTCATAGAATCTATGCTCATACCAAATTTGAGAAGGATTGGTAAATTTTTGTTCGACTTATGGCAATAAAAGTATTCTAGACAAACTAAATGAAAATGGGCGGAGCCACGCCCATTTTGAAATTTTCTTTTATTTTTGTATTTTGTTGCATCATATCATTACTGGAGTTGAATTTTGACTTAATTTACTTATATACAGTAAAGATATTAAATTTTTTGTTAAAATTTGAATTTAAAAAATTTTTTTTTTAAAAAGTGGGCGTGTTCTTCATCCAATTTTGCTAATTTTTATTTAGCACATATAGAGTAATAGTAGTAACGTTCCTGCCAAATTTCATCATGATATCTTCAACGACTGCCAAATTACAGCTTGCAAAACTTTTAAATTACCTTCTTGTAAAAGTGGGCGGTGCCACGCCCATTGTCCAAAATCTTACTAATTTTCTATTCTGCGTCATATCGTCAACCCATCTACCAAGTTTCGTCGCTTTATCTGTCTTTTGTAATGAGTTATCGCACTTTTTCGGTTTTTCGAAATTTTCGATATCGAAAAAGTGGGCGTGGTTATAGTCCGATATCGTTCATTTTAAATAGCGATCTGAGATGAGTGCTCAGGAACCTACATACCAAATTTCATCAAGATACCTCAAAATTTACTCAAGTTATCGTGTTAACGGACGGACGGACGGACGGACGGACGGACGGACATGGCTCAATCAAATTTTTTTTCGATCCTGATTATTTTAATATATGGAAGTCTATATCTATCTCGATTCCTTTATATATGTACAACCAACCGTTATCCAATCAAACTTAATATACTCTGTGAGCTCTGCTCAACTGAGTATAAAAAAACTGTCATAATTTTGTTTACAGAAGGTTACTTAATTAATATGTTAAAATTTGTGATTTTAATTATTGTATTTGCATTAAGTCCAAATATCATTTGCTTTCCGGTCCTTCGCTTTCTTTTCCATTCCTTTCCATTCCTTCTATTTCATTTCTTTCCTTTGCTTTCCTTTGTTTTCCATTCTATTCTTTTATTTTCGTTTCCTTTATTTTTTTTCCTTTCCTTTCCTTTCCTTTCCTTTCCTTTCCTTCCTTTTCTTTTCTTTTCTTTTCTTTTCTTTTCTTTTCTTTTCTTTTCTTTCCTTTCCTTTCCTTTTCTTTCCTTTCCTGTCCCTTCGTTTATCTTCTTTTCCTTTACTTTCCTGTTCTCTCCTTTACTTTTCTTTATTTTCCTTTCATTTCCTTTCTTTTAATTTTCTTTTTATTTCCTTTGTTTTACTTTCATTTCTCTTGCATTCATATACCTTATTTTCCTTCCTTTCTTTTCCTTTCCTTTCGTTTCCTTTCCTTTCCTTTCTTTTCCTTTCCTTTCCTTTCTTTTCCTTTCCTTTCCTTTCCATTCCTCTACTTTTCTTTTCTTTCATTTCTTTTATTTTCATTTCCCTTCCATTGATTTTCCTTCCTTTCCTTTGCTTTCCTTACCTTTCCTCTCCTTTCCTTTCCTTTCTTTTCCTTTCCTTTCCTCTCCTTACCTTTCCTTTTCCTACCTTTTGTTCACGAGGAGCAGATTGATTAAATCATACCCTTCCTGCCAAAGCAATATAAAATTTCCCTATTTTGAGCTTACTTATTCATTATATTACCCATCGAATGTTCCTATGATTATATTAAAATGACAAATTATCCCCAGGGTCAGACTTTTGAGAAAATTGGCGTCCTCTTGAGAAGGCCAGTTTTTGCCCATGGAAACTATACGTAGCAGCAAGTAGAGTTTGCTCTTTTGATAGCATAAAGTTTTATATTTCAAATGAAAATGGACAAGGAAACTTACTTAATGACAACAGAGTGTTTACAAAAAATATTGTATATAAAGAAGTTCTACCTAGTTATTAAGCATTTTATTAGCTACAAACAAACTTGGAATGTGTTTTTTTTTACCAGAGTAGCCGTAGTATATTTGAGAATTTTGGTTTGCAATGTTACTTTTTTATAAGAACAAATAGCTTCTTAGATATCAATAGCTGTAGTTTCTTATATTTTTAAACATTACGTCCAAAAAGTACTTTAAAGCCATCTTAGAATAAATAAATAAATATAAATTAAAATTTTAGTTAGTTTTGAACTATGTAATAGTTTTTTAAGTTTTGTTAAGTATTGAAATTTTTAAATTTAGCAATATATTAATATTAATAAAAATTTTAACGCTTTTAAATAACTCTTTTTCTTACTAAGGTAAATATCGTTAAGTATGAACAATAAAAATTGTATATATTATTTTAACTGCTTATTATTTTAACTGCTTATGTGATTGAATTTCAACCACTGGACGAACTGTAGTCTAGATAATTTGTAGATACGACAATAGCTGGAAAACCCAACAAACATGGAAAAAATTTCTCTAGCGAAATTTATATAGTTATATGTATAGTTCCGGGTGTGATATCCAATATCATTATTTAATTATTCTTAAAGCAATTCTCGAGTTGATATCCAACTTCGTTCTCCAATCACTATCCAAGAAATTTGAGAAATTTTGTAAAATTAAAAGTTTTCGAGTTGATCTCCATCGTCATTCATATTTTCCAATCAATATCCTAATTTCGAGAGATTTTGAGATATGTACAGTTCTCAAATGAACATTCAACACATTTCTCCAGTTGATATCCTACATTGGATATCGGATTGAGGTGGACTTGAAAAAATCTCCAAGGTAGTACCACCAAAACCAACAGCTGTTTATTGTGAGAAATAAACACCCGGTTGATAGCAGTAATGGAGCGTAAGTAATCAAAAATAAATTATATGGGCGGTCGCCGTGGTGTGATGGTAGTGTGCTCCGACTACCACACCGAAGAACCTGGGTTCACGCCCCGGGCAAAGCAACGTCCAAATTTTAGAAACAAGGTTTTTCAATTAGTAGACAGTTTTTCTAAGCCGGGTTGCCCCTCGGCAGTGTTTGGCAAGCACTCCGTTTGTATTTCTGCCATGAAAAGCTCTCAGTGAAAACTCATCTGCCTTGCAGATGCCGTTCGGGGTCGGCATAAAAGAAGTACGTCCCATCCCGCCAATTTGTAGGAAAGATTAGAAGGTTAGCGTGTCATATATATATATATTTTTTTAATTATATATATTTCATTTTATTTTCGTGAAAATACTGTAGAATGGAATATTACACTTGAGTCCAGTTATAGAACCTTAAATTGTTAATTAAATTTTTTCAACTTAAGTAATAGCATTGTTTGCTTTATAAAAAATTCCTTTTTTGCTGATTACGCTATGATTCTCGAGTTGACCCACTGTTTAGAAACAACTCTTTAGATTTAAGAAGGACGCCTAGTTATCAGCAAGAGCTCTAAAGGTACTCAAGTCCAAATGCTTGTTGGTTTATTCGACGCCATTTCGAACGCAAATCACCGATAGGTTAACTAGATTTTAACCCTGCCAGGTCGGCCGATTAAGCTCAGCTTAAACTTCAGTTAAAGTAGACTGAAAACATGCAGAATAAGTTGAAGCGCAGTTCAACTGACAAACTTAGTTGAACTTGTACTGAAAAACCGGGCCTAAGAAGAACAATTCCTAAACAATCATTCAGCTGAGTTGCAAATACAAAATCGGTCATTTGAGTTGACACAGTTGACAACGGTTCGTTGCAGGCAAACAAAAGCATTTCGTAAACAATGCGTCCTCTGTTACAGACAGACGAGAGCGCACATTGAGCTTACAGCAAATCGCACTTGGCCCCCATACGAGTTCAATGCATACAAGTGATCGCTTTTGAAAATACACTTTGTAATTTTTTTGCAAATTTTTACAACAAATCAAACCACATCGCCGCGCCTTACCAATGCTGCTACAATTTAACAATTACATTGATACATATGAGCTACTAATGTAGTACAAATTGTAAGAGTTGAAACGCACTGAATTGGAACGCCTGAACACAAATTGAGGTCCATCATCAGCGACAAAAACAGAAGCAGTTGTAACGGCAAAACAAAAGATATATGAACAACCATCGATGGCAACATTAAATAAAACAAAAGTTGGTTACAAAAAAAATCAAAATATATGAGCAGCATGTTCATCAAGCGCATCAACAATTGCTGCGGCATCAGTCAGTTTGTTGGCATTTATCTTTACAGTAAAACAACAAAAAAACGTCATAAAACAAAAATCAAACAAAGAGTCGATGTCGTGCGCGTTATCAACAGCCACAAGGCAAGCAGTCATCAACAATATGGTAACTGCAATAAAAATTGCCAAGTTGCAAAAACAAAGAATTACGACAAGAAATCAACGAATAAATGAAGAAAAAATCGGTGGCAGCAAACATGGGCGTATAGGTAGTATCGAGATTTAGGGGAACAAATGCTTTTATATGAAAAACTGACTAAACGTTGTGGTCGAGTCGTAAGCATTGAGTTTTATAGTGTAAACGTAACAGCATAACCATACGCACCTAATAGCGTATAAATGTGAAAGCGTGCCAGCGTGAAAGCGTTGCAGTAGTAAAGGGTTCTAGAGTTGGGGCGTAATAGCGTTACAGCGTAAAAGCGTGAAGCTGTAACACAAAGAAATCCTTAAAGCGTGTTAGCGTACATACGTGTCGTTGTGTAGGCGTAAATCATTTTAGCATAGTTCTCTAAAAGCTCAAAATAACATAGACATATTGGTAGTTGTGGAGAATTCTACAACCGCACACTGGTCGGTCTTATATGGAGTTGGTGGCCAAAAGTACTTCCAGTAGAGATATCAACGTGAAACTTTGGTCACGACTTTACAAATATGTGAGAATTTTTTTTCCATAAAGTTGGTGCAGGTGATACCTTCATACCGACCCACAACCACCCACTTAGGGTAGAAGGGGGCACATTCGCGACTGGGCCACATACGCCAAACCGTGTTTTCTCTAAATTCATCAGTGCTATCGAACTTTAATAATCGACACAATTTACTGCAGTTGACCACCGCTGGTTTAACTTAGTGTGACATTTGATATTTCCAAAGGTTTGTAAACAGTCGCGCATATTCACTTGTTTACCTTGGTAGAGCCATTTTTACATGTAAGTATATTTTGTAATAACTCTATTAATTTATGTGTCTTGAAAATGCTTTTCATTAGTGTGATATGGGCTATGCTTCTGTAAATCAGATTTAAAACTAGTTTTACAAAAGTGCTGTGGAGTGCAAAGTTAAATTAAATTTTGTGAGTGGGTGCACTTGGGGCACATACGCCAGCTCAAAAGTGGGGTAGTTTCACCGGCGTATGTGCCCCATGAAAATGTAGATGCTCTAAATAAAAATACTAGATGCTGTAATAAAGTTTTATATTTGGGTTGTTAGTATAAATATGGTTCGCAGCTATAAGAAAAAAACAGACCGGAGCAATTTGGATGAGGGAAAATTTAAACTTGCAATCAAGGATGTTCTTTCTAAAAAGTTAAACATAAGTGAGTCTTCAGACCTTAGCCCAAGTTTCTTTGAAAACCGTCTTACCAACGCATAACTTTACCATATGATGCCATACGAAGTTTGGACTATGAATAAAGAAAATATGAAAAAGTAGGCAATTGGGATAAGGTTTACAACAACTAAGGCATGACGTGGCTGAATGCGTTTGTAACACTTCAACCATCGTACGGGTTCAAATCCCACTCCCGGAAGAAAAGGCTTTGAAGAGATTTACAAGGTATAATCGAAACAGCTGTCGCCTTGTCCATCCTGATGTCACGTTGTTTAAATTTTTCCCAAATTATTAAATAAAAAAAATATATATATATACTTTTAAAAGGCTGTTATAATTAGAGATACTAATGACACATTTGGTGACAAACTTTTCACTTTGATTATTTTATTTTTCGCCTATTGAATCGACCACTGGGAGTCGTAGTTTTAAAAATATAGGTGTAACGTATACACGTACTAGCGTGTTAGTGTACCCTGATGTAAAGAAATCGACGGGATTGATGGTAAGAGGTGGCTTATCTGTTCACCGGCCATTTAGTTGCCTTCTGTACTTCACTTACTACGATTTTATATCAAACTAATCGCCGTACAGTTATTGATCGCTGTTATGTCCAATGTTCCGTTGAGACGTCTTCTGTAGAAATGCCGTCCGGTGTCTTTATTGTAGCCGAACTATCACTTAAAATCTATTTATGCAGATTTGTCTCCAATACACTTGACTTCTGCCATAATTCTGTAAAGGCTCACAACTCAAAAATGATTTGGTAGTCGCTACTTTAAATTTTAACGCGTGTGTTTATTGAACGCGTCATTCCCATATCTTTTAAACGCTGGGATGCGTGGTATTTAGAAATAATAGCGTAGATTTACGCCTTAGATACAGCGAGCCACCAATCTTATACCCCTTATAAATAACACGTCTCACATACCCACTTAGCATACTGCTCTCTTGAATAGTTAGAAGTCTGTGAGGTTCTTTTCTCCGAAAGATTGGTCCAGTGCCAGTGGTGAGTATCGAAGGAGAAGTATCATGTTTCAATGAACATCCGTATTTGGAAGCAGAGAAAGGCGGAGACCTTCAATGAAATGGGAGACCCAGAGAAAAGAAAACTTGATCTCCCTTTGTGCTCCAAATTTGGGCAGTTATCGCGAAACAAGGATGGCTACCGTAATTTTTTACAAAACGGCCAAAATCGCTTAGCTGCCTAGGCCAATTAAATAACAATGATACTGAATGGAGTCCTTTTCTGGCGCTGAATTAAGCTATCTTATCAGCTTAATCTGTTATATAGAGCTATTCTTAATTCAGGCGGGCACCTTTGGTTCAGGTAGTGTACATTATTATTCGTGTCCTTCCTTCAGACAAATTACAAGTTGCAGAAACTCATTTCCCAAAGATAAAGTTGGAAGAAAGCGGTATTCAGGTCAAATTAAAGATGGGAAGTGATTTTTGCTGACTACTAACTAGTTTTCTTACAAACATGTATCTGCATATAAATACTCCGACAATGTTCTCAGAAGGTTAGTGGACCTTTAAATACTCTACTTTAATCTGTACTACTCTGATTTGAGAGGACGGAGATTATAATGGAAGCCCATACGATAAGCCTTAAACATGAGAGGATAGTTGTTTGTAAAAAGAAAAGACAACCCAGTCATCAGCTCCTGCTCCTCTAGTTGAGGCTGAGGCATTTGACTCAGATTTATCAGCAACTCCCTGAAGAATAAAGTTTTCTAGCGGCAATCAAAAAGCAAGCTCTACAAGTCAGTTATCGCACCCCTGCCTTAACGCTGATATCAAATGAGACGACTCTGCATGTGATTTATGAAAATATTGTTGTTGTTGTATTAACCATAAAGACACTCCCGAAGGTTTTGGGGAGTGTTATCGATGTTGATGGTCCTTTGCCGGATATAGATCCGATACATTCCGGTAAAAAGGCATCATTAAGGTACTAACCCGACCGTCTCGGGAACGAAACAGGATTCGCTACGGGTAGGTGATGTTGACAATTGGATTGGAGAGGCTATATATTGCGCTGGCAACCCCTGGAGAGGGTTGCGCTACACAACTCCTTGAATCAATTTGGTATTTTAGTCGCCTCTTACGACAGCCATACCTACCTCGGGTAGGCATCCCGACACGCTTAAACAGTCTTGTACGCCCTGGGAGCAAATTTTGAAAAACAAAATGCTCTAATAAACTGCATGAAAATACACACATCCATACGTACGAGCACGATTGCCAGCTGATAATAAAGCAGACGCGATGCTGAGCTGACTAGGAGGCTGGTCGGCTGCCTCATTGCTTCGGTCATTGATGCCGCAGCACCAGCCAAAGTCGCCGTTGCAACTTGAATTTTTATTTCGTGTGCGGCATCATGCGTTGTCTGATTTTCCCTGTCGTCTATTTTAAATTTTGTTCGTTGTTTTTTTTTTTTTAAATACAAAAAAATAGGGGTATAATTTTTCATTTTACTTGATTTTCTTTTACTGCGCTGCTCCTTCTTCACGGCCTCTTTTAGCTCTTATAGTCTAAGAGCCCGTGACTGCCAGACCTTCGTCATTTTATAAAAGTTGAAATTTCGTCAGTGCATGCTTCCAACTGAAGCAGGATCGTTGGTCTATTATAAAACTTGAGTCATAGTGGCTTTAACAGATATCGTGCAAAAATGTTGCAGAAAAATAGACCATTCTTTCGTCATTTTATAGAGACTGATTTTCATATATGGTCTTCGTCACGATATAAGAAGCCACTAGCCTCATTGCCAGACACTTTCCCTAGTGGCTTTGTCCAGCCAGACACTTTTTATAATGCAAAACTGTACTTTTTCATAAAGCTAAATACTTTTTCATAAGCTGAAAGTTTTTTACGGCAAACGAAATTTCAAAAGTTATTTTAAAGAATCTTTGAGTTAGGCTCTTTTGGCCATTAATTGTGAAGTACAAATAAAAGAATTTATTCCAGTTTTCCAACCCAACGTTTCGCTAGACTTCCTAGCATCATCAGGGGTGATGCAATATGTTTAGTTAAAATCTAAAAATTAAAAACTAGTACCATCATTGTTTGGTATCATCGTCATACTGCTGTGATTTTGTATTCGAATTTCAGTATAAAATTGCTTCTATGTTCTTTGAAGTTTAGAAGGATTTACCCTAGTGAAATAACGTACGTCTGTGAGACATACGTCGTTTTAATTTTGCTCTCAGTCTCCTACAATCGTAAAGAGAGAACATTCTCATTCTCAGTTTTCTCAGCTACCATTACCAGCTTGTCAGTGGGGGTGTTTTTCAGTAGTAACTTTTTTGTTTGCTGAAATATATTCAACTGTTTTTTAAAAATACGTCTGAGAGACGTATCATTATCTTTTACGTGACTAGGTGACATTTTTTTATTTATTTATTTATTTATTTATTATTTAAAGTCGACGACAAACTATGGTCGACTGCATAATATAAATGATATATAAATATACAACTCAAAAGATAAAATTTAAGATATATCGAGATTTCAACAATGTTATATTACAAACAAAGAAATATTTATGAACATTACTCTTTAATTTTAGAATATAATAATAATAAGAAATATAAGCAGAAATAAGTTCTTATGCCGAAATCTTATACTGGCGGAATGCATCAGATTCCGCTCAGCATGATTTCGGAATGCAGTGGATTCCAATCTCCCTGTTGGAATGCAACAAGATTCCAATCAGCATGTCATGGGAATCCGGCAGTGCTAAGAGTAGTGTAAGGAGAATACGCCATCACAAGGCATAAAAAAGTAAGATGACCTGTGTTGTTGGAATGCACCAGATTCCAATCAGCTCGATGCCTGACCGATAAGATTATACTGCCGGAATGCATACGATTCCGATCAGTGACTCATGAAAAAGCATGTTTTTTACGTTGTTGGAATGCACCAGATTCCAATCAACACAGTACTGTCTTGTTCCTTCGTAATGATACATGTTGATAAATGTTCCTCCATCCTTAAGCGAGATAGTTCCTGTTTTTTATGGAAGGAATAAAATGCCGGCAAATTAAATTAGCTTGTATCTCTTAAATTAGATAGGCAAGTATTGCATTACGTATAGTGGCTATACAAGTCATTGCACCTGATAAGAAGAGGATTATTTATTGCATTACGTATAGTGGCTATACAAGTCATTGCACCTGATAAGAAGAGGATTATTTTTAGCAAAGTTTCGTCGACAAAGGGGTAAATAGAAAGGAACGTAGTGTCTGGATACTAATGACTAATTTTATATGTAATTTTGCCGAAAATGGTAATTTTAGCTAATATTTTATTAGATATAGTTAAAAACAGTTAATTCATTCAATTGAAGTACAAAAAAATTTATTTAATTTTAATTTTTTTGCTATAAACTGAAGTCCTTCGAAAAAAACTGATTTTTGTAAGGACAAGTCCAAGACAAGTCAAACTTAATTTTTAATATATTAAAAAAAAAAAAACAATATATTTCTTTAAAAAACATTTAAAACAATGAATATATATCGAATAAATGATTAAAAAAAAACAAAAACAAAAAAATTTCAGTTTTTTTTTATATCTTTAGGGTCCTTAAATTTGAACACGTCTCTCAGACTTACGTTATCTTTCTATGGTAAAAAAATAACTTTATCTTTCTAGGGTTAAAAGGGTTTGGCTAATCAAAGCCACCATGGAAAGTGTCTGGCAATGAAGTGGCTTTTTATTACGCGACGAAGACCATGTATGAAAATCAGTCTTTATAAAATGACGAAGGTCTTGCTGTCACGGGCTCTTGCTCTGTTAAGCTATACTTAAAGTTTTTCTGTGAAATAATTTATTCATAACTTTTTATTTAAGTCGCTCCAGCACAGCCTTGATTCGCTTTGCATGGCCAGTTTTTCGATATGCCGCCGATCGAACGATTTTTCAGCTTTCACTATTAAAATGCAATGAATGAATAAATAAAAGTTTAAGTACAAAAAAAATAAATTAAAAGATTATGAAAATTTATCTGCTGACTTACGTTTGTAGGATGTAAAGAAAGTAAATTATTAAAACATGAATTTTAACTTTTTTTATTTATGCAAAATTCCTACTGAGTGCATTAGATGCGAAATTTCTTGTAATATGTATTTTACTATGCAATCATATGATGACGGACTGATTGATTCTCTCAACTCAAATACAAATCACCTTTGAAATTTTCAAACATTTGCTTGCATTAAGATTTTATGTGCATCTGATTAGTTGTTGCATATCTTCAGGTTTTATGTATATGCTCACAATATCTTGAAGTACTTTTTTCATAAATGCAATAAACTGCAGCATTCACCAGCTCGAAGGTCGATGGCGCAATTTGATATCAACAATCGCTGCTACTTTTATCGTGGAAGCAAATATGCTTACATACAATGAATAAATACGTAAGATTACTTTCATCCTTAGCTATTATGCCGTTTTGACCCCCTGGTATAGGGTAAGGTTGTATAACTCTTCACGGTGCAGCGTTAAAGCGTTAATACCGAAAATAGCGCTACCGGCGCTGATACCCTACACATGCTGCTACAACAACATTACACTATTTCGTGATAGCGTGTCGTAATAACGCCAGTAGCACCAATCATACTAGACTAGAACAAACTCAACGCACCATTTCAAAAAAATATGGAGTACAAATTTTACTAACGACTGCTAACGGTTCTATGAAGTGAGCGACATCTGATAACAGATGGATTCGGATATCGAAAGGTGTTGCGTAGCAGTTTAAGATATAATGATCATACCATGACCTAGCAAGCTACGCCCTTGCGATTTTTTTGTTGTTCTCATTCCTGCGTAAAACTCACGCAGCACCAAGGAGATAACCATAAATCATACTTAGAACTTTTCTCTCGAATACTGTAAGGGTCATCCCATCTTCTCTTGACACCGTCCATAATTCCGAGCCACAAATTGGTACAAGTAGGCAAAGTCTAACAACGTCTCCACTTTATATCCATCAACAACAAAGTTGCTACTATGACCAAATACCGCGTTTTTTCCGTAAGTATCTCCTTAACTAGTCTAGCGAAGGAAAAGTTTAAAGCACATATGTTAAGACCAATGATATCACTATCTTATTATCTTCAACAACGCCAGGTTAAAGAAATCGCACGATACCGTCTTGTTTGGAAAAGAATCTTCTTAAATCTTACAAACGACTTCTTTTAGCGCTGTCAAATTATGCTTTGGAGTCTTTTCGCCGATACATCGTGTCTCCGAAATTTGGCGTGCTGTGAAGGTTGGGCCGATAATAGATTTATTACGCTATATACAACAGGCTGATTGTACGGTAATTAGCAGGTTTACTGTCTAATCAAATTTTAAATATGAGTTGGTTCATGCTATTTAGACACTTTTCGTCTCCGCGTTTGAACGGCTCGGCAGACATACCTTGGCATACTCATTTCGCCATAGTCGCGTGGCGGAATGTATATTCTGAATTTCGGTTACCGGGTCGCTTTGATCATTCACGCAGCGATTCGCTCCGGTTTTGAAAACTTCCGTCATACGCCAGATTTCTGGTAAAATTTTCTAACATTGTTCAACCAGCGTCTGAAGCTCCTTGCACTCACGCCGTTCTGTCTCTGAGGATTCTTTCTTCCAAATAGGCATATTTCTTCCCTGTTCGTAAAGGTATTGCTTGGATCATTGTGTGCACTCTCTTCACTTCACAAAGACGTGTGCTTACTTTGGCTGTCACAAGCGAGGGGTCCGGGTCGATATTTGTACCTCGTAGCGTGTACACATTCAGAACACTGGTGCAATGCCTGCTGCAAATACCGCTGTAATCGATGTGGGATTCAAGGGGTTGTGTAGCGCAATATATAGCTTCTCCAACCCAATTGTCAACCTCACCTTCGAGCGGCGAATCCCGTTTCACTAACAGACGAGGCTCTGGCGACCCCAAGCTCCTCATGGAACTAGGGGGTGGGGAGGGAGGGATGGCCTGAAGGTTTAATGTGGCCATATAAATCGTTCCCGAGATGGTCGGGCCAGCACCTTAACGCGGCTGTGTTACCGGAGCGTATCGGATCTGTATCCGACAAAGGACCATCACATCGATAACACTCCCCAAAGCCTTCGGGGAGTAACCTAATCGCTACAACAACAACAACAACAACATATGGATTCGTGTGCTTCGATCGAGAGGCAGCCAAGTAGTTTTGTGTATTATGAATGAAGCCTGGCACTGCGGGTTATCATATTTCTCGCTGTGGCGGATTTATAGACAGAACATCATTTTTCGATATCACGAAGAAAAATTTTCATACGCTGATTTAGCCCACTTTTGGCCCCTAAATATGGGAAGCAGCCACAAGAAGCAGTTCCGAATGATCGCTCAACATAATCCTATTTGCTTTTAATATTTATGTACATTTATACTGAGCACTTTCCTTGCTTCTTAAAGCATTCTCATCGAAATTTGTTACCCAACTGACTTTCTAACCATTAAGATTAAATATCTAATAGCTCGTTCTAAATTTCACCGTCTTAATCAGCTTTGTTATAAAAATTACTTGAGTTGTTGTAAAGCCCATTTTTTTAGGAATCCAAAAAAGTTTAACAGTTTCGTAAATTCAAAGCGGAAAACTTCTGGGTATCCTTCCTCATTAACCTTTGGAGTTAAAAAAGCTTGCACTGATGACGACGTTGCTGAACTATTTTCTGAGTTCTTTAAGTCCACGTATTCATCCAGTGGTTTTCATTCCGGTCAATATCCCTATCGCTTAGATAGCTCGAATTCCATTAGGAATCCTGCTTTTGATGGTAATATTGTTCTTCAGAGTCTTCAATCTTTGAAGCCCACCTTTTCTCCGGGACCGGACGGTGTTCCTAGCTGCGTGCTTAGGTACTGCGCGGAAAACATGTATGAGCCTATTTTAAAATTATTTGAGCTATCTCTGGGATCTGCGTCATTCCCGGCACTTTGGAAACAGTCTTTTATTATACCCCTGCATAAAAAAGGTAGTAGGTCAAAAGTTGAAAACTACAGGGGTATTGCTAAACTTTCAGTCATTCCTAAAGTCTTTGAACAGATTGTCACCAATCAACTGCAATATCAGTGTTCTAGTCTTTTATCTCCATGCCAACACGGTTTTATTCGTCAAAGGTCAACCACTACAAATTTGCTTGTATTCACCTCTATAGTTATGGAAGGATTTTTAGCGAACAAGCAAACGGATGTCATCTACACGGACTTCAGCAAAGCATTTGATACCGTCAACCACGAGTTGCTTATTCATAAGCTTGATTTACTGGGCTTTCCGTTTCACCTATTAATGTGGCTGAAAAGCTATCTTTCTAACCGGACCCAAAAAGTCCTGTTCAAGTGCAATCTGTCGGAATCGTTCGGAGTTTCCTCCGGCGTACCCCAGGGAAGTCATCTAGGCCCTTTGCTCTTTGCCCTTTTCATTAATGACTTGCCACAGACAATATTATATTCCCATACTATAATGTATGCGGATGATGTAAAACTTTGCTACACTTACTGTCCCACCGATTTGAGTTCCTTGGATCTTCTTCAGGCCGACTTGGACTCGTTCCAATGTTGGTGCACAACAAATTTATTAGCTTTAAATTGCTCTAAATGTAAGCATATGACATTTCACCGAGTGAAGCCAGCATTGAAATCTTATGTAATAGATGGTACGCCTTTGGAGCGTATATCTATTGCAAATGATCTAGGTGTCCTTTTTGATCCGAAATTGAATTTTAACATGCATATTTCATTTATAGCCAACAAAGCGTTGGGTTTACTTGGATTTGTTAAAAGATGGGCTAAAGAGTTCGATGATCCGTACCTCACTAAGGTTCTTTACACATCGCTGGTTCGTCCATTACTCGAGTATTGCTCATGCGTTTGGTCCCCTGTTTCTCAAAAGCATATAAAGCGTCTTGAGTCAGTTCAAAAGCAATTTTTGATATTTGCATTGCGCGGCCTTAATTGGGACTCAAGTCTCCACCTTCCTCCATACAGAAGTAGACTTCTTCTTATTAACTTACCCACTCTGGAAAATCGGAGAATATTACTGGGGGTATTGTTCATCCATAAGCTCATTATTGGAGAACTTGATTCCGCGGACCTCCTCAGCCGCTTGTTTTTTGCGGTTCACCCTAGAGTATCCAGACACTACGTTCCTTTCTATTTACCCCTTTGTCGACGAAACTTTGCTAAAAATAATCCTCTTCTTATCTGGTGCGCGCACTACAATGACTTGTATAGCTGCATCAGTCTTGAATGTACTTTTGCCACTATACGTAATGCAATACTTGCCTATCTAATTTAAAAGATACAAGCAAATTTAATTTGCCGGCATTTTATTCTTCGATAAAAAAACAGGAACTATCTCGCTTAAGGATGGAGGAACATTTATCAACATGTCTCATTATGAAGGAACAAGACAGTACTGTGTTGATTGGAATCTGGTGCATTCCAACAACGTAAAAAACATGCTTTTTCAAGAGTCACTGACCGGAATCGTATGCATTCCGGCAGTATAATCTTATGGGTCAGGCATCGAGCTGATTGGAATCCGGTGCATTCCAACAACACAGGTCATGTTACTTTTTTATGCCTTGTGATGGCGTATCCTCATTACACTACTCTTAGCACTGCCGGATTCCTATGACATGCTGATTGGAATCTTGTTGCATTCCAACAGGGAGATTAGAATCCACTGCATTCCGAAATCATGCTGAGCGGAATCTGATGCATTCCGCCAGTATAAGATTTCGGCATAAGATCTTATTTCTGCTCATATTTCTTATTATTATTATATTCTGAAATTAAATAGTAATGTTCATTAATATTTCTTTGTTTGTAATATAACATTGTTGAAAGCTCGATATATCTTAAATTTTATCTTTTGAGTTGTATATTTATATATCTTTTATATTATGCAGTCGACCATAGTTTGTCGTCGACTTTAAATAATAAATAAAAGAAGTGCAACAATAAAGGCTAGCAAGTCATATGGTATAAAAACAGCAAACTTTGACTAGCATATATGTGCGTATGTGTATGAGCTTGTAGGAAAATCTCCTTGGAATCTGTGTTCAGTCTCTAATGGCAGTTTGGCTTCTTGTCTTTATGGCGTTGCAGCCATTTGTCAGATATGCAGTACTCTAGATTAGTGTGCAACAGTGGTGCATACATACATGTATTGCACCTATGTATTAAGCATATAAAATAATTTATAAATGTAGGCTTGTATATGTATATGTACTTATCAGTAAAATTAAGTCTTCCTTTGGGCACGCCAGGGTAGGCAAGATGATAGGATCGTCATGGGTGGGACAATTGTGCGCAATATTTGATCTTTGTTGAAGCATTCTGATAAAGCCGGCTGGAGATTTGAGGTTCTAATGGATAGGTTCAGAAATTATTTTATTGATATAATCTGAAATCTTAGGTTCAAGGCTGGCAAAGCATTTGTGACGGGTGGGACATGTTCGAATTAAAAGCATTTAATAAACTTGTGTATAGTAAATAACGTATTGTGACGAATATTAGCATCACTAGCCTGTTACTGGTATCACTAAGCTGATACTAAGCAGCCACTCGTATGTACGTAAGCAAATAAATCATCATTTACACACATATGTACATACAAGGCAACGAAGAAATACTCGCAAACACATGCAATCATCAGCCGAAGTAGTACTCACGCAAACACCCGCATATGGCTATAAGAGAAACATAAACTACAAATAGTTTACATGTATGTATATAGCTAATAACCAAGCAAGGGATACAATTGTTCTGGAATATAGTTTCGCGAAATGACTAGACCTTAGGAGAAATGGATGAACGAGAAAACTGAGAGTATAAAAGCAGCGCAAGCTGAGGAATCAGTAATCAGTTTTGATTTAAGCACGCTATTGGTTGTGAAGTATAAGTGTTATTGTGAAGTACTTTCAAAGTAGTCTAATAAAGACCATTTTGCATTATTGAATATTCGAGTTATTTATTCAACAGTTTAGCGATTCGAACGCTATCAGAAGGTTTGGAATAGCGGAATTTCCCGAAATTCGTTACAGTATTCTAAAGGTTCAAAATATGGTTGGCCTCATGAAATCATTTCATGGGCTAAATAAATTTGAGTCTACGTAAATTTTAAGCATTTTCACTCTCTAAATCTTTGACTCAGATTCAAGCGCCATGAAAAAACCTACTTCACAGATGTCGTATTTTGATAAAATTTTCCACTGGACGTAATTAGTCGATATCCCTAAAAAGATTGTAAGGCACATTAGCAATGCCTACTCATTTTTAACAACTGTTTCTGTATAATTGTCACGGACGGGACATACTTCAATGTTGAATTATTCCCTAACAACTTCGAAGAAGTGAAAACTGAATTGTTGGATATATTTGAAACGTGTTTCTCACATTGTATTGCAAGTATGAAATTAAAGACCGACTTGCAAAATTTAGAATAACATCTTCCGACTATTTTTTGTCGCGCGTGTTGCTCTATAAATCGAGTAATAAGAATACAGAGTTTAAATAGTTTGGTATTTGGATCAGCTTCAAGTGGCAAATTACAAATCGTTTGACAAATTGAACCATCTTGGGTTGATTTAAGTTTTTACAACATTAGTATCCACACTCTCCAGTTTTATAAAAAAAGTTATCTTCGCACCAAGTTTCTCTTTCTCATGGAACCTCTCCAATGCAAACTGACTGACATATGAATATACATACATATGTAAGTACTTTGCTAACAGACTTTTCTTCTCTGCTTTGCTCGTTTTAAAGATTCCCCTCTGACGGCAGCAATTTCGCAGTGAAATACGTTTTTAATACCATTGCTGCAATTTGCATTGTCGATGTTAAAGTGATTATGCAATTCGACATTTCAACACTTCCAAGCGGTTAAGTTTTTTTATCCACTTTTCATTCTTCAATTGACTGCATCCATATTAAACGAAACGAGAATCACTGGCACGCTTCCGAAGGCAGTCTGTTCTATGTACCGGAGCAACTCGGGATTTTTCCCGACCAAGGACTGTCATTTCAGTGTAACCCCATTTAATTTGTTGCGTCCCTCCGACAAATTGTCATCCTCCCAGCAGCTCCTTGCAGTGGGAATGCTCCATATTCTTTTGCTCCGGGAAGGTATCGAACCCAATCCGGGTCCGTCTTTAAAAAAAACTGCTACAACAACAACAGAATCATTGGCAAACAGTTAAGAAATATTAAGACTTCTTGGAAGTGAAATGAAATTTCCCTGCAAATATAAAATTATGATTCTCAGTTTCGCAATTTGAAAGTGACAGCATTCATAACAGAGTATTCAAAAGATAGTAATTTGGAAGTTAAGTACTATGATATGAAAAATAATATCGGCGTTGTTGTTTTGATTTAGCCGACATCCTCATTCAAGACTTGTCTTCGAGGTCAACAAATTTTAGTCTTAAAAAAAGTAGCGTAAGTAACTTTTTTAAGTTATGGACAAAAGTCTTCTACTCACTAATAGATAACAAGAAAGATGGCGAAACCAATACCGCACTTCCTGACTAAGGAGTATACGTTCCGTCACCCGACTATGACGAAAGGGAGGCGAAGAGTGCAAAAGAGCATAGGTACATCAACGTCTGTACAAAACCTAGAATCAGCATACTTAATATCGCATACAAGTTTTTATCTGTCATATTGGGCAAACGACTGAAGCCCGAATTTGACAAACTAATTGCACCTTATTTATACTATGTCGGAGAAGACGCACAATAAGAGAACAAGTACGCACCATTATTTTGTCGACTTCAAATCAGTTTTGGATAGCGGAGAAGTGAATGTGAGTACCTTATACAGCTTACAGTGTTTTGTCAAATGATGTTGAGCACCACCACCAGCTCCACAAGAATTGGTAAAGATCCTGCGAGCAATTAAAAACCAAACGAGACATTACGACTTCCTTAACCTGTTTCTGGAGATAGTTTTAGCAGCAGATCTAACCCGCAAAGCTAAAATCTGTCATAAGAGCGTGTAATGGCTGGAAAGGACACATTTGCGATTCGGAAGCTAAGTCTTTGTCGACGGATACAAATTCGAAATTCGAGGGGCTTAGTCTATGTCGAAACCAGCATTAACAGGGAAAATGATAACAGCCTAGAAATCAAACGGAAAACCGATATTTCCAACAAGTGCTACTTTGCCCTGAGTGGATAATCTCGCTATATGGCTTGAAATCATGGAAGACGAAATGGAAAGTGTTCGAGAGAAAAGTTCTCCGGAAGATTTATGCACTTGTCCGTAATGCCAACGTTGTGCATCGCAGGAGGTTTAATTATTTAAGCAGTTATGAGCATAGTGCAACGAATAAAATCCCAAGGGTCTCGTTGGCTAGCTCGTGTTATGCAAATAAAAGAGTGACCCGTATTTGAAAGCAGAAAAACATTTTTGTAGAGACAACTAGAGGACAACTGTGTCTCTTTTTGTGCTCCCAACTGATGTCAGTCATCGCGAAAGAGGGATTTTAGGCGTTCAATGCTTTGCCAAAATCTCCTTGTCGGTTAAGTACCAAATAATGATGACGGCAGCAAAGTATTTGAAGCGATTCTACTGCCCCAGCGGGTTAGGGGGCTTAGAATATACTCGCCATAGTTATGCCTGTCGTAAGAGGCGGCTAAAATACC
The DNA here is from genome assembly GCF_040869045.1 of Eurosta solidaginis. Classification (NCBI taxonomy): domain Eukaryota; kingdom Metazoa; phylum Arthropoda; class Insecta; order Diptera; family Tephritidae; genus Eurosta; species Eurosta solidaginis. The sequence continues at coordinate 181,015,908 of NC_090321.1, forward strand.
AAATTGGTTCAAGGGGTTGTGTAGCGCAACCCCCTCAAGGGGTTACCAGCGCAATATATAGCTTCTCCAACCCAATTGTCAACCTCACCTTCCCGAGGCGAATCCTGTTTTTTTAACAGCCGAGGTTCTGGCGACCCCAAACTCCTAATGGATCTAGTGGATGGGACGGCGGGTTGACCTAGATGCATCCGGCAAAGGACCATCAACATCGATAACACTACCAAAGGCCTTCAGGGAGTGTCCTTATCGCCACAACAACAACAAGAGATTCTACTGTAATTTTATCAACTTTATAATACAAACATATGTGCGTGAGTCAGTAAATAAAGGCGTCTTCAAGTTGACTCCTGCTTGTAGTACATATATTATGTAATGGTGGATCCAGGTAACATTTACATTCAATGGGGATGCATGTGTGTAAAAAGGATTCTACTGCCCCAGCGGGTTAGGGGGCTTAGAATATACTCGCGGTAGTTATGCCTGTCGTAAGAGGCGACTAAAATACCAAATTGATTCAAGGGGTTGTGTAGCGCAACCCTCTCAAGGGGCTATCAGCGCAATATATAGCTTTTCCAACCCAATTGTCAACCTCACCTACCCGAGGCGAATCCTGTTTTTTTAACAGCCGAGGTTCTGGCGACCCCAAACTCCTCATGGATCTAGGGGATGGGACGGCGGGTTGACCTAGATGCATCCGGCAAAGGACCATCAACATCGATAACACTACCAAAAGCCTTCAGGGAGTGTCCTTATCGCCACAATAACAACAAGAGATCCTACTGTAATTTTATCAACTTATTATGATACAAACATATGTGTGTGAGTCAGTAAATAAAGGCGTCTTCAAGTTGACTCCTGCTTGTATTACATATATTATGTAATGGTGGATCCAGGTAACATTTACATTCAATGTGGATGCATGTGTGTAAAAAGGATGTTGTTGTTGGTTTAGCGATAAGGTTGCTCCCCGAAGGCTTTGGGGAGTGTTATCGATGAGATGATCCTTTGCCGGATATCTATCCGGTACGCTCCGGTACCACAGCACCATTAAGGTGCTAGCCCGACCATCTCGGGAACGATTTATGTGGCCACATTAAACCTTCAGGCCATCCCCTCCCTCCCGAACCCCAAGTTCCATGAGGAGCTTAGGGTCGCCAGAGCCTCGCCTGTTAGTGGAACAGGATTCGCGGCGGATAGGTGAGGTTGACAAGCTATATATTGCGCTACACAGCCCCTTGAATCTTGTATTTTAGTCGCCTCTTACGACAGGCATACCTACCGCGGGTATATTCTGACCCCCTAACCCGCTGGGGTTAAAAAAAAACAAGGATGTTGGTGTCGTGAGACAGCTCCCATACTGGGCATAGGTAGGTATGTATGTTCTGTCTACACATATATTCTGTAGAACAATGAATTTAATAGCTCCATACTCTTCATATAGATACTGTTCTATCATTCTTGGTACAAGATTAATTGAAGGCACGACAAAAGTCCTTTTATAGTCCCCCAGCGGGTTACGGGGTCAGAATATACACGCGGTAGGTATGCCTGTCGTAAGAGGCGACTAAAATACCAGAATCAAGGGGCTGTGTAGCGCAACCCTTTCAGGTTGCCAGCGCAATATATAGCTTCTCCAAATCCAATTGTCAACCTCACCTATCCGTGGCGAATCCTGTTTCAATAACAGGCGACGCTCTGGCGACCCTAAGCTCCTCATGGAACTCGGGGTGGGGAGGGAGGGATGGCCTGAAGGTTTAATGTGGCCATATAAATCGTTCCCGAGATGGTCGGGCTAGCACCTTAATGGTGCTGTGTGACCAGAGCGTACCAGATCTGTATCCGGCAAAGGACCATCACATCGATAACACTCCCCAAAGCCTTCGGGGAATAACCTTATCGCTACAACAACAACAACAAGTCCTTTTATAGCTTTCGTAAAATTTTTCTTTTTTTGTAATTCACTGTTAGGCACTTCTAAAAAAATAAACTGCATCATCGTCTTAACTTAGGCCATCTTGCCTTGCAAACTTCGCCTTGAAACACACAAAAAACTTTAATTCACAGCTAATTAAATACTTGATAATTGACCTATAAAACAGATGCAAAAACTACAAACACTATCTTATTTAAAAACATAAAACATATGTTTTTGCTTACTTACCATTTGCAGCAGGCATGTTGACAGCATAAAGTGTCGTCGCGTACAAGATCCCATGACATAATTATTCCATTAAAATTTTGGGGACAGAAAATACGAAGTGGACTGTGTCAAAAGAAACAGCTATCCACCAACTATAATCTGGCACATGGAGTGCAAGAGGCGAGAAGTAATAAACGTTGCAAATGCTTCAGCTTCCGTTGCAGAGACGCCAGTTTATTTATTGTTGAACTCGTAAGATGCAGGTAGGTAGCTTAACGAATGACTCAGAATTTCCAAGAATACAAGATCAGTTGCACATTGTGAAAGGATTCAGTTAGTCAGTGAGTAACTGCAGTCGAGGTGAAAAGCAGACAAAGTGGTTAACGAGTTGCAAGTTACTTAACGCGCTGGTATATCCGGTTGACAATTGTACGCAGCGTACTTTCGCTTCCAAAATAAGTGCTGCAGCAGCTGAAGACTTAAGTTTCTTTACAAAGTCTTTCTTTCGTGTTTTTTAAGATGAATTTTTTCTTCTCTTGTCATTTGTTTATTTGCTCAGTTTTACTGCGGCAAAGTGCTTTGGTATGACTTGAATTGGCTTTCTGTTGTGGAATTGTAGTTAAAATAGTTGTTGTTGCGGTAGCACGAATGCAAGAAGCTAAAAAAGAACAAAAATTTCTGGTTGCAGAAAATTCTGTAAAGTTGTTAAACAACTTTGTTAGGCGCACACAATTGCGGTAAACACTATTGGTTAAACAGTTATTTTCTTGTAATTCAACGGTTTATCTTAAAACATACATTTTTTTTTACGAAACGAACTATTTTTTATTTGCTTATAATTTTTCCACTTTATACCATTTTTTTTTTTTGGTTTATCATTATGTAATGTTTTGTTTTTTTACACTTTTATGCTCCATCCCTGTATATTCATAAAAAACAAAATGTGTTTATTAAGCTGTTATAATTGGAAACTTTTGTGCAGGTGTAATATTTAAAATTGATATAAATCAAGTTTTCTTTAAAACAAAAAAATCTGATTTCCTTTATTCAATGTTTACATTTGCCATTTTCACATCATTTAATTTTTTTGAGTGATTTTCCGTATAAAAAACTTGTTTTGAGTCAACTCATTTACTTTTGCCAGGCAAACCTTTTATTCATTTTGGCCAGACATCCAAGACCCGATATGCGAGTGTGGTTGAGCACTTGTGCGTACCCAAAAAACATTTTTGTCAATTCTCAGTTTTAGATACATTTGAGAATCAGTCCATTTCTCACATTTCAAACGTTAGTTTTCAAATGCATTTCAAATAACCGTTGATAGCATTCTCAAGCTAAAAGGCACATTTTTAATATGGAATTTTTCTTTATTTTCAAATTGAGAATTTTTGGATTCTCAACTTTTTCTCAAACGGGAATAAAGCGGAACGAAATGGAAGCCACTGTTATGCCACTTACGGCAAGCAAATTTACTATTTGCCTCACGTCACTTTTAATTCGTTTAGATTTATGCATAATGTAGTATAATATCACTTAATATTATTAAAATGTATAAATACTTCGTTATTTTTTCACTTTATGTCCAACTTCAATCAATAGAATCACTTGGTTACATTTTCAGCTTAAGTTAGCAAATTAGAGATCGACGAATTATCAACGGCACTAACGACGATACTATCGATAGCATTGATGTAAAATAAGCATGTTGTTATTTTATGAATGGGTTTCATGAACACTTATTGTGTACCTTAAAATTTAGACACATTGGCGCAAAAAGTATTCACATTATTATTAACGAAAATATTCCATGAATGGGACGAAATGCAAGTATATCTCAAACCATTCTCAAGTTGAAGAATAACGTTTGAGAAAAAGTTGAGAGAATATTTTTTTTCAAATGATTAATAATGCTGAATATCGAATTAATGTTTTCGCAAACATTTGAGAGAAAAAAAATTTCAATTATGTCTAAAATTATTCTCAAGTTTAAGATCGACGTTTGAGAAAAAGTCGAGAAAATATCTTTCAAATGATAAATAATGTTGAATATCAAACTGAGAATCAATGTTTTTCTCAAATATTTGAGATTTTTGTTTTCAGTGTTTGTTGGGTATATAGTTTGTATGCTTATAAACTACTCATTAACCCTTTGTAACTGACGTGTTCGAAATGAAAATAAAATAAAACAATTCCGCAGGGGATTTAGATTTTTAATTGTTCTTACAATTTGGCGGTATGGGGTCTACATGTTTTCCGCCGAATACGAACGTCATTTGTTTCCCAAACGACTGCCAAGGGGCGACACCGCCTAAAGAACTTTTTCTAAAATATTTTGACGTTACTTTTCCCTAGTCTTGAAGCCAAGACCTTCGACATGTTCCAAATACAAGAAACATTTATTCTACTGCCTTGTCATATCAAAACATTTCCTCATAGTTTGTAAGAAGACTTTTGGAAAGACACAAGAAACTTTTATATGCTAAAAGTAATTTGATGTGACATAGGTACCTAATTCAGGGGAGATTAGATTAGGTAAAATGCCTGTGGTTCCCCAACGAAAATAATAAAAGGGGCTATCGAGGTGTACAGCCAAAGGTTATATTTTCTTCAGACCGTACATTTTACCCTCTTCGCACAAATACTATCCGTGTCTCTTTTTAGAGATTAAATGATTTTTTTGTGTAAGGTCGTAAAACTTGCACATGGTATTTGACACTTTGCAGCCCCACGCAAATTTCCTTCCCTGTCTTCTTTATTTGGTTGCTCGTGTGCACTCCTGCTCCTTTTTTAGCTCACCTAATCTGCTTGGGTTGTTTTTGTAACTGCATTTAAGAAGCAAGAACCGAAATCCGATTTTATTGAAGGTAAATCAAAATTTCTTTTGTACGTATACACTTGTGGAATTTTCGTCTGATGTATCTGCCGGACTACGACATCAGCTGCAGTGGGTTAAACCTGCTCTTTCTACTAGTTTTCTAATGCTACCTTCCTGCTACTGCTTTTGAGTACTTTTATCTTTTCTGGTTATGAATAAAGGTATGCTGCTACACTATTGTTTTTCTTGTATAGATGTGTTTAGGAGGTTTATTACTATCTCTGGTATATGTAGTTATGTTTGTTTTTCTTAATGTCCTTTCGTATATGTATATCAAATAGCCCTTTTTGTTTTTGTTGTTGATCTTTCTTCGCTTCTTCGTTATTCTATGACTTCCTTTTTCTTTTTTTTTTTTTTTTTTTTTTTTTTTAACAAAAATCTCAGTTCACTAAGTTATTGACCTACGTCAACCAGAATTGTGTCTTTGCGCTTACGTTGTTGCCTCCTTTTCTTTTGACGTTACTTTTCACAAATCCACACTGCGTTACCATTTACTGCAAATTCCTAGTAATAAAAATTTTTGTTTATTCTTTTCCTTCAGTTTTGATGAGCTGTTGCTGTTGTGGTATTTGTATTTTGTAGGTATTTCTCTGCAGGTATGACTCAAATTACGCACAACTTCTTTAACACAAATACAAAAATTCATAGGCAAATACTCATACACGACCCGCATTCTTTGCGCTCTAAACACATTTAAACCGCAACACAAACATGAATCAACCCGCTTATAACAGCCACACAAACATACATAACCCGTATTATTTTTTTCTTGTTTCACGTTTTCGCAAATTCTTTTCACACGTTTCTTGCAAAATTTACATTCACTTCTTTGCTTAACTCAATAGAAATTTGTTTATATATTTCTTATATCACATTTTTTTAAATTCATCGTTCTCAACAAATATTTGATTTGCTTTAATTGTTGTGAAATAATTAAAGGAGCGACCGACTTCGCACTTTCCATTCGATTGCATCTTCTTTCATCAATTTTAATTGTGAATGAACGCAACGTTAAATTGAAATCACAAAAACAACCACGACGACACCGACACAATACCGTGTTGGTTTCGTTAATTCATCAACCAACACCTTTCTATCTTAAACTTGCTTATTGAATGGCAAAAATTGAACTGAAACTGGTTTGACTGCCGTAATTTTGCTATAACCCTACAATCGCCACTAGTGACGTGCATTTGTCTCATGGCGGAACCATACAAGGTGGCAGCACGGTGACATCCGTAAAAATATAAATAAAAGTTCCATGTTTGTAAATCGATGGACTAATGTCAAAATCGTTCTGCGCCGCAAGTTAATATATCAAATCATATTAAAAAAGTACAAATCAGCTGTCTCCGTGCTACCACCTTGCATAGTTTCGTCATGATTTGTCTAATAAGTAACATACTATCCCTTTCATACAATTTGAGTGGAATGGTGAAAATGAAGCTGCCAGAGGCTTGGTATTTGGTTTATTTATTAGGGCTGATTACATTCTACACGGCTTCTACAGACCACAACCACTATAAAGCAAAGCTTGAAGGCAATTGTAGCCAATCATTGGCTTTTTGATTACTTTGAAAGCGGCAGCCACCAATATAAATTACAACAAACTGTAGCGAAAAATTTAGAAAAAAATATGGATTATGTTTAAAAAACGCCCAAAAGAATGATTTTAGCTTTTATTATCTGTTATTTACTTCTATTTTAGTTTTTATTGACAAAATAAAAAGGACGCCCCTGATTGTCGCTTCCCAAAAATAGAACTAGGTTTAATCTGGCTACAACGCCTTTCGTGATTGATTGTTCTGCTGCCCTGTCGCTCCGAAAACAACGACACTCATAAGAACATGTGTAAAAATAAGATAACAGATGTGGCGGCTACACCGCCGTCGTGAATATAATCAGCCCTATTGAGTTAACACTAATTTCAATTCCCTCAGGATCTAGATCACAATTCATTGAAACATTTTGTTTGAAACTAAGCGTATTTTTCGAATTTTTACATTCCCAAAATAAATTATGCCATGCGGGGTATCCGGTAAGTATTCAAAATCCTACATATCCGGTCATTTTTCAGCTTTTCGATTGTACATTCGGATACCGGTTATATATACATAATTAAATTGATATATGGAAGTTCAATAATGACTACAAAGTCTTGTTTCCTACACTATTGATTAGGTAAAGAACCTCAGTGCTCAGTCCAATTTTTACAACCCGTGCAATTCGACAGTTTTAAGAATTATGGTAATAACCCAAATCTGAAAATTTCCAATTTCGGCTTATATGGTAAAAATATTAGCTTGTAACCACTTAGTTAGTCCGTTTACTTGAGTTTTAAAAGCATATGGGTGGGGAGTGTTTCGATTGTCTTTAAAATAAAAAATTTTTCCGTGAAACACTCCAAAACAATTATATGTAAACTTTACTGAGTTCAAAACTGAGCGCAATATTTTTCATGCTAAATTTTGCTCAACAATTGTGCTCTACTATTTCAGTTCGTGTTCGTGTAGGAATATATGCTATATGGGAGCGAGTTTTAGAAACCTTGGGATAACTGGTAAGCACAATAGAATTTAATTAGGAAATTTTTCTGGTTGTACTATAGTAAAATATTACCTTGCAGATTTTTTAATGAAATAAAAAATCCCATTGAAGTTGGAAAATTTTTCGGATAGTTTCTTAATAAAGTAGATTCTCAGATTTAGGTGAGATAGATTTTTAGAATTTCAAACCAAATAACTTGGTGGGTGGGCTCGACCATTAACATCCATAAGATTTCAATATTTCGTATGAAAAATAACTTTCGAATTTGTATACAACTATTATATCTCTAAAGTTCTTTTATACTGGAACATAATTAAAACATTCCGTTAACTTGGAAATATAATAACCATTAATAATTTATTTGGAATCTCTTCAGTGCTACCTTTTCAGCCTTTCAGTTTTACCTTTTTAGCTTTAGATTTTCGATTGAAGAATATTTTGCAAACTTTTGCCTTTTAAGGAGAGCCTTAGGACAACCGCTTGGTTCATTAGTTACCACACCCGCTAATACAAATAAGAGTTTTTTGCGGTAACAGTCTAGAACAGGGGTCGACTGATAATACGCTACCAAAAATATAGAGAGAGGTGTCAAATGACACGTCTTTACATCAGTGTTAATTATCCGAAGACGGAAAATACAAATTTTAGCCCGTTCAAAAGATATTTAAGAAAAACAAAAATGGTCCAGGGTTCCTCCGAAACTGGGGTTAAGATCCATAGTATTTTTGCGCAGAACACCTTTAGGCGTCGGCGGCCTTCCGCCGCGCTTATAAAAAAATTTCCCGGGCCGGTCCACCAATGGAGTTGGATCAAAATTAAATCCGTACAAAATACTTTTTTTGAAAAAATTTCTTTCAGTGGACAACAACATTACAACAATCACATGAAAATTGCCAACTTCATGTGCAAATATCTGCGGACAGATACAACATTTTTCTTTTCCGCCTTCGAATTATTGTTGCCGAAGTCAATGCGCGTCTTTTTACACCTATCCCGATATTTTTGGACGCGTATTAGCATTCGACTCCTGTTCTAGACCTTTACAATTTTTGAAATTAAGATTTTCAAATTTTTATCAAATTGCCTTCCTTCGTCGTCGAAAAAGTTATTTAGTTAGTCTTACCAAGAAGTTCTAATTTTATCCAAGTTTTTTTTATAAATAAAATAGTAATCTTTTGGTGTGGCAGCTCTTCTTTTATGCCGTTATTTTGATGGTAGGAATTCTTGCAATAAATATTCTAACCATTTGTTTTCACCCACTTCACTGTTGGTTGTAAGATTAATGTTAAGAATAGAGTTTGAGTTCACACACTGCTTAATGCGAATATTTCAAAACTTGTCCAAATATAATAAAAAAGGCTGATGGCAAAACATATATTCAAAGAGACAATTCTGAATTACTTTATATATTTTCGTTTAGAGGCATTTGTTCTCCTATTCTTTCTTTTACGCATCTGGAACGAATAAAGAAAAACAAATTGGTCTGGCTACCTTATTCATGCCACTTTACAGCGAAAGAGAGTGAAAAAGATGACACTACTTAACTCTGAAAATTATGTACGGCTCTCAAAATTATTTGAGTGACTTTATGCTGGTTTATGTCTTCGATTAGTATTTGCACTTTGAGACTCAAATGAAAGAAGTCGTTAGATTTGAACATACACTGGACTGGACAAAATAATAGATGTAAACAGCTTTGATTCTCTATCATTACAAGATTTTGCAAATGAAAAAAAATGTGTGTGGTAATATTTATAACTTTAGTCACTTATACTAATTATATGAAAACATCTCTCATCTTCTCAAAAAATAATTTTAAAAAACTTTGCAGGAGCTTTATCCATTCCAATTGAACCGAGTCCTTCAAGTTGGGCACAATTAAGCTAAACACCATGCATGTTTCCGACTTCAAACTGAAAGCCTTTTCGAAACAAGTATTCGAAAGGAGAAAATATGAAACATGAAATGTAGGCTCGACGATGTTAAGTGTATAAACTTAAAAATCCTAACACATAGTAGTTCTGGAAGTGGGAAGATAATTATTGCGAAAAAACGTAAATCTTGGGCAAATAAATACAAAAAATGGTTTAAACGATTTGTAAACAGATATGTGCAAAATAGCCTCTTAATATAATGTCAGATAGACAAATGTAACTTGTGTGTTTGGTTTTAGTGAAATAAGTGCGGTCGGCTGTTGAAGTTCTCATATTCGTTTTTTGTAGTCATAAACAATCCTGTCACGCAAGGTAAAATGCAAAAAAAAAAAGATATGATAAAATGCTACATGCACCACATAGGGTTAATAATAAGAGTCCCTTACAAGAGAATGATATTTAACTGTCAATCACACTTTGTCAAATTCACTTTGAGTGTGATGAGACAAATTTTAAATTTAGATACATTCGTTTATTGGATACAAAAACTAAAATATTTAAACAGCAATATATCGGCACTCTGATGGTTGTGAGTGTACCCAGTCTGTAGCAGCAATAGCTGTGTTTTTTTTTCACGTCTATATACGTTTACGCTTAAATTTTATATGGACTGCTAAGCGACAAACTTTAAATACATCTCTGAAATTGGTACGCATAAAATTAGTACTACTAAATTTCAATGAGCATTATACTCAGATGTAACTGAAATATGTGTCCATGTTTCACATTCTGCACTAATTCCATATATTCTATGCGCGTCCACTATCTATCACAACTGATTCAGCTATATGTTATACACAGAAATACAACAGAGGGTTGTGTATCCGCTTTTCGGTACACACACCCTGTAGCCTGTAGCTGTAGCTAGTTGTTTAACCACTGCCGCTAGATGGGTCTCCTAAGCATTATCTAAGCGAGGATAGGCGTTTTTTTTCACGCGCAAACGAAACGTCGTATACGCGTGTAAAAAAAACACGGCTAATATAGAATTGTTACTGTTGGAGTTATAAAGCGTTAAAATGTTATTGCATATCTGATACATGGCAACTTTGCTGTGAACTTACTTACTTATTTATCGAATACTTAACTTATCGATATTTTTGTATCCTAACTTTTCTCTCTGTCTGCTAATAAGTTTCTGTAAAGCAGCACGCGCCATTTTATATCCTCTTTTATAAGTAATTAATTTAACTCTGAATAAGGTACCTTGCTTAGCAAATTGTTGCTCAAATAACTGGATTGGTAATCATTGCGTTTGGTTGGTTCTGTGAGAACCATTCTTCTACAGTTACATGTATAGATTTGAATCATTTTAAACAATTTTGAGGTTTAAAATCGTTTTTTAAATCGTGGGCAGATTTAAGAGTTCTCTTCTTCTAATGGCGTTTTCTTTTCTGAAAATACTGTCGCCCTGTTGGTTCTTCTCAGTTCTCTCGTGAATCGGCGTGTTTATTTAACAAAATATTTTCCTCTGAATAAGAAAAGGGGTCGCATTACCAACAAAACAAGAGCTATTCTGCATGACTTAGTTCAAAACTTAGAACCTAAGAGTGCAACATGAGGCAAACATTTTTTCAAGAAAAGAAAATGCCATAAGCAAAGTTAAAACTTGCACTGAGCGTTGAAAGAATGGTATAGAATGTGATATTTAAATTACCAGTTATTTTAAAGAGAAATTATAAACGATAAATAAATTCTTTTCTGATTCTTTTCTCATAATTTTAGCAAAACACATTTTTCGAACGGTTTATGTCTTTAATATAACTTTTTATTGGTTAAATTGACTTTATCACTAAACATATTATTCGTAGTAGGTATTCGATTTATTGTTGTTATTTTTGTTGAGTACTTATTGAAATGCATGAGTAATGAATAACGACAAAAATACAATCTTACAAGTTACATGTGGAATATCAACTTTTGGGATGTTTCAAGGAAATTTTTTTGTGGCATGCAAAATAAATTTAGCTACAAGTCTTAAATAAATACGAACTTGAATAAACTTATAATAACATTTAAACAAATAAGCATAATATGCGTAGAGTAAATTCTTGAATGAAATAACGAAGTTGAAAGTTAAATAAACATATTAGTATACAACAAGTACATAAACTGACGTACATTTAAAATTTTTATAATAAAAATCGATATTTAAAGATAGATAATACAACAGTGCAGTGAACTCACGATAACATTAACATTCTTTCATGTGAACATAGCCGAAAGCACTAGCTCTACTCACGATTATTATACCAGTTTTTGAGCAAAAGGGGCCTTTTCCTAAATAGGTCTTAAATCTTTTAGAATTACGATTTGGTTTGGTTATTAACTTCAATTGTCTGTTGGTTTTCCCGTTATTAGTATAATTTAATGTGTAGTAATAAAATTTAATAATTTGTATTAAATTATCACTAGACTAAGCATTGGACAAAACCAATTTTTTTAAGAGATCGATCCATTAGCAAAAAATAAATTTCCCGAAGTTAGTCTACAAAACATAGATTATGGTTTTCGAAATTTGACCAATCTTAATACATAAAATGTTTTATTTATTTAGCTTAAAAAATTAAAAAAGTAAAAATATAGTCTGCCTACTTTTCTTATTTGAACCAATCTGTCAAAACGCTAAAAAAAAGCTATTTCGAACATCTTGTCAGTCAGTTTTACAAATAAGATATCACACTTGTTTAATACACAGTGGACGTTTTCACAAACACAACTGTTGTTCAGTCGCTAAGTGATAACTTTCTAAATGCACCGTTGAGTATTTTGATCCACTCAACTGCTGGGATTTTACGTCAAATTGCTGGCCCGTGATCGAAACACATTTTTAAACCATAACGAGCGGTTTCAGCGAACAAAGTTTTTCTTGATACGTTGCAAACATTTTTCCATCAGTTGAATGATAGAAATTTTGTTTTATGGACGGCGGGTTGAGCCAACTTCCAAATGAAATAATTATGTATACTTAAATTCAAAGGCAAAGTGCTTCTTAAATTATTATTTACACTACACCATGATATAAGTAACGTTCCATTGAGTCATTGAGCTCTGTATCACGATCAAATCTCATTGGAAAGGTCAGGATCAGTACTATGAGAGTTGGCAGCACCCAAGGAATGTGTACACATAACATGGCGCAACGATACAAGGTGGCAGCATGGGACAGCTGATTTTAAGCTTTTTTTATTTGATTTGATACATCAAAATACAGCGCAGTACGATTTTGACATTTGTCCATCAAATTTACAAAAACAAAGTACATGAAATTTTTATTTATGTTTGTAGGTATGTCACCATGCTGCCACCTTGTATCGTTCCGCTATGACACATAATAGGGTGCCTGTAAATTTCAAATTCCCCGAATCGCTCCTTAAAATTTTACTTCAAATGTTAAAACAAATTATCAAACTAATAACTTGTATTATTAGTTCTGCTAATACGCTACTAAAAATATCGAGAGAGGTGTCAAACGACGCGTCTTAACATCAGCATTAATAATCCGAAGGCGGAAAGAAAAAATTTTAACTCGTTCAAAAGATATTAACGAAAACCCGAAAAATTACGCGCGGATCCCTCCATCCATAGTATTTTTGCGCAGAACACCTTTCTGCGTTGGCGGCCTTCGGCAGCGCTTATAAAAAATTACCCTGGGTGGGTACAACACCGGTTTAGAGGCCAAAACTATATCCGCGCAAAACACTTATGTTCACAATTTTTTTTGTGGGTATTACAACAATATAACAACCACATGAAAATCGCCAAATTCAACCGCAAAAATCTCCGGACAGAGATAAAATGTTTCTTTTCCGCCTTCGGATTATTGTTCTCGAGGCCAATACGCGTCTTTTGACACTTCTCGCGAAATTTTTAGTAGCGTATTAGCAGTCGACCCCTCAACTAGACTTTTACCTTTCTTTAAACCATGCCACAAATGCTATATATTTTCCATACAAAATTATATGGGATTTAGCACTTAAAAAAAGCTAGAGTATTAATGATTGACAAAGAGATCGGCAGTTAAAACACTTCCAAAAATATCGGTAGAGGTATCAAAAGAAATGCTTTGAGATAAATAACTTTCGTCCCAAGGCTGATATTAAACAATGGGGTTCAGTCACTGATCGTACAGTGTAATACGGGCCCTGGGCATACATTTTTCACATTCACTGTAGACGTCAGTGCAGCGAATAAAAACCCAAAGGCTTCGCTGGCTAGGTCATGTTATGCGCGAACGGGTGAAGACGCTCCGGCCAAAAAAGTATTTCAGTCGACACGCAGTTTGGAAGCAAAGGAAGGGGGAGACCGCCACTGGTGCTCAATTGGCGTCAGTTATTGCGAAACGGGGAAAGGCCTAACTTGTTCGGAAACGGCCAAAATCGATTAAACAGCCTAAAGGACAGATCTTGGGCTGAAAGGACAGATCTTCGAAAAAAAGCGATAACTTACACAGCTACACAGAAAAAGTTGGCAGATCTGGTAATGCGACAAAAGCACTTCTATGCATTTTTTGCGCTGTTGAGTTAAGTACGAATATGAAGATAATCTTATACATATTAGAGATAAACGCCGCCGCCGATTTAGGTCGTTTTTCGCACGCCGCCGCGGAATGTCAAAAATATCGGCGCGGCGGCGGCGGCGGCGGCGGCGTCCGGCGCGGTACTATATTTTCTACTAATTTAAGCCGGAGTCATTGGTGCCGTATGTCGTATCGCTGTATCCGTATCCCTAACGTAATCAGCTGTTTATCGTTACGACGGTAAACCAAAACCCAATTGGTTGGCTACGATACGGTTACGACCTTAGCGGCACCAATAATCGATTGCATTGATTCTCATAAGGTTGGTCGAATCAGCTGTTAAAAGGTTACCGATACGGTTACCGATAAAGCACCAATGTCTCCAGCTTTAAGACTGTTTAGGCCATTTATTGTTCATGTCGAAAATTGGTCGGATGTGGTCGAAAGTGTATCAACGGATGCGCATCGCTGCCAGTTATAAGAAACTAATTGCGAAATTCTATATCTGGTAACCTTGCCGTGCGCGGACGTGTTTTTGATCGCTCTTCGAATTGTTATTCTTTTTACTTTGTAAACAAGTTTTATCATTTATAAATATTTATTCATATAATAGAAAACAGTTTATAAGTTTAATTTGGTATTAAATCTTTACACAGTGCAATATACATAGTGGCTTTTTGTGCAATTTAAACATTCAGTCTGTGTGTTCATATATCATAGATTTTCACAAAAATTTGTGATAACTGCATACCTTTTTGTTGGTAGCTGCTATTAGCAAGTCATTGTGTGCCCTTTTTGCTTTGTGTTGTGTTCGCTGCTAGCTATACGCTGTCTTGCGATTTGCATCCAGTGCTCCAAAATAACTCTCGCCCATAATTTTTTAACAGCTGTTCAATTTATCCTATACTCATAGTTTCTTTTGCCTATTTTTCTTTTGGGTTTGTTTAACTTTGCAATTATGTTGGATTGCTGTGTCAAGAAGTGCACCAATCAAAAGAAAATTTCCCGTGGTGATACTTATGTTTGTTGTTGGCTCTGTGATAATATGGCTCATGTTATCTGTGCCGGTTTCTCTCACATAGGTGGTAGGGTGGTTGACCTAATATCCAGCAAAATTGGACTGAACTGGACATGTCATGACTGTCGTTCCGTAGAAAATGACATGCGAGCTTTTATGAGGCAAACTCAGAAAGAGTTCAACAACATTTTTATTGGGTTTCGTGACCTTAACGAAAGATTCAAAACGATGGAGGCTCACTTTAAAAAATTGAAAGTGATATCTGAATCCCCAAAACGTAAGAAATGTATGCCCAACAATAACTCCAACTTGTCTTCGAGTCAGGGGCAAAGCTGTCCTCCTACGAATGTCCCTTCAACCGCGTTGACTGATACGAACAGGCTTACCAAAGACGTTATGAACAATGCAGCTCAGGAATCTCCACAAAAATCTCCACAAGGTTGTGTCGAGACTTCCAGTGAGACGATCTCTGGCAAATTAAACGATGCACGAACTAATAGTGGTACCTTTGCGGCTGTTTGTTCTACGTCACCAATGTTGATTTCGCTGGACTCCCCAATTCATCCTACACCTCCACCGGTATCTTTAGCTCCAACAATAACAGTTACCGATACTGGGGTTGTTGCTAACGATACAAGTGTACCTGAAAAAAATAGTACGGGCTCGATAACAAACGCTATAACGGCCGCACCTTCCCAGCTCTCTGGTGCGCTATCCGCTACTCCTTTGCAGGTGGCTGCCGTGCCATCTCGTAGGGCTGTATTTGTGTCCCGACACATTCCCGGCACTTTGGAAACAGTCTTTTATTATACCCCTGCATAAAAAAGGTAGTAGGTCAAAAGTTGAAAACTACAGGGGTATTGCTAAACTTTCAGTCATTCCTAAACTCTTTGAACAGATTGTCACCAGTCAACTGCAATATCAGTGTTCTAGTCTTTTATCTGCATGCCAACACGGTTTTATTCGTCAAAGGTCAACCACTACAAATTTGCTTGTATTCACCTCTATAGTTATTGAAGGATTTTTAGCGAACAAGCAAACGGATGTCATCTACACGGACTTCAGCAAAGCATTTGATACCGTCAACCATGAGTTGCTTATTCATAAGCTTGATTTACTGGGCTTTCCGTTTCACCTATTAATGTGGCTGAAAAGCTATCTTTCTAACCGGACCCAAAAAGTCCTGTTCAAGTGCAATCTGTCGGAGTCGTTCGGAGTTTCCTCCGGCGTACCCCAGGGAAGTCATCTAGGCCCTTTGCTCTTTGCCCTTTTCATTAATGACTTGCCACAGACAATATTATATTCCCATACTATAATGTATGCGGATGATGTAAAACTTTGCTACACTTACTGTCCTACCGATTTGAGTTCCTTGGATCTTCTTCAGGCCGACTTGGACTCGTTCCAATGTTGGTGCACAACAAATTTACTAGCTTTAAATTGCTCTAAATGTAAGCATATGACATTTCACCGAGTGAAGCCAGCATTGAAATCTTATGTAATAGATGGTACGCCTTTGGAGCGTATATCTATTGCAAATGATCTAGGTGTCCTTTTTGATCCGAAATTGAATTTTAACATGCATATTTCATCTATAGCCAACAAAGCTTTGGGTTTACTTGGATTTGTTAAAAGATGGGCTAAAGAGTTCGATGATCCGTACCTCGCTAAGGTTCTTTACACATCGCTGGGTCGTCCAATACTCGAGTATTGCTCATGCGTTTGGTCCCCTGTTTCTCAAAAGCATATAAAGCGTCTTGAGTCAGTTCAAAAGCAATTTTTGATATTTGCATTGCGCGGCCTTAATTGGGACTCAAGTCTCCACCTTCCTCCATACAGAAGTAGACTTCTTCTTATTAACTTACCCACTCTGGAAAATCGGAGAATATTACTGGGGGTATTGTTCATCCATAAGCTCATTATTGGAGAAATGGATTCCGCGGACCTCCTCAGCCGATTGTTTTTTGCGGTTCCCCCTAGAGTATCCAGACACTACACTAAAAATAATCCTCTTCTTATCTGGTGCGCGCACTACAATGACTTGTATAGCTGCATCAGTCTTGAATGAACTTTTGCCACTATACGTAATGCAATACTTGCCTATATAATTTAAGAGATACAAGCTAATTTAATTTGCCGGCATTTTATTCCTTCGATAAAAAACGGGAACTATTTCGCTTAAGGATGGAGGAACATTTATCAACATGTATCATTAAGAAGGAACAAGACAGTACTGTGTTGATTGGAATCTGGTGCATTCCAACAACGTAAAAAACATGCTTTTTCATGAGTCACTGACCGGAATCGTATGCATTCCGGCGGTATAATCTTATGGGTCAGGCATCGAGCTGATTGGAATCCGGTGCATTCCAACAACACAGGTCATGTTACTTTTTTATGCCTTGTGATGGCGTATCCTCATTACACTACTCTTAGCACTGCCGGATTCCCATGACATGCTGATTGGAATCTTGATGCATTCCAACAGGGAGATTGGAATCCACTGCATTCCGATATCATGCTGAGCGGAATCTGATGCATTCCGCCAGTATAAGATTTCGGCATAAGATCTTATTTCTACTCATATTTCTTATTATTATTATATTTTGAAATTAAATAGTAATGTTCATTAATATTTCTTTGTTTGTAATATAACATTGTTGAAATCTCGATATATCTTAAATTTTATCTTTTGAGTTGTATATTTATATATCTTTTATATTATGCAGTCGACCATAGTTTGTCGTCGACTTTAAATAATAAATAAATAATAAATAAATAAATAAAAATTTAACTCTTTCTAAATTTTCAAAAGTTATTTAAAAAAACAGACACTTTCAATGCTAGCTTAACACGGACTTATTTAAACAAAACACTAAAAGAAGAGTTAGATTATAAATTTAGACATATTTTTCAAAGAATTAATAATGAACAATCAATTCAAATAAAATTACCCATGGCGAACATGTTTTCAAATTGTCCTCAAGTTGTTAAAAAACCAAATTACACAAAAAGGTGCCGATTTTTTTAAATTTTACATTGCGATTGGCTGAAAGAATAAGCGAAATCAGTGATGCCAAATCCTTTACTAGGTTCTAGGGGCATAATCACTCCTTTGAAATGATTCTTACCTCATACTTAAGTTGAGGATTTATGTATGTACGTATGAGAAGGGTTTGAAAAATCACTTGGGTTTACATTCAAACATCTGTTGTTCATTTGCGAAACTATACAATAGCGTCTGAAATGTTAATTTTGATTTTCACACTTCATCCTTCAACACCCAAGTCTCCCGCTTTGACATTTCCTAAAGTTGGTGGCCCTATCCAAAACTAGTCCCTTGGATGAAGCACATTGATTATAGCCTATCAACCAAGTTTAAATATCACCTACACGTTACGACTCCTTTTGCAAATGTGAATACGTAGGCACATATATTTACCTGGTGAGGCTTTGTCCTTCGCAAGAACACTCAAAGTGGTGAAGCAAAAGCTTTCCCAAGGCAGTCGAACTAATGACCATGTGTGCTACTACCCTAACGTAGTGGAGAATCGAACTAGTCTGAAAACTGAAGCTACGCGGTCATCCATAACGGGCTCTTATATCATATGGCCGGAAAACAGCAGTTAACATCTTTCAAGTTAAAATCGGTCGACTTTCAAAAAAAATATCGTTTTGATTTAACGAAGACTATTGAAATCAATGTTGTGAATACAAACTTCTGCAAACTTTGGTCTAAATTTTAAAAATTTTATGCAGGGTCCTTGTAAAATTTTAATTATGTAGATGCGCCGAGGATTATACGATTTTCACCCATTACGCAATGACATTCACTTAGACTGCTTATGATTTCGAGGGCGGCATCCTTGGCCGAATAGTCACTCCCTAACGTTTCAAGGTGTTTCTCTGGTGTAGCTCGGCAGCATAGCGCGACAAAAGCATCCGTTGCAAAGTCTTCGTAGCTGCACCTAGAGCTTCTAGGAAAGTGACGTCGACGAAGGTATCAGTTCGAAGTCGCAGTCCTATAGCTTCTGTGCTGGCATATGGTGTGAGGATCAGGAGGCGTGGTAGCGACTGGTGTTCGGGATTGCTACTGTTCGCACATCGGGAATTGTAGCTCTTAAAAACAGCCGAAAAAACTGGAGGCGCCCTGTGCCACGAGAGTCATGAGTATTAATAGACCATTAATAGCAACCGTAAGTCGCCTTATTAGTAGTTAACACTAGGTGAAACTACGCTTTGTACGAGATATACAGACAAAAGTGTGTATATTTTATGTATATCTATTTCTTTTATGAAGACGCAGCAGTACCAATTCCAAAGACCGGGGTTAGGTTCGAAGCCTCTCTGGAGTAAGTGAACGAGGGACAATCCCTCCGCAAGGAGCTGCGCCTGAACATTTTTGAACGGTGTGCGAGATCTTGAGGCAAAAACTACGGATCTTTCGAAATGGCCAACACGTTGATTTCCTTAAATACATACAAACAAAACATTTCGTAAATATTATTTTTTTAAATAGAAAAATCAAGCTTTTTAAAGTAAGAACACCGGCGTACGCCATCCCGCCGTCAACGCCGCCGCCGACGATAAAGTGATCGGCGTAAAGCTCTAATACATATGTAAACTAGGTCTAGTCCAGATACTCTTTAAAATCGTGTCAAACGTTGGTTATTCATACTGACTGACCCCTAGATCATATAATATGTTTGCCTTTACAACAACTGTCTGGCTGTAGGCATTTTATTTTATTTTCACAGCTATTTTTTTCGAATTGGAAAAACGCTTTCCTATGCCTTTTGCTTTCATAAATATCGATCAACTTATCAGGCTTGGCTTTAATTAGTTTAAATTATTAATCGCTCACTGTTCATGTGTATATCGATGCCTGAGTGGATAATAAACCTATCTTGGCTGCCAACTCGAAAAGCCACATCTTAGAACAATTTTAAAAAAGTCCTGATTGAGAATTTCTTTGAAGAATGGCTCAAAATTTCGGTTAAAGACGTCTTGGTCTTAGAAAATTTTAGATTTTTATTAAAATAGGGTGTTTTTCAAACAAATTGAAGCATAGGCTATTGTTCAGCAATTATCTAAGAAAGAGCATTTTCGAACCGGAAACCGAGATAGGTTAATGTTCCGCTCAACGTTAGATACCCTGCTAGACAGCTGTCAGTCATTTGAGGCATCATTTGACAGATATGGCTGATGGAAATTTACATCAGGGCGTAAAGCAAAGTTTCTATCAAGTTGTTAGAGGCGACATGACAAACCTTATGTAAACATTCTGTATACGTGTATGCATACACATAAATACCATGGTTTTCCATAGGAATAAAAGGAAAAATTTATGCGAGTGTATTAGTGATGTCAAAAATTCTGTGAATGTGTTGGAGTTTCCGTCAGCTCTGTCTAGCAGGTAAAAACTAATTTTCGGATTTTTTAAAAATTTCCGCTTTCTCAATTTATTAATTAATACATTTTATTGCTACTAAATGCAATTTGCTTTTGAAATTTTCTTATTTGAATGGACTTTCAATTACACTGAAAAAAAATATTGCAACAATTGTGTTTGTATTGCTTTTCTCTTGAATCAGTCTCCGAACTTTGTTGTTGTAACTTTGATTGTTATACCTAACTAAAAACCACAAAGTATTAAATAAAACTTAAAACTAAAAAAAAACAAGTACAATTGGGTAATTCCACCTCAAATCAATTATTGGCTGGAAGCGCTGTCAGCTGAAAGCTTAAGCTGCCCGTTTATGGTGATACTCCATACTCCCAGCGGAAGTTGCAGCGATTAAGGATGCGTTGGACATCTAACACCTACTCGAATAGCCAAGCGGTCCCTGTGGTCTACCCTCAATGGATGGTTCTCGAGTAAAACTTTTGGCGGACACTAACTCCTGCAGGTTGGCGAGATCCTTCTGACTGGCAGTGGATAACAGACGGTCTGCTGAAATTATTTGTTTCACCAAGTCTCATCTATCAATGACGAGTTGGGTTTAGATGGACACTGTCCAATGGAAGTCTATGCAGTAGTTTTTAATATCCTAAACAACTTACGCTTAATCGATTTGAGTTATGGAATAATCCGCACCTGTTACTAAAGATCACATAAGAACTCTATTCATAATCCCTCATATCCTCCATTGCAGTCCAGCAGACCTAAATCAAAATCATTTAAATATAATTGATCATCATAATTTATATCGAAACTATTATTGTTGGTTGTGGGACTAGCATCATTTGCATCCAATTGTGATGTGTCGGGTGGGACCAATAGCATCAAATCCAAATCTACATTAATATCATCGGTCAAGGCTTGTAATAGTTCGGGATTTGATATTTCCGATAAATCGGCATGCGTGAATTCTATGGCGCCATCCATGGTATTAGGATGACTTTCGGCAACAACATTTACATTACCACCATCATAATAGTAATAGTACTGATCACCATCAACAAATTTAACGTCAGTGGCAGCATTACATTCGCTGGCGACTACCCCCTCGCTTGTTACCACTTCCATAACTTCCATAAATTGTTCCACTGCACATTCTTTTGTCATAACTTTTTCCAGCTTTGTTTTAGATTCAACAACATCAACAGCAAGCGATGCTGCCGCCTTTGGCAACTTAGGCGTATTTGTATTTCGCTTATCAGCTGAATCCTTGTTATTCCATCCGAGTTTAGCACCAATCATATTCCCACCCGGTTTATGTGTGCGCATATGATATTTTAACTCAAAATTGAACATAAACATAGCCGAGCAGATAGCACATTTAAATTTACTCGTAATATCTTTGCCTGGCTCTTGTTCGTCCAACAGCTCGAGTTCCTTTGCGCGCCGTTGTTGACGTGCCTCTTGTACCGCATTGCGTTGTCGCAGGTATTTGAGTTTTTGATACTTGCTCGAAGTACTCGAATTTAAAAGTTTAGTTTGGGTGCCTGCATCCACACCGTTTTTTTGCTCGTCACGATGTACGCCATATTCGTGCTTAAGCAAATGAAAGCGTCGTTCGAAACATTTTCCTATGATTTAAAAGAGGTTATAAGTTGAGGAACTGCAGGAGGAGTTGGGAGGAAGCCTATTACTTCTTACCACAAAATTGACATAAATGTATTCGATATCGTCTATCCTTTGGTAAGACTTCCAAATCTGTATGCTGGCTTTTATTTTCGTTAGGTGATAGGTCTTGCTCGCCATTAGTCCTCTGGAGCGGTATATATTTGACTGGAAAAAGGATTTTCATTATGATATTGGTAGTGATTGCTATAGTAATAATAATGTTGAAAGTTATGTGATACTGAAAGTGATGGTGACAGTGATAGTAATGTCGATTTTTATAGTGATAGAGATAGGAGGACTTTTATATTGTACTTGCAGGCCAAGTATTTCAGACTAATAACATATTAGTTATTATTTTTTATATCATTCCACCTCCATATTCCCATCTTCACTTACCCATCAATCGGCGATCCACAAGTACCTTGTGCTCTTTAGCCAAATGTTCCAAAATACTTTCGCGCGTTGAACTTTTAAAGGTGCAAATGGTACACTGACAAAAAACTGCAAAAAAACTTGATTAGTTAAGTTAACAAGTAAAAGCAACAACAATGACACACCTTTGTGAGATTTTCGGTGTTGTTGCAAGGCATCATAATTGACAAAATATTCATCACATAAATGGCAGTTATACATCGCATTTTCTGATGCTGCTGCTCCTTTTACTGTTTAATAGTCGCATATCATGGAACAATTTAAAATATATTTAATTTTAATATTTATGATAAGTAATAAATGAATGTGTTATTTCGGGATATGAACTTGCATTGTGTACTCAATGTAATCTACTACGAGTCTATAAGAATGGTAAGCAGATTGTTGCGAAAAGTCGCGTTGGCAACCCATTTCGCCTTTTACTTTCATCCTCTATCCGTCTTATTCGCCAATTTATACTCGCTAATTTACATCTGTAATATTATACTAAATTTAGTTCTTTTCCATTTTGATTGTTAACGAAAGCGCATGGGCGCAGTAGAAATACAAAGTGTAAGTAAATTTCTTGATGAATCCTAATGAATTGTATATCTGATAGACTTAAATAAAGTTTTCAGCATTTCGTTATCTTGCAAACAAGTTGCGAAGTCTTTTATTTCTGCTGGATTCGAAGCTTAAGAAAACGCTACCGCTGCGCCGCGCTGCCTACGTTAATATTCTGAAAAACTTTACATTATTGGAAGTAGCTAGCATACAACAAAGCCATACAAATGGAGAACGTTCCAACGACCACATCGCCCGCGCAGAGTGGAAACCAGCAGGAATTTCCCGCAGATGAGGCTGACAAATTCGACCATGCCGCCAGCGTAGGTATTACCACACCCACCACCGGCACCGCGCCTAATCGTCACGCATCTACGCCCGTCCAACAATCCGCTCAAACGGGTAACACGCTTTCTTCCTTGTACGGCTCGTCGCCGCTTTATACATTCACTGGTTCTCACACTATGGAACAAACAGGTATACTTGCACCGTCCAGCATGCACAATGTTCCCCCTAACCTCAATAGTGTGTTGACATTTCCTTATGCCACTTCTTCATCTGGTACCATGCCAACCATGCTGCCCAACCTAACCTCAAATTCGACGTTTTGCAATGTAGCACCATTTACTCAGCAATTTACCTCGTACGCTTCCATGTACCCCCCATTTACTTCTACTGGCGCAGCAGGATTTTCGTACCAGAATTATATGCCGAATCAAACTACGCAATTCGGAGTGCAGTCAAATACTATTCCTCCATACAGCTGTGCAGTGTCTAGCACAGCCGAAGTTAATTTAACAGCTATGCACGTAGCAAGTCGTCAAGTGCTCACGAAACATTTGCCAATGTTTTCAGGTCGACCTGAAGACTGGCCATTATTTATTACCAACTACGAGCAATCAACAATTCGGTGCGGATTCAGCGATCAGGAAAACCTCATCAGACTGCAAAAGTGCCTTAAGGGACCAGCTTTAGAAGCAGTTCGTGGGAGACTGATGGTTCCGTCAACTGTTGGGTTAGCAATCAGCACCCTCCGTATGTTATATGGCAGACCAGATGTCATCCATCAGGCAATGCAGCGTAAACTGAGAGAGGAGCCAGCGGTCCAGCCGAATAAATTAGAAACACTCGTATCATTTTCTTTAGCCGTGCAAAATTATTGCTCTACGATGCAAGCAATCGGTTTAACAAATTATTTAAACGACCCAGTTCTACTCAATGAGTTAGTCTCTAAGTTGCCATGCAGTCAAAGATTGAGTTGGGGCAGCGATGCATGTCGCTGAATCGCGTTGATATTGCCGCCTTTGATGAGTGGCTTTTCAGTCTCGCCATATGTGCAAACCAAGTGACGTCTCTGCAGCCGTTATCGCCAGCGTCTGTGCAAACCAACAGCGAAACGAAAAGGGGCAGTCGCGAATCACATAAGGCAAGAATAATGATACACGAAGTTACGTCAAGTGACAAGACAAATAGCTGTGTAAAATGTAGTGACAGTCATAAGCTTGCCGATTGTTGTGAATTCATTGCGCTCTCTCCAAGTAATAGGTGGAAATTAATACGTGAAAAGAGATTATGTCTGCGCTGCTTCAAACCACACTTCATTCGGCGGTGCTCTTCTAAAAGATGCTGCGGTGTGGACGGCTGTAAAATGGCTCATCACCCTCTACTACACACTACAACTTCGGAAGCGGTTGAAAAGCGAGAGCAAACAACGTTATACCACCAGCCTAGTAATACAGCTGAGAAAGAACAACAAAAACACTTTTCAGGTATGTGGAAGTTACTCTGTATAGTAAAACGAAATCAATAAATACGTTTGCGT
This sequence comes from Eurosta solidaginis, assembly GCF_040869045.1. Lineage (NCBI taxonomy): Eukaryota > Metazoa > Arthropoda > Insecta > Diptera > Tephritidae > Eurosta > Eurosta solidaginis. Next base: position 181,040,807 of record NC_090321.1, read on the forward strand.
TGATCGACGAGGGGGCATCGTGTACGTTGATTGAGAGTCAACTAGCAGAAGATCTCAATTTGGAAGGGCCAACTGGTTCATTATGTTTGCGCTGGACTAACCAAATCACTCAAAGCGAAGTAGACTCAAAATTTGGAAACCTTGATATTTCCCCCATTGATAAACCCTCTCAAAAGTATACACTTTCAAATGTTCGTACCATCGTAAATCTTGGGCTTCCTTTGCAGTCACTTCACAAAGACGCGATTACTAATCACGCACATTTTAAGGGTTTGCCTATTCGACCATATGAAGCATCTAGGGCACGAATTTTAATAGGTCTAGATAACGTGAAAATTGGGGTCCCTATGGAAATAAAAGAAAATACTGAGTCACATCTTATCGCTGCAAGGTGCCGTCTAGGTTGGAGCGTATACGGACGCGATGCAAATAGCTCCACCAAACATTCATTGCTTCATATTTGCGAGTGCAGTGCATCTGTAGAAAGCCGCATGGACCAGGAGATGAAATCATATTTTTCAATCGAATCAATAGGAGTGTACGCGCCAACGAAGCCTCTCATCTCTGATGACGATGAGCGCGCTCTTCAAATTATGAAAACGACTACACGTTTTCTTGATACGGAAAAAAGATGGGAAACGGGACTGCTTTGGAAATACGATGTTTTTCAACTTCCAGACTCCCTTCCTATGGCAATCAGGCGTCTTTCATGCCTGGAGAGCAAAATGAGGAGGGATGTGTAACTAAACCGTTTTTTAGTTGATAAAATAAAAGATTACGAACAAAAGGGGTAAAAAAGCTAGCCAAAAATGAGATAAGGGATAGCGCTAGGTCATGGTATCTACCCATTTTTACTGTTTTAAATATTAACAAAAATAAAATGAGATTGGTTTGGGATGCTGCGGCAAAGGTGAAGGGCATAGGGCTCAACGACATGTTACTTAAGGGACCAGATCTATTAAAATCTTTGATGGGAATACTTCTACGCTTCCGCGAACGGCCTTTCGCGGTCTGCGGAGACATACGCGAAATGTTCCATCAAATCAAGGTCGTAGCAGAAGACCTAGATGCGCAAAAATTCCTGTGGCGGAATGGCGATCAATCTCGCGACTACGACGTATACGTGATGAACGTGATGACGTTCGGTGCTTCGTGTTCTCCGTCTTTAGCAAATTATGTAAAAAACCGCAACGCTGAACGATTCTCTGACAAACACCCTGAAGCCGTTCAGGCTATTATCGAAAATACTTTCGTCGATGACTGGCTTCAGAGCGCTGATTCTGAAAACGCCTTAGCTTCCCTCGCAACTACCGTTCGTTGGATTCATCAAGAGGGCGGTTTCGAAATGAGAAATTGGATATCCAACTCAAGTCGAGTAATGTCGGCACTCGGTGCTAGTCGTACCGCACGTAATAAATGCTTTGATGAACCAGAAGCCGTAATAGAGAAAGTACTTGGGATGTTCTGGTTGCCAAATTCAGATGAACTGGCATTTTTTGAACGATTTTCGGAGGAAACCTTTGATCCTAACGCGATCGTATCGAAGCGTCAAATTCTGCGCACCATAATGACGATTTTCGATCCACTCGGTCTACTTGGCTTCGTTATCATTCAAGCAAAGATTATTTTACAAGACGTGTGGCGCTCTGGAGTTAGCTGGGACGATCCAATAAAAGAAGATGAACGTCACTGCTGGTTACAATGGGTGAAACGTATTCGATCGATAAATGATATACGAATTCCCCGCTGCCTCTCGGTTGGTAAAACCAAGAAAATACAACTCCATGTATTCGTAGACGCTAGTTTGAAAGCCTACGCAGCACTTGCCTATATACGTTCGGAAGCAGATAACCAGATATGCTGCACTCTCGTTGCATCGAAAACTCGCGTCGCGCCATTGAAACCAATTTCCGTGCCAAGGCTTGAGGTATTAGCTGCGGTTTTAGGGTTACGACTAGGTAACTTCTTAGAATCAGAATTGTCCATCAAAGTAAACCGCCGATTTTTCTGGTCTGATTCCAAGAACGTTTTGTTTTGGCTGCGCTCCGACACCAGGAAGTTTAATCAATTCGTCGCGTTGAGGGTAGGAGAAATTCTTGAAGGCTCCAACATCAAGGAATGGAGGTGGTTGCCATCTCGGGAAAATATCGCGGACGAAGGAACTAAATGGAACGATAACCGTGACTTCGATGACAACCAGCGTTGGTTCAGCGGACCTAAGTTTTTACTCGAGGATGAGCTGTATTGGCCTGAAACGATAATTTCAAATGACGATGGTGACATGATAGACGCGTTGCACCACGCCGTTTCTGAGAATATTATACCATTTCAGATATCCGCAATTACGCCAGACGTAAGAAGATTTAGTTCTTGGCAGAAACTACGCACCACTCAGCGCTTTGTATTACGATTCATTCGTTTAGTTACAAAGGGTAAGCAATGCTCGCAAGCGGTGAAGAAGCTTATCGAGATGGACGACCTGGTCACAGCTGAGCTCGCATTGATGCTTAAATGTCAGAGAGATGTTTATGGTGAAGAAATCAGCCAGCTGAATAAGGATGGGCGAGTCACTAGAAGATCTCCCCTCTTCAAACTCTGTGCGTACCTCGATATGAAGGGTTTACTCCGCGTAAAGGGAAGAATCGACGCTGTGAATGGGATCGAGATAGACTCGAAGCGACCTATTATTATCCCGCGAAATCACGACGTGACGCGACTAATTGTAAATTATTATCATCAGAAATTTCATCACCATTTCAACGATATCGTTGTAAATGAAATAAGGCAAAAGTTCTGTATATCTGCGTTGAGAAGATTGGTAAAAGAATGCGCGGCCAAATGTCAAACGTGTCGCAATCGCAAAGCTAGACCGCAACCTCCTCAGATGGGCGATCTGCCCATTGAACGCCTATCATCATTTACCAGACCCTTTACATTTACCGGTGTGGACTATTTTGGACCCATTGATGTGGCCGTTGGACGCAGGAGCGAAAAGCGCTGGTGCGCCTTATTTACATGTCTTACCACTCGAGCAGTTCACATCGAAATTTCGCCGTCTTTATCTACCGAGTCGTTCCTCTTAATCTTTAAACAATTTGTGAGCCGCCGCGGCGTACCTAAGCGAATTCTCTCGGATAACGGAACTAATTTTAGGGGTGCTAGCAAGCTTATCCTGACTGAAATCGACAAGTTATCATCTGAGGATTTAGAGAGAAAGTATCCTGAAATCGAGTGGGTATTTATACCGCCAGCTTCGCCGCATATGGGAGGTGCATGGGAGCGCATGATACGTTCAACGAAGTCGATATTGATGGACCTTCTTCCGGGGGCGAGTTTGCGTGAGGAGGTACTACGGGCAGTGTTAGCCGACGTCGAGAATATACTCAATTCGCGACCATTAACTTATGTTCCGATCGAATCCGCCGAACACGAAGCTCTTACACCGAACCACTTCCTTATCGGTTGTTCCAGCGGAATTCGTGAGGCAAAGAACTTCGACGACTCCGGATCTTCGCTTCGTAGAAATTATCGAATATCCTGTCAGCTGGCCGATCAATTTTGGAAGCGCTGGGTTCGGGAATACCTGCCATGCCTTACAAGACGGTCAAAATGGTTTCAGCCACTATATCAACATTCAAGTTGATATTTTAAAAAACTTTTATTTTGATTTTAAATATAAAAATCTATTTTTGTTTATTTTTGAGTTTAGATATTTTCCAACTAATTAGAATTTTCTTTTTTTGAAGTTATTCAAAATTTTAAGTTAACACGAAAACTCAATTAAAATTATTTTAAAAATTAAAGTAAAGAGTACAAAGTAGTTAACACTATATTTACTCCCCCTCCAAGAAAATTTGAAACAAACAAATTATTAATTAATATTAAATGTAACCTTTTTTTGTTTTTTGTTGTTTAATGTATTTGTATTTAAATTAGTGTTAATAAGTATGTTTGCTGGTTTAAGTAAATCAATTGAAATATTTTTAATAGTATTATTGTATTGAATTGTAAATGTTTTATGTTTCTTAGATATAACTTTAAAAGGTCCTTCATAAGGTGATTCTAAATTAGATTTACGAAGAACTTTAACAAAAACATACTCACAATTTTCTAATTGTTTAGGAACGAAAACATTTTCTTTGTTATGATGAAAAACTTTAGAACGAACAAGCGAAAAATATTCTCTTATTTTATGAAGAGCGTTATTAGAAAAATCATGTTCTTTATTACTATTTGAAATAATTAATTCACCAGGTATTCTAAGTGTTTGGCCATAAACAAGCTCAGCAGATGAACATTTTAAATCTTCTTTAATAGAAGTTCGTAAACCAAGTAGAATGAATGGTAAAATGTCAGACCAATGAACCGAGTCGTTTGATGCTATAATTGCTGCTTTTAAAGTTCGATGAAATCTCTCTATCATGCCATTTGCTTGGGGATGGTAAGGAGATGTATGAATTTTATGAGAACCTAAAAGTTTAGTTAATTCCGTAAAAAATTTTGAGGTGAATTGTGAACCTTGATCTACTGTAATATTTAATGGTATACCAAATCGTGGTATATAATTTTGAATAAAAGTTTTACTATAGTATTTGTTGAAATATCTTTAAGCGGATAAGCTTCAGGCCAACGTGAAAATCTGTCAATAATTGTTAAAATATAACAATTTCCATTTGAAACTGGAAGAGGTCCAACAATATCCATATGAATATGTTCAAAACGGCCTGATGGTATTTGAATTTTTTGGATAGGAGATTTAGTATGTCTTGAAATTTTGGATTTTTGACAATTGATGCAAGATGAAGTCCAATCGTTAATCTCTTTACGCATGTTAGGCCAATAATATTTATTTTGAATTCATTTTCTAGTTGTTCTTATACTTGGATGAGATAATGAGTGAATTTTGTCAAATATAATTCTTCTCATAGAATGTGGAACATAAGGTCGAAAAGGTTGTAGAGAAACATCACACCATATGTTTAAATTAATAATTGGAAAATGAATTTCTTTTAAATTATTTTTAGAATTTGGATCAGAAATGGTTTTTTGTAAAAATGTATCAGTTTGCTGTTCTTTATATAAAGTTTCTAAATTTATATCTTGAGTTGAAATTGCATTTATTTCTGGAATACGGGAAAGTGTGTCGGCAACTATGTTGTCTTTTCCACGTATATATTGAATATCATTTGTAAATAGAGCAATATATTCAAGATGACGTAGTTGACGAGGAGATCTATCTACTTTAGAATTTAGAACATGAATTAAAGGTTTATGATCAGTATAAATTGTAAAAGTTCTACCTTCAAGAAAATGTTTAAAATGTTTAATTGAATTATAAATTGCCAAAAGTTCACGATCAAATGTTGAATATTTAGTTTCTGTTGTAGTTAGTTTTCTTGAAAAATAAGCTAAGGGTTCTAGTATATTATTGCTAGTTTGTTGAAGAACTGCTCCAATAGCAACATTTGATGCATCTACTGCTAATGATAAAGTACCATTTTTGTCGAAATGTGTAAGTAAAGTATTTTTAGCAAAAAGTTTTTTAACATTTTCGAAAGCTGTTGTGGTTTCATTTGTCCAATTTAATTGTTTGAGTTTGTTTTTAATTGCATGTGTTAACATTTCATGCAGAGGACTAAGTTCTGTTGCTAACATTTTAATATATCTGTGATAGTAATTTATCATACCTAAAAATTTTTGTAATTTATTTATAGAAATTGGTTTTTCAAAATTTGTTATGATTTCAATTCTATCTAAAGATGGTTTAATACCTTCGCCTGAAATTTCGTAACTTAAAAAATTTAATTTATTTACACCGAGAGTACATTTTGAAGGTTTGATATTTAAATTATATTCTTCAAGTCTTTTGAAAACTGATTTTAAATGATTTATATGTTGATCTTCATTATCACTGGCAATAAGAATGTCATCAATGTATGTAAATACAAAATCGAAATCAGAAAATACTTCATTAATAAAGCGTTGGAAAGTTTGAGCACTGTTTCGTAAACCGAAAGGCATTCTTACGAATTCAAACATTCCAAAAGGGGTAGTTATTCCAGTTTTATGAATGTCTTCTTCTGCCATTGGAATTTGGTGGTAAGCACGCACAAGATCAATTTTGGAAAAAAATTGTTTGTTTTTTAAATCAATTGTTAAATCGTGAATATGTGGTAAAGGATACCGATCTGGTGTAGTAATAAAATTAAGTCTTCGATAGTCTCCGCAAGGTCTCCAATCATTTGGTTCTTTTTTAGGAACGAGATGAAGTGGAGATGCAATAGGAGAATTTGAGGGTCTGCATATACCCGTTTTAACTAAAAATTCAAATTCAGCTTTAGCAATTTTAAGTTTGATTGGATCAAGACGTCTGGGTTTCGAAAATGGTAAAATACCTTTTGTTTCTATCCTGTGAACCGTATGGTGTTTAACTTTTTTAGTATAATCTGGTTCACAGGTAATAGATGGAAATTCATTAAGTAATTTTGAAAACTTATTTTCGACAATAGGAATTTTGAGTGAGAAAATATCAGAAAATCCAGAAGATCCAGTAACTTTAATTTTTGTAGTAGAATCCATTATTTCTTTATTTTTAATATTGCCAATAATTCCGAATTTTTCTAAAAAGTTTGCTCCTAAAATTGGTGTATCAATATTCGCAATAATGAATGGAAATTCAAAATCTCTTCTTAAACCTAAATCAATTTTAAGTAGTTTTGTACCGAAAGTTTCAATTGAAGAACCGTTTGCTGCGGTCAAAGTAAGATCCGAATTTCTTTTATAAATTTTAAATTTAGAAAAAGGAATAACTGATACAACTGCACCTGTATCGATAAGAAAATTAAGTTTATTGAATTTATCAAATATGAATAGGCGACGAGTAGGTTTAATAATAGTTCCATTATCCGTCACCGTCATAATGGATCGTTTCAGTTTAAATTTTGTTCGGAATTTGAATTGTGATTTTGATTAAAATTGCATGGGGGTATACATTTAAGAGCGTTATTCTTAAATTTTTTGTGATACCAACAAATATTTGTTTGTGAAGTAAAATTACGATTGTTTGAAAAATTTCTTGATTTTGAAAAATTTCGAGATTTAAATCTATTTCTATCTTTAGATCTTGAACGGATTTGTAATTGATTAATATCATTAGCAATTTTATTTAAATTTTGAAAAATAGCCGTGGTTAATTCAGTTAAATTTTTAACGCATTGTTCTAAAATATTATTATTTATACTTGAGACTACAGGAGATTTGGAAGAATGACGTTTGTTGATTAAATCAAAAAGTTTGTCAGCTAAAATAATTACTTCATCTTTATTTTGATTGTTACTAGAAGTTAAATGGATTTGTATTTCTTGTGGCAATTTACGAATCCATAATTTGAAAAGTAATTCTTGACTTACAATGGAGTCAGTACTTATAAGTGATTTCATAAATCTGAATAATTCAGATGGTGAACGATCACCAAGTTCAGTTTTTGAAAATAATTGTTCTAATCGTTTTTCTTTGCTAAGAGAAAATCTTTCACATAGAACTTTTTTGATTGTATCATATTTATTAAAAAGAGGAGGAGGGTTAATAACATCTAAAATTTTAGATATAGTATCTCGTTGAAGAAAAATTAGAATATTTTGAAATTTTAAATTATCATCATTGATATTTTTAATTTCAAATTGTCCTTCAGCAAGCAAAAACCAGGCATCAGGACAATCTTGCCAAAATTGTGGTAATTTAATAGATTTAGTAGAAGGAAAATTTGTAAAGTTATCTTGTGTTGAAGTATTTTGTGTTGTATTAATGTTAGAATTTTGAGTTGTATTGTGAGTCATGATGTTATTTGTATGGTTGATATTTTGATTTTCTGAATTTGTAAATTTACGAGTTCGTATTGGTGAACGTAGAACCATATGAAAAGAAATTTAAATGAAAAATTTGAAAATAAGAAAATATTTAAGAATTTTTTGGAAAGGGAGTTAACAATTTAAATACAATATTTAATTTTATATAAAAAATAAATAAATTTAAATAACGTATATTAAAATTTTTAAGATATAAAAATCTTAAAATAATTTTGAAAGTTAAAAGGTTTAAAATTTTAATTTAAATTATAATTGAAAAATTTAAATTTAATATTAAAATAAAAATTATACTTACATAAAATTAAATTTAATAAAAAAATATTAAAATTAATAAGTAGTTGATTGATGATTGTTTAAAAATATCTTGAAATTAATATCTGGATTGTTTGATATCGTAATGCTTTTAAAATATGCAATGGCTTTGTTGTTTTCTTTGTAAATCTCTTAATTTTCATCGTGATGTCTTCATTTTAAATCTGTTCTTGTGTGTATTGCGTGCAAAATTGTTGTTGTGGCTTGGATAACTCAATCGTTGCTTTTAAGAGTATTAGGTTGTAAATGTTTTTATTTTGTTTACACACACGTTTTTAGAGTTTTTTATGTTTTTAATTTGATTTTCAACATTTATTCTATGTTTTAATGTTTCGTATATATAATTTACAGCGACTGTTATATGAAATTTGCACAGAATGTTGTTGTATTGCTTCGTTACACTAAGTTTAGTATAGCTTTTGAGAAATTGAAGCGATTCAGGCAATGTTTCGAGAAGATTTTTAGATAAATTAACGTATGTAGCTAATATGCTCTCCTCTGATTTCGTTTGGAATACCTCATCAAGAATTGTTGAAAGATATTGCATTGTCATTACAGTCGTCAGTTGGACGACGTGGGCTATTCAAACTATCTGCACTCATGTTATATGAACTATTTGGTATAAATGAAATTGTCGATGATGTATCACTTTGATAAAGATGTTGTTGTTTTTCGATAGAGGCACACGCACGTTCACGTAATGTTCATAGAATACGCGTAGTATGGATTTAATCGAATTGCCGTCGATTTGTAAGTTAATTAAATGTACCAAGGAGGTCAATGACAATGGTAGATTAGTTGTTGAATTATTTGTAAAATCAAGTTTTATTAGATTTTTTAACAGCGAAATTTCATCCGGAATTTTCGTAATTTTGTTATCGCGTAAATCGAGAGTAGGTCAGAAGGATCGTTGGTAGGATCGCCAATATATCAACATTCAAGTTGATATTTTAAAAAACTTTTATTTTGATTTTAAATATAAAAATCTATTTTTGTTTATTTTTGAGTTTAGATATTTTCCAACTAATTAGAATTTTCTTTTTTTGAAGTTATTCAAAATTTTAAGTTAACACGAAAACTCAATTAAAATTATTTTAAAAATTAAAGTAAAGAGTACAAAGTAGTTAACACTATAGCCACCGCCGAATCCAATTAAATTAAACGACGTTGTAGTTATTGTGGACGAAAACTCGAAACGAAATACGTGGGCTAAAGGAATCGTGATCGACCTCCATTTCGGTAAAGATGGCCAGGCTCGAAGCGCAGTAGTAAAGACTGCTAACGGATTGTGCACGCGACCGATAGTAAAGCTGGCGAAGCTCGACGTAGAGGCTGAGAGGAATGTAGTAAACGTCCTGCATGGAGCTGCATGAGATTTACGGAGGGGGGTGTTGCGAAAAGTCGCGTTGGCAACCCATTTCGCCTTTTACTTTCATCCTCTATCCGTCTTATTCGCCAATTTATACTCGCTAATTTACATCTGTAATATTATACTAAATTTAGTTCTTTTCCATTTTGATTGTTAACGAAAGCGCATGGGCGCAGTAGAAATACAAAGTGTAAGTAAATTTCTTGATGAATCCTAATGAATTGTATATCTGATAGACTTAAATAAAGTTTTCAGCATTTCGTTATCTTGCAAACAAGTTGCGAAGTCTTTTATTTCTGCTGGATTCGAAGCTTAAGAAAACGCTACCGCTGCGCCGCGCTGCCTACGTTAATACAGTTGTTGTTTTTTTTATTTATAGATATAGTAATCCAACCTATTAAACCACCTACCGTAGGTTGAGCTCTAGAGGTCCCTACGGTGCATGCTTCAAGGTTGACTTTATCTTGCGCAAATATGACTATTGCTCTGCTGCAAAGTGCCAAAGAGGACCCGTATGAAGTATTTGGCGCTTTACACTGCCCGCAAATAATTTGCGCCCCCTTGGTCCCTAGTGCACATAACATATCCTCGTTATTGGTATCTTTTATCGATATCTATCGCATATTCTGTGATATCATCCACGAAACACTAAATTTTCACTCCGTTGGGAACTTTAAAGCTCAATACTTTGTCGTACATAATGTTCCAGACCAGAAGACTGAGGTCAGACCTTGGGAAAAGCCACCCGTAACTCGGAGCTCTTTCGTACCACCTGTTCGTACCAGCTTTACCGATCCACAAAGTAGCTGCGTTTTATTTTTCTTAGGTAATAGGATATACCCATATGATACCCAGCCGGAAACTTAAACCACTTGATACCCTATCGATATGTAATTCTTACTGTACCACTTACTTTGAAGCAAACCATTTCAATAAATTATGGTTAGGTTGAACTGACCGGTCTGTCAATAAATTTAGCTATCGCCCCTATTTCCCGATCATTGTCCGAGAGTAACCAACCTTCTTCTAGTTAGTGCCGGACGGTGGCACACCAGATGTTGCACATTTTCTACCACCTCAATAAATCTGTAGCTGGGGCCCTATCCTAATATATAATATCTATTAAACCGTCAGTGACACGTCCGGTTGCCACGTCTTATTGAGTGTCCCAAAGGGTTAGAAATCGCTAACGCATTCACCCTGTGTATAGCGTCCGTACACGCACGGAATTGAAATGACGTCATAGGTATTCGTACCTACTTCAATATGTTTATATATATATATGATCAACATATGTATGAGTGGCATACAGTGATCGACTCTGTGTTTCGACAAAAGCCATTACTGCGGCTAGCTGATTGAGAAAACGAAATACGATTTTCCAAGCTACTATAAGCAAATGTTAGATCGCTTGTGCCATCTAGTGCCACGAATTGTCCCTTGGACCTCACCTTTGGACATGTTTTCTGCATCTTCATTATCTAAGCTCGAACAGACTTTCCGATATACCCCCACGTCTTCGATTTCTTTTTCGATACAATTATAAATGACTTGCTCGATAGCTTTGCCAGCGGAATTAAGCAGGCATATAGGCCCGCAACTGGAAAGCTCCGGATTTTTACAAGACTTTGGTAAGAGCACCACAGTCCGGCAACTCCTGATCCGTCCAGGAGACTTGTTATCCTCAAGTCTATGAGCAGCTTGTACACGGTAAACTTCAAAAATTAATGCAGTGGGATATTGGATTCCCTCAGCTTTAATTAATGTGGGACATACATACAGTATCAAACCGCGTGTAGCTTCACACGTACGAAGCGTTTCCCAATAGGCAGGGTTCTGCTTTCCAAGGCAACGTTACATTCCTGATCATAACATCTCTTTTTTCGGGCTGTGACACAACATAGAGAAATGTGACCCATTTTTCGATTCGCGGCCAAGTCAATCTACCTTGCGAGCAAAGCTGGACTCCAACGCCAATGTTCCAAGGCTTGTCAAGCGATTTTAGCTCATAGTAGAACATAAAAAATTTTTCACGCGAGACAATAGACTAAAAGAACGCTCCCCTTCAGTCACACTGACTGGAAGTGTGCAAAATAATACTTCCATCTTCAAGTCATGAAATTTGTTCAGAAATTGAAATGTGGCAGCGAATCACATCTCAAATTTGCTAAGTGGATGGCTTTGAGATGAATGATTTCATCTATTAGATCCTTTCAATACTGCTTTGCCTTGCCGGGCCTCCAAAAACCTTCCGGGCCCCAGGGCCCCCTGGCTGTCGCCCCCCCCCCCCCTCTCCGCGTCCGAGCGCATCATCTGTTCGTGCGTAGGCGCAAATAAATATTATATTTATAATGTGTATCTTTACTAAGTGCAGATCCCGGCTAGACGCTCATGGACACTGCGGTTGGAATCGCAGTTCTTTGGGAATGGTGGTGAGGTCAGCTTTTGCCTTCACAAGGCCATCAACCAGCAGGTCAACTTGACCTTTGCCTCCAGAAGTGCAGACATTCCAGGTGACTGCCTTCAAAGCATAATCCTTGAAACATTAACCGTGGTAGGCTTCAGAAATAAAAGATCTCAATCGAGGCTAGTTTTTTCGTTGATAGAGAACTTTAGGTACCATACCATGGTTGCCGCAATAAAGTAAGTAAGGGGGTTTTTACGTGGCTATTTTAGTTCCTTTTCATTACGGGCATGCCTTACTACGAGGTTATTCTAAACTACCCTAACCCGCTGAATGTCAGTATATGTACTCAGTTGGCTCAAACTTTGCATGCCTCACAGAAAATGTCAAAAGTTTTTAGTTGCCCCACGCGCTTCGCCCATTTATGTTAGCTGACCATTTCCGAAATATAACGATTTCCCATCAAAAAGGGGTTTAGGTATAAAATTTAATCATACAAATTTCTGGCTAATGCAGTTCATAAACCTTGCGAGCCGATAAGATATCGCCGAAGTAAAGTTGTTTATCAACAAACCATATCATTACCATTCATCCATATGTATGTACATTAAGGTGGGTCGATTTGTATGGACGAAAGTTAACCGATATCGCGCCATCGATTTTTCGATAGGATTTTGGGGTCAGGAAAAAAAGTTCCACTGCGCATACCCAACAAATAATTTTTCAAAAAACTGTTATCGCCAACGTTTTTAGCTGACATTTTTGGGTCGGACAAGGTTTACATACACATGGTTAAATTATATGGTTGGCTCATCTCAGCAGCTGATTTTATTTATTTCATTGCATGGCCGAAGGGATCGTCAAAAGGGGATAGCAAACTCAACACATTGGCAACATTTTTCTTACACATACAAAAACTGCTAAGTTTTATGTTTCCATTCCATACCATTCGCACCAACACCAATACACAGATTTTGACAATTTGAACAGACATATTTTGTTGCTTTACAGATGAGCCAACCATATAATTGAACCATGGTATACATACATATGAAAATTTTTTTAGTACGTCATGAAAAAACTTCAAAGTCGAAAAAAGTCAAAAAAATAAAATTTCGCAGGCTCGAATATTAATTTTTTGGGTATGCGTAGTGGAACTTTATTTTCTTGAGCACAAATCCTATCGAAAAATCGATGGCGCGATATCGGTTAATAAATCGACAGAGTCTAATGTACATACAGATACTTATATTACACGTTTGTTAAGCTTTTTAATTTCAATTTCCTTCGCTTCGCGAGCACATTTTGTTTACATTCCAGCACAATGCCAATACCATTTATTAGTGGCGATTACACGCGTCTGAGTGATATTCGAGAATCTAGATAAACAATAATGTCATACCTTCTTGTTGACTCGCTCCTACCACCTCCACTGTACAGCGGTGTACATTACGCATATGTTGTAGCAACAAAAACTTGAAGTGACCAACAAAATTGCATTGGCGACAGCTGTGTTGCGGCGGGCCTTTTGAATGAAAAAAATTAATAATTTCAATTATCTTTAATTGCCTGACTTCCGAAACAAAAAGGTGTGAGTTTTGTTTGCTTTAACTTACCTAAATGTTTTTGCAAATGTTTATTCAGCTCCTGTCGTACCGTGCACTCATAAATGCAGAAACCACATTTGTATGTAGTCGAAGAGCTTGGAACACTTTTACCACACGTGCCCGCATGTTTACGTTCACTCCTGTGAAATCGTTCGAGATCATGTGAAAGCGTTTCGGCCACCACATAAGTGTAGCCTTCATATTTTTCCAGATGATAGCGAAAGGAATTCTCATTCGCGCTACTTGCATCGCTTGATTTTACCGAACTTAAATCTTCATCAAATTCAATGCCACTGTCAAATGAGCGCACCAACTTATTCTCCACTCCATCCAATGATATGGTAATGTCAAGTAATTGATCTGAAATTGTTAAGCTCATAAGGTTTTTGCATGATAAATACTTCAAACTAAAATTCTAGGATTAAGCTGCTATCTAAAGGGTATCTTTGTCTATACAATTAAATACATTTTTTGGAGAGGTGGCATAAGGTCAACGGCCCTAACGTCAATTGACCTTAAGACCACTTCAAATGGCAACAAAGCCAATTGAAGTTATGATCGTATGAAATGTTCACAAGGTCAACTCTTTTTTTTTTCAAGTAACCACTTACGGTTATGGCCGTCCAACAAGGCGCGCCAGTCGCTCCTTCTCTCTGCCAACCGGCGCCAATTGGTCACACCAAGGGAGTTTAAATCGTTTTCCACCTGGTCCTTCCAACGGAGTGGGCCGCCCTCTGCCTCTGCTTCCATAGGCGGGTTCCGATAGAAACACTTTCTTGGCGGAGCGTCATCTTTTATTCGCATAACATGGTCTAGCCAGCGCAGCCGCTGCGTTTTAATTCGCTGGACTATGTTGATGTCTGCGTATAGCTCGTACAGATCATCGTTAAATCTTCTTCGGTACTCGCCATTGCCAATTATTTTATTTCGACCCTCCAAGCGTTAAAATATTGAAAATTGTTGAATGTAGTTACGTTTACGTTCAGAGGTGCTCAACCCTTAAACACTTACAGCACTTTTGCTTTTTATACAAAGTTGAGCAGAGCTCACAGAGTATATTAAGTTTGATTGGATAACGGTTGGTTGTACAGGTATAAAGGAATCGAGATAGATATAGACTTCCATATATCAAAATCATCAGGATCGAAAAAAAATTTGATTGAGCCATGTCCGTCCGTCCGTTAACACGGTAACTTGAGTAAATTTTGAGGTATCTTCATGAAATTTGGTATGTAGGCTCCTGAGCACTCATCTCAGATCGCTATTTAAAATGAACGATATCGGACTATAACCACGCCCACTTTTTCGATATCGAAAATTTCGAAAAACCGAAAAAGTGCAATAATTCATTACCGAAGACAGATAAAGCGATGAAACTTGGTAGGTGGGTTGAACTCATGACGCGGAATAGAAAATTAGTAAAATTTTGGACAATGGGCGTGGCACCGCCCACTTTTAAATGAAGGTAATTTAAAACTTTGCAAGCTGTAATTTGGCAGTCGTTGAAGATATCATGATGAAATTTGGCAGGAACGTTACTCCTATTACTATATGTACGCTTAATAAATATTAGCAAAATCGGAGACGGACCACGCCCACTTTTAAAAAAAAAAATTTTTAAGTAAAATTTAAAAAAAAATTTTATATATTTACAGTATTTAAGTAAATTATGTCAAAATTCAACTCCAGTAATAATATGGTGCAACAAAATACAAAAATAAAAGAAAATTTCAAAATGGGCGTGGCTGCGCCCTTTTTCATTTAATTTGTCAAGGATACTTTTAATGCCATAAGTCGAACAAAAATTTACCAATCCTTTTGAAATTTGGTAGGGGCATAGATTTTATGACGTTAACTGTTTTCTGTGAAAATGGGCGAAATCGGTTGAAGCCACGCCCAGTTTTTATACACAGTCGTCCGTCTGTCCTTCCGCATGGCCGTTAACAAGATAACTAGAGCAAAAATCGACATATCTTTACTGAACTTAGTTCACGTACTTATCTCAACGCACTTTATCTTGGTGTAAAAAATGAACGAAATCCGACTGTGACCACGGCCACTTTTTCGATATCGAAAATTACGAAAAATGAAAAAATTCCATAATTCTATACCAAATACGAAAAAAAAGATGAAACATGGTAATTGGATTGGTTTATTGACGCGAAATATAACTTTAGAAAAAACTTTGTGAAATGGTTGTGACACCTACCATATTAAGTAGAAGAAAATGAAAAAGTTCTGCAGGGCGGAATAAAAAACCCTTGAAATCTTGGCAGGTATTACATATGTAAATAAATTAGCGGTATCCAACAGATGATGTTCTGGGTCACCCTGGTCCACATTTTGGTCGATATCTGGAAAACGCCTTCACATATGCAACTACCACCACTCCCTTTTAAAACTCTCATTAATACCTTTAATTTGATACCAATATCGTACAAACACATTCTAGAGTCACCCCTGGTCCAACTTTATGGCGATATCTCGAAAAGCCGTCCACCTATAGAACTAAGCCCCACGCCCTTTTAAAATACTCATTAACACCTTTCATTTGATACCCATATCGTACAAACATATTCTAGAGTCACCCCTGGTCCACCTTTATGGCGATATCTCGAAAAGGCGACCACCTATAGAACTAAGGCCCACTCCCTTTTAAAATACTTATTAACACCTTTCGTTTGATACCCATATTGTACAAATGTATTCTAGAGGCACCCCTGGTCCACCTTTATGGCGATATCTCGAAAAGGCGACCACCTATACAACTACCACCACTCCCTTTTAAAACCCTTATTAATACCTTTAATTTGATACCCATATCGTACAAACAAATTATAGGGTCACTCCTGGTCCACCTTTATGGCGATATCTCGAAACGGCGTCCACCTATGGAACTAAGGATTACTCCTTTTTAAAATACTCATTAACACCTTTCATTTGATACCCATATCGTACAAACAAATTCTACAGTCAACCCTGATCCACCTTTGTGGCGATATCCCTAAATGGTGTCCACCTATAGAACTATGGCACACTCCCTCTTAAAATACTCTTTAATACCTTTCATTTGATACACATGTCATACAAACACATTCCAGGGTTTCCCTCGGTTCATTTTCCTACATGGTTATTTTCCCTTATGTTGTCACCATAGCTCTCAACTGAGTATGTAATGTTCGGTTACACCCGAACTTAACCTTCTTTACTTGTTTTTTTTTTTGCCCTGAAGAATAGGCACAGATACAAATTCACACTTTGAACATGAAAAAACAAGCAAGGAAGGCTAAGTTCGGGTGTAACCGAACATTACATACTCAGTTGAGAGCTATGGAGACAAAATAAGGAAAATCACCATGTAGGAAAATGAACCTAGGGTAACCCTGGAATGTGGTTGTATGACATGTGTATCAAATGGAAGGTATTAAAGAGTATTTTAAGAGAGAGTAAGCCATAGTTCTATGGATGGACGCCATTTAGGGATATCGCCATAAAGGTGGACCAGGGCTGACTCTAGAATGTGTTTGTACGATATGGGTATCAAATGAAAGGTGATAATGAGTATTTTAAAAGGGAATGGGCTTTAGTTCTATAGGTGAACGCCTTTTCGAGAAATCCCCATAAAGGTGGACCAGGGGTGACTCTAGAATATGTTTGTACGATATGGGTATCAAGTGAAAGCTGTTAATGAGTATTTTGAAAAGGAGTGATCCTTAGTTCCCTAGGTGGACGCCGTTTCGAGATATCGCCATAAAGGTGGACCAGGGGTGTCTCTAGTTGTACGATATGGGAATCAAATGAAAGGTGTTACTGAGCATTTTAGGAGGGAGTGGGCATTAGGTCTATAGGTGGACGCCTTTTCGAAATGTCGCCATTAGGGTGGGCCAGGGGTGACTCTAGAATGTGTTTGTACGATATGGGTATCAAACGAAAGGTGTTACTGAGCATTTTAAGAGGGAGTGGGCATTAGGTCTATAGGTGGACGCCTTTTCGAGATATCGCCATTAGGGTGAGCCAGGGGTGACTCTAGAATGTTTTTACGATATGGGTGTCAAACGAAAGGTGTTACTGAGCATTTTAAGAGGGAGTGGGCATTAGGTCTATAGGTGGACGCCTTTTCGAGATATCGCCATTAGGGTGGGCCAGGGGTTACTCTAGAATGTTTGTACGATATGGGTATCAAACGAAAGGTGTTACTGAGCATTTTAAGAGGGAGTGGGCATTAGGTCTATAGGTGGACGCCTTTTCGAGATGTCGCCATTAGGGTGGGCCAGGGGTGACTCTAGAATGTTTGTACGATATGGGTAGCAAACGAAAGGTGTTACTGAGCATTTTAAAAGGGAGTGGGCATTAGGTCTATAGGTGGACGCCTTTTCGAGATATTGCCATTAGGGTGGGCCAGGGGTGACTCTAGAATGTTTGTACGATATGGGTATCAAACGAAAGGTGTTACTGAGCATTTTAAGAGGGAGTGGACATTAGGTCTATAGGTGGACGCCTTTTCGAGATATCGCCATTAGGGTGAGCCAGGGGTGACTCTAGAATGTTTTTACGATATGGGTATCAAACGAAAGGTGTTACTGAGCATTTTAAGAGGGAGTAGGCATTATGTCTATAGGTGCACGCCTTTTCGAGATATCGCCATTAGGGTGGGCCAGGGGTGACTCTAGAATGTGTTTGTACGATATGGATATCAAATTAAAGGCATTAATGAGGGTTTTAAAAGCGAGTGGCCCTTAGATGTATATGTGAAGGCGTTCTCGCGATATCGACCAAATGTGGACCAGGTGATCCAGATAATCATCTGTCGGGTACTGCTAATTTATTTATATATTCAATACCACTAACAGTATTCCTGCCAAGATTCCAAGGGCTGTTGATTACGCCTTGTAGAACTTTTTCATTTTCTTCTACTTAATATGGTAGGTGTCACACCCATTTTACAAAGTTTTTTCCAAAGTTATATTTTGCGTCAATAAACCAATCCAGTTACCATGTTTCATCCCTTTTTTCGTATTTGGTATAGAATTATGGCATTTTTTCATTTTTCGTAATTTTCGATATCGATAAAGTGGGCGTGGTTATGGTCGGATTTCGGCCATTTTTTATACCAAGATAAAGTGAGTTCAGATAAGTACGTGGGCTAAGTTTAGTAAAGATATATCGGTTTTTGCTCAAGTTATTGTGTTAACGGCCGAGCGGAAGGACAAACGGTGGACTGTGTATAAAAACTGGGCGTGGCTTCCACCGATTTTGCCCATTTTCACAGAGAACAGTTACCGTCATAGAGTCTATGCTTCTACCAAATTTCAAAAGGATTGGTAAATTTTTGTTCGACTTATGGCATTAAAAGTATTCTAGACAAACTAAATGAAAATGGGCGGAGCCACGCCCATTTTGAAATTTTCTTTTATTTTTGTATTTTGTTGCATCATATCATTACTGGAGTTGAATTTTGACTTAATTTACTTATATACAGTAAAGATATTAAATTTTTTGTTAAAATTTGAATTTAAAAAAATTTTTTTTTAAAAAGTGGGCGTGTTCTTCATCCAATTTTGCTAATTTTTATTTAGCACATATATAGTAATAGTAGTAACGTTCCTGCCAAATTTCATCATGATATCTTCAACGACTGCCAAATTACAGCTTGCAAAACTTTTAAATTACCTTCTTGTAAAAGTGGGCGCTGCCACGCCCATTGTCCAAAATCTTACTAATTTTCTATTCTGCGTCATAACGTCAACCCATCTACCAAGTTTCATCGCTTTAACCGCCTTTGGCAATGAATTATCGCATTTTTTCGGTTTTTCGAAATTTTCGATATCGAAAAAGTGGGCGTGGTTATAGTCCGATATCGTTCATTTTAAATAGCGATCTGAGATGAGTGCTTAGGAACCTACATACCAATTTTCATCAAGATACCTCAAAATTTACTCAAGTTATCGTGTTAACGGACGGACGGACGGACGGACGGACATGGCTCAATCAAATTTTTTTTGGATCCTGATTATTTTGATATATGGAAGTCTATATCTATCTCGATTCCTTTATATATGTACAACCAACCGTTATCCAATCAAACTTAATATACTCTGTGAGCTCTGCTCAACTGAGTATAAAAATTCATAGCACTCCCATATGTCCTTAGATATAAATTCGAATGCTTGAATTTCATATGAAAGTGCCTGAATTTCATATGAAAGTACAAGGATAAAGCAGTTCCATATGAAGCCAAGGCACTTCGGTATGATATTATAATTTACATTATAGCACTGAGAAAAATTTTAATTCAAAATTTATTCATTAAAGGGGCCATCAAAATTCTTTAAACATTTAAAATACATTTCCTTTTTTTGTAATTTAATAAAGTTTAAGTGTACATATAATTTTGTATAAGTATTGTAATTTACACTTCAATATAAAAATTTTTGAACAGCTCCGTTTATATTGTTTTCGCAATATTTTTATTCGTTTAATGAGAGGAGACATTTTGTTATTTAAAATTTTCGGATGTGGCACTCTTTTTTTCTATATTTGAGCTCCATTCTAGTGAAAAGCAGATAAAAACTGGCCCAATGAGGTTCTCTCTGAGATAAGAAGAACTTACTCAACTAAAAGTTTAGAAAAAATTAAGAATAAAAATGATCCGAAATGGTCATAAGAAAAAACGTGTAAATTCACTAAATGGCGTTAAAAGTCAAATTAAGAATGGTCATAAGCGTCATGGCCATTTCAAGTGGGCAAAGGGCCAATTGATCTTATGACATTGTCTGCTTAGATATTAACA
The DNA here is from genome assembly GCF_040869045.1 of Eurosta solidaginis. Taxonomy (NCBI): domain Eukaryota; kingdom Metazoa; phylum Arthropoda; class Insecta; order Diptera; family Tephritidae; genus Eurosta; species Eurosta solidaginis. The sequence goes on from NC_090321.1 coordinate 181,061,154, forward strand.
AAATGCGTGGGGTGACCCGAGTTCAACGGCCGAAAGGTCAATTGACGTTATGACCAAAAGTCATAACATTTTAATAGCGCGGGGATGTAAATAGAGATCTGTTGAGGATTTACCAACGTGAAATCAGGAGAGCAAAGATAATATCATGGAAAACCTTCCATGGTTCACAAAGTGCTCTAACGCAACGATAAGGTTCATTCAGAGGCTTATCCAGAAAAGAAGTAGTCCAGGGACTTATAAAGCCGGAGAACGAATAACGGTAATGTACTAACAAAAGTCCCTGAAGGCACTCCTTAACAAACATTTTCCGGCGGGAAATGGTGCGGAGGAGCCGGTAGACAGCTATTTTACTCAGATCAAGTAGCGTGAGGTACAACGCTTGGTGACTGATATCAAGATCGGCGGTACAAACTTTCTCTGAGTTCAAATTGCCGGGCAAAGTTGCTATATTCCCTGTAATCCCTTCAAATTACAGGTATAAGACTAAATTGTTGGCGGAACCATTGTAGAAATGCGCCGTGTTTTACCAAAGGCGGGAAAACTCAGCCATTTGAAAGGCTAGGATATATGTACATATATAAAAGTGAGCATGTACGAAAAATACAGAAGTGCGCATTAGGAGTCTTCCTAGACATTGCCGGATCTCTGGACAATGTCTCGGAACATGCTAAGTAGTTGGCAAAAGACCCGGAAATGGCGGTTGACACGATACGCCTTTACCGAAGGTTCCAAACTAATTAAAGGTGTAAGGTCAGCGGTAAAATGTGCTGACCCAGAGCAGGTTGTATAAGCTGCCAGATTACTGTAACGTCTTTCGTGCGTAAGTGGTAGCCGTGAATAAGGTAGCAGAGATGAAGGAAAGCTGCGGACGCTATACGCCCAACAACTTTTACTTTGGTATCCAAGCGGCCCTTAAGGCGATAATATCGTAAAGCACAGCTTATAAAAGTAAAGAAGAAACTAATATCTATACTGGTTTCCCGGTAATATGAGCACCGGTGCTGGTGCGATGGCAGACCTACCAGATCCCGCTATTATATAATGCAGGTTTTGGTTCATGATATGGTTTAGAAGTTTCATCGAAGAGGCGTCTTTTAACACTATGGACGTATTCAGTCTATGTGAGGTGTTTTCAGCCTAACCTATTGTGCATTACTGATATCTTGGAGACACCTGAAATTTAAAAGCCTAAATTCCTTCTCAACGTCTTCCTATCATTTTTTACATCCTTCCTGTATTCAACTCAGATAGGGGAACATCAAACCTGCGCTGCTTCAGATATCCAACCTCTTGTTAGTTATTTTCTTAACCAAGAATCTGATCTAAATTTTAATAAATCAACCAAACACTCCATACTCCACTTTACTGAACTCGAAACGAACTCGTCGATCATTGACAACGATTAAATAATTTAAGTGACTAATTTATTGACATCTAATGATAGATGGGTAAACATATTGTGGCGAATTTTCACATTTCTAAATAAATGCACAACAACAAAAACATTAAAGCAAGCTACATAAACACATTAATCATCATTTACCCACATACATACAAGGCAACGAAGAGATACTCATAAATACATGTAATCATTAGCCGAAGTAGTACTCACATATACACCCGCATATGGCTATGCGAGAGGCTATAAACTACAAATCCACACTCATATAGCTGGTAACCAAGTAGAAGACTCTAGAAGGAGAAACGTCTAGACATTTGGAGAAATATGCGGACAAGGCAACAGAGAGTATAAAAGCAGAGCAACCTGAGTAGTTACTAATCAGTTTTGATTTAAGCACGCTATTGGTTGTGGAGTATAATTGTGAAGTACTACTCTTGAAGTAATCTAAATAAAGACCAGTTTGCAATACTGAATATTGGAGCGATTTATTCAACAGTTTAGCGATGATGAAAAGATGAATTAATTAATTAATTTGAATGAAGTTTCGTGTTTTTTGTGTAAATCAAAATTTATTCGCACTTAGGATATTTGTATTGTTTTAATTATTATTGTTATTGTTACGAATATTAGCAAAATTAAGGAGTGCTGCCATCTCTAAGCCGATGCTAAGCAGCGACGTGAATTCACATCCATAGATCAATCATTATGTATCTACATAAACGAAACAATAATTGCGTCTACACATATGTACCATGTACGTATACGAGCAGCGGAGAGTCAATGCACAAACACATGCATATATCTGAGATACTCCTATAAGTATGCAATGAGAAAAACTATAAAATTGTGCAATTGTAGTTACAGCTGAGAAGTTTGAGAGCTGCTGGACTAGTAGATTCTGGAAGCGCCTAGAAGATGCGAAGGTTGAAATCAAAGAGTATAAAAGGCGGCAATTTAGAGGCGCTGGAATTCAGTTTGATTTGAGATTTCGATTAAGACGCTATCTAGCGAGCAAGAGCAGTATTATTTTGAATAGTAGAGTTTCATTTGAGCTATTAATCAGTTTGGTTATTAAGCAAGCTATTCGTTGCACAGTTTGAGCGTTATTGTGAAGTACTTTAATAAAGGCCATTTTGCATTATTACATATTGGAGTTATTTATTCAACAGTTTAGTGATTCGAACTTAGCAGAGAATTTGAAATAAGAGGATTGCAAGTAAATTCGTTACATTATTGTAGCTAACAAGCATACGTAGATCTTTATATATGGATATAGGGTATGATCTTGTTTTTTATTTTTAGTATTCTCTATTATTAATCATAGTGAGCTCTAACAAGAAATATTCATGAGTAACATGACGGACATGCAGTAGCTAAATTCATGCATTAATTATTTAATTTAATACAAATAAAAACAAACACATATTAGCATGGCTGACTTTTTATACAAAAGCATTCCTCTTCAGGATTCCACTAAAATATCTAGAAAAATTTTTTTAGATTTACATGAACTGAAGCAATTAGAAAATGTGAACCCTAGCAAAAGTGGGAGTGGGAGTCGGAGGGTGGAGCCGTATGGAAAATTCCACTTAAGTTCGGAAAGCTTCTGACCGCCATTTACCAGGTAATGGCCAGGGTGACACTTTTGTATGCAGTTTAGGCAGATCACTACTACGTGTCGCTTGCGGCCAAGTATCCTCTGGTTATCCAGTAATCATCCCCTTGGTGGTGAGCTTATGTGAGAAGGCCACAACCTAGCCAGACCACTAAGTTATAACCGATTAAAGGCATAGCTAGGGGAATTCAGCAGCATCTGATCACCGTAAGTTGCGGCTGCAACCAGGCATCTGCCTTGGATTAAGCGGCGCGCTATACAGTGTAAATACCAATCAAGCATCGGATAAGGATAAAACTATTTTTGATAAGGATAAAACTATTTTTGATGACGACCCCAGCAAATGTTCAAAGGCTTACAATTTAAGGGCATGCACCTGTTCCCTTAATGGGATTGATGCCGACTTTCGGCCTCGCCGTCATCCAAGATATGCAATGGACGAATCATGAAAAATGTAATTAAAATATTGTAAAACTAATGTTTCATTTATCTGCGCCTATGCACCTACGGAGGAGAAGAACGATGAGGTGAGAGACGAATATCGTGCTTGGCGACTTTGATGCCAGAATGGGAAAAGAAGGTGTTTTTGGCCCCACGGTCGGAATGTTCAATGAAACAATCAAACCTCCCCTAATGGACTGAGTTTGATCGACTTCACCGCTGCTCGAAACATGGTAATAGTGGCTAAAAGTAAGAAACAAAGAACACAAGTAAAGCTAGACGATTAAAGACTGCAATAGCAACAGACTTCCAAGGATTTCGCAAACTTGACTCTAACACTTACTCTCTGAGGGCACAAGTCAAACCGATGGAATGCAGGAGCAGTGGGATCATATCTCTAGAGTACTTCGTACCGCTGCCAAGGGAACAATTGGTTAATGGCACTGGAAAACAACTGGTGGGATGAAGAATATCGAACGCAACTAGAAGAGTATACGAACGCCACCACGAGTTGGAAGAAAAAAGCGGATGAGCTTGAGGTGCTAGCCACCAGAAAAAAATCCGTAACAGACAGCAGGTTTAAAACGGCGTCCTTGTAACTGAGGGTGCTTAGAATTTTGAGGAAACACTTATCTGTGCTCCTTTTGCTGTTGTCGTTGTAGCAATAAAGACACTACCCGAAGGTTTTAAGGAATGTTATCGATGTTGATGATCCTTTGCCGGATATAGATCTGGTACGTTCCGGTACCAAACACCAATGAGGCACAAGCCGGATCATTTGTGGGAAATTTTAATTTTACCACATTGAAGCTTCTAGGTCATTCCGGTAGTGATGGAATTAATCCTCTCCCAACCATAATGAAGTCAGAAAAGCAATAACTGGAGTAAGGCGCATGCATCAACTTTTACGCAAAAGTTGGTCGGGCAGGTAAAGACCTTGTAAAGATCACGGAAAAAGGAAAACAAAGAATTGACACACATCACCTCTTTATCTGAGTTCGGTTCCCCAGCAAAACTTGTATGGCGCTGCAAAATGACGTTGAGCAACACCATCGCTCAGTCAGAATAGTGAAAGGCCCCCCTGAGCCGTTCGAAACTAAATGATCACTGAAACTGAGTAATGAGTGCCCCCTAGCGTGGGAGATCTTTAATTTGAAGCTGGAGAAATTTGTACTAACCGCTGTGACACAATATTCTGCTGACGTCATTGACATCATCGGCTGGAAGGACCCGGTGGAAAGTTAAAATAAGGAAGAAGCGTCTGGCGTGCCTTGTTTAAACGGTTAAGCGCCAATTAAGTAAGTAAATAAGGAAGAGGGATTGGCTTTGACTTTTTAGGTAGTAGATATTTTGGATTCCGAATTGGCTTTTTCAGTTGGCTTTTGACTTCCTTGCCGTTGGCTTTTTGATCTTTGGCTTTGGCTTTTTTGGCCTATTGAAATTTCTTTTTTAGCCTTGACTTTTTAGGCTTTGGCTTTTAGGGTTTGATGATGGGTTTGGCTTTTAGGCTTTGCCTTTAAACTTTCGATTTTGAAATTTCCGACATTTAAGCTTTTCGCTTTTGAATCTTGCGGTTTTGTGAATTTGTATCGTTGGAGAACTCTTTGGATTAAAGCCCTTAAACTTAACTAAATCTATTTCGATTCTCACAAAGAATATATTTATTGATGGATGCCGATTGAATATTTGAATTAATATCTATAGAAAGTTCATGAATACTCTAATTTTCTTAGCAAGAGAGCTGAGAAAGAGAATTAATGGAAAAGTGGATAAAACTAATTTTCCTGTTCAGCCATCCGAAACTAATAAAATACAAATTGGTGCCCAAACCACACCCCCCCCCCCCCCCCCCCCCCCCCCCTCCTGTGTGTGGCAACAGTATTCGTATTATTGAAAAAATATTATATTTACATTGATTGCCATTCCTATATTTGATAGCCGCAAGTGGCTGCTTATCAGCTCCAACATATGGACGTGGTATATATGTAAGTATGTATAAGCATTATAAATTGTATGATACTGTTTTTCATGGATATAATAATTAAAACAAGTAAGGAAGGTTAAGTTCGGGTGTAACCGAACATTACATACTCAGTTGAGAGCTATGGTGACAACATAAGGGAAAATAACCATGTAGGAAAATGAACCGAGGGAAACCCTGGAATGTGTTTGTATGACATGTGTATCAAATGAAAGGCATTAAAGAGTATTTTATGAGGGAGTGGGCCATAGTTCTATAGGTGGACGCCATTTAGGGATATAGCCATAAAGGTGGATCAGGGTTGACTCTAGAATGCGTTTGTACGATATGGGTATCAAATGAAAGATATTAATGAGTATTTTAAAAGGGCGGGGACCTAAGTTCTATAGATGGACGCCTTTTCGAGATATCGCCGTAAAGATGGACCAGGGGTGACTCTAGAATGTGTTTGTACGATATGGGTATCAAATGAAAGGTGTTAATGAGCATTTTAAAAGGGAGTAATCCTTAGTTCCATAGGTGGACGCCGTTTCGAGATATCGCCATAAAGGTGGACCAGGGGTGACTCTAGAATTCGTTTGTGCAATATGGGTATCAAACGAAAGGAGTTAATGAGTATTTTAAGAGGGAGTGGGCCTTAGTTCTATAGGTGGACGCATTTTCGAGGTATCGCAATAAAGGTGGACCAGGGGTGACTCTAGAATTCGTTTGTGCAATATGGGTATCAAACGAAAGGAGTTAATGAGTATTTTAAAAGGGAGTGGGCCTTAGTTCTATAGGTGGACGCCGTTTCGAGATATCGCCATAAAGGTGGGCCAGGGGTGACTCTAGAATTCGTTTGTGCAATATGGGTATCAAACGAAAGGAGTTAATGAGTATTTTAAAAGGGAGTGGGCCTTAGTTCTATAGGTGGACGCCGTTTCGAGATATCGCCATAAAGGTGGGCCAGGGGTGACTCTAGAATTCGTTTGTGCAATATGGGTATCAAACGAAAGGAGTTAATGAGTATTTTAGGAGGGAGTGGGCCTTAGTTCTATAGGTGGACGCATTTTCGAGGTATCGCAATAAAGGTGGACCAGGGGTGACTCTAGACTTTGTTTGTACGATATGGGTATCAAATGAAAGGTGTTAATGAGTATTTTTAAAAGGGAGTGGACCTTCGTTTTATAGGTGTTCGCCTTTTCGAGATATCGACATAAAGGTGGACCAGGGGTGACTTTAGAATTTGTTTGTATGATATGGGTATCAAATGAAAGGTGTTAATGATTATTTTAAAAGGGCGTGGGGCTTAGTTCTATAGGTGGACCCCTTTTCGAGATATCGCCATAAAGGTGGACCAGGGGTGACTCTAGAATTCGTTTGTGCAATATGGGTATCAAACGAAAGGAATTAATGAGTATTTTAAGAGGGAGCGGGCCTTTCTGGACCAGGGATGACTCCAGACTTTGTTTGTACGATATGGGTATCAAATGAAAGGTGTTAATGAGTATTTTTAAAAGGGAGTGGGCCTTCGTTCTATAGGTGTTCGCCTTTTCGAAATATCGCCATAAAGGTGGACCAGGGGTGACTCTAGAATTCGTTTGTGCAATATGGGTATCAAACGAAAGGAGTTAATGAGTATTTTAAGAGGGAGTGGGCCTTTCTGGACCAGGGGTGACTCTAGACTTTGTTTGTACGATATGGGTATCAAATGAAAGGTGTTAATGAGTATTTTTAAAAGGGAGTGGGCCTTCGTTCTATAGGTGGACGCCTTTTCGAGATATCGCCATAAAGATGGACCAGGTGTGACTCTAGAATGCGTTTGTACGATATGGGTATCAAATGAAAGGTGTTAATGAGTATTTTAAAAGGGAGTAATCCTTAGTTCCATAGGTGGACGCCGTTTCGAGATATCGCCATAAAGGTGGGCCAGGGGTGACTCTAGAATTCGTTTGTGCAATATGGGTATCAAACGAAAGGAGTTAATGAGTATTTTAAGAGGGAGTGGGCCTTTCTGGACCAGGGGTGACTCTAGACTTTGTTTGTACGATATGGGTATCAAATGAAAGGTGTTAACGAGTATTTTTAAAAGGGAGTGGGCCTTCGTTCTATAGGTGTTCGCCTTTTCGAAATATCGCCATAAAGGTGGACCAGGGGTGACTCTAGAATGAGTTTGTACAATATGGGTATCAAATTAAAGGTATTAATGAGAGTTTTAAAAGGGAGTGGTGGTAGTTGTATATGTGAAGGCGTTTTCCAGATATCGACCAAAATGGGGACCAGGGTGACCCAGAACATCATCTGTTGGACACCGCTAATTTATTTATATATGTAATACCTGCCAAGATTTTAAGGGTTTTTCATTTCGCCCTGCAGAACTTTTTCATTTTCTTCTACTTAATATGGTAGGTGTCACAACCATTTTATAAAGTTTTTTCTAAAGGTATATTTCGCGTCAATAAAACAATCCAATTACCTTACCATATTTCATCCCTTTTTTCGTATTTGGTATAGAATTATGGCATTTTTTTCATTTTTCGTAATTTTCGATATCGAAAAAGTGGGCGCGGTCATACTCGGATTTCGTTCATTTTTCATACCAAGATAAAGTGAGTTCAGATAAGTACGTGAACTGAGTTTAGTAAAGATATATCGATTTTTGCTCAAGTTATCGTGTTAACGGCCATGCGGAAGGACTGACGGACGACTGTGTATAAAAACTGGGCGTGACATCAACCGATTTCGCCCATTTTCACAGAAAACAGTTAACGCCATAAAATCTATGCCCCTACCAAATTTCAAAAGGATTGGTTAATTTTTGTTCGACTTATGGCGTTAAAAGTATCCTAGACAAATTAAATGAAAAAGGGCGGAGCCACGCCCATTTTTAAATTTTCTTTTATTTTTGTATTTTGTTGCACCATATCATTACTGGAGTTGAATCTTGACATAATTAACTTATATACTGTAAAGATATTAAATTTTTTGTTAAAATTTTACTTTAAAAAAAATTTTTTTTAAAAGTGGGCGCGGTCCTTCTCCGATTTTGCTAATTTTTATTAAGCGTACATATAGTAATAAGGGTAACGTTCCTGCCAAATTTCATCATGATATCTTCAACGACTGCCAAATTACAGCTTGCAAAAGTTTTAAATTACCTTCTTTTAAAAGTGGGTGGTGCCACGCCCATTGTCCAAAATTTTACTAATTTTCTATTTTGCGTCATAAGTTCAACTCATCTACCAAGTTTCGTCGCTTTATCGGTCTTTTGTAATGAATTATCGCACTTTTTCGGTTTTTCGAAATTTTCGATATCGAAAAAGTGGGCGTGGTTATAGTCCGATATCGTTCATTTTAAATAGCGATGAGTGCTCAGGAACCTACATACCAAATTTCATCAAGATACCTCAAAATTTACTCAAGTTATCGTGTTAACGGACGGACGGACGGACATGGCTCAATCAAATTTTTTTTCGATCCTGATTATTTTGATATATGGAAGTCTATATCTATCTCGATTCCTTTATATATGTACAACCAACCGTTATCCAATCAAACTTAATATACTCTGTGAGCTCTGCTCAACTGAGTATAAAAACAATTGTATTATTAACAAACTCACTTTCAATGAAATTCAAACGAAATTGCTTGGTACTTACCAAAATGGAAATAAATTTGAAGTGCCCACATAAATTTTAACAAACTTCAATTTAAGGTCAATTTTTTATGGGTTTTATTGATGTAGGTTCATATAAGAATATATTTATAAATAGTAAGCAACAACAATAATTATATATTCCAGCGAGACAATCAAAGCGACTGTGTAGGCTTCGCCTTAATCGAGTCCACCTCAGACGTAGGCTGCGATATTGACATAATAACTTTGAGACTGAAACTCCTACTCAAAAACCTCTTCTTTTTTGCCAGACATTTTTGTAATGAGCTCAGATCGCAAAGTACATATATCTGCATTTAAAAATAATGTTTAACCATTGGATTTGCTATATTTGGTCAGTCAGTCACACCTTATATTTTCGTTCGTTATTTTTGTACTTTCCAAGAGGCATCATTCGATAACTTTAAGGTGGTTTATATTTGGATCGGACCCTTAGTGGAACTTACTTTACTTACTTAATTGGCGCTTAACCGTCTAAACGGTTATGGCCGTCCAACAAGGCGCGCCAGTCGCTCCTTCGCTCCGCCAACCGGCGCCAATTGGTCACACCAAGGGAGTTTAAATCGTTTTCCACCTGGTCCTTCCAACGGAGTGGGGGCCGCCCTCTACCTCTGCTTCCATAGGCGGGTTCCGATAGAAACACTTTCTTGGCCGGAGCATCATCTTTCATTCGCATAACATGGCCTAGCCAGCGCAGCCGCTGCGTTTTAATTCGCTGGACTATGTTGATGTCTGCGTATAGCTCGTACAGCTCATCATTAAATCTTCTTCGGTACTCGCCATCGCCAACGCGTAGAGGTCCATAAATCTTTCGAAGAACTTTTCTCTCGAACACTCCCAAAGCCGCTTCATCTGCTGTTGTCATGGTCCATGCTTCTGCCCCATATAGCAGGACGGGTACGATAAGTGACTTGTAGAGTATGATTTTCGTTCGCCGAGAGAGGACTTTACTTTTCAATTGCCTACCTAGTCCAAAGTAGCATTTATTGGCAAGATTGATTCTTCGCTGGATTTCAGTGCTGATGTTGTTGCTAATGTTGATGCTGGTTCCCAAATAAACGAAGTCTTTTACTATTTCGAAATTATGGCTGCCAACAGTAGCGTGGTTGCCAAGGCGCATATGCGCTGACTCTTTGCTCGATGACAGCAGGTACTTCGTTTTGTCCTCATTCACCATCAAACCCATCTTTACCGCTTCTTTTTCCAGCTTGGAGTAAGCAGAACTAACAGCGCGGGTGTTTAGGCCGATGATATCAATGTCATCAGCATATGCCAGTAATTGCACGCTTTTATAGTATATTGTTCCAGTGCGGTTAAGTTCTGCAGCTAGTATAATTTTCTCCAGCATCAAATTAAAGAAATCGCGCGATAGAGGGTCACCCTGTCTGAAACCTCGTTTAGTTTCGAACGGCTCGGAGAGGTCCTTCCCAATTCTGACTGAGCTGATGGTGTTGCTTAACGTCATTTTGCACAGCCGTATAAGTTTTGCGGGGAAACCAAATTCAGACATAGCGGCATATAGGCAGCTCCTTTTCGTGCTGTCGAAGGCGGCTTTAAAGTCGACGAAGAGGTGATGTGTGTCGATTCTCTTTTCACGGGTTTTTTCCAAGATTTGGCGCATTGTGAAAATCTGGTCGATGGTAGATTTACCAGGTCTGAAGCCGCACTGATAAGGTCCAATCAGCCGGTTCACGGTGGGCTTCAATCTTTCGCACAATACACTTGAAAGGACCTTATATGCGATATTAAGAAGGCTGATTCCACGATAGTTGGTGCATTTTGCAGTATCCCCCTTCTTGTGGACTGGGCAAAGAACACTTAGATTCCAACCGTCGGGCATGCTTTCGTCCGCCCATATTTTGCTAAGAAGCTGCTGCATGCGCCTTACCAACTCCTCGCCGCCGAACTTGAATAGCTCCGCAGGCAATCCATCAGCGCCCACGGCCTTGTTGTTTTTCAATCTGGTTATTGCTATTCTAACTTCGTCATAATCGGGCGGGGGGACATATATTCCATCATCATCGATTGCGGGATCGGGTTCTTCATCTCTGCGCGGTGAATTGCTGCCTCCATTTAGGAGAGCAGAGAAGTGTTCCCTCCATAATCTAAGCACTCTCTGGACATCAGTTACAAGGTCGCCGTTTTCATTCCTACAGGAGTTTGCCCCGGTCTTAAAACCTTCCGTCTGTCGCCGTATTTTTTGGTAGAATTTTCGGGCGTTATTCCTGGTGGCTAGCAGCTCAAGCTCCTCGCACTCACGCCTTTCTGCTTCTGCTTTTTTCTTCCTGAAAAGGCGTCTCGCTTCCCTTTTCAACTCACGATAGCGTTCACACACTCCTCTTGTCGCGCTCGCTTTTAACGTAGCCCTGTAGGCAGCGTCTTTTCTTTCGGTTGCAACGCGGCATTCTTCATCATACCAGTTGTTTTTTCGTGGCCGCCGGTAACCAATTTTTTCCTCGGCGGCAGTATGAAGTGCTTTGGAGATATGCTCCCACTGCTCCTGTATTCCTTCAGGATGAGTTGTGCCCTCAGAGAGCAGGTGTGAGAGTCGAGTTGCGAAATCATTGGCAGTCTGTTGTGATTGAAGCTTTTCGACGTCTAGCTTTCCTTGTGTTTTTTGTTCCTTGTTTTTAGCCGCGTTGAGGCGGGTGCGTATTTTGGCTGCAACGAGATAATGGTCCGAATCGATGTTAGGTCCTCGGATCGTTCGCACATCTAAAACACTGGAGGCATGCCGTCCGTCTATCACAACGTGATCGATCTGATTGCGAGTATTTCGATCAGGAGACAGCCATGTAGCTTGATGTATCTTTTTATGCATGAACCTCGTGCTTGATATGACCATGTTTCGAGCACCGGCAAAGTCAATCAGCCTCAGTCCGTTAGGAGAAGTTTCATTGTGTAGGCTGAACTTTCCGACTGTAGGGCCAAAAACACCTTCTTTGCCCACCCTGGCGTTAAAGTCGCCAAGCACGACTTTTATATCATGACGGGGGCAGCGCTCGTATGTGCGTTCTAATTGTTCATAAAAAGTGTCTTTCACCTCATCGTCTTTCTCCTCTGTCGGCGCATGGGCGCAGATGAATGATATATTAAAAAATTTTGCTTTTATTCGAATAGCGGCGAGACGCTCGTCCACAGGCGTGAACGCCAGCACTTGGCGACAAAGTCTCTCTCCCACCACGAATCCGACGCCGAAACTGCGCTTATTCGCATGGCCACTCCAATATATGTCACAATTTTTGATCTTCTTTCTTCCTTGCTTCGTCCAACGCATTTCTTGGATGGCGGTGATGTCAGATTTTGCTTTGACGAGGACATCAACCAGCCGGGCATCTGCACCAATCCCATTCAGGGAGCGGACGTTCCAGGTGCATGCCCTCAATTCATTGTCCTTCAAACGTTTGCCATGGTCGTCATCAATAGAGAGTGTATTTATCCGAGGCTTGTTGTTATATTTCATTGGAGTATGGTTTTACGTGGCGGGTCCCAAGCCCAGCGCACAACCCGCTCAGCGGGGGTGAAAATATTACTTGGCACGTTTATATAGCGAGCCGCTTGCTCCAAGACAGACGCCCGCTTGCAGCCGCACCTAGAGGTGTACAGACGCTGCCGATGAAATCTCCCCCCGGCTAGCCCTTAAACCGATTATGTCAGAGTGGCCTAGCCAGGTCCTAGCTGTCCCTTAGTGGAACCCTAGCTGTCCCTTAGTGGAACAGTTTATGGTTTAGTTTTCATAGTTAAATTTGATTATATACTAGCCCCGTTTTCTTTTCTTCTTCTTTGAGTTGTTTAGTTTTTCTTTTAGCATTATCAGACAAATTTGCTGACTTAAGGCTCCATTACTGATACTTAGCATAGACTTGACTTGACTTGAGAACTGTCACTTACAGTTCTGTTAAATGAACATTGCATGTTACTGATTACTCAAAACTTAGCAACACTTAACTTGACTTAGAAGTCTGTTGAATTTTGATTTTCTATGTAAGTTCTAAGTGACGTTTATATTTTGAGATGCCATTCGTTTGTTTCCATTTCATTTTGACATTTTGTCATACAAATTGACATTTATTGATTATGATGCCAGATTGTATGCGCTAAGTGGAGTATAATCGTGGCTAAGTTGCCAAGTTTACGCCAAGTCAAGTTAAGTCTATGCTAAGTATCAGTAATGGAGCCTTTACTTTGCATAACAGAAGCTAAAGTATGCTATTCCACGAATCGAACATTCACTCTGCAGACAGTGCCTTTTTGCAGGGACCGAAACTGTTATTCCTTTTATAATATAATTCCTTCCAAAACTATTAATTTTGGACTTTTAATATTTTTGGATCAAGATAAATATTATTTTCGGATTTTTATTTTTTAAGTCCGATAGAACTAGTTAAACCCAGACTTTTAAAAATTAAAGTCCGTAAATAAAAGTTAAATCCGGACTTTTATTTTTTAAGGCCAAAATAAAAGTCCCGCTTGATAATAAAGAAACAGCTTATCCGAAACAATTTTTTTTAATTCGAATAAGCCATTTCTTTGTTATCAAGCCGGACTTTTATTTTGGCCTTAAAAAATAAAAGTCCGGTTTTAACTTTTATTTCCGGACTTTTATTTTTAAAAGTCCGAGTTTAACTAGTTCTATCGGACTAAAAAATAAAAATATAGATTTTACTTTTATATGTGGACTTTTATGGAAAGTTCGAAAAATAAAAAGGATGCATGATTCGACATGATATTGCTATAGGGATACCTGGGAACTCAAACATTTTCACCTAGGACAATTTTTTTACCAGGACTTTTTCGACTCCGAAAAAAAAAATAATTATTTTCCGTCCCTGCCTTTTTGAGGTTGGTAAATATGTATTAACTTTTTATGATTATAAATATGATTACCATTAAATTTCAAATCGTTCAGCTGTTAAATTGACTTAAAAAGTGGAATGAAAAAGTAAAGAAATAGTTCATCTACCTCACAGTGAAAGGGTGGAATGATAATGACGCGCTCAAATTGCGATAACTACAAATTGTTAATAATAATAAGAAAATTTTTTTACGGTAGGCATTTGAAAAATGTTTAATAAGTATGAGGCAGAGAGTAGAAAAATGTAGATAAATAGTCTCAGAAAAATCAACAATTTCATATTTTGGGTGGTCAAATCTCCCCTTCTTCTGCTTCCAAACTGCGGTGTCGACTGAAATACTTTCTTGGCCGGAGCGTCTTCGTCCATTCCCGTAACATGACCTAGCCAGCGAAGCCTTTGGGTTTTTAATCACTGCACCTCCTTTGATACTCGCCGTCGGCATTAGGGACAGGACCATAAATCTTCCGGTGAACTTTTCTCTCGAACACTCCAAGAGCCATCTCATCTTCTTTCGACTTACTTACTTCATTGGCGCTTAACCGTTTAAACGGTTATGACCGTCCAACAAGGCGCGCCAGTCGCTCCTTCTCTCTGCCAGCCGGCGCCAATTGGTCACACCAAGGGAGTTTAAATCGTTTTCCACCTGGTCCTTCCAACGGAGTGGGGGCCGCCCTCTACCTCTGCTTCCATAGGCGGGTTCCGATAGAAACACTTTCTTTGCCGGAGCGTCATCTTTCATCGCATGGCCTAGCCAGCGCAGCCGCTGTGTTTTAATTCGTTGAACCATGTTGATGTGTGCGTCAACACCGACTTCTTTCGACACAGTCCATTATTCTGAGCCATACATTAGAACATGTATGATGTGCGACTTGTACAGCGTGATTTTTGTTTTTCGAGAGAGGACTTTACTTTTCAATTGCCTACTCAGTCCAAAGAAGCACTTGTTGGCAAGAGTTATTCTCCGTTCGATTTCTAAACTGACATTGTTTTTGCTTTTAATACTAGTTTCCAATGAGAACAATTCCTTCACAGGTTCGAATTTAATCCGTCAACAGTGACGTGGCTGCCAAGGCGCGAACGCGCCCATTCTTTCTTGGATGACAGCAAGGGAGTTGCCTTGTCACACGAAAGGGAGTTGCCTTACCTGACGCCTCGTTTGGTTTCGAATGGCTCGGAGAGGTCCTTACCAATCCTTACGGAGCTGGTGGTGTTGCTCAACGTCATATGACAGAGCCTTATTAGCTTTGCAAGGAACTTAAATTCAGACATAGCAGCATACAAACCGCTTCTTTTAGCGGTGTCAAATGCTGCTTTGAAGTCGAAGAAAATATGGTGAGTGTCGATTCTCTTATCGTGAGTCTTCTCTAGAATCTGGCGCATAGTGACGATCTGGTCATAGTAGAGTAGTACGGAAATAGCGGTCCTAGCCCAAATGGTGAAAGGAAAAATGTGAAAGGAAAAGTATGTATGTGTGTAACTGCAAAACCGCAAATGTGTATGTGTGTGTGCGTGAGAATTTTATGAAACCGCAAATGTGTGTATGTGTGTGTGCGTGTGAACTTTGTGAACCCAGCAAGAAATCGAGCGACTGATCAGTATCAGTTCAGTACCTGAACAGTATCAGACCAGTATCTGTTCAGTATAAGTACAGTCTGATCAGATACGGATCTGATACTGATCAGACGCTCGATTTCTTGCTGGGTTCACAAAGTTCACACGCACACACACATACACACATTTGCGGTTTTGCGGTTTCATAAAATTCTCACGCACGCACGCACACATACACATTTGCGGTTTTGCGGTCACACACACACATACATACTTTTCCTTTCACATTTTTCCTTTCACCATTTGGGCTAGAACCGCTACTTCCATACTACTGAGTAGATTTACCTGGTCTGAAGTCGCACTAGTACGGTCCAATCAGTTTGTTGACTATGGGCTTCAGTTTTTCGCACAGATGCTTCGCGGCCGCCGCGGTGTTATGATAGCGTGCTACGCGGGGTACACACCGGGTACACGCCCCGGGCAAAGTAACATCAAAATTTTAGAAACAAGTTTTTTCAAATAAAAAAAAAATTCTTAACGGGGTCGCCCCTCGGCAGTGTTCGGCAAGCACTCCGAGTGTATTTCTGCCTTGCAGATGCCGTACGGTGTCGGCATGAAACAAGTAGATCCCGTCCCGCCAATTTGTAGGAGAAACTAAAAGAAGCACGACGCAAATTGAAATAGAAGCTCGGCCTTAAATCTCTTCGGAGGTTATCGCGCCTTTCATTTATTTATTATTTATATAGAACCTTAAGTATATGCGATATTAAGCAAAATGATTCCGCGGTAATTAACCCGTTTTGCTGGATCACCTTTCTTGTGGATTGGGCAGGGTACACTTACGTTCCCATCTGAAGGCATGCGCTCATCCGACCATATTTTGCATAGGAGTTGATGCATGCTCTTTACTAACTCCTCGCATCCGTGTTTAAACAGCTCGGCGGGTATTCCATCATTGCTTGGCGCCTTGTGATTTTTTTGTCGGGATATTGCCATACTTCGTCATAGTCGGGTGCCGGAACGTCTTTTCCATCATTAGCGATTGGGGTATCGGGTTCGTCCTCTCTCTCGCAGTTACCAGGTCGCCATTAGCGTTCCCGCAGGAATCTGGGCCGGCCTTGAAACCCTCCGTCGTCCGCCGGATTTTTCCGTAGAATTTTCGGGCATTATTCCTATCAGCTAGCCTCTGAGAAGCTCCTTGCACTCACGCTGTTCGGCCTCAGGTTATTTCCTTCTAAATAGATCTGTTAGCCTTTCAACAAAATTGTTGATATATGATGACTGTCGAAGTCCGAAGCGAAGCATTAATTGATTCTAGTTTTAAAAAGTCCCCTAATAATCCCATTACCAAAATTATTTTGATATACATACATACATATGTAGCTTCTAAATTGTCCTGAAACAACTTCAAAATAGTAGCAACATGATTCCCAATATATTGCAGAAATAGTACAATTGCGGCATAGTCCTGACGAGATGATAGTGCGAAAGGTGGGATGACATGTGCTGATCTTAAATGCTGCATATGGTTATGTTTTTTTTCTCGAAATGGTCATAAGACCAAAGGGAAGGTTCCTAAATAGTCATAAAGTCAAATTATCAAAGGGGTTAAAATAGTTCGACCTTATGACCGTTTGAAGTAATCTTTAGGCCAATTGATCTTATGGCCGTTTGAAGTGGTGATAATGTCAATACACATTTTGGCCGTTGACCTTAAGCACCTAAATTTAATTTTTTAGCAATAGCTCGGAATGAAATTATCACGAAAAAGTACTGAAAAATTACCAAAATACTCCAGAACTTATCTTGAAATAGCCTCGAAAATGTCCTAAAAACAATCACGAAATGAACTGAAGATGGTCCCAAAATTATCCCCAAATAGTAAGGAAACTATCCTGAAATAATTCAGAAAATATTCCAAAATCAACCGCGAAATAACCAGGAGATAATTTCGGAAAGCCCCCCAATAGTGCGAATATGATCTCAAAAACATTTCCAAATTATCCGAAAATAGACCCTAAATTATCCCGATATACAGTTTAGATATGATTCAGTAAATAATTTCAAAATGATCCTAAAATAGACCCGAAATCATCCGCATATGGTCTCTATGTAAGCTTCGATATGATACCTAATAAAGCAATTCTAAAATTATCTCGAAATAGACTCGCAATGGTTCCGGGATATAATCAACATAGTCCCGATATGATCCCGAAAAAAAATCCGAAATTGTTCAAAATTAATTCGGAAATTATCCCGAATATCATAAGCCCATTATATAACTTCATCAACCGCTATATCATGCTTGCTTTTCCTAAAAGAAAATAAAAACAAGTAAGGGTGTCTAAGTTCAGGTGTAACCGAACATCATATACTCAGCGTGAGTTTCAATTGTAGGTTCAGTTCAATTTTAGATAAATTACGTATATTATCCTACTGAGGCACATTTTAAACAAAAACTATTCCCGAAAAGTAAGGGAGTCTAAGTTCGGGTGTAACCGGAGTTGGATTTACGATGCTGTTTATTTTACATATTCTTTTATACATCTGCATTTTAAGGAAACATACCTAAAACTTAAATCTTTCGATATGTTGCAATGTTATAAGCTTTGGTAACATAACGGTTGATCGTAACGGCATAAACGAATCGATATAAATAAAGACTTCCATATATCAAAATGCTTATGATGAACAAAAAATTATTTAGCCATGCCCGTCCGTCCGTCCGTTCGTCCATTTGTATGTGATCCCAATAACTTGAGTAAATATTGAGATATCTTATTGAAATTTGGTATATGGGTTCCTTGGCACTCAACTCTCTTCGCTATTTAAAATGAACGAAATCAGATGATAACCACGCCTACTTTTTATATATATAACATTTGGGAAAACCCAAAAACCTGATTATTTAATAAATAATACACCTAGAATGTTGAACTCTGATCTAGCCATTTTTTACTAGAAATATTTCTTGTTATAAGCCTAACATGTGTATCGAATTTTGTTACGAGGGATTTGCATATATTTGAAGTTCTAGAAATGTTGTTTATCGATTGATCGCAATAGGGGCGTGGAACCTCCCATTTCCTTTACCATAAAACTTGGTAAGTGAAATATCATTAATACAAAACTATTTTTCGCTAAAATATATGTAGCTTATTATTCTATTCTACGACTATTTTAAGCATCTTTTTTATAAAAATAGGCGTGGTCCTAACCGATCACGTCCATTTTTACTAGAAATATATCCTGATATAAGAAAAATATATGTACGCAATCTTATTACTGTCCGTTAATTTTTCCTCCAGTTGCAGCTCCCGAAACATAGAAAATTGCTTGGTCATAAAAGGGGGTGCCACGCCCATTTTCAAATATTGGAATTTTTCCTATTTCTTGTTATAATTCCACTTGGGGAAAGAAATACTATTGATATTAAGATCTTTTTTGCAAAGATATAACTTATTTTTCGTCCACGACCCTTTTAAAAATCTTTTATAAAATATGTGCAAAGCACGCTGAGTATAAAAACCTAAAATGGTTAAATTTCTTCGGTTTAACCCCAACCTAGATCTTATCCTTGCTTATGTGTAAAAAAAAATAAAAAAAAAATGTGTTTAGCAAACAGATAATCAGGGGGGGAAATCTCAGCAAAATAAAAACAAATTATTGCAGTTTAAGCGTGATTTGATTCAATAATGCGAAAGTACTCCCTTGCTAATACGAGACTAATCCCATTTAATCCTAATTGGTATGTCCTTTTGTGCTTCAGCATGTCAGTTTGTACAGTCGTTATTAACATTACAACATGTCCCTTGGGAACGAGTAACAGAAAAACTTTTTTTCACCTCCCAAAATAACAATGAGGCGATTTTTTTCCATAATTTTTTTTTGCACCTCTCAACCAAACAATGGAGAGAGTTTTGGAGGGCCTTGTCGAAAACTTACCAAAAGACTAACAAGCGTGAAAATAACCTCCCAAGTGTGTAATAAAATTGTACCCTCATAAATGAGCAATAATAAACTTTTTAAATTCGAAAAGTAGCAAACTGATATACACATACACATATATACAAACATATGGGCATATGGGTATTGCAAGGGAGATATGTAGGTAACTCCCAGCAGCCTTGATGTGAATATACTAAAGTATCACTTTTGGCACGTGCCAACGTCGTCGCACAGTGTTCGGTGCTTCAATTTTCCGACGCTCAAAAGTGACTTCGAATTTTCCTTTTTCGAACTAAGTAAAGAGAAATTCCAGACAGAATGTACAAGTAATACCTATTTTATTTATATGTTGAAATAGATATGTTTATGAAGAAAGTGTCCCGCATTAAATAGATACACATTTTCAAATAGTGCCGACATGACCCCGAAAAAATTCCAACATAATTGCGAAAACAGTTCTGATGAGATAATAGTCCGAATTTGTCACAAAGTGATGTCAAAATAGCCCAGTTATGAATGAACGGGCCAGCCAAAAAATCATATTTATCGGATTACTTGATTTGAAGTTTTGACTGATGCTTGTTTTTAATTATTTCATTTGGAGTACTCAGTTGGAGTATTCTGAGCTGGGGTAGGTAATCCTGTCATAAATCATCGTAATGTAAGTTGAATGTCATTTTTACGAATTTTTTAATTGAAATTTAAGTAACTTCCCGATAAGCTACAAGCTTGAAACTTGGAATATAGTGCAGAACGCGATGACAATGCAATTAAAAGAAAAACACTCCGCTAGGTGTCGCAACGACGATTGTGGTCCGATTTGGCTCATGTGTGGAACACATATTAGGGCGCGTGAAATTTCTAAAAAACGTGACCTGATTAAGGTTCAGTTGGTCTTACTTATACATATATGAAATATCATTTAAATGCGCGCTTTGCACACAGAGTATATTAACTATGATTGGATAACAGTTGGTTGTAAAGGTATAAAGGAACAGAGATAGATATAGACTTCCATATATCAAAATCATCAGTATCGAAAAAAAATTTGATTGAGCCATGTCCGTCCGTCCGTACGTCTGTCCGTTAACACGATAACTTGAGTAAATATTGAGATATCTTCACCAAATTTGGTACACGAACTTATCTGGACCCAGAATAGATTGGTATTGAAAATGAGCGAAATCGGATGATAACCACGCCCACTTTTTATGTATATAACATTTTGGAAAACACAAAAAACCTGATTATTTAGTAAATCATACACCTAGAATGTTGAAATTTTACGTGTGGGCTGATATTGAGACTCTTGATAAAAATTTGAAAAAGAAATTTAAAATGAGCGTGGCACCGCCCACTTGTGATAAAATTAATTTTACCAATATTATTAATCATAAATCAAAAATCGTTTAAACTATCGGAACAAAATTCGGCAGAGAGGTTGCCTTTACTCTAACGAATGCTTTGAAGAAAAATTAACGAAATCTGTTAAGGACCACGCCCACTTTTATATACAAGATTTTTAAAAGGGTCGCGGACGAATAAAATAAGCTATATCTTTGCAAAAAATAGCTTATCAATGGTATTTCATTTCCCAAGTGGATTTATAACAACAAATAGGAAAAACTTCAAATTTAAAAAAAATGGGCGTGGCACCGCCCCTTTTATGACTAAGCAATTTTCCATGTTTCGGGAGCCATAACTCGAAGAAAAATTAACATATCGTGATGAAATTGTATACACATATTTTCCTTATAGCAGAAAATATTTCTAGTAAAAATGGACGGGATCGGTTAAAGACCACGGCAACTTAGATATAAAACAAGTTTAAAAGGATCGTAGACTAGAATAATGATCTATAACTGAGCAAAAAATAGTTTTGAATCAATGATATTTCACTTATCAAATTTTATTGTAAGAGGAAATGGTGAGAAATTTTTTTTTTAAACGGGCGGTGCCAAGTGTTATGTAGAAAAGTAATTTATCTGAAATGAATTGTACAATTAAAGCTCACGCTGAGTGTATAATGTTCGGTTACACCCGAACTTAAACACCTTTACTTGTTTTATTTGGTTTTTTATTTTACTTTATTTGATTATATTTTATTTTATTTAATCATACTTAATTTTATTTTATTTAAATTTATGTTACTTATTTTTGTTCACTTTTATTTATTTCATTTTATTTTATTTTGTTTTAATTTATTTTATTTTGTTCGCTTTATTTTATTATATTTTATTTACTTCTTTTTTTAATTTTATTTTATTTTGTTTTACTTTACTTCATTATACTTTATTTTATTAATTATTTAATTTATTTAGTTTTATTTTATTTTATTATTTTTTTAAGTTCTTTTATTTTATTTCTTTTTATTTTATTTTTTTCTTGATTAAATTTAATTTAATTTTATTTTACTTCATTTTATTTTATTTTGTTTTAATTTATTTTACTTTGTTCTATTTATTTTATTTTATTTACTTTATCTTATCATATTTTATTTACTTTTTTTTTCTAAATTTTATATCATTTTGTTTTACTTTACTTCATTATACTTTATTTTATTCAATTTTGTTTTATTTTATTTTATTTTATTCTTTTTTTAGTTCTCTTTTAGGCTCTCTTATATTTTATTTCTTTTTAGTTAATTTTTGTTTACTTGATTACATTTTATTTTATTTTACTTCATTTTATTTTATTTTATTTGCTTTTTTTATTTTTTTTTTATTTCATTTTATTTTTTTCTATTTTATTCCATTCGTATTCACAATAATTTCTCTTATTGTTTTATTTTATTTTTTAACTTGATTATATTTTATTGTATTTTGTTTAAATTTATTTCATTATATTTTGCTTTACTTTATTTTATTTCATTTATTTCGTTTTATTTTATTTTATTCTATTTATTTTATTTGCTTTATTTTATTTTTTTAATTTCATTTTATTTTGTTCTATTTTATTCCATTCGAATTCACAATAATTTCTCTTATTGTTTTATTTTATTTTATTTTATTTTTTTTTTAACTTGATTATATTTTCTTGTATTTTATTTAAATTTATTTCATTATATTTTGCTTTACTTTATTTTATTTTATTTATTTCGTTTTATTTAATTTTTCTATTTTATTATTATCTTAACAAGAAGATAGGATTTCTTGTTTTAAACACAATGGCGCATAGTCATAGTCAAAAGAAAATAGGTTTTATATTTACATAGTTGCAGCTTTTTTGACAGACAGCTCATAGAAAATTATGTCAAAACACAGCAAATAAATTTAAAACCTATTTTATTTCGATTATTAAATGCGACAATTTATTTGTTTTGAGGAAAATTCTCCTATGGCAAAAAATCATTCCCATTATGGAAAATAAATTAGGGGGACTCATGATAGCATATAAACTTATAAGGTGTAAAATTATATCCATTTACACACGCGGTTATATGAACGCACCTAGTAATACTCTTGATAAACTTGATTGTTTTTCAGCTGTATTATTTCCAAAAAAATTTTTTTGATTATTATACAAATTAAAAAACACCAAGATTAAGTGAAAAATCAAAACTAAAACGCCTTTACTTGCTGATGTTAGAGTTTTTTGATGAAAATGCCGGCTGTAATGTCTGCAAGGTTGCATTCCTTTGAGTTTACCGCGTTTACACAATGAAATGTGCGCGTAAATTTATACAAATTGTGTAAATGATTTTTCATACAAAATTTGACAGCTCGTGCGTAAACTAGATAAATTTATACGTTTACACACTTTATAAGGCATTTATACGGTTACATGAGTCCCCCTATTATTTGAGTGTAAATACATACATCCATGCATACATACATATGTATGTATTTACACTCGCATGCTTGCATTTCGACCCATTCAGCACATTTCCACTGATTTCGTCGAACGTATGTTTTATATTTTATCACCCAGTTTCTCAGACATAAGACAAAATATTACTTTTCCTCATTTTATTTGCTATTTTTCATTGAACTCAGCATATAAAAGAGCAGAATACAACAATTCTACAGAATTTTATAGAAAAAACACTTGCAACAGCACAGCTGACATTTTCGCTGATCGGGATTGCGGGTTACGCACTAACACCAAGAAATAATGAAACAACATCAAAAACAAATGCCATTGCCTGACTCATGCCGCATGCAAGTCATATACATATGTACATTCCCTTACAAATATAATTATGACTGAACTCGTTGTATATACCCTACAGTAGAAATAAATGGACGTAAACTACAGTCACAACTAGTATGACTCGAGTATTTTCGCCTTATACAAAAAAATTAAAAGTAGTCGGATCAGGTAATGCGACTCATGTTTTCTATACATTTTGATGCGCTGAATCCAAATACGTTATAAGAATTGGCTCAAGTGGTCATGGTATGTCCTTAACCTCAAAACACGTAAAAAAAATCACTGCAGAATGATTTTTAAATAATGTTAGGGCCAAGCCAATACCTGCTAGGCTAATTCTGTTGGCGGATTGGGATTTGAAGCATCACAGGACTTGGGAAAACATCCGCGGCTTTAACTTATCGAAAGTATGTATGTAAATGAAAAAGTTATACATTCAATTCAATTTCATATACACTAATGTGTTTTTATTTAAGATATTATTGCAACTTAGAACTAGTTTTTCTTCTCATCAGAATCAGAATCTTCTGAAATATTGGGTTTGGGTAAAGCATCGCCCTCAAGATTTTTATAAAAAGAATGATATTCTTTTGATATAACCAGTTTTTCAAACAATTTTTTTCAAGTATTTTAGTTTTGATTCGAGAAGAGGCAACGGCCAAAGAGCATACATAACAAGATAGGTTAGTTCGTATGTTTGATATCCAACACTCGCTACAAAAGATTGTGGTTACTGACAGTTGCTTCCCACTTTTCATTTTAATTTTCGCCGCATGTCAAAACACTAGAGCAGTGTTGCCAGAACTTTTTTGCAGAAAACAAGCTGTATGGACAAAAATTAAGGGCTAAAAGAAGCGAAATAATATTGTTTAAAGCTAAGAATAAATATAAATAAATGTAAGGCGCGATAACCTCGGAAGAGATTTTAGGCCGAGCTTCTCTTCCAATTTGCGTCGTACTCCTTTTTAATTTTTCCTACAAATTGGCGGGACTGGACCTACTTATTTATGAGGGACTCCGAACGGCATCTGCAAGGCAGATGAGTTTTCACTGAGAGCTTTTCATGGCAGAAATACACTCGGAGTGCTTGCCAAACACTGCCGAGGGGCGACCCCGGTTAGAAAAATTTTCTTCTAATTGAAAAACCTTTTTCTAAAATTTTGATGTTGCTTTGTCCGGGACGTGAACCCAGGATCTTCGGTGTGATAGGCGGAGCACGCTACCATCACATCACGGTGGCCGCCACTAAGAATAAAAGCTAAAAGTTAAAGGCAACTTGCCGATATACATAAATAAGACCCAAAATATTTCAATATCACAGTACTATTCATCATCTGATGTATGAGAATTAATAAGATAATTTCTCATAACAAAGTCGTGGCAGCATACAAATTACGGCATAACAAAATCGTGGCAATATTTCTTACAGAATAAGAAAAGGAGTACAAACTCAGCCATTTTGCAGAGTGACAGGTTACCTAGTTCAAGTCGATTCGCTTGAATGCACTAAATGTAAAATTTTGTTTTCAATTAATTTTTTCGCTGGCCATCTTATTGGCTCCATCAATGGCAAGCTTTATAAAATTACCAAGAGGCACACGTTATTTTGAAATAAATTTTTATTTTAATAGATCGAAATATCTAACCACCAAAATATGACCTGTCGTCCTCACAAGTCCATTGTTTCATCAACTATCTACAAAATTTGTTTTTTGTAAAATCCGACATTACTCTTTTATGTGCCGGAATAGCCTTTGTTCTGCTACAATTAAATGACTGAACAATTTTTGAATCTGTGCAGTAGTGAAAAAGACAAAAATATCAAAATCGTGGCTACATGCTTAAAAATCACCAAAATTGACAAAAAGGTACCAGCGCCGTGTTTTTGCGGACAGCCTTAAAAAGAAATGTCAGTAACCACAATCTAAATCAGCGAGTAGTTTGGGTTCGAAGCAAACATGTTAAGTAATGTCTCTTGTTGATTTATCCTCTTTGCAACGGCTTCGAATTAATCGGTTTGTCTTCAATTAACCAACTATCTTTTTTTCGGACATTCAGCTATTAAAAATTCTTCATCGGTATAATTTTTTATGAAGAATACCTTATACAGCTCATCTTTTGTGTATCTCAACTAGCATATATATCGCATGGGTAGTTTTATAGCTCCCTGAGGAAAATAATTATAATTAACAAGTAAGGAAGGTTAAATTCGGGTGTAACTGAACATTACATACTCAGTTGAAAGCTATGGTGACAACATAAGGAAAAATAACCATGTAGGAAAATGAATCGAAGGTAACCCTGGAATGTGTTTGTATGACATGTGTATCAAATGGAAGGTATTAAGAGTATTTTATGAGGGAGTGGGCCATAGTTATATAGATGGACGCCATTTAGGGATATCGCCATAAAGGTGGACCAGGGGTGATCCTAGAATTTGTTTGTACGATATGGGTATCAAATGAAAGGGGTTAATGAGTATTTTAAAAGGGAGTGGGCCTTAGTTCTATAGGTGGACGCCTTTTCGAGATATCGCCATAAAGGTGGAACAGGGGTGACTCTAGAATGTGTTTGTGCGATATGGGTATCAAACGAAAGGTGTTAATGAGTATTTTAAAAGGGAGTGGGCCTTAGTTCTATAGGTGGACGCCTTTTCGAGATATCGCCATAAAGGTGGGCCAGGTGTGACTGTAGACTTTGTTTGTACGATATGGGTATCAAATGAAAGGTGTTAATGAGTCTTTTTAAAAAGGAGTGGGCCTTCGTTCTATAGGTGGTCGCCTTTTCGTGATATCGCCATAAAGCGGGCCAGGGGTGACTCTAGAATATGTTTGTACGATATGGGTATGAAATGAAAGGTGCTAATGAGTATTTTAAAAGGGCGTGGGGCTTAGTTCTATAGGTGGACGCCTTTTCGAGATATCGCCATAAAGGTGGACCAGGGGTGACTCTAGAATGTGTTTGTACGATATGGGTATCAAATAAAAGGTATAATGAGGGTTTTAAAAGGGAGCGGTGGTAGTTGTATATGTGAAGGAGTTTTCCAGATATCGACCAAAATGTGGACCAGGGTGAACCATAACATCATCTGTTGGATACCGCTAATTTATTTATATATGTAATACCACGAACAGTATTCCTGCCAAGATTTCAAGGGTTTTTTTATTTCGCCCTGCAGAACTTTTTCATTTTCTTCTACTTTATATGGTAGGTGTCACACCCATTTTACAAAGTTTTTTTTTCTAAAGTTAAATTTTGCGTCAATAAACCAATCCAATTACCATGTTTCATCCCTTTTTTCGTATTTGGCATAGAATTATGGCATTTTTTTCATTTTTCGTAATTTTCGATATCGAAAAAGTATGCGTGGTCATAGTCGGATTTCGGCCATTTTTTATACCAATTCAAAGTGAGTTCGGATAAGTACGTAAACTGAGTTTAGTAAAGATATATCGATTTTTGCTCAAGTTATCGTGTTAACGGCCGAGCGGAAGGACAGACGGTCGACTGTGTATAAAAACTGGGCGTGGCTTCAACCGATTTCGCCCTTTTTTCAGAGAAATAAGTTATCGACCTACAATCTAAGCCCCTACCAAATTTCACAAGGATTGGTAAATTTTTGTTCGACTTATGGCATTAAAAGTATTCTAGACGAATTACATGAAAAAGGGCGGAGCCACCCCCATTTTGAAATTTTCTTTTATTTTTGTATTTTGTTGCACCATATCATTATTGGAGTTGAATGTTGACATAATTTACTGATATACTGTAAAGATATTAAAGTTTTTGTTAAAATTTTACTTTAAAAAAAATATATAGTAATAGGGGTAACGTTCCTGCCAAATTTCATCATGATATCTTCAACGACTGCCAAATTACAGCTTGCAAAATTTTAAATTACCTTCTTTTAAAATTGGGCGGGCAACGCCCTCTGTCCAAAATTTTACTAATTTTCTATTCTGCGTCATAAGTTCAACTCACCTACCAAGTTTCATCGCTTTATCCGTCTTTGGTAATGAATTATCGCACTTTTTCGGTTTTTCGAAATTTTCGATATCGAAAAAGTGGGCGTGGTTATAGTCCGATATCGTTCATTTTAAATAGCGATCTGAGATGAGTGTTCAGGAACCTACATACCAAGTTTCATCAAGATACCTCAAAATTTACTCAAGTTATCGTGTTAACGGACGGACGGACGGACATGGCTCAATCAAATTTGTTTTCTATCCTGATGATTTTGATATATGGAAGTCTATATCTACCTCGATTCCTTTATACCTGTACAACCAACCGTTATCCAATCAAAGTTAATATACTCTGTGAGCTCTGCTAAACTGAGTATAAAAAAATCGACATACAATTGTGTGTGAACCTCGAAAAGTTTTGGTGAGTTACGAGTTGGTGCCCAACATTCAGGCACATATACCGGAACATTCGAACATACGAATTTGTATTGTTCTTACTTTTTTCAAAAATTGTTTAGCCATATCAACGAGTGTGTCATACAAACAGGAAAATCATTACCTTGTTGCCAGCCAAAAACATGAATGTGTTACTTGAATGTGCTACATTCACTTTTCTGGCTCAACTTTGTGTGATTGAATTGTACATTCATGAAAATGGCACTGCAAATTATTGGGGTTTCCATGTGCGTAGGAAGCTCTAGATTTAAGTAGAATCTAGAGAATCTAAAGGGTAATATAACGGGGCATATAGCACAAAACCGGAAAAATTGCACATTCATGCTTCTGGTTAGTGGGCGAGGATACCAGGAGAACTAAGAAAATGGTTGGAAATTTTCAATATAATTATTTATTACGTCGAGAGGCCGCAGATTTGTAAGCTACCGGGCAGTGTTAGTCTGGGCGAGTATATCGAAACGTTTAGCAATTACTTAAAGAGCTTGTTCAGCATAGTAAGAAAAAGGGTTTAAGGAAAATTAAAAATTGGAAGCTTTAAAACTTCATAAAATCTAAACTATTAGTTGTATGGGATAGTTTACACATATGTATCTACCCTGTGACTTTTAAATATTCTAGCTAATAAAATGAGGAAGAAATGACGAAAACTCTCTTATCGGAAAAGTCGGTATGGGATATATACGATTTCGACAAATGATTAATCAGACAACCAAATATACCCACTTAACGAATTTCAGAAAGTTATCTCAAAAATTTAGGCACTAGTTTGCGTTTATAAAAGCAGACGGACGTGGCTAAATGAACTCAGCTCGTCATCCTAATCTTTTCGGTAT
This sequence comes from Eurosta solidaginis, assembly GCF_040869045.1. Lineage (NCBI taxonomy): Eukaryota > Metazoa > Arthropoda > Insecta > Diptera > Tephritidae > Eurosta > Eurosta solidaginis. The sequence goes on from NC_090321.1 coordinate 181,090,009, forward strand.
GCTTATTAATGGGTTTATCTCTTCTATTTTATGCACTTACAATTTTAAGATTCGTGCCAAGCTTAATACACCATTTTATTTCATGAAAGGTATACAAATATCAGTAGCAGCAAAATTTTATTTGACTATTTGTTTTCCACTAATAATTTTTTAATCGGCCACGGTGGTGTGATGGTAGCGTGCTCCGCCTACCACACCGAGGATCCTGGGTTCACGCCCCGGGCGAAGTAACATCAAAATTTTAGAAACAAGATTTTTTAATTAGAAGAAAATTGTTCTAAGCGGGGTCGCCCCCCTGCAGCGTTTGGCAAGCACTCCGAGTGTATTCCTGCCGTGAAATGCTCTCAGTGAAAACTCATCTGCCTTAGAGATGCCGTTCGGAGTCGGCATAAAACGAGTAGGTCCCGTCCTGCCAATTTTTAGGAAAAATTAAAAACGAGCACGACGCGAATTTGAAGAGAAGCTCGGCCTAAAATCTCTGCGGAGGTTATCGCGCCTTACGTTTATTTATTTAAGCCAAAGTGGACAAAAATGTTTACTTCCACTAAATAAATAGTGGCAGTGGGAAAATAATGTCACTATTTTTTTATACAAAAATTTGGAAAATACTAGGAGTAAGCTAACGACAAAAACTTTCCACAATGTCTTAAAACTAGTGGTACTGGAAAGTGATTTGCAATAATTTTTTCTACTATTTTCCATAGGCTTCAAAAAATTCAGGGGGAAAAATAGTGAAATTAACTTTCCTCTACTACTTAAGTGTTGTGTTTAAAATTTAATAGTAGTGAAATTGAAAATCCAGAGCACTGCGCCCAACTACTTACATATGTTTCTGAAGTAGTTGGTAGCATTCCGAAAATTCTATGTAGTTTTAACCTAGTGATTTTTTCCCAAGAAGTTTCACTTTGACCGCTGGGTATATACATATACATACATATATTCGAAACGCACTTTGTACAATGCATATATGTATGTTTATACATGCATATGTACATACTTATCGGCCGACTTACCTTTCACAGCAGACGTTCGTGGCGCTGGCCCAGACTTTGGCAAGGATACTGACTTTGGCGTGTTGTTAACAAAACTTTTCTCATTCGCACCAACACGAGCGACACTCAAACGATATTCTTGCTGCAATAAATGTTAAAAAACGAAAATTTGCACAATATTTTACATATTTTGAGTAACACCGGGAGAAAATAAAAATTTTTTTAAAATGTTCGCATGCAAAAACAAATACCGGTGCAATACTTTGTCAATAATAAAGAGACAGCAACACACACACGCACACACCTCTGCGCGACGTCTTCTACGTTTCACTGCTGGTGGCTTCGCCTCTTCATCGTCATAAACCCCACTCCTACCAACAATCAATGCTTGATGTTGCTGCAGCTGCTGTTTTTGTTGTTGGTCTTGTGGGCTAAAGCGTTTCGTTGGCAATGCACAACGTCTACGTAGAATCTTATCCGCATTACGGACGCAACGTATAAATTCACAGCACATTTCCAACGTATGACAGCAATCGAGACAAATGTGTTGCGGCAGTTCAATGTCCTCAGCGGAAGCACCAATACGTGCACAAGCTTTCAGACAATCAAGCAATGTGCTATTCACTTTTTTATTATTCATTGCCGTTGTTTTTGTTGTAACACCAATCCTTCTACCACCTCTATTGGCCGACGGATCATTTCTCGCTGACGCATTCGCTTTGTATGAATCACTGCTATTGTAGCCACTTAATGGCGAATTTGTATAATTATCCTCACGCAAATCCACCATAGCTAAAGTGTCTAGAGGCACAAATATCAACAGTGGCGCTTCCTCGTCGCCCAACACCGGTTCGGAGCTTGAATCTTGCGCCTGACGCATTTTTGGTTCCAGTTTTTCCGATAGACAACAGCGACACATAATGAGTTGTGACCACACCCTTTGGTCGGGTTGCTGCTGAGCCTGACGCGTTATTGCTGCTTCTTCTACGGTTCCTTCTGCTCCATCTGCTTTTCCACGCTGCACTTTATATATTAACTTGTTTGTGGCTGTCATTTCGGTTAACTGTTCACTACCAGATGGGCTGTATGTGCTATAATTTCCACTGGTGCTGCTGCCACTGCATGTACTGCTTACACTGTAACTCCGGCTACCGCCCATTGCTGCATTTTGCACGCCCGTCTTTTCGATAATCTTTTTCTTTTACCTGCTAAAAACCCGCTTTAGCTTATGTATTTTTGGCGTCCCGGCGTATTCTGTATTTTTTTTTTTTATTGATTTATAAACAAAATTAGTAATTAGCACAACGTCTCGTCACACCACAAATTAAACTCGCACACCACCGCTACTTTCACCAGTTATGGCATACGAACATGTCGCTTCGATGAGCAAATCTCTACTGCCAGTCACAATGCATGCAGTATGGTCTGAAAGCTACTGAGCGAGTTGGTAAGCTGGTATCTACAATGGGTACAATGTGCTTTGCCGTACGCGATGGCGAAGGCGACGGCGACCTTGTTGCGCGTATATCGACCAGCCGGTACGCTACACCGACATGTGCTGAGCATGCGCCTCACAAATAACAGCTGTTACAATGTATTTAATATTAATTGGTTATTGCCTGGACTACCTTAACTTGGAGGGTGGGTATTGTATTATTATTTTGTTACAATTGCATCTTTGTTTGCACAAAAATTTCTGGTGTGAGCAATCGGATTAATTTAAATACCTATTAAACGAACCGCACACCCACAAATTGCTTAACAGTTAAAGCAATTAATTTCCCTGGAGCGTTAAGCCCCTTGTGTATCATTGACTTAGAAATTGATTTCGTACTCAATTAAGAAGACTAAATTGAAAAATAGAATCAATTTTAAATTAAGTATGAATAGTAATGAGACAGGAAAGCGTGGCATCGGATGTGTACAACTCGGTTCTTTAAAAAATCCGAACCTACGGGTACGGGTCCGAAAGGACCTAAAAATGGACAACAACCCAATGAAGCAAAGAATCGGTTCAAAAAAAGCATATAACAAGTCCAAAGATACTGAAGCTCGGTTTCAAAAGCGCCGAATGTGAGGCTCAACGGAGACTCAGCTTGGCTTAAATAGAGATATGTTTTGAAAAAAGCTAAAACTTAGTTTCAAAATAACGGAAAAGGGGTCTACGATAGTCAAAACCCGATTGCTAAGGAAAGTGTTACGAGAAATACGGCGGAAGATTCATTTGTGTATTGCACAAATTTGACAGAAGGAGCCTTTCCGAAACTTGCAGCAAAAGGGCGCTGATCTGGCCGACGGTTATTTTAAGAAAGAAAACAGCGTTTCAAGCCGACAAAGAAGAGTCACAGAGCTCCGTGAAGAAGCGCTCTGCGCGAAGGGAAGGGGAGCACTGAGAAGGGTGCAGTATTGAGAATTTTCCAGCACTTTGGAGACGAATTGACAGCGAAAGCGAGCTCTTGGCATGAAGACTTGAGACAATGGAAACAGCTCGAAGGCAGTTCGTTGATAAGACGTTCGTTGCGCGCACTCCTCGATTTCACCGTCACATTAAGGAAAAATAAAATCAGGGCGCAAGCAACAGACAGTGATCGTCTAAAGAGGCAGAAGGGGTAAGTGAAACGTCCCGGCACCAGGACCGTGCGGCCACTAAGACGAGACTTACATCGCTCAATATGTAAGCTAACGAAAATTGAGGAAAGGCGTGCTGGAAGAGTATAGGGATCTGTTTACTTGAAATCCACAGGGTAAAACTGAAACATTATCTAAATTTCACAGAAGACGTCCCCTTGAAGTATACGAAGTCAGAGAAAATTTTTCTGAGATGATCGAGCGTATATACATACATGTATGCCATGATGTACGGCATCTTTTAGAACCGTGTCGATAGAACCGGTTACTTAAATTTGCAGAACTTCACGCCACTATCGCTTAATCCTGTTTTTGAACAGCTGTTTATGTTAACATTGAAGGAGTGGCCAAATAACAGTTGGCTAATGTGATAGGTGGTTACGCTTACAATGCTTGAATAACTGCCACTTATTTCTATGACAACACAAAGGATGTACTTGCTGTCATCAAAAAAAGAACCGGTGCATTCACGCCTTGTCAGCCACGTCAATGTTGATGGACATAAATTCTAGACAGTGAGGGACTCTGTCTGGGAACCAGCATGAATAAAAACAGTATCAGCCTAGAAATGAAACGGAAAATCATTTTTGTAAAATTTTATGAGCTTTTACTCCAATATGGAGTTATGTGGACTAGATTTCCCAACCATTGTGCTCACAGTTGGGGCAATCGCAAAGCAGGGATAACTCGCGTGACTTTTTATGCAATTGCCAACATTTTCCAGGTGGTAAGCTCCAATTATTGATGATTATGATGGTGTTAACACACATCAGAACTTTTTCTAACGTGAGTCCATTCGTGATTTTTCAAGGTCGAAAATGGTTTATATGGAGTCGAAACTCTGATTTTTGCAATGCTGCCACCTTGCGATTCGGGAGCTGACAGTAACTTGGCCTAACCGCTATATTTCTGTGGTCACAGGAGCCCAGTAAGCTTGATTATTCGAAGCGCCTGAGAAAGAACAATATAGCAAATTTGAGTCAAATAATTGCAAACATAATCGGTCCAAAGCCATGTACAACATAGCTACTTACTTCAACCGCGGGTTCTATACTCTTATACGGTGCAGAAATTTGAGCGGATGCTATGAATCACCGGAAGAACAGAACCGCGCTCACCTCGATCCAACGTAGAGGCGCTGCGAATAGTTGAACTTTACAGACGCTGGCACTAGCAGTGAAGCAGCAGTAGTTCGTGAAATTTAAAAAGGGAATTCATCAATTCAATCAATAACTGAGTCCCTAGTCAAAACTCACAGATATGGAGGGGTCAACTTTTAACTAGACATGGCTCTGAAAGTATCTCCAGAAAATGGAAAGCAGATGAATTTTCACCGAGAAGCTTTCCATGGCAGAAATACACTCGGACCGTTTGTCATGCCACTTCCGAGGGGGAATCTCGCTTAGGAAAACTTGTTTCTAATTTCAACAACTTTTTCTAAATTTTTGGTGTTGCTTTGTCCGGATCGTGTACCCAGAAAAGATTTTGCCTATCTCATACGCGTTAGCGTGGTCATTGAGCCGTTCAAAATAGGAAATGAGTCCTTATACATTCGGAGAGTCGCGCAGTATGCAGCGGTCAATGCATAAAGCATTACCTCCGTCAGCGTAAACTCAAACAATAAAGTTCCTGCAATTGTGAGTTGGGATTTCGTTCCTTTTCACGTCAAAATATCGGTATGGGTTAGACTTCATTCGTCATTCGTTTGTCAAACCCGATGTAAATTAGTCTTTTCTGAAAAGATCCAATGGGCATCTTGGACCCATATTACAAATATGAGAACTTCTCCTTCTATTTTAGCTCAGCATCTACTTCTTTTAGCATCGACAAAACCCATTCAACCTGATTATTTTGCTGCCCCATAAACTCTCGCATAACGTTATATGTACGTATTTCTTCTCTACCAATTCAAAACAACTCTGTGAGCTCACAAAATCGTTTACGAATCGTTGCGTCAAATCCAGTTTGTTCTTAAACCCAAATTTGGCAGCTCCATAAATTGGTGTAATAGATTCTAACGATCACTTAAGTATAGCCAATGAATTTGTACAACGAACAGTCTATATAGTCAGTATACTAACATTCTGAGCGTAGAGTTCATTAGACTCGGCTATGACCGAATTTGGTTATACTCTCATTCGTGCATTGTATCTTTATATGTAGGTTTGAAAGTATATAATGAGTATCGTGGGCAACCGGCGGATACGCCATATACCATTACCGATCTTGTGTTTATGCCACACATATGTAGATACATACTACTTTTTATAAAGAGCACTCACAGATATGAATATTTTTTATACCTAAAAGTCCCATAACATAAGTAGTTTTTCATATAGATGCGTTGAACTCAATCTTATGCCTTATGAGTAGATTGCACGTATTTTTAAGGAGAACGGCAGATAGGGCGACACTGGCACCATCTGTGACATGAAAAAGTAGCCAACTTCCAACATTTTTAGCAAGCAACGCATAGGAAGAAGAATTCCCCCTGCTGGTTAGGAGGCTTAGAATATACCTGCGGTAGGTATACCTGTCGTAAGAGGCGACTAAAATACCAAAATAATTCAAGGACTTGTGTAGCGCAACCCTCTCAAGGGGTTGCCAGCGTACTATATAGCTTCTCTAACCCAATTGTCAACCTCACCTACCCGTGGCGAATCCTGTTTCATTAACAGCTCAGGCTCTGGCGACCCCAAGCTCCCCATGGAACTAGGGGGAGGGGAGAGCGGGATGGCCTAGATGGTTTAATGTGGTCATATAAATCGTTCCCGAGATGGTCGGACTAGTACTTTAATGGTACTTTATTACCGGAACGTACCGGACCTATATCCGGCAAAGGACCATCAACATCGATACCACTCGCCAAAGCCTTCGGGGAGTGTCTTTATCGTTTATACAAATAAATTTTGTACGTGAATGGGCAACGTGAAATAAACTTCAATTGCCAAGTCTGAAATTCTTTCATATTTACAAACGCGACATCTTGCGTGATTGTAGCGATGTTACTGGCATACATAAGATTGCGTTGAACGCATCTACATATACATATGTAAAACTTTCATTGTTTCTCGGCCATAACTGCAGTTTATCATATACCCAACCAGCATTGTAATAGATACACTTTTCGGAAACAAGTGGTTTTCTAGTCTAACTCTGACATTTTTCATTTCAGGGATTGCGTAAAGCTTTATCACATTATTCATAATTAACGAAGGACTTGGGTGGTCTTTATTCTGAAAGTAAGTACAATGGACCACACAAAGTAAGAGCTTTGAAACCTCTCAAAGTTTCGGACTACGTCCACACTCGGAAAACGCCTGATAGTTTCGGGTTGTTACAAGCTTATCTCAACTAAGACGTATAGTAAACTGTACGGGATCGTTTCTCCTTAATTGAATTATGGGCGCAGATCTTGAAGCTAATGATATCACAACACTACCTGCAGCGTGACTCCACGACGAAGTGTCTTGTTACTTTTTTTTTGGCTTTAAGTTATGGAGAACGTGGAAGCTCCACGGTGGAATGAAGTTAAAGGGGTAATAAATATATGCGGATAACAGTGCTGCTGTGCCCCAATTTGGTCCAGCCAGGAGCACAGTCTCGAAATTCGGAAGACGGTGTGATGACATAATCTCAAGCGTCTAGCCACAAGTAAGAAAAATACAATTATGTCGCTCCTTCCACCAGCGCATTCAACCCGGTAACCATTACCCCGAGGGAGAGGTGAGTTATCCATTCAACATTTGTGTGCGATGTAAGTGAACAATGCGGCCGCCGATGTGTGATGGTAGCGTGCTCCGCCGACCACGCCAAACGTCCTTGGTTTAAGTCCCGGGCAAAGCAACATCAAAAATTTAGAAAAAAATTTTTACAATAATTTAAAAATGATCACGACGCAAATTAGAAGACAAGCTCGGTCTAAATCTCAAGCATTTTTTTAAGCGTATGTGAAGCCAATGGCAGCTGCTCAAGGATGGTGCCTGGACGAAAAGAGCTTTCATGCATTTTGCTTTCTTCGTTTTCCTGATGAAAAAGAGCTATATTCACAAAAATTCTCAAGCGACCTTGTAATGACAACAAGTAAAGGTGTCAAGTTCGGATGTAACCGAACATTATATACTCAGCGTGAACTTGAATTGTACATTTCATTTCAGATAAATTACTTTTCTACATAAAACCTGTCACCGCCTGTTTAAAAAAAATGTCTCCCCATTTCCTCTTAAAATAAAACTTCATAAGTGAAATATCATTGATTTAAAACTATTTTTTGCTAATTTATAGCTTATTATTCTAGTCTATGAACCTTTTAAATTTGTTTTATATCTAAGTTGCCGTGGTCTTTAACCGATCCCGTCCATTTTTAGTAGACAAATTTTCCGCTATAAGGAAAATATGTGTCCACAATTTCATTACGATAACCTAGTGTACCAAATTTGGTGAAGATATCTCAATATTTACTCAAGCTATCGCGCTAACGGACGGACGGACGGACATGGCTCAATCAAATTTATTTTCGATACTGATGATTTTGATATACGGACGTCTATACCTATCTCGATTCCTTTATATCTGTACAACCAACCGTTATCCAATCAAAGTTAATATACTCTGTGTAAAGCACGCTGAGTATAAAAAGGCCGAACAGTCCTGCTGGGTAAACTATATACAGGTGTTACCGTAGAACTGTCAACCAGGGGCAAAAATTTAAAGTTTTGCCTAGGATAATGTAAAAGACGTCAATCCACATGCCGCGTCTTCTTAGGCACAATATATCGGACCAATTTGTTGGCTGATTTAGAAGATATTATTTGTTAATCAACTATACTTTTAATCTCTAACCTACTATACTTAAAATCTTTGTTTAGGTTAAGGTTCAACAAATTGAACTTAGTATTGCAATATAGCTTGGGCACAAATAAGATCACCGATACATACATACGGGTTTGTAACGAAATCCTGTTTTTGCAAAATCCCGAAAGCAAAATCCTGCTTTTTAAAATCCTGTTTTTTTAAATCCTGCTTTTTTAAGATCCTGCTTTTTTAAGATCCTGCTTTTTAAAATCCTGATTTTTTAAAATTCTGCTTCTCAGAATCCCGAATTAGAAAATTCTGTATTTAAATGTAATATAAACAATGTTAAAGTGGACATGTCCTTACTTTGAAAAGTGCGCACTTTTCAAAATAATGACATGTCCAATTTAACATTTTTTATATTACATTTAAATACAACACTGTGTACACATTATTTTTATACTCAGTTGAGCAGAGCTCACAGAGTATATTAACTTTGATTGGATAACGGTTGGTTGTACAGGTATAAAGGAATCGAGATAGATATAGACTTCCATATATCAAAATCATCAGGATCGAAAAAAAATTTGATTGAGCCATGTCCGTCCGTCCGTTAACACGATAACTTGAGTAAATTTTGAGGTATCTTGATGAAATTTGGTATGTAGGTTCCTGAGCACTCATCTCAGACCGCTATTTAAAATGAACGATATCGGACTATAACCACGCTCACTTTTTCGATATCGAAAATTTCGAAAAACCGAAAAAGTACAATAATTCATTACCAAAGACAGATCAAGCGATGAAATTTGGTAGGTGAGTTGAACTTATGACGCAGAATTTAAAATTAGTAAAATTTTGGACAATGGGCGTGGCATTGCCCACTTTTAAAAGAAGGTAATTTAAAATTTTGCAAGCTGTAATTTGGCAGTCGTTGAAGATATCATGATGAAATTTAGCAGGAACGTTACTCATATTACTATATGTACGCTTAATAAAAATTAGCAAAATCGGAGAAGGACCACGCCCACTTTAAAAAAAAAAATTTTTAAGTAAAATTTTAACAAAAAATTGTATATCTTTACAGTATATAAGTAAATTATGTCAAAATTTAACTCCAGTAATGATATGGTGCAACAAAATACAAAAATAAAAGAAAATTTCAAAATGGACGTGGCTCCGCCCTTTTTCTAATTTGTCTAGGATACTTTTAATGCCATAAGTCGAACAAAAATTTACCAATCCTTTTGAAATTTGGTAGGGGTATAGATTTTATGACGTTAACTGTTTTCTGTGAAAATGGGCGAAATCGGTTGAAGCCACGCCCAGTTATTATACACGGTCGTCCGTCTGTCCTTCCGCATGGCCGTTAACACGATAACTACAGCAAAAATCGACATATCTTTACTGAACTTAGTTCACATACTTATCTGAACGCACTTTATCTTGGTATAAAAAATGAACGAAATCCGGCTATGACCACGCCCACTTTTTCGATATCAAAAATTACGAAAAATGAAAAAAATGCCATAATTCTATACCAAATACGAAAAAGGGATGAAACATGGTAATTGGATTGGTTTATTGACGCGAAATATAACTTTGGAAAAAACTTTGTAAAATGGTTGTGACACCTACCATATTAAGTAGAAGAAAATGAAAAAGTTCTGCAGGGCGAAATAAAAAACCCTTGAAATCTTTGCAGGTATTACATATATAAATAAATTAGCGGTATCCAACAGATGATGTTCTGGGTCACCCTGGTCCACATTTTGGGCGATATCTGGAAAACGCCTTCACATTTACAACTACCACCGCTCCCTTTTAAAACTCACATTCTAGAGTCACCCCTGGTCCACCTTTATGGCGATATCTCGAAAAGGCGACCACCTATAGAACTAAGGCCCACTTCCTTTTAAAATACTCATTAATACCTTTAATTTGATACCCATATCGTACAAACAAATTCTAGGGTCACCCCTGGTCCACCTTTATGGCGATATCTCGAAACGGCGACCACCTATACAACTACCACCACTACCTTTTAAAACCCTCATTAATACCTTTAATTTGATACCCATATTGTACAAACGCATTCTAGAGTCACCCCTGGTCCACCTTTATGGCGATATCTCGAAAAGGCGATCACCTATACAACTACCACCTCTCCCTTTTAAAACCCTCATTAATACCTTTAATTTGATACTCATATCGTACAAACAAATTCTAGGGTCACCCCTGGTCCACCTTTATGGAGATATCTCGAAACGGCGACCACCTATACAACTACCACCACTACCTTTTAAAACCCTCATTAATACCTTTAATTTGATACCCATATTGTACAAACGCATTCTAGAGTCACCCCTGGTCCACCTTTATGGCGATATCTCGAAAAGGCGACCACCTATACAACTACCACCACTCCCTTTTAAAACCCTCATTAATACCTTTAATTTGATACCCATATCGTACAAACAAATTCTAGGGTCACCCCTGGTCCACCTTTATGGAGATATCTCGAAACGGCGACCACCTATACAACTACCACTCCCTTTTAAAACCCTCATTAATACCTTTAATTTGATACCCATATTGTACAAACGCATTCTAGAGTCACCCCTGGTCCACCTTTATGGCGATATCTCGAAAGGGCGACCACCTATACAACTACCACCACTCCCTTTTAAAACCCTCATTAATACCTTTAATTTGATACCCATATCGTACAAACAAATTCTAGGGTCACCTCTGGTCCACCTTTATGGAGATATCTCGAAACGGCGTCCACCTATGGAACATAAATAAGCTCCTTTTTTAAATTTTATACGAGTTTATAAAATTGTGAGGTATTTTCACCTACAATGACTTTTAGTCTACGATGTATAACGGTATTTCTTTCCAGCAATTCGTCAATGAACATGTGTACATACATACATATGTATGTTCATATGGGTGGAATAATAAAATAAGCAAGTAAGGAAGGTTAAGTTCGGGTGTAACCGAACATTACATACTCAGTTGAGAGCTATGGTGACAACATAAGGGAAAATAACCATGTAGGAAAATGAACCGAGGGAAACCCTGGAATGTGTTTGTATGACATGTGTATCAAATGAAAGGCATTAAAGAGTATTTTATGAGGGAGTGGGCCATAGTTCTATAGGTGGACGCCATTTAGGGATATCGCCACAAAGGTGGATCAGGGTTGACTCTAGAATTTGTTTGTACGATATGGGTATCAAATGAAAGGTGTTAATGAGTATTTTAAAAGGGAGTAATCCTTAGTTCCATAGGTGGACGCCGTTTCGAGATATCTCCATAAAGGTGACCCTAGAATTTGTTTGTACAATATGGGTATCAAATTAAAGGTATTGTAACGAATTTACTTGCAATCCTTTTATTTGCAACCCTCTGCTAAGTTCGAATCACTAAACTGTTGAATAAATAACTCCAATGTATAATAATGCAAAATGGCCTTTATTAAAGTACTTCACAATAACACTCAAACTGTGCAACTAATAGCTTGCTTGATAACCAAACTGATTGATAGCTCAAATGAAACTCTACTATTGGCCGCCAGATTACGAATCGAAACTGACTATAGCGCCTCTACCGCTGATGCTTTTATACTCTATGATTTCCTCGTGGCATCTTCTAAGCGCTTCCAGAATTTTGCTTAGTTAGTTATAAATTTCTCAGCTACAACTACAGATGTATAGTTTTTATAGCTTCTCTCATACCCCATGCGCTTGTATGTGTGAGCGACACTTCCCCAATCACAATTGCATACCTTTAGGAGCATTTCAGATAAGTTATCAGCATGTGCTTGTGCGTTGCTTCTCAGCTGCGTATACGTACATATGTGTAGACATAATGATTGATTCGTTTATGTAGATACAAGTGACTGTCTGCTTTATTGTTGTTGTGACTTCATTTACTTAGCATCAGGCTAGGGATGTGAGTATCACTTAGTGTCACTCATGATCGTCACACTGCCCTCCACCTAAGTCTGATCGTCCCGATCAGACAAATCTCCCGATCTAAATGCCGCTAGCATCTCCAAATGTACCACTCTTCTACTCCGTGGTTTCCCATTGCTTTGTATGCGGTAGATGGTATCACTGATCTTCACAACCTTGTACGGGCCTTCCCAACTGGTGAGGGTTGTATAGCAGTACCAAATCTCCCTCCCGGAAACCTTCCGAATTATTTTCCTTGTCGTACCTGTGTTTCATCTTAGTACTCATTATCCTGGATCGTTCCATCGCACTCTGTTGCTTGGCCAATGAAGAACTACTTCGCAGAGCTTGATCTGGACGGATTGACTTTGCATCATCAGTATCGTCTTGACGTTTCACAACAGTAGTGCGCGCTGGCTTGAAACCACCCTTGCATTTTTTCTGGAAAATTCTTTCAGTCGTTTTAGTGCGTCCATTAGGGTTTGTCAATGCCGGTCTTTTTCTCGCAGGTACTTTTAATTTCGCTTTATTTGGCCCATTCGATCCATCAACTTTTTCTTTTGACTTTCGTGGCCTTTGTCGAGTATTTTCCACCATTACTCGATTACTACTGAACCCTTTCTCCAACTTGAAGTTAAGTGGTATATCCTGGTTCTTATACTGCATAATCCTTCTCTGCATATCGATCCTAATGTCATAGTCAACTAAGAAATCCACTCCCAATATGACTTCATCAACGATCTCTGCCACAACGAATTTGTGTAGAACCATGACCTCCCCAATTAAAACTTCACATACCACTTCTCTCTGGACTTGGTTATACTCACCAGTAATCGTACGCAATCTTGCTCCAGGTTATGGCTTTACTTTCCTGTTGACCAAATCAGATCAGATCAAGGAATGAGATGCTCCCGTATCTACAGTCAGTACACGCTCCTTGCCATCTACATTTCCTTTGACGGTAAGACTGCTCGATTTCCTTCCAGTTTGCGAGATAGGTATCACACGACATTCAATAGCTGGGGCAAGTTCTCGATCTTTACATTTGACTCGCTCTTGTTCATCTCCTCCAGCTATGCGTTTACGACCAGCCAAGTTGGAACTACCATGACCGGTGCTGCAATGACGTGCAATGTGACTTGGGTTACCGCACTTGAAACACTTCATAACTCCGTCATTGTTTTGTTATAATCCCTTCAGTGCTTCCAAAATTGTGTCTATCCAATCTGGTATTTCCACTTCCACGCGATGAGCTTTGTATGCGGGCTTACTCCAAAGTGACGCTGTTTCCTGAGTCAGTGCATGGGATACCGTTTCAGCAAATGTTGGTTTTGGGTTCGCGTATGCGGCTCGCTTCGTTTCGACGTCCCGTATGCCGTTAATAAAGCTCTGAATCTTTACCCTTTCAGTGTATTCCACGGGTGCGTCCGCATTTGCAAGATGAGCCAATCTTTCAACATCCGATGCAAACTCCTGTAATGTCTCATTTGCTTTTTGGTAACGGTTTTGCAACTCAATTTGGTATATCTGTTTTCTATGCTCGCTTCCATAACGTCTCTCGACAGCGGCCATCAATGCTTCATAGTTGTTCCGCTCTCCCTCGGGAATCGTCTGTAGGATTTCGGCTGCTGGCCCCTTCAATGCTACGAATAGAGCAGCAACTTTATCTTCAGCATTCCAGTTTTTCACTTCTGACGTCTTCTCAAATTGAAGCTTGAATACCTCGAAAGGAACAGAGCCGTGAAAAGATAGAGTTTTTACCTTCGGATTGCTCGCTGGAACAGCTGGGCGATTTAGTTGTAACTGTTGCATAAGACCTTTCCACGCTTCTATCTCGGCATCAATTTTGTCCTCGAGTTGTAAAATTTTTGCATCCTGCTCTTCCAGTTTCGCAAAGAGCTGCGATGATACCTGTTCCGAAATTTGTGTCGACATTCCAGATATACGTGCCTCTTGCGCTTCCAGTTGAGATGACATATGCGACGCCATTTCTGAAATGCGTGCCTCCTGTGACTCCAGCTGAGATGCCATTGTCGATGTTTGTACAGATATTGTGCTCGTCACTGTCTGCGGTGTTTCGTTTTTGTCTTCCATTTTTGTTGTTGTTTTGTCGCTATCATAATGAAAGACATACTCCTCAGCATTGTAGATTCCTTCAAATACCATAGCTACACTTAGTCGTTTTCGTAGCTGGGATTTATCGCCAGAAGAAGCCAATCCACGAACTTCCAACTCCTCCTTCAGTTGCTGGATCGTCAATTCACTCAACTTTGCCATGTCCAAGTTGTATTCCCAATCTTCGGAATTTATTCAACAATTCCTCTTCTGACACCAATTGTAACGAATTTACTTGCAATCCTTTTATTTGCAACCCTCTGCTAAGTTGGAATCACTAAACTGTTGAATAATTAACTCCAATATGTAATAACACAAAATGGCCTTTATTAAAGTACTTCACAATAACACTCAAACTGTGCAACGAATAGCTTGCTTGATAACCAAACTGATAGCTAGCTCAAATGAAACTCTACTATTGCACGCCAGATTACGTCTTAATTGAAACTGACTATAGCGCCTCTACCGCTGATGCTTTTATACTCTATGATTTCCTTGTGGCATCTTCTAGGCGCTTCCAGAATTTTACTTAGTTAGTTATAAATTTCTCAGCTACAACTACAGATGTATAATTTTTATAGCTTCTCTCATACCCCATGCGCTTGTATGTGTGAGCGACACTTCCCCAACCACAATTGCATACCTTTAGGAGCATTTCAGATAAGTTATCTGCATGTGCTTATGTGTTGCTTCTCAGCTGCGTATACGTACATATGTGTAGACATAATGATTGATTCGTTTATGTAGATACAAGTGACTGTCTGCTTTATTGTTGTTGTGACTTCATTTACTTAGCATCAGACTAGGGATGTGAGTATCACTTAGTGTCACTCATGATCGTCACAGTATTAATGAGGGTTTTAAAAGGGAGTGGTGGTAGTTGTATACGTGGTCGCCGTTTCGAGATATCTCCATAAAGGTGGACCAGGGGTGACCCTAGAATTTGCTTGTACGATATGGGTATCAAATTAAAGGTATTAATGAGGGTTTTAAAAGGGAGTGGTGGTAGTTGTATAGGTGGTCACCGTTTCGAGATATCGCCATAAAGGTGGACCAGGGGTGACTCTAGAATGCGTTTGTACAATATGGGTATCAAACTAAAGGTATTAATGAGGGTTTTAAAAGGGTGGTGGTAGTTGTATAGGTGGTCACCGTTTCGAGATATCTCCATAAAGGTGGACCAGGGGTGACCCTAGAATTTGTTTGTACAATATGGGTATCAAAAGAAAGGTGTTAATGAGTATTTTAAAAGGGAGTGATCCTTAGTTCCATAGGTGGACACCGTTTCGCGATATCGCCATAAAGGTGGACCACGGGTGACCCTAGAATTTGTTTGTACGATATGGGTATCAAATTAAAGGTATTAATGAGTATTTTAAAAGGGTGTGGGCCTTAGTTCTATAGGTGGACGCCGTTTCGAAATATCGCCATAAAGGTGGACCAGGGGTGACTCTAGAATGTGTTTGTACGATATGGGTATGAAATTAAAAGTATTAATGAGGGTTTTAAAAAGGAGTGGTGGTAGTTGTATAGGTGGTCGCCTTTTCGAGATATCGCCATAAAGGTGGAGCAGGGGTGACTCTTGAATGTGTTTGTATGATATTGGTATCAAATTAAAGGTATTAATGAGAGTTTTAAAAGGGAGTGGTGGTAGTTGTATATGTGAAGGCGTTTCCAGATATCGACCAAAATGTGGACCAGGGTGACCCAGAACATCATCTGTTGGATACCGCTAATTTATTTATATATGTAATACCTGCAAAGATCTCAAGGGTTTTTATTTCGCCCTGCAGAACTTTTTCATTTTCTTCTACTTAATATGGTAGGTGTCACAACCATTTTACAAAGTTTTTTCCAAAGTTATTATATTTCGCGTCAATAAACCAATCCAATTACCATGTTTCATCCCTTTTTCGCATTTGGTATAGAATTATGACATTTTTTTCATTTTTCGTAATTTTCGATATCGAAAAAGTGGGCGTGGTCATAGTAGGATTTCGTTCATTTTTTATACCAAGATAAAGTGCGTTCAGATAAGTATGTGAACTAAGTTCAGTAAAGATATGTCGATTTTTGCTGTAGTTATCGCGTTAACGGCCATGCGGAAGGACAGACGGACGACCGTGTCAACCTATTTCGCCCATTTTCACAGAAAACAGTTAACGTCATAAAATCTATGCCCCTACAAAATTTCAAAATGATTGGTAAATTTTTGTTCGACTTATGGCATTAAAAGTATCCTAGACAAATTAAATGAAAAAGGGCGGAGCCACGCCCATTTTGAAATTTTCTTTTATTTTTGTATTTTGTTGCACCATATCATTACTGGAGTTGAATGTTGACATAATTTAGTTATATACTGTAAAGATATTAAATTTTTGTTAAAATTTTACTTAAAAAAAATTTTTTTTTAAAAGTGGGCGTGGTCCTTCTCCGATTTTGCTTATTTTTATTAAGCGTACATTTAGTAATAGGAGTAACGTTCCTGCTAAATTTCATCATGATATCTTCAACGACTGCCAAATTACAGCTTGCAAAAGTTTTAAATTACCTTATTTTAAAAGTGGGCGGTGCCACGCCCATTGTCCAAAATTTTACTAATTTTCAATTCTGCGTCTGCGTCATAAGTTCAACTCACCTACCAAATTTCATCGCTTTATCTTACTTTGGTAATGAATTATTGTAATTTTTCGGTTTTTCGAAATTTTCGATATCGAAAAAGTGGGCGTGGTTATAGTCCGATATCGTTCATTTTAAATATCGATCTGAGATGAGTGCTCAGGAACCTACATACCAAATTTCATCAAGATACCACACAATTTACTCAAGTTATCGTGTTAACGGACGGACGGACGGACATGGCTCAATCAAATTTTTTTTCGATCCTGATGATTTTGATATATGGAAGTCTATATCTATCTCGATTCCTTTATACCTGTGCAACCAACCGTTATGCAATCAATCTGCTCAACTGAGTATAAAAAAAAAATATCGGCCCACTCCGGGATTAGTGGGGATGATTGCAGAATTGATTGAAATTTTTTATGAGAAAAAAAAATGGCGAAATTCGAAAAATCTCGAAAAACTGAAAAGTACATTTAAAAACAAATTAAAAAAAAAAAGATCCCAAACGGTCAATTTTTGAAAAAGTTATAGCATTTTGAAAACAAAAACGGTGTTTTTTTTTTTAATTCATAACTTTTTTTGAGTTAGAAGAAAAAATTTGAAAAAATTTGAAAAAATTCTGGAAAACGTCTTTCGTAAGCTAGAAAAAGAAGAAAAACTTTCAGCCAATTCTAAAGGGGTCGGGTTCAAAATTGGTCGAAATGGGATGGAATACCACATATATCTGTAGTCCACGCCTCTCCCATAGCCATACGCGTGTGTATGTGTGAGGAACTACTTCGGCTGATGACTA
Organism: Eurosta solidaginis; assembly: GCF_040869045.1. Lineage (NCBI taxonomy): Eukaryota > Metazoa > Arthropoda > Insecta > Diptera > Tephritidae > Eurosta > Eurosta solidaginis. The sequence continues at coordinate 181,107,918 of NC_090321.1, forward strand.
CATATTTGTGTGTGTGAGATATCTCTTCGTCGCCTTCTACATAAGAGTGGCTGCTCTATTGTTGTTGTGCATTTATTTAGTAGCAGTTAAGTGATGCTAATATTCGTCAAAATACATTACGTTCTTTTAATAATGAACACCGCATTAAAATTTACGTGTTGCAACCTCAGATGTACGCACTCTTTTTGTATTTCAAGTTTGAAAACATTCGCTTTAGCGGTGGTTTTACGTACAAAAATTAAAGCTTTCGATTTATTCTCGAGCACTACGATTTTGATACGTTTAGACAGAGTTTACAAACGAATATTTTTGTTGCTCATTATCGACAAATTCTCTTTTGGTGCTGCGCATTTCATTTACACACGGCAACTCTCTCTTCATGCAAATTTTTGGCATTTCCTTTAAATTTTTTTCTAAACAATTTTTTATTCTTTTAAAAATTTAAATGAAGCACGAAATATAAGTTATTTCAAATAAAAATCCAATATTAATTATTAAAATTCAAAACAAAGTAGCAGTTTAAAAATAAATATTGAAGAGGAAAGAATTTGTGAGAAGAAGAATGACAACGTGGAGCGAGTTACCGAGCACAGGCAACTCGGTGGTCGTCCGCTTTCCTCGTCACCCCCTCTTCTTTAAGTAACGAGTTCAAGCAAGAAAAGTATTTGTGTGTAAACAGCCACCTATTAATGGAATTTCCCTATTCGAATAGTTGGTTTGCATAATAATCGCAGCTCAACGTTAGACGGTAACGTACGTGATCGAAATTTGATTTCGTCAAGCGTTATACGTCACAAAAAAATTATTTTGGGTTTTTTTGCGAAAAGAGTGTAAAACGGGACGTTGGGTTTGGAACTTTTTTACAAAATGCAGTGAAGGCTGTTTACTATAATATGGACATTAGTGATGTTTGTGTGTGTGTGCTAACTTTGAGCGATCAGCTGTTAGTTCCTCTACTTGTTAAAGGGCCTTTACATAGCCATAACTAGTGGTGGGATTATTTTCGAATTATATTCGAATAATATTTATTCGAACTTTTTATTCATTTATTCGCTTCCACTTATTCGAATTCCTTTCCTTATTATTCGAATAGTAATAATATTCGAATAGTAAAATAAGAAAAATTCTGTTTATCTTACGCTCAATGGAATGGAAGCGAATAAACGAATAAAAAGTTCGAATAAATATTTTTCGAATTACGAATACCTGGCGGATAAAAGAGGTTATTATTCGAATAATTTTTATTCGAATAGTCCCACCCCTAGTCATAACCGTAACCATATTTTTACTTATCCATATCAATTATTGGGATCGGTTATGGGTGCCTTAACCTAAACTATGTGACAATTTCATAAGAAAGAAGAAAATGCAAAAAATTACGAACAAATTCCACAAATAATAGGTCGCTTAGTTAAAACGTATCCAAAACAACAAATTAAAGGGCCAATTAATGGTGACTTAACCATAACCAGATAAAACAGCTGATCGAACCAAGCTTATGGAAATCAATGTAATCGATTAATCATGCCGTACCATAACGCTAAAGCCATAACCATACCATAGCCAACCAATTGGTTTTTCGCCATATCCATAACCTAAAAATATTTGAGTTGGGGAATTTATTAACTTTTTGTAGATTCTATTTATTGTTTTGGATACTTTTTGACAAAGAGACTTATTTTTTGTGGTATATGTTTGTAATTTTTTGCGTTTTCTTCATTTTTATGAAATTTTCACGATTTTTAGGTTAAGGCACCAATAACTGATGCCAATTTGGTATAGATAAGTAAAAATATGGTTATGACTATGGCGTTATGACTATGTCAACTTTAACTCAGGCTTAAATATCCAAAAAGTTAATGAGTTCACTAAATGAAATATTTATAGGATATGTATATGGCGAAAAACCAAAAACAAATTGGTCAGTATGATATGGTTATGGTTAGAGTGTTATGGTATGGTTTTTGGTTTTCGACCATATCCATAACCTAAAAATATCTGAGTTGGTGAATTTTTTAACTTTTTCATAAAAAATGAAGAAAACGCAAAAAATTACAAACGAATTCCACAAAATTAAGTCTCTTAGTCATAACGTATTCAAAACAATGAATAAAATCTACAAAAAGTTATTCAATTCACCAACTCAAATATTTTTAGGTTATGGATATGGCGAAAAACCAAAAAGCAATTGGTTGGCATTGGTATGGTTATGGCGTTAGCGTTATGGTATGGCACTATTAATTGATTAAATTGATTTCCATAAGGTAGGTTCGATCAGCTGTTTTATCTGGTAATGGTTTTATGGCTATAAGTCACCATTAATTGGCCCTTTAGTGTTTACTTGAGAAAACTTTTTATAGGCTTCCATTGTATTTACTTTGCTTGTTAAGAATGAATGTACTGCGCTTGCTGGACTTCCTGACTGGGTTTTTAACCTTTTTAATTTTATTGAACTACCGTTTTATGACACTGCACAATTAAGTCCCTCTAATTTGGGAGAGCATGACTTTTTTTTTTGCCTATTCATAAAAGTGAAATGCACCAAAATGTATACCACTTAAAAAAAAACTCCAATATACATATCTTGAAAATTTAAGAAAACCCGATTTTACCTTACATAACTAGCCGTGTTCATAATTTACAGTGAACGCCTTAAAAAAATTTAACAAAGGGTTTCGCAATGAAATAGTTACGAATCTTATCATTTTTCTATTAAAATTTTATTTCATTAAGTATTGGCATTTTTTGTGAATCTGGTTAACAACTTTTAATATTTCTTGTAATATAGCTTTAAATTTTTAGTAAGTACGGAATGTCTAAGTCAATAAATATAATTGAAACAATATTGTGACGAATATTCACATCACTAAATAAATGCACAATAACAAAAACCTTAAAGCAAGCTATATAAACACATTAATCATCATGTACACACATACATACAAGCAGCAGAGAGATATACTCACAAACGCATGTCATCATCAGCCGAAGTAGTACTCACATATACACACGCATATGGTTACACACTACAAATACACGCGCGTATGGCTGGTGACCAGGTAGAGGATTCTAGAAGGCTTCTTCAAGGCAACAGACAGTATAAAAGCAGAGCAAGCTGAGTAGTCAGTACTCAGTTTGATTGAAGCACGGTATTGGTTGTGAAGTTAAGTGTTATTGTGAAGTACTTTCAAAGTAGTCTAATAAAGACCATTTTTACATTATTGAATATTAGAGTTATTTATTCAACAGTTTAGCGATTCGAACGTTAGCAGAAGATTTGGAATAAACGGAATTTCACTAAATTCGTTACAATATGTTGAAAGCCACTCATTTATATGACTTAGAATAACTGATAAGATGCTAATCTGTTTGAACGGGGTGGTTCATAAGGACCTCACATACATACATATGTACATATCAATGTGTCCTTAGTGTATCATTTACCTACGTCCTATTAGACAAACCAGCTACAAATTACTATTTTTATTTATTTGTTGGTGACACAATAGAAAATTTTTAATATCTACTTTGCTAAGCGCATTAAAATTATTTCGCTGTTTTAATTAAATATATATCGTATACCGGATATTTCTATGCTCAAATAATCAATAACAGCATAGAAGATGGTATGGTACCTGAAATGTGGAAAACGTCAACAATAATAAAAAATAAATAAATGTAAGGCGCGATAACCTCCGAAGAGATCTAAGGCCGAGCTTCTCTTCCAATTTGCGTCGTGCTCCTCTTGATTTTCCCTACAAATTGGCCGGACGGGACCTATATGTTTTATGCCGACTCCGAACGGCATCTGCAAGGCAGATGAGTTTTCACTGAGAGCTTTTCATGGCAGAAATACTCCCGGAGCGCTTGCCAAACACTGCCGAGAGGCGACCCCGCTTAGAAAAATTTTCTTCTAATTGAAAAACCTTATTTCTAAAATTTTGATGTTGCTTTGCCGGGGGTGCGAACCCAGGGCATACGGTGTGATAGGCGGAGCACGCTACCATCACACCATTTTTTTATTGCTACCCCATAAATTTAGCAATTATATTTTACCTTCCATCATATTTTCTAATAAAAACTCAAAATCAATTTTTGTGGAGCGAATGAGAGCCATTTTTGTATCTAGCCTATTACAAGAAGGAAAAATTAGAATTTAGAAGGGCTATAATTTGAATTATATGCATTTACTTACGTGAACTTGAGTTGACTATCAAACTCTTGGTTTAGTAAATTTTTTTTTTTCAATTATTGTTCAAGAAGAAAATGTTTAATATTTTCCTAAAAAAGCATGCTTTAATTTATAGAGTATAAAAATTCAAAGTGTATATTTACAAAGTTACACATCTTTGTGTAATCGTCAGAACAAAAATATAAGCGGTATTGCGCCCAAATTTTTTTTTTTTATTTTATACGCGGTATTACTTTTGATTTTTATTTGGGGTTTTGTTGATAAAAACGGCGGAATTTTAAAGTAAATGCATTAAGGGCGATGAGTTCTAGTCGGTGTAACGAAATCTCGATTTTGGAAATTTTGGTTTATATGCGGTATTGCGCGCCAAGCGACGATATATGATAACAACAAGGAGGATGATATAGCCGAGCTAAAAATAATTGATGAAATCATACAGAGTTAACAGTATAAAATACCTAGGAATAATAATTGACAATAAACTCAAATTTGAAGATCATATAAATTATACAATTGAAAAAGTTGCTAATAAAATAGGAGTCATGCAGAGAACAACTAAATTCATTCAAAAAAAAAGTACAAAATAATTTTATATAAATCAATTATAGAACCGCACTTCGTGTACTGCCCGTCCATTCTATTCATAATATCGGATAAAGAAGTAGACAAGCTCCAAAAGCTGCAAAATAGATGCATGAGATTTATTCTTCAGAAACCTAGAGATACACAAACGGCATGTTGAAGACTTTAAGACTGGTTAAGTGTGAAACAAAAGATGTTTTTCCACTCTATGAAATTCATATTTAATATCAAACATGGAAATGTACCTCAGTATTTAAATAAAAATATAAAAATATAGCATTAGTTGAGCAAACTCACAACATAAATACGAGGAACAAACATAATTTCAAATTGCCGTTTTTATACTCAGCGTGCTTTGCACACAGAGTATAATAACTTTGATTGGATAACGGTTGGTTGTACAGGTATAAAGGAATCGAGATAGATATAGACTTCCATATATCAAAATCATCAGTATCGAAAAAAAATTTGATTGAGCCATGTCCGTCCGTCCGTCTGTCCGCGTTAACACGATAACTTGAGTAAATATTGATATATCTTCACCAAATTTGGTACACGAGCTTATCTGAACCCAGAATTGATTGGTATTGAAAATGAGCGAAATGGGATGATAACCACGCCCACTTTTTATTTATATAAAATTTTGGAAAACACAAAAAACCTGATTATTTAGTAAATAATACACCTAGAATGTTGAAATTTGACATGTGGACTGATATTGAGACTCTTGATAAAAATTTGTAAAATTTTTTTAAATGGGCGTGGCACCGCTCAATTGTGATAAAATCAATTTTACAAATATTATTAATCATAACTCGAAAATCGTTAAACCTATCGTAACAAAATTCGGCAGAGAGGTTACCTTTACTATAGAGAATGCTTTGAAGAAAACTTAACGAAATCGGTTAAGGACCACGCCCACTTTTATATAAAATATTTTTAAAAGGGTCGTGGACGAATAAAATAAGCTATATATTTCAAAAAAGGAGCTTTATATCAATGGTATTTCATTTCCCAAGTGGATTTATAACAATAAATATGAAAAACTTCGAATTTTAAAAAATGGGCGTGGCACCGCCCTTTTTACGACTAAGCAATTTTCTAGGTTTTGGGAGCCAATACTCGAAGAAAAATTAAGGGATCGTAATAAAATTGGGTACATACATTTTCCCTACAGCAGGAAATATTTCTAGGAAAAATGGACGAGACGGTTAAGGACCACGCCCACTTTTATATAAAAGATTTTTAAAAGGGTCGTGGACGAATAAAATAAGCTATATCTTTGCAAAAAAAAGAGCTTTGTACCAATATAAGTTTACTTACTAAATGGGTGTGGCACACCGCCCCTTTTATGACTAAGCAAATTTCTGTTTCGGGAGCCATAACTCGAAGAAAAATTAACGGATCGTAACAAAATTGGGTACACAAATTTTACCTATAGTAGAAAATATTTCTAGTAAAAATGGACGGGATCAGTTGAAGACCACGGCAACTTTTATATAAAAGGTTTTTAAAAGGGTCGTAGACTAGAATAATAAGCTATAACTTAGCAAAAAATAGTTTTGAATCAATGATATTTCACTTATCAAGTTTTATTGTAAGAGGATATGGGGAGAAATTTTTTGTAAACGGGCGGTGCCACGTGTTATGTAGAAAAGTAATTTATCTTAAATGAAATGTACAATTGAAGCTCACGCTGAGTATATAATGTTCGGTTACACCCGAACTTAGACACCTTTACTTGTTTAGAACAGAAATTGATCAACAGTATATTTTCTACAAAGGTCTAAAAAGTTACAATGATCTGCCTATGGATATAAAAACTTGCAACCAAACAACAGTCTTTAAAACAAAATTATATGAATATTGTAAAGCCTTAGCTATAAGATAAAACACTGTAATATATTCCAACTTAAAAATTAGGCTTCTGGCCGTAATAAATAAATAAATATAAATACATTTTATACATATATTTTCGATATACGTACAAACTTATTACGGTCATTATCTTGGTATTTTAAAAAGCACTTAGAAAAAAGCCATACATCAACCACTAGGTAATGCAAGTTCACTCCAATAGAATTTAAAGAATTAATTGCTTTAGGCTATAATTGGTTTGCTGCGTAGTAAAAAAAATTCTTTCGAAAATGCATTTAGTTTAATTAAAGCATTATTTTCATTACATCGTCTGTCGTTTCAAAAACGCATCTATCTCAACAAAATTTGTTATTATTTTGCTTTAAGAGTGCCTTTGGGTTCACTCTTGGTTACTCCTCGTGCGCCATTTAGTAACACAGACCTTTTCTCTTAATTTCCAATATAGTGATTCAGATTAATGTTGACTGAGAGGAGAATGAAATTAAATAAAATTATAACAAAAACCAAAAGCTTTATTTAAAAAATTGTTTCCAAATCCTTTAAGGATGAGGTTGTCTTTCGGGTATGGCCTTTGCAACTTATTTATCCCGTATGGGGCCGACCCACTCAGATTTAACAAGTAAGGAAGGCTAAGTTCGGGTGTAACCGAACATTACACACTCAGCTTAGAGCTTTGGAGACAAAATAAGAGAAAATCACCATGTAGGAAAATGAACCTAGGGTAACCCTGGAATGTGTTTGTATGACATTGGTATCAAATGGAAGGTATTAAAGAGTATTTTAAAAGGGAGTGGACCATAGCTCTATAGGTTGACGCCTTTTGAAGAAATCGCCATAAAGGTGGACCAGGGGTGACTCTATAATGTCTTTGTACGATATGGGTATCAAATTAAAGGTACTAATGAGGGTTTTAAAAGGGAGTGAACCTTAGTTGTATATGTGAAGGCGTTTTCGAGATATCGGACCAGGGTGACCCAGACCATCATCTGTAGGGTACCGCTAATTTATTTACAATTGTAATACCACGAACAGTATTCCTGCTATGATTCCAAGGGCTTTGGATTTCGCCCTGCACAACCTTTTCATTTTCTTCTACTTAATATGGTAGATGTCACACCCATTTTACAAAGTTTTTTCTAAAGTTATATTTTGCGTCAAAAAACCAATCCAATCACCATGTCTCATCCCTTTTTCGTATTTGGTATGTAATTATGGCATTTTTCGAAATTTTCGATATCGAAAAAGTGGGCGTGGTCATAGTCGGATTTCGCCATACCGGATTTCGCCATACATAATACCAAGATAAAGTGAGTTCAGATAAGTACGTGAACTAAGTTTAGTAAAGATATATCGATTTTTGGTCAAGTTCTCGTGTTAACGGCCGAGCGGAAGGAGACGGTCGACTGTGTATAAAAACTGGGCGTGGCTTCAACCGATTTCGCTCATTTTCACAGAAAACAGTTATCGTCATAGAAGTTATGCCCTTACCAAATTTCGCAAGGATTGGTAAATTTTTGTTCGACTTATGGCAATAAAAGTATTCTAGACAAATTAAATGAAAAAGGGCGGAGCCACGCATATTTTGAAATTTTCTTTTATTTTTTTATTTTGTTGCACCATATCATTACTGGAGTTGAATTTTGATATATGTAATTTACTTATATACTGTAAAGATATTCAATTTTCTGTTAAAATTTGACTTTTAAAATTATTTTTTTTAAAAAGTGGGCGTGTTCGTAATCTGATTTTGCTAATTTTTATTTAGCACATATATAGTAATAGGAGTAACGTTCCTGCCAAATTTCATCATGATATCTTGAACGACTGCCAAATTACAGCTTGCAAAACTTTTAAATTACCTTCTTTTAAAAGTGGGCGGTGCCACGCCCATTGTCCAATATTTTACTAATTTTCTATTCTGCGTCATAAAGTCAACCCACCTACCAAGTTCTATCCGTTCTTGGTAATGAATTATCGCAGTTTTTCGGTTTTTCGAAATTTTCGATATCGAAAAAGTGGACGAGGTTATAGTCGGATTTCGATCATTTTAAATAGCGATCTGAGATGGGTGCCCAGGAAGGTTAGGCGAGGTTAGGTTGCAAGGGCTGAGCTGGACACTATGGTAACAGCTCACTACTTAGGCCACCAATGGGCCCATTGTAATACCCTATACGGCCTCAAAGAGAACCCCTACCCTGCCTAAAGCGGGTCAAACCACCTCGTGGAAATTATTCCAGTCCTGTCGCGATGGAATATATATACTATAGTTTTTAACGAAGACGTTCTTTGGCGTGCAGTAGTCAGTGCGCACCGGTATTGGGACTGGGGCGTTCGTGCCCAGGATTGTTGCGTGTCCACTAGATCCATTTGACCAGAGACTTGTTTCCCTTATGCGTAGAGCGGTGATGACCGCTATTTCCTTCGCCACCAGGTCAAGAGATGGAAGGTATAGCATTGTGTTGAGTGCTTCAGATGGAGTGGAGCCTAGAGCCCCGGTGATGCAGACCTCCGAACTCCGTTGCACCTTTTGAAGCATTTTAAGATAGGTAGTTTTAGCTAGTGCAGGCCACCAGACCAAGGAACCAAAAAGAAGCGCACATTGGCTGTATAAATCCAGTAGGCCACCTTAGGGGAGAATACCCAGGAGGTACCAATTGCCCTCTTGCAGATGAACAGCGCTGCTGCTGCCTTCTTGCATCGCTCCACTATATGGTCACTCCATAATAGCTTCCTATCCAGAATGACTCCCAAATACTTGACTTGATCGCTAAACGCTAAACACGTACCCCCAATTCTTGGCGGTGTTAGATTTGGTACTTTGTACCTCCTCGTGAAGAGGACAAGCTCGGTTTTATCCGGGTTGACTTCCAAACCTGTGGCTGTGGCCCAGTGCGAAATTTTGGATAGTGCCACTTCCATTAGGTTGCAAAGAGTTTGCGGAAATTTCCCCCGCATGGTGACGCAGATGTCATCTGCATACGCGATCACTTGGTGACCTGATTCCATTAGGCGTAGTAGTTGGTTGACGGTAACCACCCAAAGTAGCGGAGAGAGAACACCTCCCTGCGGAGTGCCTCTGCCGACCGGTCTGCGGATCACGCATCCACCTAGCTCAGTTTTAATCTACCTACGCGTAAGCAGATTGTATATAAACTCCACCAGGCACGCGTCCACCCCCAGATCGGTCAGCCGATCACCGTGGTGATGGCCTCCGGGAGAACGTTGTTTAAGGCACCCGCTATATCTAGAAATGCAACCAATGTGTATTCCTTTAAGTCTAGTGACCTTTCGATAACGGATACCAGTGAGTGCAAGGTCCGTGTCAGTTGACCTGCCCTTAGTATAGGCATGTTGAGCTTGCGAAAGAAGCGACGGCTCAATCCTCCTCCTGATGTAGTCCTCTAGGAGTTTTTCCGAGTGCTTTAAGCAGAAAAGAAGATAAGCTTATAGGCCTATAATAATTTGGTTTAGAGTGGGAGGGTTTCCCTGCCTTGGGGATAAAGACCACGTTGACTTCCCTCCACGATACTGGTACGTAATTGAGCCTAAGACAACCTATAAACATCCCTTTTATCCAGAACATTATAAGTTCGGCAGCATACTGTAGCTGAGCCGGAAAAATTCCATCCGGCTCCGGTGATTTATAGGGCTTGAAGGTCTGTAAAGCCCAATCTATCCTTTTATCATCTGTGATTTCGCTTATTAGCTGATCAGTAGGTCACCCTCCGCTGATAATACTTGAAGACACGCCCGCACTTGAAGGGAAGTGTGTATCCATTAGCAAGTTTTTGGCTTCAGCGCTGGAGTCCGTTCAGTGCCCATCCGGTTTTTGGACGTAACTTAGCTGAGTTGGAGATTTCGATAGCACCTTCCTTAACCGGGAGGCCGCGGATGTGAATTCAATCCTGCAGCAGAAATCCCTCCAGGAGGATCGCTTTCCATTTCGGATTGCTTTTTTATATATATTTATTTTCGTTTTTTAAGCAGCCCATGAGGAATCATGTCGTTCATGCTTTGCTTTATTAAAGGCCGCCCTACATGACTTCCTAAGCTTATCAAGATCGGACGACCACCATGGTGGTTTGAGTTTCCAAAACCTTTTGTCGGGCAAGCCCTATCTAAAGCATTCCTACATTTTTGACTGAAATTATTTACAAACACGTCTAGCTCCTCCTCGCTTTCTGGGGCTCGCACCTCTTCAGATAGATTTTTACCTATTATCTTCTTATAGTAGCCCCAGTTCAGTTCGTTCTTCTAATATTTTGTATGTACTTAGGACTTGTGTGCGCCTGTGATATAGAAAAGCTTATATATCTATCGTCAGAAAAGGAGAGTCTGTGACCAGCGTTATGTCAAGGACCTCTTCGCGGTTCCTCGTAATGAAAGTGGTCATTCCCCCTATTACATATACTTAGATTAGTGCCTAAAAGATAGTTAAATAAAGACTCACCTCGGTCATTTGTATCACTGCTGCCCCACTGGGCGTGGTGAGCATTGGCATCGCCTCCGAGTAGGATGAAATCATTTCGTGGATTTGCTGCTCTCACGAACTCCCTGAAATTATCCGGTGGTAATGAGCCTTGGTGATCGTGCGCTAGGTAGAAGGAAGCAAGTTTAAAGCTCCTCCCTAGCACCTCAAGGATAAACGCTGTCAGATCCCCATCGCTGAAATTGGGTAGGTAGGTTGAACTGGCCGGTCCATGAGGACCTCACATAGACTGATTGAGTCCGTAGTGTTAGAAATTGGGTAGAAGAAAAACATTAAGAGTAGACTTAGCCAATCAGCCCTATTCTGCATTTCGACTTGGATTGGAATTTTTTCGATTTGGCAATTTTGGTATTCTGTGTTCCAATCTCTTTCGATCCAACTTCGAATCGTTCGATTCTTTGTATTCTGCATTTCGATCGTAGTTCCGTTTTTCTAAGTTGCAAATTAGTTGGCGGAAAAATGTTTTCTTTTTATTTTTTTATTAATTTATAACAGAATTTTAACAAAAATGTAAGTAAAACTTGTTAAGAAACGTAGAAGGCTTGATGATGATTGTTTTTTATATGTTTCCAGGTCAAAAACAACATGTCGATGTCGAAGTCCTTGGACGTATTTGCCCCGCAAAAGTATCTAACACATACTTGAAAGCATCCTTGTTAAGTCGAGAGTTTTTTTTGAACCTAAATAAGAGAATAAGTCTTTAAACTTTACCACTTTTAAGTTCAATTTCTTACAATTCGTGACTCATCTCAAATGGATTACACAAATGTCGCAATATTTGCGTTTCCATTCTCGTCTGGCCATTTTCGTATGCGTTGCTTTCCAACTCCACAAATATGCCGCGGCTATTGATTCCATTATAATAGACAGCTATAATTTGTGTCTGTTCGTTGGGTCCAGTTATATGCCAAAGCAAGCTGCCGGCGTAGAGGAAGGTGAAGCGAAAACGTAAACAATCCTTGCGGAAGGAATATATAAACCTTTATAAAGTATTTTAGGCCAGTGCAACGAAATTAGCATCCTTAAAATTCAGAAAATGTCAACTATATTCGTGCAGGAATCCGTTTTAACAAAACTTGGTGGCCACGGCAGGGAATTGGCCAAAAGAACGACAAAAACACACTTACAATTATGAAAGCACTTCACTCAAAAAAATATAACACTGCGGCAATATATTCTATTGCTTTTTTTTTACAAAATGGCGTGGATAATAAAATATAAAGGTTTTTCAGTGTTTTTTACAAATTTGCTTTAATTTATTTTGTTCCAATGTTCACACATTCCGTACCAACAGATGATTTCGAAAAATCATTTGCTCCTCCTCTTCTCTTTACGATTCCGTCGTAATGCAGAATACCAAACTTCGATTAAAGCGGAGCGGAGAACGGAAACGTAATCGAAATGCAGAATAGGGGTGAATATACATGTGCGAGGCTTACCCTTTTCCTGATTCCACGGATCCTGGACTAGTACGATGTCTACCGCACCTGAAGACAGGTGCAGTAGGAGTGCAGCTGATGCTGCTTTACAGTTTTGCAGGTTTATTTGGAGGACTCGAATCACTGTTTGTTTGCGCTCTCCTCCGTGAGCGTCGCGTCCGAATCGCCATCCTCCAGAAGCTGACCCTCAGAGTACAACCCTCTGAGAGCCAAGCTTCCGCTCGAGCCTGACAAGGCGTAGCCACCAGCTTCTTCGCCCTCGTCTACCTCCATATCGTCTTCACTGGGGGGAGTTCAACCACCTCCGTACGAGACGCAAGGTTTACACACACGCCACGGGCTGTCTTCTTATGTCCCCAGAACAATATCTGCATAATGAGGCGAGAATACTCCCCATCAGGGAGAGAAATGAGATGCTGACCAAACTGTTACTGTTGAATACCCAGAAACCTGAACATCCCAACAGACATCTGATTGATGAGCCAGCACCGCCTAGGGGCTTAAGGAGTCATCTCCGTAAGCATTTTGAGGAAATACGGCACCTGAGAATCCAGCCGTATGAAGCGAAAAAACACAAGCAGGTCCTTGGTGAACTCCATAAACAGGCGTCGGACCTTTATGCCGGGAATTGCCCGGTGAATCCAGTACTTAAAGAAAAGTATCCAAAACTCGCGGAAGAGGAACGCATACTCCCAGGGAAACGCGTGTCACTCTTGCTCAACTTCGTTCTGGATACTGTAACAGGTTAAACTCACACCTATCCAGAATCAACCCCGACATACAAAATGTATGCCCCGTTTGCAATGTGTTCCCACATGACACCAACCATCTCTTTAATTGTAATGTGGAACCAACGCTTCTAACACCCCTTTCCTTATTGTCCACCCCTGTTGAAACGGCAAGTTTCCTTGGACTCCCGTTAGAGGATATTGATGAAAATTTGCGATCGGTCGCGGCTATTAGGAGGGGCGAAGCTTTGCTACAACAACAACAACAACGCAAGGTTTACGAAGGCTTCAACGTCAGCGTTATAAACCTTAAGGCTTATATTCTTGAAGCCGTAGCTTACCCTGAAATCCTGCCTTTTCAGCGCTTCGACGCTTGCGCTGTCGTGCAGCAGGACTATCTGCATCGTGGCCCGTTCAGTCTTCTCCAAGTTAACCACCTTCCAGTTTTGGGTCGGTAGGCCCGGGTTGTACTCCTGGAGCAGCTCCAGGATATCAGCTGGGTCCGTTGGCGTCAGTGGAACCCAAGCTCTCGCCCTTGGTCGTAAGGGGATATCACACGCCTCCACTACCTTGAGGCGTGCGCCCGGATACACCTCATCTATCAGCAAGACCCCGCATCGGTATAAGGCGGTGGACCATGGTTGTCTTTTTTGACCTTAATGGCCACAGTAGGGAGCGCTGCCTCAATCCACTTCCACTGCTGTAAAAAGGTCGCCGCTCGAATTAGCCGCCGAAGCGTTACCAGGTGCCACCACGAGGAGGCTCCGCCCCTACATGAGGGAGGGAGGGTGTAAAAACACCTACGAGTCGACGACTTGCGGTGAAGCCGGTGAGTGCAAGGCGCAACACCCCTATGGCACCCTTCCCAGGAACGTACATACCAAATTTCATCAAGATACCTCAAAATTTACTCAAGTTATCGTGTTTACGGACGGACGGACAAGGCTTAGTGTATTCTTTTTTCGCCTAGATCATTTTGATATATAGCAGTCTATATCTATCTCGATTAGTTTATGCCGTTACATGGTACCGTTATGCGAACAAAATTAATATACCCTGTGAGCTCTGTTCAGCTGAGTATAAAAATAACCACTTCAGAATTTTATAGAGTAATACCCCCAGAACTTTAAGTTGCGTAATGGCGTTATTCAACTGAATTCTGAGTGTTTTTGAAAGTATTTCTGGTAGGGCGCCAATCAAATTCCAGTGCCAACAAATTCTGGACATTTTCGAACTGGCAGGAGTTTGCACTAAATTTATCTTTATTGTATTGTTTAAGTGTGTAACACAGTAACTAAGTAAAAAAAAAACTTAACTTTAAACTATGAAATTGCAATCATTGAACTATTTTCAAAATTTAAATAGTTCCGAGTTCTACTAGTCGTAATTTCCCGCGTCATATTTTTTATCCACTCTGCTATATAAAAAAAAAACCACGAAGCTTTGATCAAAAAATAAAGCATTTAAAAATATTTTCAACATTTTATAATACGCATTTTAATAGAATTCATTTTCAAACATTTGAGCCGTTTATTTTGAAAGTTTGTTTGTATCTCCCTCGCCTCCAGTTTGTTAGAGTCCAATATCCAAAAGATGCAATTCTTATTATTATTTTATAATTGTAGAACCATCTATATATGCTTTCGTTCAAAAATAACAATGCATTTAAGACCATGAGTTGGAAATGACTTATGCCACTTTCAAAATAAACGGCTCATTTAACAAAATGCATTTTAAAAATGTATGAGCAGTGGCATTTTTTATATCTGTTTAAAAAAAGATGTGTGTTGAACATAACTTGAAATCATAAATGACCAATGCAGAAATTATTTAATAATTGCTTTAAATATAAATAGTACATATGAGGAGTTCCAAACCAAAACGCTATAAGTGCAACATTTTTGGAGATTTGGATGGAGTTTTAACTTCACTTTCGAAAACCTATGTAGTAATCTTTATGTGAAGTAAAAAACAGAAAACTAAGCCATTCAGAAATATTCTAAAAAATAATTTTCATAGCAAAACGCAACAGTTTCATAGAATTTTTACATTTTTGAGTTGAAAATTTTGTTTTATTGATATGAATGAAGATAAGTTACAGAGTACTCCTCAAGGGGTATACCAGTACCCCATAACTGATCCTCATACGTAGCAAGAACATACTAAGAAATCCTAAAAATTACTATGTGGACTACTCACAAGCAACACTAGAGCTGGATCATGTCCTTCTTATTGGAGCACTAATATGGCAAAAATGGTACGCATGGTCCAACAAATTTTTTCAGGGTCGCCGAAATGGTGGTACCAAACCTGCTCTATAAAAAGCCAACACTATTCACACCCAAAGGCACAAAATCCAATAAATTCCAAACCAAAACGCAAGTAATGATTTTTTTCGGACTAAAAGGCTATAACTGCTATAATAAGTATCATTTGAAAATATACCCCCATTTAAGACAGCGTACTTTTTCTCATTAATCTAGAAACTTGTTATGAGTCACTTATTGCGTTTTGGTTTGGAACTCCTCATATTAGCATATGTTACATGAATTGTATCAATTTCAAAAATATCTTCAATGATGCAGGTAGAAAATTTTGTTTATTTTTTTCTGTACAAGTTTAAAACTGTTAACAAATGTCTTATACTATTGTTAACACTTTATACTTCGAGTCATGACCGGCAAAAAGGCTTAAGGGACAAATTTTTGAAATTTTCGAAATTTTATTTTTAATAAAAATAATTTAAAATAAGGGTCGACAGCATATATGGCTAAAGCAATTCGGAAACGGAAAGTTGTACACATGTTTTATATTTTTTCAAAATAATAAATTTGTCTACTGTGAAATTTTCTAATTGTCACTTAAATCTTTTTGGCGGTTATAGCTCAATATGCATAGTATGTGTGTGTTATATACTCGTATGCATTTATTTAGTGTTATGCATATCGGAATTTTATCTTTTTTTTTTTTATTATTAATTTCCCAACACATGAACATCTTCATCCTCTTGCTCCTTCTCACGTTGACGCACGGCTACTGCCGTCTCTACCAACAGGTACAGACATTTAAATTTATCTTTATCGTCGCGTATTACACCTGCATAGAAAAACATTCAAATAAGAAATATGTATATACATTTATGACCAAACAAACCTTTCACTAAATGACTGCCAGGATGTATAATTTGCACGCTTGACGTGATTGTATTATTACTGGTTGTGCATCCACTATTATTTTTATTGACAATAGCATTAGCCGCACCAGATGTCACAACCGTAGCTTCAGCACCAACTGCGACACCTGTTTCAGAAGTCAATTCGACGGGTGTAACTAACGTATTCGCCGCATTTGAGCCAGATATCACGTTGTTCCCTATTGAGAAATTAATTAAAAACGTATTTTAAACTTATATTCTTACATATATAATGCACTTAGCATAAACTTACCAATTGAACCCGCTGTGGTCGTTCCTGAACCGCCGACTACCGTATGTGACTGTGCTGTTGTTGTTGTATGCGGATGTGATGCCGTCGTCCAATAAGTATTATTCGTAGCTGTGGGACTAGAGGTCGTTACTTCCTCGGTACTGAAAACAGTCCCGTAAAAAGAAACGTTCAATAGGCAGGACATAGTAAGGGAATTGGTGTAAGGAACAATCGAAATTTTAACCGAATGTGACACAACAATCGAAGTAGTGTAGATGGGGAATACAAGTTTGACGCACACAGTGGTGGTAAGATTTTACAGATTTGTTTACGGTAATTATGTGTAGTGTGTTGGATTTCGGTTAGCATATAATTGCGGTAGTGATAATAGTAGTAGTTGTTGGTAGTGGTGGTGACGATTTTGAAGTTGAAAATTTCAACAACAAAAATATGCAGGCAATGGATAAACATATAGAAGTTGTACACCAGGAAACGTATTAAAATTTGTTATTTAGGAAAAAATACAAAAAAAATTAAAGAAGTATAAAAGAGCGAAAAATATTTAAAAAAAATATTAAAACTAACTACACCTTTTCAATTACAATTGGTCTATTTAAACCACAAAACTATTTCCATAACACTTAAATTATCCATAACAAAAAGTGTAGTTAATTTTTTTATTTATTGATTTAACTTACTTCATAACGCTTTGCCATGCGTCCGAGCTTTCAAATTTGCCCTCCTCCTCACTTTGCGGTTCACATGAGTCGTACTCGTTAACGCTATCCTCTTCAGATCTGAAAAATACAAACATGTTGTACTTACAAACCAACGACTAAGAAAACTATGCTACGCACATAAATAAGAAAGTAAAATAGCAAAAAAAAAAAACAGTGAAAATATCAATTGCAACATTCAATTCAAATAAATACTAAACCGCAAATCAAACATACAAAAATAAAAATTTAAAAATGAATCATTTAAACAAACATGACATCGAGTGGTAAGGCCCTACTGCCCAGCTCTACCTCAACGTATTGAAATGTAAATTCTTCGTTTGCGGCAAACTATTCTGGATATGAAAAATTTGATTGAGTGTTTGAGAATAGAAATATCTCGTATTGCTTGGATATTGTGCAGCAGCAGCTGCAGCGGCAGAGTTGCTTGTTGATGGCGGTGAAGGTGGGATACCCACAATAGCGGCGGCGGCAGTAGCACTATTCGTATTTTGTATGACACCGGTGATACACGTATTATATGGAAGCTGTTGTGGCATTTGTGCAGCAGCGGCTGCTTGTCTTTGTTTAGCTGCTTGAATTTTTGCCAAAATCTTTGCTTGAATTTGTGGATGTAAATTTTGAAAGCCCTGTGGGTTGGTGGCAATTGCTTGTTGCCATCTACTTACACACACACACACATTGGATTGATTGATGCGAGAGTGAAAAACATGCACGTTCAAATTGACAACATCAATTGGGTTGGCGGCACATAGGGATGAGGATGACAGGAGGATAAGGATTGATGGAGGAATGCATTAAAAAATCGTATTTAAAAATAAAACCAAAAAGCTAAGTATAGCTCACGAGCCTTATGTGCAAAATTATTTGCGATATACCATATACGCGCTTACCTATAAATAACGCTATCATCATATTCTATATCCGGCTCAACTTTGACCATATGACCGCTAGGCGTTTGTACAAAATGTCCTAAAGCTGTAAGCACATTCGCTACGCCATCATGTACCTCTTCGCCATCAACCTCTTCAGTAGCGCCAACTATCTATATTGCGATGAAAGAAAAATGTTTGTTAAAGAAACTATTTGTACTGAATATTAAACAAATATAATTTACCACTTCCGAAGCTGGACTACCAGTAATTGGATTTGGTATATTACCGGATGCGTTATGACTATTTGTTGAATTTAATGACGAGTTAAGTTTTTTGCCTCGCCTTGAAATAGTAAAATGCAAAGGATCATTGCCCTCTCGACGTATCATTTCAGGTAATATGCGCCGGCGTGCATTTATGAACCAATTACAAACCTAGAAAGAAGTTTATTTTATAAAAACACGAAACAAAAGTAATATAAACGAAAGTAAAATAGATACGACTTTTTAGATGAAAGGTACATTTGTATACGTAATAATTATACTAAGTAAATTAAGTATGTTCAGACGTTTATTTTTTTCTTGCACCTCACCTGTAGCACTGTTAAATTAGCTTCCTGTGAGAGCGTAAATTTTTCGGCATCACTCGGATATGCATTGTAGCGATGCTCGTACAACCAACGCTTTAAGATTTTTACAGATTGTTTTGGTAGATTGCCACGTCGCTTACGCATCGATGAATTTTCCGAATGACCATCATTTGACTCCATTAACATATCTTTGAAGTCCTTCACATCATGCATATCGGACAATTCATGTTCGGTTAAATCCTCTTCTACTATAGTTTCATGATGACCATCCTCTTCGTCTTCTGTTTCAACGACGCCCAGTACAGTGACGCCGTCATGTTCAATGTCCTCCTGAACGTCCTCTTCAACGCTCGAAGTGGATTGAAAGCGATCGCGCGCTACAAAATAGATGATACAAGTTAATTTGGTTTGTAGAAATGTTTTACTAGTTTTGGTTTTTCAATTGGTTAGCCATGTGCTGCCTCCTCAACTTCATCAAAGTGCTTACTTCATTTCGGCTATACAATTTGGACTCTTAACTGCAACTGTTTATTAAACTTTAAAGCGTGCAAATAGCTAACTTTGGCTTTACATGCAAATGACATTTATGTCAATTCCCATAATTTGACATGTATGATGTCAAAGTGGCAACTGTCTGACATTCCTCCTCAAGCTGTGTCGCCAATTTCACTTATAAAATACAAACTAAATGAAGTTGTGAAGACAATAACAAGAAGTGCTGATATTTTTAAAACAAAGATAAATCTATTTACCTTCGTGTGCGATAATTTGAGCCTGTATTTGCGCCTCCTGCGCCATATCCTGTATATCCTGGCGTACTTGCCGGTCCAGCGCCATATTGACTTCTTCGTGATGCAGTGTATCCGGGGAAAGCATTTTACTTTATAACTGCTGTTTTCCTTAAGGTGTATGTAATTCCTTCAATTATAAGAGCAAAATATATGCCGCAGAATCATTGATGGAGTCAGTCTATACGTAATGCCTTTTTAAATAAAGCAGCATCAGGTCAATATATAAATCTGGAAATTAAATGAAAAATGTTCAAACGTTTACTATTGGTTTAATTAACGAAGGTTTGTAATTCCATTTTGCATTTGCATGTAAAACAAATCTCAGCCACACTTACGACAGGAAAAGTTTAGAATTTGATCAACAAATTAATGAATGTTTTTCTTTTATTTAATCAAATAAAAATTGAAATATGTATTCAATTTGAGAGTCAAAAATGAAATGTGCCAACAATAAACGTCTGCTATATGTTTGATTTATGACTATTCAAGTGCTTTTTTCTTTAGAATACAATATTTTTATTATCAAGTGAAATTTTTAACATAGTCGCCTTTGGGGTCGCTAGTCAAGAGTTGCTTGGATGCATCAAATTACTCCGGCTTGCGTTTATCGCAGTGCAAGTAGTTTTCAAGCTCCAGTGGCTTTTGACAAGTATTTGTATACAAAAATCTACAAAACGTCAATTTGGACACTACGATTTTTGATTAATTAAACTTCAGTTTTTTCGCACAAAAAACTTCAGAGAAAAGAAAAATTGTGATGATGCACGCGTTTGACATTTATCAAATTTCAGTCGCATTTTGTAACGCTGTCAAGCGCGCACAACCTTAGAACCATTGTTTACTATAAAAATTTACAATGCTTAGAACGCCGTAGAAAGAAAAGGAGCTGACGAATAAAGAAAAGAGAAAATATAGTTTTTTTCGCTTTATTTGTCAAAATGGCGGACACAAAAGAAAAGTGATTCAAATGAACGCAAGAGCATAGTACAGGTTTACAAGTATGATATGTATGAGAAGGAAACAATTCCTTTCACTTTCTAACACACTGCCGTTTGACAATTCGGTCAGTGTCAAACTATTGTGGAACTCAGTGGAACCTGCGTTTGACACTGAACGAAGTGTCAAAATTACCGGGGTTGCTGTCGTGGAAAGCGACGCAGGGAAACAAAAAAAGGACCGGAATATCAGATATGGGTTGCTGTGACGGTAAACTTTTTTGAACGAATTTAGTATGAAAATGTAGCGCACCTATATGGGTCCTACAGAAAATTATACAAAAGTCTTGAATTGGGGTATCTGAGGACGCGTAGTTATTCCAGTATTAAAAATACAAACACGGGTGCTAAGTTTTTCTACCCGTTCAAAAGTTCTCCGCGAAAAACAGTTTGAAACCGAGGTCGACTGCAATTACCCGTCCAAAAATGTGGAAAGAGCAATGAAAAGACGCGATATTTCTTTGTAATTTTACGACAAAAATTTTACGCAGTTTTCGTTAGCAGCTACTACACTTTTGTTTGGACCTAAGAAGTACAACAGTGCCAAATAGCATCCACAAAAAAACGAACAAGAACAAGCATTTTATCAGGTGAGCGTGGCTGTGTATGTGCGTGCTGCTACATATCCTACTTGTAGACCTTTACAATGCGCAAGAGCCATAGTGTACAAGTACAAGTGTGTTGAATTCTTTCTGACAGGCACTCGCTTAAGTGAGCATAACGGGAAAATCTGGGTTGCCATTGTTGTTTCGGTTGAAAACGGTCAAATAGGGTTCTGTGCAGAGACGTAAAAGATTGAAACAGGGTTTATGTAGTCACAAAAGTGTTGCTCCTGTTCCACAGCATTTTAATTTTAGATAATGGCGAAAAGTGTTCAGTTCAGAGTTATTCATTTTCATTAAAAGTTTAATTTATTACGGAGGGTTACTCCTTTAAGTGTAAAAAGCAGAGAAAACGTAGTTTTTCTAATTATTGTGAAAAACTTTAATTTGAATTTCTGTACCCAAGTTTACTATATTTGTGTAACACAAGAATCTGGAGGTCAATTCCTTAACTATGAAAAACTGAAAAATGTACACTTATCGAAAACTCATTTGCACACACAATTTTCACTTTGAATTTAGTTGTGTTTTTATGCACAAAATTTTGAAACTAAAAACAAAATTTTCATTTGTCAGAAAAAATAAAGAAAAAACGGCCTAATGTCAAAAAACCCTATCGAAATACAAACTGGCTTGTGTATTTCGTGGGTTTTTATATTATCTTAATATATAAGAAACACGTGTCACACAATTGAGGCCAATGGACTCCTAAACTACTAAACCGATTTTGAATTTGTTTTGCACCCCGTTTGTAGTTTGATCTAACTTGAAATATAGGATAGGTGACTGGGTGACTAGGGTCTCGAGATATAGGCCAAAACGTGGATCCGGGTACCCCTAGAATGTGTTTATAGAATATGGATATCAAATGAAAGCTGTGGATGAGTGCTTTAGCAGAGGGTAATTTTCCTACCCCTGGGTGACTAGGGTCTCGAGATATAGGCCAAAACGTGGGCCAGTGGATGCCTAGTTAGTGTTTATACAATATGGATATCAAATGAAAGCTGTTGATGAGTGCTTTAGTACAGAGTAATATATTATCCAGAGACGGACTGGGACTGGGATTAGGACTAGGACTGGGACTGAGACTCGGAGTGGGACTGGGACTGGAATAAAATACATACCACCTTCTGGGACACGCAATAAGGGATGCAGAAGAATGAGAAGAAATTGAGAGAAGAGAAAAGAGAGGAGGAGAAGGAGATTGAGAAAGAGATAGAGTGAGACGAAGATGGAGATAGATGAAGCGAAAAAGGCGGAGGGAGGAGTGAATAAAAGGATTAGGAAAAAGTTAAGAGGGAGGGAGGGCAGAGACAGACGGAAAAAGGTTATTAAAATGTATGCAGATTGGCCAAATTTAGGGCAGGACAACGTCTGCCGGGTCTTCTATTACCTTTATATTAAGTCGCTTTCATGTTTGTCCCCTCATTTCCTTACGAATTTTTGACCCATGGAAAAGTTTTTTCGGTAACTTCCCGTTGAGCTAGACACTTGATACTTAGAGAATAGTTCAGATCTGGGGAAGTTACAATGCAAGTGAAAAAAATCCGACAGGTGGCGCACGGGACGAGATATACAGAAAATTTATTTTAAAATGGAAATTTCGAATTTTAACTAACTTCTCGGTGATCCAGAGACTTGAAACTTAGCACATAGTTTGCGAGTCGATGGCACTACAATTCGTGGAAAACAGAATGCCGCCAGGTGGCAGACGAATCGAGATAAACGAAAGTCCCTGAAGAAACGCAGGGAATTTTGCGATCGATTTTTAGGTAACTTCCCGGTGAGCTAGAAACTTGGAACTTGGGCGTGAGCCACAACCCGGTGACAATGCAATATTTGATCAAAAAAATTTGGCTAGATGGCGCATGGATCGAGATATTAAGAAAAATAGTTTTGATTTGGGAATCTTTCAATCCATTTTCAACTAACTTCCCGGTGACCTAGAGACTTGAAACTTGGCACACATTTCGAGGCTTGGTGACAATACAACCTACAGAAAACAAAATTCCGCTAGGTAGCGCGCTAAGTGAGATAACTACAAATCCTTGCAAAACGAGGGGAATCTTGCAATCAATTTTATACTAACTTCCCGGTGAGCTGGAGATAAAGTAGTATCATACAGGAGTTTGATTTGTTTGCATTTACAGCACCATTTTATTTGCAGGAGACTTTCACAGCTACAAAAATTAAGGCGGATTTACATAGACGCTTTGGTTGTGTTGCATTCATTAATTCCCCTGTCGGGCGAAGTATCGAAAAATTTACATAAATGCCTTCGTTGCGTGCCTACGCTTTGACAACGCCGTACGAAAAACAATGAAACACCGTACGTTATCATTGCTTTGAAGCGACCCAAGCGTTTATATAATTTTGCCCTTATGCATTTGTGTAAACAGCCTTAGAAGTGAAAATATTCCATGTTACACGTGTGGCGCTTTATATTTTGACTTTAATTTAAATAAATTTTGCTTTCCGTATGTTTCCGCGTTGTTGCAGGCTACAAATCTTCTAGTATTCTTATTCACGCGGAAATATATGCAACTTTTTCATCTGTAAATACTACAAAGTTTTATTAAACTATTAAATGCAACTCAGCTTGCAGTACTCTTACGTACGAAGAATGCAGCTCTAGACCTGAGATTTGCATCAGGTGAGCGAGGCTGTTTGTAGTTTTGACGTTTATCGCTTAGTTGACACACTTGTCTAGGTACACTATGATTAGGTGGGGCGAGCATTGCTACAACAACAACAACAGCCACCAGAGGTTTGTGTCTGCGCTTTTCGGTAAAACATGTTATGTAGCTAGTTGCCGCTAGATGGGTCTCCTAAGCATTATCTAAGCGAGGATAAGCGTTTTTTTAAGGGCAAATGTAAACGTATACGCGTGTAAAAACACGGCTAATGTCAAGTTGATGTCAACGCCCAAACAAGATTAAAACACAGATTGCATCTGTAAAGTTTATTTGGAGTAAAAATTAATTTAAATTTTTTACTAGATGCATAAATTGTTTAAAATGCTAAGATTCTTAAGAAAAATGCATAAAATCCTTGAAAAGTTGCCTTAAATTTTTAGCTTTTTTTCGCTTAAAATTTTTTTTTGCTTTTTTTTGCCCATTTAGCTTCTTTTCTGAAAAAGTTAAATTTTTAGCTTTTTTTTGGGTCCATTTAGCTTCTTTTCTGAAAAAGTTCTGTGGCAACACTGGGTCAGTGATGCATACTCCAGCAAAAAATAAGCGAATAAAAAAGCGACATTGTTAGCGATGCGATAGTTCCAATTACATTTCGCATCGCAATTTATTTTCAAATCCCACTGCCTTTCGCATCGCAATACAGAGTAGGCCCCCAGATTATCAGTAAAATTTATCTTTGAACCTATCGGGCACAAAACGATAGTCGTTCTGCTGTTTATAGTATGATTAGCAATATGGTAGGGAAAACCCATGGTTCAACTATATACAGGTTGGCTCATCTGTAAAGCAACAAAATATGTCTGTTCAAATCGTCAAAATCTGTGTATTGGTGTTGGTGCGAATGGTATGGAATGGAAACATAAAACTTAGCAGTTTTTGTATGTGTAAGTAAAATGTTGCCAATGTGTTGGTTTCATTTTGAGTTTGCCATCTCCTTTTGACAATCCCTTCGACCATGCAATGACATAAATAAAATCAGCTGATGAGATGAGCCAACCTGTACATAATTGAACCATGGGAAAACCATAGTACCAGGTTTACAAGTATGATATGTTCGAGAAGGAAACAATTCCTTTCTTTCTAACACACTGCAGTTTGACACTTCGGTCAGTGTCAAACTAGCGTGGAACCCAGTGGAACCTCTGTGGAACATGCGTTTGGCACTGAACGAATTGTCAAAATTACCGGGGTTGCTGTCGTGGAAAGCGACGGAGGGAAACAAAAAAAAGGAGCGGAATATCAGAAATGGGTTGCTGCGATGGTAAATTTTTTTGAACGAATTTAGTATGAAAATGTAGTACACCTATATGGGTCCTACAGAAAATTATACAAAAGTCTTGAATTGGGGTATCTGAGGATGCGTAGTTATTCCAATATTAAGAATACAAACACGGGTGCTAAGTTTTTCTACCCGCTCAAAAGTTATCCGCGAAAAACAGTTTGAAACCGAGGTCGACTGCAATAAACCGTCCAAAAAGGTGGAAAGAGAAATGAAAAGACGCGAGGCAAAAAGGAGTCTATTAATACCCCCAGACGGTTTTGGTCGTGTTTTAGCAATCGTCCCTGGTAATAAAGTATTCTTTGTAATTTTACCATACAAATTTTACGCAGTTTTCGTTAGCAGCTACTACACTTTTCTTGGACCTAAGAAGTACAACAGTGCCAAATAGCATCCACAAAAATAATCGAACAAGAACAAGCATTTTATCAGGTGAGCGTGGCTGTGTATCTGCGTGCTGCTACATATCCTACTTGTATACCTGTACTGTGGTCATTGGTGAAACTAAAACTTTTTTTTTTTTTAAATACAGTAATGCGGCAGTTACCCACGAACGTTCGTAGAAAAAACGTGTCAGCTGACACGACCTATGTTATGAGTGTGCAATGTAAACGAAAACTCACCGACGTGCAACGCCCGTACGTACGTAGCCCGGAACGTAGAAATCATTGTAAATTTTACCAAGTAGCGCAACTAACAGCTGATAGGTTGAAAATTCGCACATTCACACGCACAGTTCTCGACTCAGTTTCAAAAAAAAACTTTAGATTATTTAATTCAAATTTTAAAGTGATATACTCCTTACAAATTTATGTATACAGAATATATATGGCGTTTTTGTTGTTATTAAAACAATAGTTTTATTTATATTAAAGCTTTTATCATTTTTTTTTTAACTTTGAAAAATCTCCGAATACCATTCCTTCATTATATGACATTCGACTGCCTAGTCCACTGCCTTCCACTCTATTCGCAACATAACCTATACTTAAGCTGCCAAACTATATAGTAAACAATGGTAGAAATCAAATCAATTTTGATTTTTTCCATAAGAACGTGTCAGCTGATCGCTCTCTCACTAGACAGAGTTGCATAGTAAACTTTTGTGCGCTAATTTTTGACCGTTTGCAATTTTATGCAAAAACGCCTAATTAAAGTTTGAAAAATTGTGGAAATAATTCGAAATAATTATGTAAAAGTGCTGATTATAAATATTTAATCTATTTATACTAATTTAATATGTATTCCGGCCTTTTACAATATCAAAAATTAAATTGGAAAAAGTTGGTGTTTCCATAAGCATACATGCAAAATGGTCAATGGCAACAGTGCTTATCTGTAAACAATACACACACAAATATGTTATGTACATGTACACAGACGGACACATTGATTCTTACGGGCTTGAGAGTTCGGTCAAACGTGCTTCGTACGACAAACGTCCTTACGTACGGCACACGTCCGTGGGTAACTGCCGCATAAAGCCACAGGGGAACCGAATTGCCGCTTAGAGCCACAAGCATAGATTAGATTGATACGAATCTTTTGCTTACGCTCTCATATTTTCGCTCTCACGAGGGATTTATCTTCTAGTTGTTGCTGGCAACAATCACAGATAAATCCCTCGCGCCAGCTGAAGCGGGTGCCAGAAAAAAAAATGTGCCAGCCAAAACGAAAAACGTGCCAACAATTTTGGTAAACTTTAGTTTGACCTACAACTGTAGAATAGCGTTCAAAAATTATGGGAAAAAGGATAAAAATACTTGTTTTAGTGTAAGTATTATTAGTTCGAAGGTGGAGGGTAAAAATTATTTCCCATTCAAAAGTTATCACTAAAAATAGGTTTTGTAAATATGAACTCCCGATGCAACCAGTCCATTTTGATCACAGAACCTGGAACGCCAGACATGTAGGATAAGCCCTATCCATTAAATAATGTTAACTATTATATCATAGGTCCGATTTACTGAAATTTCAAAAGAATATATGGTTTTCACTGCGAGTTAAATGCGTTACAATATTTGACTAATTAATTTAATCGAAATGTAAATTTTACTTACATTTGTTTATATTTAACTCTAAATAGTCGTATTATTGTAAAATAACTTTAAGGAAATAAATATTTTACGACTATCATTTTATTAAATGATTGAAACTATAATCGCCGAAATGTATGTCAAAAATCCCCATTTTCAGATCTATTCATTTTTGTTTGGAGTGGCATCATTGATAAATGTTATAAAAAATGTGCATTTTGACCATTGTACAGGTCTACAAGTAGGATATGTAGCAGCACGCACATACACAGCCACGCTCACCTGATAAAATGCTTGTTCTTGTTCGTTTTTTTTGTGGATGCTATTTGGCACTGTTGTACTTCTTAGGACCAAACAAAGTTTAGTAGCTGCTATCGAAAACTGCTTAAGATTTTTTTTCTTATATTACAAAGAAATATACTTATTTACTTTCAAACGAGCACTTAATTACATCTCTCTTTAATAACCATATATTTTGGACAATTTTAATTAACAAATTGTGATACTTTTTTACGGGGACGATTGCTAAAACACGACCAAAACCGTCGGGGGAGGTATTAATAGACGCGTTTTTGCCTCGCTTCCAATAATTCGAATACTTTTTCTCTTCGGACTATTGACAACAGGACAAAACGCGTCTATTCATTTTTCTTTCCGCTTTTTTGGACGGGTTATTGCAGTCGACCTCGGTTTCAAACTGTTTTTCGCGGAGAACTTTTGAACGGGTAGAAAAACTTAACTCCCGTGTTTGTATTCTTAATACTGAAATAACTACGCGTCCTCAGATACCCCAATTGAAGACTTTTTTATAATTTTCTGAAGGACCCACATGGGTGCACTTAAAATTTCCTACTAAATTCGTTAAAAGAAATTTACCATCACAGCAACCCATATCTGATATTCCGATCCCTTTTTTGCTTCCCTGTGTCGCTTTCGACGAAGCAACCCCGGTAATTTTGACACTTCGTTCAGTGTCAAAACTCATGTTCCACGCAGGTTCCATTGGGTTCCACGCTAGTTTGACACTGACCGAAGTGTCAAACTGCCGTGTGTTAGAAAGGGAAAGAAATTGTTTCCCTCTCATACATATCATACTTGTAAACCTGTACAATGATTTTGACAGCGCTCTCTCGAAACAAAGAGTTGCAAATCCATTCATCTATGGCCACAAGCTTCTGTAAAACATCGCGTCTCATACAACTAAAGCTTCAATTAGTGGGCTTTTTTCAAAGAGGATAGAAATAATAAGAGACGTCAGTGCGTACATTTTGCGATATTCATTTGTAATGTCCTACTAGACTGGTAAGTGAACTTACCTTCTACATTTTTTAAAGTTCATATTAATATATATTGTGATTGTTGGAAAGAGGTTGGATTGTTTGGTAATAGTCTAGTTGAGGGGTCGACTGCTAATACGCTACCAAAAATATCGAGAGAGGTGTCAAACGACGCGTCTTGACATCAGTATTAATAATCCGAAGGCGGAAAACAAAAATTTTAACTCGTTCAAAAGATATTAACGAAAAACCGAAAAAAGACCCACGGGTACCTCCGAAACCGGTGGTGGGATCCATAGTATTTTTGCGCAGAACACCTTTCTGAGTTGGCGGCCTTCGGCCGCGCTTATAAAAAATAACCCTGGGCTACGCCATGCCACGTCCGGGTGTGTGGTATAACCGTGGCTACCGCCACGGTGATGCACAATTTTTTTTGTGGGTATGAACACAACAACAACCACATGGAAATCGCCAACTTCAACTGCAAATATCTCCGGACAGATAAAATTTTTCTTCGGATTATTGTTCTCGAGATTAATACGCTTCTTTTGACACCTCACTCGATATTTTTGGTAGCTTATTAGCAGTCGACCCCTCAACTAGACTATTACCGATTGTTTAAGTAATACAATTCCTTGAAACAAACAAATGAAAATATGTAGAAGCAATCTAAAATTACCCCGCAAATGTACATTACAAATGAATTTCGCAAAGAGTACAAACTGACGTCGCTTATTATCCTCTTTGCTTTTAGCATACCAAATTACATATAACAATAGTTTAAAAACTAAATTATAGCTAATCCAATGCTACAGCAATGGTTATTTATTTTCCATACCTCAAATGTGGGATGTCAAATATGTAGACGAAGACGAGACGAGAAAATGTCGATAATTTTTCACAAAGCAGAAAAAATTGAAGTTTTGTCCGTCACTGATTAAAAATGTCAATTTGACATTTTTAAACGACAAATTTTGTATACACTTCAAACCCACTTGTATTGTTGTTGAGTTTATTAAGCACTTTTGAAATTACACATTTATTCGTAGTTTTAAGTCTACGCTAGATTTTCATGGATTTTCACAATTTTTCCACGATTACGTTAACCAATACGAGAAAAAGTGCCAGCAAACAATACACGACGCGAGCAAGCTAACCGATTTGACAGCCGAAGCAGCGAACGAAGGCAGAATTGTGTCGCTTTTTGCGCCTTTACAATTTCTCTTTGAGGGTGCATTCGTAGTAGAAAATGGCTCCATTATGGAAAAGTTTTATTTGCTGTTTTGTTGTGCTATGCCTTTTCGCCAGAGTATGCACAGTAGGTCTGTTCGACAACACAAATCAATGCCTGTGTTCCAAGTGCACAATAGTAAGTTTAAAACAAGTTATGGGACTTGGAAATTAGTTGCCCTCATCCGGTGGCAAAATCCTGAGCCAGATAAACAATTTTGCATGTAAATGCAACAACAACGATTTGAGCCAGATAAATCCAGATAGAAGTCTGGTTCAATTTGTGAGCCAGATAATTCGTTAATTACTTCTTGTAAGGTTAGCAACGCGGCCTTTAATAAACCTACTTTTTCAAAAATAGATGTCGCTGCTTAGCCTTTCGCCGTATGAGTTAAATGAAAAACAGCGGCGACATCTGCCTATCACATTTCACGTGTGCGAAAATTTCACGACATCTGCTTTTCAAGTCTCTCAATGATCCAGAGCATTCCCGTGAGAAGTGAGCGTGAGCTGTAAAACTCACTGAAAGCGGCAAGTATTACACCTAAAGTTCATGCTGTAATTGAACACGTGTCTTACTTTTGTTCAAAACATGGAAAAGGACTCGCTTTTTGGAGCGAGCAAGCTTTTGAATCTGTGCATGCAGATTTTAAAAAGACGTTCGTTAAGTACAGTGTTAAAATATCTCATCCAGAATACTCTAGTCGTTTATTGAGAGCAGTTTGCGAATACAATAGTTGCCATGTGTGATTCAAAAAAATTGGAGAAGCTGATTAACGAACTTTTGTGGTTTCAAACAAAAATGTGCATTATTTTGTAAATTTTGTTTAAAACAACTGTTTGCATTGTATGTAACGTTACATAAAATAAATGTTTACATTGTTTTTTTGCAAAGAAACTCGATTATTATTGCGTTAAAATTGATTTCCCTATCAATAACATATGAAAGCTTTAATTGTAAAATTTAAAAAGATGAAATGGATCTAAAAAAAAAAGAGCGCCGAATATGTGATTTCGCGGTTGGCTTTTTTTGACACTAGGCACCTCCTAGAATAAGCCCACAGAAAATTTTCCCGGGTGGTCGGCAGAAAAATTAAATTTTTTTAAAACCCACCATAGGCGTGGTTATAGTCCGATTTCGTTCATTTTAAATAGCGATCTGAGATGAGTGCCCAGGAACTTACATCCCAAATTTCATTAAGATACCTCAAAATTTACTCAAGTTATCGTGTTACGGATAATGCTTAACGCTTAGCAGTCCATGTAAAGTCTAAGCGTAAACGTATATAGATTTAAAAAAATCATAGTTATTGTAGGGTTATTTACTTGTTATAAATATACTCGTTATATTTTAAAATTTATTATTATTAGATTGTTTATTTATATTTATCAAAAAAAAAAAAAATATTAAATATTTTTTGGAGTTCAACAAATATGAATTTTGAAATAAAGTATAATTATTTTTTAAAATAAATAGTTTTATTTAAACTATATTGGCGATCGTACCAACGGACCTAAAATTATTTGAACGTGCATACTTGCACAAAGAATTTGGACTTAAATTAACGTTGTTAAATGCAGAACTAGTGAATTATAAATGTTAATGAGACTATAATTATCACATACATGTGCATACACAATGATATGGAAATGTGATTAAAGAAAAGCCAGATCATTAAGGCAGTGATTAGTTTAAAACTCAAAGACTATTTTATATAGAAATTTGAATATCAGAAACATATTCTAAAACAAGTAAGGAAGGCTAAGTTCGGGTGTAACCGAACATTACATACTCAGTTGAGAGCTATGGAGACAAAATAAGGAAAATCATCTCGTATAAAATGAACCTAAGGTAACCCTGGAATGTGTTTGTATGACATGTGTATCAAATGGAAGGTATTAAAGGGTATTTTAAGAGGGAGTGGGCCATAGTTCTATAGGTGGACGCCATTTAGGGATATCGCCATAAAGGTGGATCAGGGTTGACTCTAGAACTTGTTTGTACGATATGGGTATCAAATGAAAGTGTTAATGAGAATTTTAAAAGGGAGTGGGCCTAAGCTCTATAGGTGGATGCCTTTTCGAGATATCGCCATAAAGGTGGACCAGGGGTGGCTCTAGAATTTGTTTTTTACGATATGGGTATCAAATGAAAGGTGTTAATGAGTATTTTAAAAGGGAATGGGCCTTAGTTCTATTGGTGGACGCCTTTTCGAGATATCGCCATAAAGGTGGACCAGGGGTGACTGTAGAATGCGTTTGTACAATATGGGTATCAAACGAAAGGTGTTAATGAGTATTTTAAAAGGGAGTGGGCCTTAGTTCTATGGGTGGACGCCTTTTCGAGATATCGCCATAAAGGTGGACCAGGGGTGACTCTAGAATTTGTTTGTACGATATGGCTATCAAATGAAAGGTGTTAATGAGTATTTTAAAAGGGAGTGGGTCTTAGTTCTATAGGTGGACGCCTTTTCGAGATATCGCCATAAAGGTGGGCCAGGGGTGACTCTAGTATTTGTTTGTACGATATGGGTATCAAATGAAAAGTGTTAATGAGTATTTTAAAAGGGAATGGGCCTTAAAACTTTAAGTGGACGCCTTTTCGAGATATCGCCATAAACGTGGACCAGGGGTGACTCTAGAATTTGTTTGTACAATGTACCTAGCGTAACCCTGGAATGTGTTTGTATGACATGTGTATCAAATGGAAGGTATTAAAGAGTATTTTAAGAGGGAGTGGGCCATAGTTCTATAGGTGGACGCCATTTAGTGATATCGCCATAAAGGTGGATCAGGGTTGACTCTAGAACTTGTTTGTACGATATGGGTATCAAATGAAAGTGTTAATGAGTATTTTAAAATGGAGTGGGCCTAAGTTCTATAGGTGGACGGCTTTTCGAGATATCGCCATAAAGGTGGACCAGGGGTGACTAGAATTAATTTGTACGATACGCGTATCAAATGAAAGGTGTTAAGGAGTATTTTAAAAGAGCGTGGGGCTTAGTTCTATAGGTGGACGCGTTTTCGAGATATCGCCATAAAGGTGGACCAGGGGTGACTCTAGAATTTGTTTGTACGATATGGGTATCAAATGAAAGGTGTTAATGAGTATTTTAAAAGGGAGTGGGTCTTAGTTCTATAGGTGGACGCCTTTTCGAGATATCGCCATAAAGGTGGATCAGGGTTGACTCTAGAATTTGTTTGTACGATATGGGTATCAAATGAAAAGTGTTAATGAGTATTTTAAAAGGGAGTGGGCCTTAGTTCTATAGGTGGATGCCTTTTCGGAGTATCGTTACAAAGGTGGACCAGAGGTGACTATAAAATGCTTTTGTAAATATGGGTATCAAACGAAAGGTGTTAATAAGTATTTTAAAGGGGCATGGGTGGACGCCTTTTCGGGATATCAACATAAACGTGGACCAGGGGTGACTCTAGAATTCGTTTGTACCATATGGATATCAAATGAAAAGTGTTAATGAGTATTGGGTCTGGGTATTGGGTTATGAGGATTGGGCCTTAAATCTATAAGTGGACGCCTTTTCGAGATATCGCCATAAACGTGGACCAGGGGTTGTACGATATGGGTATCAAATTAAAGGTATTAATGAGGGTTTTAAAAGGGAATGGGCCTTAGTTCTATGGGTGGACGCCTTTTCGAGATATCGCCATAAAGGTGGACCAGGGCTGACTCTAGAATATGTTTGTATGGTATGGGTATCAAACGAAAGGTGATAATCAGTATTTTAAAAGGGAGTGGGCCTTAGTTCTATAGGTGGACGACTTGTCGAGATATCGCCATAAAGGTGGACCAGGGTGACTCTGTAATGTGTTTGTACGATATGGGTATCAAATTAAAGGTATTAATGAGGGTTTTAAAAAGGAGTGGTGGTAGTTGTATATGTGAAGGCGTTTTCGAGATATCAACCAAAATGTGGACCAGGGTGACCCACAACATCATCTGTCTGGTACCGCTAATTTTATTTATATATGTAATACCACGAACAGTTATCCTTTCAAGATTCCAAGGGCTTTTGATTTCGCCCTGCAAAACTTTTTCATTTTCTTCTACTTAATATGGTAGGTGTGACACCCATTTTACAAAGTTTTTTTCTAAAGTTATATTTTGCGTCAATAGACCAATCCAATTACCATGTTTCATACCTTTTTTCGTATTTGGTATATTATTATGGCATTTTTTTCATTCTTTGGTCATAGTCGGATTTCGGCCATTTTTTACACCAATATAAAGTGAGTTCAGATAAGTACGTGAACTGAGTTTAGTAAAGATATGTCGATTTTTGATGAAGTTATCGTGTTAACGGCCGATCGGAAGGACAGACGGTCGACTGTGTATAAAAACTGGGCGTGGCTTCAACCGATTTCCCCCTTTTTCACAGAAAACAGTTATCGTCCTAGAATGTAAGCCTCTACCAACTTTCACAAGGATTGGTAATGTTTTGTTCGACATATGGTATTAAAAGTATCCTAGACAAATTAAATGAAAAAGGGCGGAGCCACGCCCATTTTGAAAATTTCTTTTATTTTTGTATTTTGTTGGACCATATCATTACTGGAGTTGAATGTTAACATAATTTACCTATATACTGTAAAGATATTAACTTTTATTTTAAAATTTGACTTAAACATTTTTTTTTCAAAAATTGGGCGTGGTCGTTCTCCGATTTTGCTAATTTTTATTAAGCGCAGATATAGTAATAAGGGTAACGCTCCTGCCAAATTTTATCATGATATCTTCAACGACTGCCGAATTACAGCTTGCAAAACTTCTAAATTACCTTCTTTTAAAAGTGGGTGGTGCCATGCCCATTGTCCAAAATTTTACTAGTTTTTTATTCTGCGTCATAAGTTCAACTCACCTACCAAGTTTCATCGCTTTATCCGTATTTGGTAATGAATTATCGCACTTTTTCGATTTTTCGAAATTTTCGATATCGAAAAAGTGGGCGTGGTTATAGTCCGATATCGTTCATTTTAAATAGGGATCTGAGATGAGTGCCCAGGAACCTACATACCAAATTTCATCAAGATACCTCAAAATTTACTCAAGTTATCGTGTGAACGGACGGACGGACATGGCTCAATCGAATTTTTTTTCGATACTGATGATTTTGATATATGGAAGTCTATATCTATCTCGATTCCTTTATACCTGTACAACCAACCGTTATCCAATCAAAGTTAATATATTCTGTGAACTCTGTTCAACTGAGTATAATAAGCTAAAAATTTGTATAGTGTAAAAACATCTAAAAGAATTTTGACTAAAATAAAGACTATTATTTACAAAATAGTTTATATTCAAAATTTTCGCTTCAACATCAATAAATTATTTGAACAAGAATCTTTAAATTTTTAATACAATAGTGAACAAAAAAAAAATATTTATAAAATTAAAATCTCTACTATTACAATACAATATCTATCAACAATCCATGATAAGATACATTGCCTGAATCGCTTCAACTTCTCAAAGACTGTGCTGGTGATTTGGTGTTTGCCAAGAATCAACTAACTAAAATACCAGCATTTGTGTCTCTATTTACACGTCTTATTTTGCTGAATTTGTCATGCAATCAACTTTCCGATCTGCCGAAAGAATTGGGTGTCTGAATACGTTACGGGAGTTAAAAATATACAATAATCGTTTTGATCACATACAAAGCTATCTTGATGAAACAAAAAAATCTTGAAATCCTATTAGCCAGTGATAATCGTATCAATCATATAGATACTTAAATCGAAAATTAAATATATATATATATATGTTTAACATTACGAATTTACCATTTCTTTTAGTCTACGACCACATTTATTTTTTAATTGTCACTAATATTCTACTAAACTAGTCATATAACATACAACAATTTGTTTTTGAAAATTCAACTTTATTAAAATTTAAAAAATATCAAAATAAATGTAACACATAAAATTAATAGTATCAGTGTAATGACCTGACTATTTGGTGAACTGTATTGTTAAAAATTTTATATTTTCGACAACTAATATTTATATTTTATTTTAAAAAGTTTGTTTTTTCAATCTTTTGTTATATTATGAAACGAAAATTTAATCTAAACAAAATAATTCCATTTATAATACTAATGTTACATTACTTAAAAATTTATTTTAATTGGTTTAAAACAATAGTCAATTTATTATTTATATTAATTATGTACACTCTTTCTCCAGTTTATAATCAAAAATATATACCATTAACAAATTTAAGAAATTTTGCTACAACAGAGATACAAACTTCACAATACAAGTAAATTCTTATTTAACAAACCTCATTTTCAATTCAAAAAAACAAAAAAAAAAAAAAAAGAACAAAGAAATAACTTTAAAATTTTACACTCAAACTAATTACTATAATCTATTTTAAAAAATCTCAAAAGATTTCTTAAAATAATTTTTATTGAATATATCAATTCTTTCATATTGAAATTAAAATCATATGACAATTTCATATCTACTTCAAACGAATAATGGAATCAACTTTTCATTCCTTATCAACAACTTGGACATACATTATGCAGAGCACAATTATATATTGAACATATTGTCACGGATATTACCACCCCTAAGTTATCCCATCACTAAGGCGATGCTAAGGCCATGCCAAGCAGTATTTACGTTAATAATCAAATCAAGTATACACATATATAAGGCAGCCCAGAGAGATGTCACACACAGATGCATTTACTTATACGGCTATGTGCGCGCGAGAGACTGTAAACTACAAACATTCACATCAATAATTCAATCTTTATGTGTTTACATAAACGAATAAATAATTGCATCTACACATATGTACGTATACGAGCAGCGGAGCGGCAATGCACAGACACATGCATATATCTTATCTCAGTGATCACAAGAGAGGGCAATAATTTGTGCACGTAGTTGTGGCTGCGATTTTGTAGCCGAAACAACTAGTAACTTCTGGAAAGCGAAGAGCCTAGAAGTATGCAGCGTAAACTATAAAAGCAGTGCAGGCGAGTAAGAAGTAATTCAGTTTGATTTGAATTGTCAAGCAGTTACGAGTAAGACGATATCTAGCGAGCAATAGCACTATTATTTTGAAAGTCAGTTTCCTTTAAGCTATCAGTTTGGTTATTAAGCTATTCGTTGCACAGTTTGAGTGTTATTGTGAAGTATTTTAATAAAGGCCATTTTTCCATTTTCAATATTGGAGTTATTTATTCAACAGTTTAGCGATACAATCCTAGCAAAAGGGCAAATAAGAGGATTTGCAGGAAATTCGTTACAATTGGTGTCAGAAGAGGAATTGTTGAATAAATTCCGAAGATTGGGAATACAACTTGGACATGGCAAAGTTCAGTGAATTGAAGATCCAGCAACTGAAAAAGGAGTTGGAGATTAAATACAACCGGCAATAAGATCGAACTTCAAGCACGGCTACGAGAGGTAATGGAGTCGCAAGGAATTGATGTGGACGAGTATGCCTTTTATCCTGATGGGGACGAGACAACAACAAAAATTGAAGAGAAAAATGAAACATCGCAGACAGTTACGAGCACAGACTTGAACATGATATTGGCTGCAATAGATGCTCAAACATCGACAGTATCATCAATGTCGTCACATATATCATCCCAACTAGAAGCACAAGAAACACGTATGTCAGAAATGTCGACACAGATTACATCGAAGATTGAAGCACAAGAAACGCGTATGGTAGAAATGTCGACACAGATTACATCAAAGATGGAGACACAACTGAAAGAACAAGAGGCACGCATAACAGTACAACTCGAAGCTCAAGAGGCGCGTATATCATCAAAACTCGAAGCACGTACGGACGAGAAAATAACGCAGTTTGAGGAAAAAATCGAAGCCGAGGTGGATGCTTTGAGAGGTCGTATACAAGAGTTGCAATTAAACCGCCCAGCTGTTTCAGCAAGCAATCCAAAGGTAAAAACACCATCCTTTGACGGTTCTGTTCCTTTCCAGGTCTTTAAGCTACAATTTGAGAAGACGTCGGCAGCTAACAACTGGAATGCTGAAGATAAAGTTGCAGCTCTGTTCGTGGCATTGAAAGGGCCAGCAGCCGAAATCCTACAGACGATTCCCGAAGGAGAGCAGAACAACTATGAAGCATTGATGGCCGCTGTCGAGAGACGTTATGGAAGCGAGCATAGAAAACAGATATTCCAAATTGAGTTGCAAAACCGCTACCAAAAAGCAAATGAGACATTGCAGGAGTTTGCTTCAGATATTGAAAGATTGGCTCATCTTGCAAATGCCGACGCACCCGTGGAATACACTGAAAGGGTAAAAATCCAGAGTTTCATAAATGGCATACGGGACGTGGAAACGAAGCGAGCTACATACGCAAACCCAAAGCTGACATTTGCTGAAACGATATCACATGCATTGACTCAGGAAACGGCCTCACTATTGAGTAAACCAGCATACAAAGCTCATCGTGTGGAAGTGGACAGACCAGAATGGGTAGACACAATTTTGGAAGCACTGAAGGGATCACAACAGAAAAATGCCGGAGTTATTAAATGTTTCAAGTGCGGCAACCCAGGTCATATTGCACGACATTGCAGCACCGGTCCCAATAGCTCCAACAATGTGGGTGGCCGTAAACGCAGAGCTGAAGGAGATGAGCAAATCTCCAAGTCCACTCAATCGTTAAGCTAAAGCGAGTCAGCCGCAAGGGGCGACAGCTGGCTCCCTCAATTGAATGCCCCATAATCTCTATCTCACAAATTGGAAGAAGGTCAAACAATCTTACTGTCGGAGGACATGTGGATGGAAAGGAACGTTTACTGACTGTAGATACGGGTGCATCTCATTCCATCATTCGAGCGAATTTAGTCATCAAGAAGATAACACCATTGCATGGAGCAAGATTGCGTACAGCCACTGGAGAAGACAGCACGGTTCTAGGAGAAGTATCATGTGAAGTCGCAATTGGGAACGTCACGGTAGTACACAATTTTATAGTGGCAGAGATTGTTGATGAAATCATAATTGGAGTGGACTTCTTAATCGACCAGGGCATCAAGATCGACATGCAAAGCAAGACGATGCGATATAAGAACATGGATGTACCACTTAATTTCGGCTACGAGAGAGGCTACAGCAGTAAACGAGTGCTGGTGGAAGAGAGTCAGCGAATGCCACCAAAATCCGAAGCAGTCATCTGGGCAAAGGTTGATGGAGATTGTGAGACAAACAAATTGTGGGTTGTCGAAGCAGCAAACAAATCAGCACTGAACATACTTGTAGGAAAAACCCTGGCTATGACAAAACAAGATGGACGTGTTCCGGTAAGAGTGCTCAATGAGTTCAATTCACCACTCAAACTGACAAAAGGAGCTATTTTGGGAAGATGCCAAGAGGCTGAAGTAATTATTAACTGTGAACAGCTACAGGAACACGTTTCATCTAGTAATTCTGATCTTTCAAATGACATCACGGCATGGACGCAGGGGCTAGAGGAAGCATATCAGAGTAAGGCAAAACAACTGCTCCTAAAGTACGCGAACATATTTGACCAGGATGGTTCTAAACCAGGCCGCACCAATGTTGTGAAACATCAAATTGACACTGGAGACGCGAGGCCGATACGTCAAGCTCCACGTAGTGTTCCACTGGCGAAGCGGGAAGTTGTGAGTCAAATTATACAAGAAATGAGCGACAGCGGCGTCATCGAACCATCAGCTAGTCCCTGGAGCTCACCGGTAGTACTTGTAAAGAAGAAGGATGGAAAAATGAGGTTTTGCGTGGACTACCGGAAATTGAATGACGTTACAAAAAAGGATAGCTAACCATTGCCAAGAATTGACGACACTCTGGACTCGCTCTCTGGTACGAAATGGTTTTCCACACTGGACTTGAAAGGCGGCTACTGGCAAGTTGAGGTGAAGGAGGAAGATAAATAGAAAACAGCCTTCAGTGTCGGTGATGGTCTTTGGCAATTTACAGTGATGCCTTTTGGACTTTGTAATGCACCAGCTACTTTTGAGAGACTCATGGACCAGGTACTGAAAGGACTACATTGGAAAACATGCTTGGTGTACCTGGACGACATCATCGTATTGGGCAAGAATTTCGATGAACATCTTAAGAACTTGGAGGAAGTTTTCTAAAGAATAGCTGGCGCTGGTCTGAAGTTAAGTCCCAAAAAGTGTGGGCTGTTTAAAAAGGAAGTAAATTATTTGGGTCACAAGGTAACGACAGAGGGCATCTGCACTGCGAACGAAAAGATAGAGGCTGTAAAGGATTGGCCAAGACCACAGAACCTACATGAATTAAGAAGTTTCCTTGGGCTGTGCACATATTACCGCCGATTTGTACAAAATTTTTCCAGCGTAGCCCATAGCCTCCATGAGCTTACAAGAAAAAATAAAGCTTTTGAATGGAAGAAGGAGCAAGAAGTGGCTTTCCAAACATTGAAGGAGCGTTTGTGCACTGCCCCAATGTTAGCATATCCGATTCCAGGAGCAACATTTA
Source organism: Eurosta solidaginis (assembly GCF_040869045.1). Taxonomy (NCBI): domain Eukaryota; kingdom Metazoa; phylum Arthropoda; class Insecta; order Diptera; family Tephritidae; genus Eurosta; species Eurosta solidaginis. Next base: position 181,148,270 of record NC_090321.1, read on the forward strand.
TTCTAGATACAGATGCAAGTGGATATGCTATAGGAGGCGTTTTATCACAACTGGTCGATGGACAGGAGAAGGTAGTTGCATATTACAGCCGTTCGATTGGAAAACCAGAGAGGAACTACTGTGTTACGCGGAGAGAGCTGTTGGCATTGGTAGACTGCATTAAACATTTTCACAAATACCTCTACGGCCAGCGATTCCGTGTCAGGACAGATCACGCAGCGTTGAAATGGCTTCTGCAGTTCCGTAATCCGGAAGGACAATTGGCACGGTGGATCGAGCGACTACAAAGCTACGACTTTTCCATTGAGCATCGAAAAGGTAGTACCCATGGAAATGCTGATGCAATGTCACGAAGACCATGTAGTTTGGAATGCAAGCACTGTTCAAAAGCCGAGGCTAAAGAAGACATTATAGATGTCCGGCTAATGAATATAACATGTACAGATGAATGGGACAAGGAACAGCTAAGAAAGTGCCAGCTAGAAGATGCAGATCTGTCACGTGTTATGCAAGGGCTCGAACGAAATGAAAGACCAAACAGAGAAGAGATGTCAGCAGAGAGTCCCATTGCGAAGTCATATTGGGCACAGTGGAACAGTTTAGAATTGATATCCGGTTGCCTTCATCGAGTATGGGAGAGTGAGGATGGTAAATCCAAGAATAAACTGATAGTTGTTCCCAGAAAGAGGATTCCTGACGTGCTCAGCGAGCTGCATAATGGTCTAAGCGGAGGTCATCTTGGAATCACGAAGACGCTCGAGAAGATTAAACAGAGATTCTATTGGGTTGGTTGCCGTCAGTCGGTCACTGAGTGGATTGCGAACTGCGAGGTTTGCAGCAGAGCGAAAGGGCCCAGAACACGAAGTCATGGCCAGATGAAGCAATATAACTCAGGTGCGCCATTTGAAAGGATCGCCATGGATGTCGCAGGTCCATTTCCTACTAGTAACCGCGGAAACAAATACGTACTGGTGGTTATGGATTATTTCAGTAAATGGCCAGAGGTATACCCAATCCCAAACCAAGAAGCAGAAACAGTAGCAGAAGTGGTTAAAAACGAATGGGTTGCAAGGTATGGTGTACCAATGGAGTTACATTCAGACCAAGGCAGGAATTTCGAATCAGCTGTGTTCCAGGAAATGTGTAAGTCATTGGGCATTCGAAAAACACGGACAACTGCATTGCATCCTCAATCCGATGGTATGGTAGAACGATTCAATAGAACATTGGAGGAGCACTTAAGGAAAGTAGTAGACAAGTACCATAAAGAATGGGATACCCGCATACCATTATTCTTGATGGCTTACCGATCAGCAGTGCATGAGACAACGGGCCAAACCCCTGCAAAAGTAATTTTTGGCAATGACCTTAGACTGCCAGCTGATTTGAAGTTTGGGATAGATGCCAATGCGGAGAGAAATGTCAGTAAATCCACTAGTGATTTGGAAGAAGAGCTAAGAGGAATACATGATCTGATAAGGCAACGAACAAAGATTATGAGTGACAAGATGAAAGCCAGATACGATAAAGCAATTAATTCAGAAGGTTTTCAGGAAGGAGATTTGGTGCTGTTATACAACCCACAACGTAAAAAAGGTTTGTCCCCGAAATTGCAGTGTAATTGGGAAGACCCATACAAAGTTGTAAAACGGATCAACGATGTAGTGTACCGCATACAAACCATCGGTAAACCACGAACCAAAATGAAAGTGGTCCATTTGAAAAGGCTGGCAACGTTTAGATCGAGAGATTTGTCTGATCGGGACGATCAGACTTAGGTGGAGGGCAGTGTCACGGATATTACCACCCCTAAGTTATCCCATCACTAAGGCGATGCTAAGGCCATGCCAAGCAGTATTTACGTTAATAATCAAATCAAGTATACACATATATAAGGCAGCCCAGAGAGATGTCACACACAGATGCATTTACTTATACGGCTATGTGCGCGCGAGAGACTGTAAACTACAAACATTCACATCAATAATTCAATCTTTATGTGTTTACATAAACGAATAAATAATTGCATCTACACATATGTACGTATACGAGCAGCGGAGCGGCAATGCACAAACACATGCATATATCTTGTTTGGTTGATTTTCCGACAGGGTGGATAAATGATGTATATTGGAACGATTTTCCGTCATCCCTTGTCAAATTTAGTTTTGATATAATAATTTGTGCACGTAGTTGTGGCTGGCGATTTTGTAGCCGAAACAACTAGTAACTTCTGGAAATCGAAGGGCCTAGAAGTATGCAGCGTAAACTATAAAAGCAGTGCAGGCGAGTAAGAAGTAATTCAGTTTGATTTGAATTGTCAAGCAGTTACGAGTAAGACGATATCTAGCGAGCAATAGCACTATTATTTTGAAAGTCAGTTTCCTTTAAGCTATCAGTTTGGTTATTAAGCTATTCGTTGCACAGTTTGAGTGTTATTGTGAAGTATTTTAATAAAGGCCATTTTTCCATTTTCAATATTGGAGTTATTTATTCAACAGTTTAGCGATACGATCCTAGCAAAAGGGCAAATAAGAGGATTTGCAGGAAATTCGTTACAATATATTGTGCATAATACATGTTTTTAATTTCTGAATGATTGTGCACACACAGTTGCCATCTACTATCATTCAACCTCATTCTAATTTCTTCAAAAACATAATTATAATTGACAATATTTTACAAACAGCTATTAAGTTATTTTTAGCCTCAACAGCATAGCAATAACACAACCAAATATTAATATACATAAAATATTAATACAACAAGTAAACAATAACGACAACTAAAAATCAGGTATCAAGTACATCAAATCATCAAAAAATTGAGTACTTACATCAATACCACCGTAAACTTAATAGAATTACATAAACACTTTCTCAAAATTCTGACAATTAAAAAACAAAGAATTACAATATATCCACAAGACAAAATTCAAACGTTTTTCATACTGCAACAAAAATTCTCACAGTAATCAATATACACTGTAAATTAACATTAAAAAAAATAAATTTTTCGTTTCACTGGAGGGGTAGTATATGTAGGGTTATTTACTTGTTATAAATATATTTGTTATATTTAAAAATGTATTATTATTAGATTGTTTATTTATATTTATCAAAAAAAAAAATATATATATATACAAAATATTTTTTGGAGTTCAACAAATATGACTTTTGAAATAAAGTATAATTACTTTTTAAAATAAATATACCTTTGTGAAAATTTGAAAATATGGGAAAAATCTGTTTAATATCCTTTAGTATAATATACATTGTTTTATGCTTACCTCTTTAGAAATAACCGTTCTTTCGATTTAACCTAGAAATACCAAGATTCAATTTAATATGAATCCATGGTATTTCTAGGTAGGCGGCCTTCGGCCACGCATTAAGAAATAACCCTTAGCCCAACACCGGCTACGCTGGCCACAGCATTTCTGCATAGAACACCTTTTTCGCGTAATTAAAAAGTTTTGAAGTACTTTGGCTAATAATATATGAGGAAATATCTTAGGACTTTAGCTTTCTAGTATAAGACCCGTATATCAAATTAAAGGTAATTAAACAGGCTTCAATTCTAAACTACAGTCAATAATGCTAATAAGGCATTTAAGAAAAGAATCTACAAAATAAAATAAAAAATTTTATTTCTTCCTTTTCCCCAATTTCTTCAAAACTTTCAAACGAAAGACAAATTGTTTAATTTTTTCAAAATTCATTAAATAAATAAAAAATTGTATCAAATAAATATTTTCATACTTTTAAAAAAAGCAATAAGGGCAATCCCCGCTTAATTCATACACGGAGACAACCTTGGTTAATTCTTTGAATTTTTATATATAGAATAAAGCAAATAGCAGTTTCTTTGAAACAAAAGATCATAACTTTCACACATGATAATGACAATACGAAGTATGTACGGTGCAAAGAATAAAAGACGCAAGGAAATCAACTGGGATAAGTTTACAACAACTAAGGCATGACATGACTGAATGTGTTTGTATCAGTTCCAACCGCGTAGGAGTGCGGGTTCAAATCCTACTCCCGGGAGAAAAGACTTTCACGCTATTTTACATTTAAATAAAATAAGGAAAATTAAATTATGGTGAATAAAACGTTGTTATCTTGTCCCCAGTTTTGAAGTTATTAATAGTTTTGGGATTCGAATTTAGAACTTTTGACCCCTTATACCTTCATTATTCTTCATTTCCGCAAATAATAGCAGTGTTTTTTTACATGTGTATGCATCTACATTTGTGGTTAATAAAATGGCTTATCATCACTTAGATAACGGTTAGGGGCCCATCTAGCAGCGATTAATGAAGACTCGCGGCAGTAGTTAAATAATCGAATCATGGAACTTGTGGATAGGGAGGGAGGGAATGGCCTGAAGGTTTAATGTGGCCACATAAATCGTTCCCGAGATGGTCGGGCTAGCACCTTAATGGTGCTATGGTACCGGAGCGTACCGGATTTGTATCCGGCAAAGGACCATCACATCGATAACACTCCCCAAAGCCTTCGGGGAGCAACCCCGTCGCTACAACAACAACAACAACAGTAGTTAAATAATCCGCTACCAAACTGGTTGAATTGAATAGTGGAGACATTCCCCTGTTGGTCATAGTGTATAAGCTATAGCTGAATCAGTTGCGATTAATCGTGGACACACACACTTTTCGCTTATAGAAGTAGAGAATAGTGTAGATATAAAAGGCCAATTAATGGTGACTTATCCATAACCAGAAGAAACAGCTGATCGGACCAACCTTATGGAAATCAATGTACCTAATCGATTAATGGTGATATGCCATAATGCTAACGCCATAACCATACCATAGCCAACCAGTTGGTTTTTGGTTTCTCGCCATATCCATTACCTAAAAATATTTGAGTTGGTGGATTTAATAACTTTTTGTAGATTTTATTCACTGTATTGGATACATTATGACTAAGAGACTTATTTTTTGTGGAATGTGTTTGTAATTTTTTGCGTTTTCTTCATTTTTTTGAAAATTTCACGATTTTTAAGTTAAGGCACCATTAATCGATCACATTGGAGATGGTTATGGATGTGGGTATGGTTACGACTATGGCGTTAATGGTGACTTATAACCATAAAGCCATAACCAGATAAAACAGCTGATCACACCTACCCTATGGAAATAAATGTAATCGAGTAAGCGTTATGGTATGGTACCATTAATCGATTACATTACAAAAAAAAAAAAAAAATAATGTTTAGTGTTGTTGTAAACAAAAAGAAACCTCCATCGAACTTCATTTTTGGTTTTCTGCGTATTCTTCACTTATGCCACCTAAAGGGCCAATTAATGGTGACTTATCCATAACCAGATAAATACGTTTTGACTAACAGGCTTGTTTTTTGTGCTATTTGTTTGTAATTTTTTGCGTTTTCTTCATTTTTATGAAATTTTCACTATTTTTAGGTTAAGCCACCAATAACTGATGCCAATTTGATATGGATAAGTAAAACTATGATTATGACTATGGCGTTAGAGTTAAAGGGCCAATTAATGGTGACTTATAACCATATAATCATAACCAGGTAAAACAGCGGTCGAACCTATCTTATGAAAATCAATGTAATCGATTAATGGTGCCATACCATAACGCTAACGCCATGAACATAACAGGCATCATTAATCCATCACATTGGAGATGGTTATGAATATGGGTATGCTTACGACTATGACGTTAGGGTTAAGGAAGTTTAATTGGCCCTTAACCTACTTGTAGTTGTTCTTGTAGGGTAACTATGGCCAGGTTATGGAACAAACCATGGTTCAAGTATTGAGCCATGGGAACAAACCTATCGTATTTCCATTTTTTTTAGTTATTTCACATTTGCACTTATTTAATTAGTTACAATATTTGAACCATTGTTTACTATATAGTTTGGCAGCTTAAGTTGAGGTTATGTTGCCAATAGAGTGGAAGGCACTCGAATTCAGTGAAAGAGGACACCCGAATGGAGTGGAATGAAGAACAGTAGGAAGGGCAGAGTTGCATTGGATCAATATATCTTCAATCATTGTATCAATAGCCGTGTTTTTTAACACGCGTATATCCGTTTACGCTTAAACTTTATATTGACTGCTAAGAGACAAACTATAAATACACCTCTGAAATTGCTGCGCATAAATTTTGTCCTAAATTTCAATACGCATTATACTCAGATGTAACTGAAATATGTGTCTTTGTTTCACCCTGTACACTAATTCTATGTATTATATGTGTGTCCACAATTCATCGCAACTGATTCAGCTATATGTTATACCCTATGGCCATCAGAGCGTTGCGTCTCCGCTTTTCGGTACACCCTGTTGCTGTAGCTAGTTGTTTTACCACAGCCGCTAGATGGGTCTCCTAAGCATTATCTAAGCGAAGATAGGCGTTTTTTAACATAGTGTACAAGTACAAGTGTGTTGACTTATCTGTCAAGCATTCTGACAGGCACTCGCTGGATTCGGAATGACAGCGAATTCAAAATGGATACCATTACCGAGTGCGCCGAATGATTGAAAAATTGAAAAAGTCGATACGATTGGTAGTCAAAAATGTTGTCGTTGAGACCAAAAATGCGACTCTAGACCTGAGATTTCCATCAGGTGAGCGAGGCTGTTTGAATTTTTGACGTTTATCGCTTAGTGAACACACTTGGTATAGGTACACTATGTTTTTTAACACGCGCAAACGAAACGTATACGCCATAGTGTACCTATACCAAGTGTGTTCACTAAGCGATAAACGTCAAAACTACAAACAGCCTCGCTCACCTGATGGAAATCTCAGGTCTAGAGTCGCATTTTTGGTCTCAACGACAACATTTTTGTCTACCAATCGTCTCGACTTTTTCAATTTTTCAATCATTCGGAGCATTCGGTAATGGTATTCATTTTGAATTCGCTGTCATTCCGAATCCAGCGAGTGCCTGTCAGAATGCTTGACAGATAAGTCAACACACTTGTACTTGTACACTATGGTATACGCGCGTGTTAAAAAACACGGCTAATATTAACGATAAATTTAGAAAAAATAATTAAATACTTGAGTATAAGCACACATTTTCTTTCAATTACTGCAATTAAGGTGTCCTAGATGCTATATATTCCAAAATTATAACATTTTATGTCTGTTTAAAAATTTTACTTAAATTGCCCTAAAGATTTCCGTAATATGGCCATTGTGATGTTTGTGTGTGTGTGCTAATTTTGAGCGATCAGCTACTTGGTAAAGTTTACAATGATTTGAACATATATCCAACTTATAAAAATATGCGGTTACTAACATTGCAGGAAGCACTGATGACAGTGGCAGGAAGCAAAAATGACGCAGGAAGCATTTTAATCATTGGAAGTATTCTGATATATGTATATATTTTACGCATTAGTTTAGCACGAATCTGTGTGGAAACAACAAAGTAGTGTATTTTAAATCTGTTTGTGTAAAAAACAACAACGGAACTGCAATGAGTTTCTCACCAAGAGTATTTGCCAATATAAAGCACGCAAAAGACTCTGAAGGGGAGGAAGCTGAGCAAGAATACAATGAAAATTTACTACTAACAGCTTTGACAACATTTCCAGAAACAGCAACCGATTCCTTAGTAGAAATACTACCAGCTGGTGAAAACCTCAAACAAGAGGCATTCGATGTTTGTGTTGACCCTCTACTTGGTAATGGGATGGTATTAATACCACAAAATTGCCTTGGTAATGCTTACCAGGACAGTGATGTTTTAAAGTCTGATGAGAGTGACGATGACAATGCACCATTGCGCCCCAACAAAAGATTGCGTTTACAGTCCGAATTAAAAAGCCTTAACGGTCACACATGGAAGACAAATAAAAACGATATTTTAGCGAATAAAAGCTTCGATTCTGCATTACAATCTTTACAACCGAAATGCAAGGGGCCGGCACAAACAATAAATAATATGCTCGAAATATGGAGTTTGCTCCTGGATGAGCAAATAATTGGTCAAATTGTTACCTGTACAAATGTGGCAATAAAAAAACAGAAATTTAAAACGTCTGGTCCACGTTTAATTGACGCCGTTGAATTGCGTGCTTGGATAGGATTAAATTACCTGTGTGGCATATTTCGTAATGCAGTCCATAATGGGCCATTGGATGAATTGTGGTCACTAGAGTTGGGTAATGCTATATTCCGCGCTACAATGCCACTAAAGAGATTCGAATTCATTTTGGAAAATTTACGATTTGGTGAAGCTAATTCAAATGAATCAACCGAAGAATTATATGTTGTCCCGAATGTGTGGAATAAATTTTTAATAAATTGTCGATCGTATTATGCGCCAAGTGGTAATTGTTGCGTTGATGAAATTTGTATGAATTTCAATAGAGCAAAGGAGAAGTCGCCGCGTTTATTGATAATGTGCGATGTTAAGACATTATACATGTGCAATGGTGCATTTTGTAAAAACGAAGGATATGGAGAACGTGATGTGTTACGCATTGTTTCGGATATAAAAGGTACTAAACGAAATGTGGTGCTGCAGCCGCAGCTCACTAGTATCGATTTGGCTTATAAGCTGGGTAAAATAGAATTGTCAATGATTGGTATCGTGCCGAAAGTTGCTAAAGAAATTCCACCCGCGTTCCTCGCTAGTACCACCATAGATAAATTGTACGCTGAAACTGTTGCTCTTAGCAAGAGTAAGAAAAATTTGGGTATACTACTGCATAGTCGTAGTCTAGACAAAAGGATTCATATAGAGCATTTATATAGCCTAAGTTGTAGCGCTTGTCAAAACTATCGGACATCTACTGCTTTATACAGTACCATACATGCCACTCAACCCGCTGAAAACTCCTGGCCAGTTTATTTCTTTCAGAATATACTAGACTATGCAATTGTAAATTCGTGGATACTTTTTTCACTTTCAACAAATGGTGATAGTAGCATGAAACAACGCGATTTTCAGCGACATCTTGGCCTATATCTAACACAACAACAACTTAAGCGCCAACTTCAATCTGGACGTTTAGCTTTGCCACAGAAAGTTCAAATTTCAGAGGTGTTGGGCGAGCCCACCGATGAACTCTTTGCAAAAGCTACAGAAAAAACAACAAAAATAAAAATAGATTATATACCAATTGAAAAGCTGAAATTACCAGATAGTGTTAAAATTTTACCCAAAAATTTGCAAAATCGCCTACGTTGTCGTAAATGTCCTTCGCGTAAAACCAAAACGAGATGTCAACAATGCCTAACGCCACTCTGTCAAAAGCATTTTGTTCAGCGTTGCCGTGATTGTACCGGCCTAAGGGATTTAGACGCTGAAAAGGATACAGAGGAAGCAGATCATACAAATATGAGCGATAGTGATGGGGATCTGGAATGATATTAAAGCGATCCTTTTAATTTAGTATAGTTGTAACGGTTTATTTAGCATACCTGTTTGTAGTCCTTATTTTATACTTTTATTCACTTTATCATTAGCAGGTAATATACATGTCACGTTTTTCTTTATAAACATTTGCAACCACAAGTTTAGAAATTACGTTTCTGAGTCAGTCCCATCAGTTTGGAAGTAATCGCTTATTATACCTTTGCTTAAAAAAGGTAGTTAGACCTACCTTGAGAACTATAGGGGCACAGCTAAACTCTCAGCTGTTCCCAAAACTTTTGAACAAATAATTACATTCCAACTTCAATATTGCTTTAACTCTTTAATATCACCATGCCAACATGGTTTTGTACATCTTAGATCAACTACAAGCAATTTGCTCGAGTTTGCGTCTTCAGTTAAGAACGGTTTTATAGATTGCAAGCAAGCGGATGTCGTTTGCAGCGACTTTAGGAAAACTTTCAAATCTGTTAATCATGACCTCTTAGTTCACAAACTTGATCTACTGGGTTTTACTAAGCATTTACTAATTTAAATTGCAAGTTATCTAAAAATAGGAATCAAAGAGGTTTTGTCTTGAATGATCTTTCGAAGTCGCTGGCGTAACTTCTGGAGTGTCCCGGGGTAGCCATTTGGGTCCATTATTTTTACCCTATTCATAAACGACTTACCATAGATTATCTTACATTCTCGTGCTCTTATGTATGCTGATGACGTAAAACTTTGTTACGCATACCAGCCCTCTGACTCGTCCTTTCTTGGTCAACTTCAGGTCGATTTAGACTCACTTCAAAGGTGGTGGGCAGCAAATTAACTTTTTATTAAATTGCTCTAAACGTAAGCGCATGACGTTTCACCGTGTAAAGCAAGTTCTGACATCTTATATACTAAATGAAACTCCTTTCCAGCGTATATCTGTTGTTTGTTATTTTGGCGTTATTTTTGATCCGAAATTATGTTTCATCACTCATATTTCAACTACTATATACAAAGCAAGCAGTGTGCTCGGGTTTAGTAAATGATGGTCCAAAGAGTTTGATGACCCTTACATCACCAGGATCCTTTATACCTGGTTGGTACGTCCTATTCTTGAGTATTGCTCGCGTGTTTGGTATCATACCTATCAAAATCAGGTAAGCCGAATTGAGTCACCACATTAAACCTTCAGGCCATCCCTCCCTCCCCACCCCAAAGTTCCATGAGGAGCTCGGGGTCGCCAGAGCCTCGTCTGCTAGTGAAACGGGATTCGCCGATGAGGTGGTGAGGTTGACAATTGGGTTTGGAGAAGCTATGTATATATTGTGCTGGCAACCTGAAAAGGTTGCACTACACAACCCCTTGAATCTGGTATTTTAGTCGCCTCTTACGACAGGCATACCTACCGCGGGTATATTCTAACCCCCTAACCCGCTGGGGGTATTCATAAGCTTCTTTATTATTAGTGAGATTGATTCTCCTGACCTGATCACTCGAATAAATTTTGCTGTCCCAGCTAGGACTTCTCGACACTTTATGCCCTTTGATTTACCTATTTGTCGCCAACATTTTGCCAGAAAGAACCCACTTCGCAATTGGTACTCTCGTTACCATGACGTGTACAACTGTATTAGTTTCGAATGTGCGATTGCCATTTTACATACTTGTTGTTGTTGTAGCAGTGCTTCGCCCCATCCAATAGGTGCGACCGATCACAAATTGTTGTTGTTGTAGCAGTGCTTCGTCCCATCCAATAGGTGCGACCGATCACAAATTGTCATCAATATCCTCTAACGGGAGCCCTATAAGCTTCTTTATTATCAGTGAGATTGATTCTCCTGACCTGATCACTCGAATAAATTTTGCTGTCCCAGCTAGGACTTCTCGACACTTTATGCCCTTTGATTTACCTATTTGTCGCCAACATTTTGCCAGAAAGAACCCACTGCGCAATTGGTACTCTCGTTACCATGACGTGTACAACTGTATTAGTTTCGAATGTGCGATTGCCATTTTACATACTTGTTGTTGTTGTAGCAGTGCTTCGCCCCATCCAATAGGTGCGACCGATCACAAATTGTTGTTGTTGTACAGTGCTTCGTCCCATCCAATAGGTGCGACCGATCACAAATTGTCATCAATATGCTCTAACGGGAGCCCCATAAACTTGCTGTTTCAACAGGGGTGGACCATAATGAGAGGGGTATTAGAGGCGTTGGTTCCACAATACAGTTGAAGAGATGGTTGGTGTCATGCGGGGCATACATTTTGTATGTCGGGGTTGATTCTGGATAGGTAAGAGTTTAACATGTTACAGTATCCAGATAGAAGCTAAGCTAGAGTGACTCGCATTTCCCTAGGGAGTATCCGTTCCTCTTCTGTAAGTTTTGTGTATTGCTTGTGTTTTTTGGCTTCATACAGTTGTATTCTCAGGTGCCGTATATCCTCATAATGCTTATGGAGATGACTCTTTAAGCCCCTGGGCGGTGTTGGCTCATCAATGAGATGTCTGTTGGGATGCCCAGGTTTCTGGGTATTCAACAGGAACTGTTTAGTTAGCATTTCATTTCTTTGCCTAATGGGGAGTATTGTTGTTGTTGTTGTAGCGATAAGGTTGCTCCCCGAAGGCTTTGGGGAGTGTTATCGATGTGATGGTCCTTTGCTGGATACAGATCCGGTACGCTCCGGTACCATAGCACCATTAAGGTGCTAGCCCGGCCATCTCGGGAACGATTTATGTGGCCACATTAAACCTTCATATCATTCCCTCCCTCCCCACCCCCAAGTTCCATGAGGAGCTTGGGGTCGCCAGAGCCTCGTCTGTTAGTGAAACAGGATTCGCCGCGTATAGGTGAGGTTGACAATTGGGTTTGGAGAAGCTATATATTGCGCTGGCAACCTGAAGGGTTGCGCTACACAGCCCCTTCAATCTGGTATTTTAGTCGCCTCTTACGACAGGCATACCTACCGCGGGTATATTCTGATCCCCTAACTCGCTGGGGGATATTCTCGCCTCATTATGTAAATGGTGGTCTAGGGACATAAGAAGACCCCAAGTACTCCCAGCAAGAGATTTGAGGATTTTATTGCGGCTCTGGATTTTCGGTACAATTACAAATTGTCATCAATGTCCTCTAACGGGAGTCCAAGGAAACTTGCTGTTTCAACAAGGGTGGACCATAATGAGAGGGGTGTTAGAGGCGTTGGTTCCACAATACAGTTAAAGAGATGGTTGGTGTCATGTGGGGACACGTTACAAGCAGGACATATGTTTTGTATGTCGGGGTTGGTTACTGATAGGTAATAGTTTAACCTGTTACAGTACCATTGTACATACTGCTATACTATTGTGCTTAGCCTGATATTTTTATATTATAGATTACTTAATGCGATGTTAATTGTTGATTAATATGTTATTCCCATGTAATTTAAATTAAGGCGCTATAACATCCGAAGTGTACTTTATTTGGCTTTGTAATTACATATCTGTTTTATTATAATCAGTGGTCGACCGCTGTGTGTTTGTGTCTACTTTAAATTAAATAAGAATAAATGCGAAATCGTTTTTTGTGTTGCTAAGCTTGAGAAGAAAAAGCGTTACGTATCGGGCGGGGCCGTTAGTTGAGTTTAGTTTATTAATTCAGTCTATGATCAAAAATCTTACAGACTGGATATAACAACATATTAAAAATAAATATAAACATTAAACATATACAGTAGGTACAACATTATGTTAAGAGTAAGCCAATGGAAGCCTTGAATGTATCTCTGGACGCAGAAAAATCAATATTTAATCTAGTAGAGAGCTTATTTAATTCTGTAAAGGCGAGGAAAATTGGTCTAAAATTAAAGTAATTTGCTCTACAAGAACTCAAATAAAAAGGCAGGAATACGCGCAGATTTTTTTGCGACACATTAAACGATATATTCGCAAGAGTCGCACAGTCCAAAGAGCCCACAATTAAGTCGTACACGAACATAACCAAGTACACCGTTCTCCTCGCATCAAGTGATTGCAGATTGATCAATTGACAACGAGGAGAATAAGAAGGCAGCGGGTTATCAAAATGTATAGAGTTCAAAGCAAAACGGACAAACTTTCTTTGACCTCATTCTATTCTGGCCGAATGATTGCTGTAGATGGGGTTCCAGATATTGGAAGCATATTCTAGTTTGGAGCGCACTAACGATATATATAGGGCTTTCTTAGTATACGGATCTTTAAAGTCCCTTGTATATCTGCGAAGAAAAGCAAGGTTCCTGTAGGCCATTGGGAGCACATAACATATTTGATTAGTGAATGTGAAATTTGAGTCAAAGACAACGCCTAGATCAACATGTTCGTTAATTGACGCCAACTGGATGCCTGAAATGAAGTACAACGAAGAATAGGAGCTCATGGATTTTGAGAGACATACTAAAGCATTTTTTTAACATTTAAGAAAAGATTATTGGCGCGACACCAATCATTTTTAAGGTCACTTTGCAGAAGGCAGGAATCTGAAGGGGCATTGATTCTACGGAAAAATTAAGATCAGCAAATAGCAGAAAACTGGAGTTTTTGAAGCAGGAACCAATATCATTTATGAAAAGCACAAACAGGAGTGGACCGAGAATACTGACCTGAGGCACTCCAGATATTGCGGCAAATGAGTGGGACTTAAGATTTTAACACACAAGAGTCTATTCGTGAAGTAGGATTTCAACCAGCTTAAAACAGAGTGAAAGCCAATACACTCAAGTTTATATGAGAGACTTTGTCGAAGGCCTTCGTAAAGTCCGTTTATATAGCATCAACTTGAGATCCATCTTTGAATGCGGATATACAGAAATCCGAGAAAGGCGCCAAGTTAGTGACAGTGGAGCGTCCGGCAGAAAAACCATATTGATTGGGTTCAAGAATGCGTTTGACTATAAAGGATAGTTTATCTTTTATTATTTCTTCGAAAAGTTTCGAACAAACAGTAAGTTTAGCAATGGGCCTATAGTTTGAGACATCGTTTTTATTCCCGGTTTTGAAAATCGGTGTTATCGAAGCACATTTCCATCTATCAATAAAAATTCCAGATGAAGGAGACAAATTAAAGATGTAGCAAAGAGGTATACGCTGCAGTGCTTCAGAACATACGCGCAGACGCCATCACTGTCGCATTTCAGCGTGGGCTTTAGTGTTAACATAGCATTGCCAATGTCGGTATTGGAGATCGGGAGCGATCTAAAATCTTGCGATTGATTCTCCATTTTGTATTTATTTAAAACTATTTATGCCGTACATTGTTCATGTCGAAAATTGGTAATATATGGCGCATCACTTATAAAAATCCGAAGGCGAAATTTCACTATATTTAACTGTTAAAGTTATTAAAAGAAAACTGATGCTTTTCATGGCATCTCAACACCCTTTATGAATGCTGCATCATCGATTTCACCGAGCTATTAAAACAAATCATTGAAAGAAAAGAAATCCCTGCAAAACTTGCGTAACTTCCTTAAAAGGATTGCCACAGATTATTCTATTTTCGGATACAATTGCTCTTAAATTACTCACAACTAAGGCTGACAACTACTATGAAGTAAAACAGAGATTTTTTAAATTAAACTTTACCATTATCTAAACCCAAATCTCCGGGTGTGGCATATCTTAAAGTTGACAGCCCTACTCTCAACTAATTCCTTGCTCATGAATGATTATACCCTACCCAAACCACCAAGTGTAGAAACGACTTGCAAAATTCAAATTACAGTTTCAGAGGATTATACCCTTACGATTTCGAGGGCGGCACCTTGGCCGAATAGTACACAAACGTCTGACCTCCTGACGCTAGCTACAGCCAGAGCATCCAGGAAAGTGACGTCGATGAAGGTGCGAGATCAATGTGGAAGTCCTATTTGTATTTGTATTTATTAGGCAATTCATCCCAGCACAACAATTTGGCAAACATTATTTTATAGTGCTAGTCGGTAAAAGGCATAAAATAGGAACAATTTAAACTTGAAACTTAAAGCTAATGACTATGGCTAAGAAAAGGTTACAATAAATAATATATTTAATAAATAGTAAATAAATAAAATAAACGAATGATAGATTACATTGGCTTAGAAGAAATCAGTATTTTAATTGTCTAGGTTATTATAGAAACTTGTTAATTCTTTATTGAAGAGTAGAGCATTGCTTATAAGCCTAAGTCTAGAAGGGAGCGAGTTCCAAAGACGTATGGAAGTAATGAAGAACTGGCGATCAGATATTAGCATACGATGTCTGAAGTGGGTAAGGAGAACAGATCTAGACGACTGGAGAAAATTTAGCCTCCGATACAGATAGGTTCCTTCATATATATTAATTTATGTAGCGTAGTGAGCGTTTTAAGTTTAATAAGGTTATCGAAAGAAATGTTTAGCAACCTGTAAGCATGATGAGAGACGTGGTCAAGTCTTTTCAACCCATAGACGTATCTAGCAATGTTGTTATAAACAACATTAAGTTTCCTATTACATACATAGTCACAATTAGAGTAAACCTCACAACCATAAAGGAGCGTAGGTATTAGGGATTCAAGGGGTTGTGTAGCGCAATATATAGCTTCTCCAACCCAATTGTCAACCTCACCTTCGAGCGGCGAATCCCGTTTCACTAACAGACGAGGCCTGGCGACCCCAAGCTCCTCATGGAACTTGGGGGTGGGGAGGGAGGGATGGCCTGAAGGTTCAGTGTGGCCATATAAATCGTTCCCGAGATGGTCGGGCCAGCACCTTAATGGTGCTGTGTTACCGGAGCGTATCGGATCTGTATCCGACAAAGGACCATCACATCGATAACACTCCCAAAGCCTTCGGGGAGTAACCTAATCGCTAAAACAACAACAACAACAACAGCGTAGGTATTAAGTACGCTTTTGCTATTAGTAGACGAATATGTAACGGAGTAAAATATTGTGTAAGCCAGAGGTACGAAGCATCCCATACACTTTTCCCACTGTGCGGAAGATGTGATCTTTCCATGTCAATGTTTTGTTAAAAACTACACCTAGATTTTTTGCCGTGTCAACGTATTCTATAATAGTGTTGTCTAAAATTAAATTTTCCATTCCACTTTTATCTAGTGACCTTCTATGAATGACTATACATTTCGACTTCTTAGGGTTAAGACATAAGCCGTTCATAGAAGCCCACGTACCAATTTGACACAGATCGTAATTTAAGTTATTAATACATGAACTGGTACGATCACTAGGACAGCACATATACAATTGTACGTCGTCAGCATAAATGTGAATATTACAATACTTGAGAACACCATGCAAATCGTTTATATACAAAACAAATAACAGGGGACCAAGGATTGAGCCTTTTGGGACTCCTCTTAAAACACTAACGAAGTCAGACTTTCTGCTACCAACACTTACTGCCTGAGTTCGGTCGGCCAAATACGATCTGATTAGGGCTGTTGCACAGTCCGAGAAATTAAATAGGTTGTCCAGCTTCTTGCAGAGAACGGTGTGGTCGACCGAGTCAAACGCTTTTGAATGGTCGAGAAGTCAGGAAAGCAGTAAAATTTTTGTCAACTTACAGCTACGATTTGACCTGAATCCAGACTGGGAATCTGTGAGAAGGTTATTATCCTGCACATAAGTATTTATCTGGCAATGCAAAATTCGTTCGACGACCTTGGAAAGGAAAGGCAGAATAGCTATAGGTCTATACTCCTTGTTTTGCTTGGGGATTGGGATTACCTTAGCAACTTTCCAACATTTGGGAAATACACAGGACGTCAGCACAGAGTTAACCAAGTAGGTTAAGTGAGGAAGGATTTTAGGCAGAATTATTTTTAAAAATTTCGGACATATACCATCGATGAAAGAATGGCTTGAACGACATCACAATCATCGACACTAGCAAACTCAAGAGGACCAAAATCAACATTAGCGCGAATACAATAATTGTCAGCACATATATTGTCAGTTGAGATTGGCAGATTTACAAAATTTATATTTATCTCGTTAATGTCTACATCAGGGAGGACAGAAATATCGCATTTGGATTTTCCGATACCAATATGTTTAATCGACTTCCAGGTTTCCTTCCAACTCAAAGCAGCACTAAATTTGTTATTATAAAATGTCTGCTTAGCTGACCTAATGGCTTTGTTTGCAGCGATCCTAGGTGCTTTGAAGCAGTTGTGAGCCTCCAGGGTTTTGTATATTTTCCATCGTGAGTAAGCAAGGTTACGCTGGTGAATTAAGTGTTTTAGATTGGGACTAAACCAAGGGGTATTATTGTGTGTAGCAGCCTTGAGTTTCACTGGCACATGGTTGTCGAAAAGCCTAATAATATGGTTCTGTAGGAATGATGCCTGATCATCTACCGATGTCAGCGTACAAATCAAGCTCCATTCGACCGACTCCACCGCTGCATTAAGCGAACTGTAATCTATGCTTCTAAAATCACGATACGTGAAGGAACATTGGATGTGTGACGTTTGAAAGTTGTAACTAAGAAATATCAGATCGTGTTTTGAAAAGCAAGATGCCGACAATTGATCGTAGTGGAGCAATTTCAGGGGATCATTCACAAAAAATAAATCCAGCAAAGAAAAATTTGAGTCGGTAAAGTGTGTAGGTGAAGTTAAATTGGTGGGAAAAAGTCCAAGAGACTCCATACTTAGCTTTAGAGTTGAGTCGACGAGAAGGTTGGAGTTGAAATCCCCAGCGATGATTATATTATCATAGCTTATAAGTAGAGGCTCGAGAAATTCAATAAAGCCAGAGGAGTCAACTCCACGATTAGGTCTGTATGCACAGCCGATAAGAAGCCTTTCATTATTTACAGAGAACACGTCTACGAACACATATTCGACAGAATCACTTGGACTAGCACTGCAGCAAGGTTTACAGGATAAACTTCTTTTAACATATATAGCAACACCACCACCATGACCACGTCTATCAGCCCTGAAAAGTTGATATCCATTTAGTTGCACCAAATAATTTTTATGACATGAAGAAAATCAGGTTTCGGAAATACATATAACATCTATATCAGAACCCTCAGATATGAATCTCAATTCATCCAGCTTTTTATATAGGCTTTGCGCATTGAGATGGATGACTTTGAGCCCTTTAGTACGTTTGCTGAATACGCGCAACAGTGTATGTAAGCAGTCTTTGGAACTAGACAACCTATAGTCTAGGACCATCACTATCTATGGGATATAATGCTCTGCGATGCGTAACAATAAAGACAACATAAATGATTGTTTACAAGTTTGATAGGGAGAGATAAAGACGGAAGCGAAGAGACTCAAGAACTTAAGTAATATACCATACATAGAAATTAATTTATTGATCATTATTCGTTGGCGCATCATCAACTCGAAAGGATCTCGCGCTTTCTTCGCCGGTATTCTCAAGACGCTCTAGAAAATCCAAGCTATGTATTGCTTCAGGGCTGGCGTTGGCTGTTCGTCTGATATGTACCAGACCCTTCTTAGAAAAAACCGCTACTACCTTCCTTTTCTTCTTTAGACGGATCGCTGCCTTGAAGATCGCATAGTTTTGCCTGGACAGCGAAGCATTTACATAAATCGGAGCATTTTAATTTATGCCCACATGAGCTAATTGCAGACCCTTGATGTTTGGATTGTTTTGGCGCCTAAAGGTTCCTATACTTTTTAGCAATTTGTTTCTGTCTGTCGGCGACTGAAATTTGATTATTACGGCCGGATCTGTCACGCTGTTGTCTAGTTTCCGTAGCCGAAAAATGCTCATTATAGGAATTGGTTGCAATCTAAGAGTGGAACAGAGGTGATGAAAGACACTTGTTAAGTTTTCTCCTTCCTTAAAGGGAATTCCGTGTACACGGACTTCACTTGCGGCAATATGGCTCTCTTGTTTTGACGCATTGTTTTTGAGTGTTTTTACTTCCTTTTCGAGATAACCAACGCGCTCGAACACGCTCCTCCAGCTGAGTAACTCTTGCATTAAGCTCACTGACCTCTTTCTTCAGCACCACAAATATTTCTTCTAGTTTTTTGCATACGAATCCAATGAGCCTTTTTTCCGAGTCTAAAATTTGCTTAGCAATCATGCTTTGCATTAAACTAGGAGAGAAGCCGCTGATCCGTTGCACCTTTTTGGCGCTATCAACCTCGTTATTAAGGTCGTCACCACGACGCTTACCATTGACGTGATCCATGGTATTCGAAAAAAAAAAAAGGTTCTGTGCTTTTATATGTTGCACGTGATGTCCCAAGAGCTTGTCTAGCACGAATGCTTGTGCCAGAAAAAGGGAGAAGAGGTACGACAGGGATTGGTGCCTTTCGTGCTTCGGAGGTTATAGATCTTAAATGCAGCCGTAAAACTAGAGGCGCCATTTGGCGGTGCAACAATGGGAATTTTGACTGGCTATCTTCCTAGCATTGGTGCTAGTTACAAAAACTGTGCCACGAAAGTCGCGACTATTAATAGACGTTGGATGAGGTGCTCTTAAAGGCGGCTGTAAGTCGCCTTTAGGGGTTAACAGCTAGGAGTATGGTTGAAAGAAATTTGTCAGGAGGGCCTAGAAGGTTCAATGTGGTTATATTAATTCGTTTCAGAGATGGTCCGGCTAGTACCTTAATTGTCCTTGTTACCGAATCTATATCCGGCAAACATCGCCAAAGCCTTGGACAAGTGTCTTTATCGCTACAACAAACAACAATGGCTGACACTTATCTGCGAGAAATTAAGCCACGTTACTTTGAAATACCAACTGTTGTTGTGATTCAAGGGGTTGATAAGCGCTATACAAATCTTTATATCTTGAAAACTTCCGCAACCAAATGTCAACCTCACCTACGCGAGGGGGATCCCGTTACAAATATGAAGGTATCATACACATATTTAGCAGGCGAGGGTCTGACGACCCCAAGTTCCAATGGCCTAGAAGATTTAATGTGGTCATATTAATCGGTCCCAGGATGGTTGGGCTAGTACCTTAATGGTGCTTTGTAAATCCTTCGATGAGTGTTGTTGTTGTAGCGATAAGGTTGCTCCCCGAAGGCTTTGGGGAGTGTTATCGATGTGATGGTCCTTTGCCGGATAAAGATCCGGTACACTCCGTACCATTAAGGTGCTAGCCCGACCATCTCGGGAACGATTTATGTGGCCACATTAAACCTTCAGGCCATTCCCCCCTCCCCACCCCCAAGTTCCATGAGGAGCTTGTGGTCGCCAGAGCCTCGTCTGCTAGTGAAACAGGATTCGCCGCGGATAGGTGAGGTTGACAATTGGGTTCGGAGAAGCTATATATTGCGCTGGCAACCTGAAGGGTTGCGTTACACAACCCCTTGAATCTGGTATTTTAGTCGCCTCTTACGACAGGCATATCTACAGCGGGTATACTCTGATCCCCTAACCCGTTGGGGCATATATATTAAATTGCTTCGAGGAGTGTCTTTATCGTTAATCCAACAACAAACTGTTGGTCCTGAAAAATGCACCTAGTCACTCCAGTACATATGCACTGCATAAGAAATACTAAGCGGTATGACCGCTTGGGGAGGGAGGGATGGCCTGAAGGTTTAATGTGGCCATATAAATCGTTCCCGAGATGGTCGGGCCAGCACCTTAATGGTGCTGTGTTACCGGAGCGTATCGGATCTGTATCCGACAAAGGACCATCACATCGATAACACTCCCCTAAGCCTTCGGGGAGTAACCTAATCGCTACAACAACAACAACAACAACAACCGCGAATTAACATACCTGCATAAATATAGAATCTTATAAAAAAGAAATACAATGAAGATAGAGAAAATAATAACAATGGCGATAGAAACGTATGTGGAAGTGTCTAAAAGACCTCGTCGATGATGTTAAAAAACATATCACTAACATTGTAATTAACGGCGAATGCCTGGAAAATGTATATGATATGGCTAATGCCCTAAATAACTTTTTTATACAAAGAATTGTTGAAATTAATGATAGCAGCGAAGAAATTATAAATGGGGATGAAATAAGCGCAAATCACAGTAATCCATTTGAAACATTTAAATTTACTTACATTGTAGTGGACGATATTATTATTATCACAAAATCACTTAAAAACAAATATGGCGGCGACAAGCTTTTATCGGAGGATGTCTTTAAAGATGCCATGATATATAATGCTAATTTCTACAAAGATCTAATTAACGAGTCCTTAAACAGCGGTATTGTACCTAGTTACTGGAAATTTTCAACAATAATACCTGTGGAAAAAGTAAAAAATACAATGAAACCTGAGGAACTACTCCAATTAACACGTTACCTACAGATGAAAAAATTATGGAGACAGTGGTGAAGAATCAACTTGTGGCATACTTAGAGAAGCACAATGTGATTATCCCAGAACAATCTGGATTCAGGAAGAGCCATTCTTGTGAAACAGCGTTGAATGTGGTAATTGCAGACTGGAAAGAAGAATTAGCGGACAAAAATTTACGGTGTCTGTCTTCTTGGACTTAAAACGGGCTTTTGAAACTGTCGATAGATCTGAGTTATTGGACGTTATGTTTAAAATTGGTATAAGAGGAAAGGCGTTGGAATGGTTCCGGAGTTATTTGAGCGACAGAAAGCAGAGAACGATAATTGGAAAGGAAGTTTCACCAGTGGTGGATGTTAACATTGGATTACCACAAGACTCGGTCTTGGCGCCAATATTGTTTACATTGTATATCAATGATATCAAAAGATGTTTAAAATATTGTAAAATACGTCTATTTGCGGATGATGCATTGCTTACCATAAGTGAAAAATATGCAGAATGTGCCATGCTGAAAGTACAAGAAGACCTGGACACGCTATACAAATGATTATGCCTCAGGAAACTGAAATTAAATGTCGAAAAAACTAAGTTCATGATATTTTGTAAAAACACTAATATCATAGGTAACAATAGTTTAAATAATTTTACGCTGAAGGTGAAAAACATGGAAATCCAAAGAGTAGATAAAACTAAGTATTTAGGAGTTTTGATTGATGATAATCTAAATTTTGGAGAGCATGTAACTTATGAAAATTGCACAGAAAATAGGTTTCATGCATAGAACATGTAAACACATCAGTCAAAGTCATAAAATATTGGTTTATTGTTCAATTATAGAACCACACTTTATTTATTGTCCTACTATTCTGCTATTAAGTAATGATATATATATATTAAGAAACTTCAAATACAGCAAAACAAGGCAATGCGATTTATTTTAAAATGTCCTCCAAGAACGCCATAAATTGTAATGCTCAATAGATTAAACTGGCTTAGTATTAAACAGTCAGTTATTTCACATTGAAATTTATACACCAACTTAGGTTAGGAATGTTACCGAATTACCTGAGTAGTAAAATACATTATAATCATGAAATCCACAATTATGGACTAGAAATTGCAATAATATAAGACTGCCTAGAATAAGAACTGAGTTCGCCAAAAGGTCTCTAGAATATTTAGGGTATAAAATGTACAATGAGTTACCTTCTGATTTGAAAGACTGTGAAAATATTAGTAAGTTCAAAGAAAAACTGTTTTTATATTGTACGTCGCTAAATTTGACATGAGTATTTATGTTAATCTGTTAATTTTAACCTAAACTAGGTCTTAAAGACCTTAATAATAAATAATAATAATAAAAAAAAATAACTCCGGCCGCGTAGGAGCTCAAAAATGACAAAAACCTTGACTTACTTATACACATAACCAAAACTTTACGCTGCCGTCTGTAAGCTACGGACCCGTCACCTATAAACAATTAGCAAGTTAAGGTTGTTGTACTGCTTTGTTTCTTTCGCTCATAAGTTGAAAGGATAGTAATTACCTGGCGAAGATGCTCGGTTAGTGGCGCACGACATGATGAACTTAACCAGTTGTTTTTGTTGTGGTGACTTCAAATATTACTACCGCCAGGTAATTCTTTTGATCTCCGAGGATAATCCTTGCAGAGTTGAAATATATAATAAAAAACTAGTTTTGTATCGGTCAATGAATAAACTAGATGCCCCAGGTTCGGGGTTCGAAAGCGCAATTTACAACTTCAGCAACCCAATCGCCAGCCTCACCTGCGCGAGGTGAATCCTGTTGTTGTTGTAGCGATAAGGACACTCCCCGAAGGCTTTGGGGAGTGTTATCGATGTTGATGGTCCTTTGCCGGATGCAGATCCGGTACGTTCCGGTACCAAGCCCGACCATCTCGAGAACGATTTGTTATGACCATACTCGACCTTCTAGGCCATACCGCCCTCCCACCCCCTAGATCAATGAGAAGTTCGGGGTTGCCAGAGCCTCGGCTACAACAACAACATCCCCCAGGCTCCCAAAGCATCTGTTACATTAATTGCATTCCATAAAAACAACTTCTTAATAGTACATAAAGGCAATGTTATTCTTCAACTTTTACCATTTTCTGATCCAATAGTGTTGAGATATAATACTCTAAATAACATACATGTAATATTCATATAGCTTGCTTTTCCTGACTGGCAGCTTAAAATTGACCAAAAGAATTACTAACAAATGTTCATGTGAAAAATTCAGTTATGAACATAAAAGAATAATGAAAATTACAGAAATGCAGTCAAGGTTGCAACACAATACTAAATATGGTCAAAAAACGATCCAAACACGGTTAGTCACACATATATATGCACTGTGAGTCATACTTATTGTACAGAAAATATTTCTAAAATTTATCGTTTTCAATTATATGGGGTACGATGTTTGGAAATTCTGGCTGGGTAGGATTGTAGAAACCTGTTAATTCATTTTACTGTTCATCCTTGTCTTTTGCTCCATGTTTCAAAATCCTTGTAAATTCGATGTAATCAAACAATCCATTCTTAATCGGTGCTTCACGATACATCTCATCTACATCTTCATCTGTAAAACGATCACCCATTGTTATTAAGAGCTCACGTAAACGGTCCTCCGGCAATACTCCTGTATTATCTTCATCAAAACAACCAAACGCATTTTTAATTACATCTTCTGGATCAGTACCTTGAAGACGTTCTCCAAATAAGGTAAGAAACATGGTAAAGTTTATAGGACCAGGTGCTTCGTTCATCATTGCTTCTAGATATTCATCTGTTGGATTTTTTCCAAGAGAAGCTAACATATCGTGCAAGTCCTCTTTCTCTACGAAACCATCTCTATTTTGATCGATCATGTTGAATGCCTCCTTAAATTCAGCAATTTGGGCTTGATCGAACATAGCAAAGACATTTGAGGTGGCACGTTGAGCTCGCTTTTTGGTAGTGGTGCGACGACCAGCAGTTTTACGCGAAGACATTTTTGTGTTTATCGGACAGTGAACGTTAGTTGAACTCTATACTGATATTTTGAACACCTTCTAAACACAACAGCTTATAGTGAAAGATTATGAAGAAGTCAATCTGTAAAAATTAGAGATGAAACGATACCATTGTAAACCTTAACAATGAACGATATTTGTAACCAAAAGTAGTTGTCGATAATTTTGTTCCGATGTGTGGTCGGTACGCAACTATAGCCATAATCCGGCCGCAAAGATCCGGAGCCAGTTAAATAGTTGTGCAGGTAAATAGTTGTTAAAGCTGGAGACATTGGTGTTTTATCGGTAACCGTATCGGTAACCTTATAACAGCTGATTCGTCCAACCTTACGGGAATCAATGCAATTGATTATTGGTGCCGCTAAAGTCGTAACCGTATCGTAGCCAACCAATTGGTTTTTGGTTTACCGTCGTAACGATAAACAGCTGATTACGTTAGGCATACGACTACAGCGATACGACATACGGCACCAATGACTCCCGCTTAAAGCTGGAGACATTGGTGCTTTATCGGTAACCGTATCGGTAACCTTATAACAGCTGATTCGACCAACCTTATGGGAATCAATGCAATCGATTATTGGTGCCGCTAAAGTCGTAACCGTATCGTAGGCAACCAATTGGTTTTTGGTTTACCGTCGTAACGATAAACAGCTGATTACGTTAGGGATACGACTACAGCGATACGACATACGGCACCAATGACTCCCGCTTAAAGCTGCAGGCATTGGCGCTTTATCGGTAACCGTATCGGTAACTTTATAACAGCTGATTCGACCAACCTTATGAGAATCAATGCAATCGATTATTGGTGCCGCTAAGGTCGTAACCGTATCGTAGCCAACCAATTGGTTTTTGGTTTACCATCGTACAACTGATTACGTTAGGGATACGACTACAGCGATACGACAAACGGCACCAATGACTACAGCTTAAGCCAATTAAATCCATATAGACGTATGGTTCAATTTGTAAGCCAGATAATTTGGTCTGGTAAAAGTCTAGTTGAGGGGTCGACTACTAATACGCGTCAAAAAATATCGAGAGAGGTGTCAAAAGGCGCGTATTAATCTCGACAACGCGGAAAAGAAAATTTGTATCTCTGTCCGGAGATATTTGCAGTTGAAGTTGGCGATTTTCATGTGGTTGTTGTAATGTTGTGGTAACCACAAAAAAAATTATGAACATGTGTTTTGTGCGGATATAGTTTTGGTCTTCAAACCGGTGCTGGACCCGTCCAGGGTAATTTTTTATAAGCGCAACCAAAGGCCGCCAACGCAGAAAGGTGTTCTGCGCAAAAATACTATGGATACCACCCCCCGTTTCGAAGGGACCCGCGGGTCTTCGGATTATTAATACTGATGTCAAGGCGAGTCGTTTGATACCTCTCATGATATTTTTGGACGCGTATTAGCAGTGTCATGCTGTCGTAAAGAACTAACAAATGTAGTTTAAGGGCCAATTAATGGTGACTTATAACCGTACCAGATATAACCAGATATAACAGCTGATCGAACCTACCTTCCCTTCAAAAAACGCGAGTACTCCATAAGTAGTGTAAGGAATAGTCCTTTAGGAGAATAGGAGTGTTCCAAAAATAATCTGTATTCATACAAAAAATGTGCTCCAATTAACATTGCGATGTCCTAGGACAGAAGTAGGTGATCCCACTCTCGCTTTGTTTGTGAGTATTCCATAGAGTACATACGTGAGAGTACTTTCCAAAGTACTTTCACTGTAGTACTCCATGGAGCACCCACAGAGGATCATATGCCAAAGTACTAAAGAGGAATTGTGTCGGAAAGAATTATCGGAGTGAATTTAATTTAAAATGAAAATAAATGAAGAGGGGCAATACAACTATTATATTTTATACTACGAATATTCTTATGTTATTTAGCATTTGCGTGAATAAAGAAACTAATATTTCTCTATACTATAGAATGTATACATAAAACCAGTGCGCGGCTGCATTTTATCAGAGTTGTCATAGTTAAATTTTATTATCAGTTATTTGTATGTAATATTTTACTTTTGGCAACTTTGTTCGATCTTCATCGTGTCATAATCACGGTCGTTAAGGTAAGGCCACATTAGGCTGCACTACGCAGCACTGCACTGCACTACAAAATATTCTTTGCATGTATTCTTATGAGGCAATTCACACCTAGCGTCAGCAGAACTGCGCCACCCGGCACAGCGCGGCAAATTTGATCAACTAGGCAAAAAAGCCGAGTTGGGAAGTGTCGCGCAGTGCTGCTGCCGCTAGGTGTGAATTGCCTCATAAGAATACATGCAAATAATTTTGCACCATCTTTTTTCAATCTGGGCAAAAGGGTGTGGTACTCTCCTTCCTCATAAACGAGCAATGATCGGCTGATGGTGGTCCGTAAACGCATTGCAAAGGCGCATTGTTAGAGTACTCCAACATGAAGAAAATGGAACACGTGATCGACCAATTTTGCAGGTTTATGGAAATCAATGTAATCGATTAATGGTGCCATACCATAACGCTAACGCCATAACCATACCATAGCCAACCAATTGGTTTTTGGTTTCTCGCCATATCCATAACCAAAAATTTTTGAGTTGGTGAATTTAATTACTTGTTGTAGATTCTATTCATTGTTTTGGATATCTTAGTCATAAACTAAGAGACTTATTTTTTGTGGAATATGTTTGTAATTTTTTTCGTTTTCTTCATTTTTATGAAATTTTCACGACTTTTAGGTTAAGGCACCATTAATCGATCACTTTGGAGATGGTTATGGATATCGGTATGGTTACGACTATGGCGTTAGGGTTAAGGAAGTTTAATTGGCCCTTTAACCTCGCACCGAAATACCGGGCATTTATGATAATGTAACAGAGCCTTAATAAATAATAAAATGTCTCCCTGTTTTCAAGTTGTTCCACCCCGTGGGTACACTCTTAAAAAAAACATGTAATTCTACACACATTAAGCCAGCAAAAAAGTTGCCTCGCTTAATTATTGCAAATTTACACACATTGTATATCTACTATCAGACTGTGTAAAGCCCTTACTAAACACATGCGTAAAAACTACTATTCAAAATGCGTAACATTTTACATCGATTTTAGTGAATTTACCAACCTTATGCGTAATGATTACCATTCAAAATGCGTAAAATATACAGCGGTTTTAGTGAACTTACTTATCATATGCGCAATGCCACATACCCCTTAGCCCCTGTAACCCACTTCCCACCTTTTTGAAAATATTTGATTGTATTTTCAGCTAATAACATGTATATGTTTAAATGCATTTAAATTTTTAAAAAAACAGGTATTATAAAATACTTATTTTGCTTGATCCTGGGTGTTTAATTATAAACATATACATTTTATGTAGTTGCAATACGAATAAGATTTTGATATTTTAATAAAATTTATTTTCAGTCAGAATTCAGTTCAGCTCATACAGGCACTTTAATTGAATTAATATATACTATATTATCAAATAAATACAGGTAACTTACGTATTACAATAACTTACGTGTTGCAATAACTTATAATAATTATAATTATGCACTAAAATAATTATTCACGCTTTCCGATAAACCGCACACTGCCGATTGACTAAAACGAATGAACACGACGCGTTAAGATGGTGTCGATCGGCAATGTCCACTAAGCTTTTGTTGTAAATGTACACACCTTTGTGTTAGCTTACAAACGTTGTTAGTAATTTCGCGAACTATATGTATTTTTACAGCATAAATTTTGGTAAGATTGTGGCATTGTTGTGTAAATAAGAAAAATACACATTAAGTGCGGGACTATGCAAAAAAATTGTAAGATTACACAAAAAAATACTAGCAATAAGCTTGCATTTTTACATACTGTTTTTAGAGTGTAATTAAAATTTGGACATTCAAGTGTACACACGAACAAGTGCGGAAAAAAGTTAAAATAAAACATTTTTGTAACCATTAATTTAAAACTAAGCCTAGTGTATATATACAAAATAAAATTACCTATTAAAGGAACATTCTGCAAACTTACTTTAATTAAAAGAACCAAAATTCTTAAATTAAAACATTGTGTTTGGCGTTTGGATGTTTTTATGTGGAGTGTGTTGCGACGTGCAAGCGCACGTCCAAATTAACAAATTTACGTTTTCTTCGGAGGTTACATGGCGACCGTGACGGCTGGAGCCCGGTCATTTTTGCATTTTGGGGCCAGTGGAAAATTTTTTTTTATGCAACGGGATATAAACCCACGCCACTATCCAGCGGCATATAATCGCCATTTTTTTTACCACCACCACCACCAACTTTAACACGTAAAGACACATACCAGCAACAACACCAGCAGCGATTCAGGTCTGCCAGCGAAGCAGCAGCAGTGACCAGAAAAAATAAGTATACATATATGTATTTAACATGTTGCCTACTGGTATTGTATGTATACGGCTTTATGTATGTATATTAAAACATTTATAAAATTTTTATAAAATTCGGTGCTTTCGCATTTCAATCAAAAATTTAAAATTTCAAAATTAAAGGAAAATTGATTTCGCATTTCATGTAAATTTTGGATTTTTTTCATATAACGGTGGTTTGTGAAAAACGAATTGAATTTTTTTATATAAACGGTGGTTTGTTAAAAAACCAATTAATTTTTTTGATACATACGCTGGTTTTCGAAAAAACCAATTACTTTTTGATACATACGGTGGTCTTCGAAAAAACCAATTAATTTTTTGATACAAACGGTGGTTTGTTAGAAAACCAATTAAAAAAATTTTTTTTGGAAATATGCTGTGGTTCCGTTAAAAACCAAGTACATTTTTTTTGAAATATGCTGTGGTTCCGTTAAAAACCAAGTCAGATTTTTTATATAAAGCGGTGCGTCTGTGAACATAAAAGAATATTTGAACAGATAACCACATTTGTGAAATTTTTACAGATTAATACCTACATACTTTTGTGCAAAGTTTAAATTCAATCACTTCTTAAAGATTTTTCTAAAGAAGTATAATGCAGTTTTCATTAATTCTTCAAATAAATTGTTAATTATTTCTTTGGCGACTATTCACAATCAGTTCAATTTTACAAATTTTTTTTCTTTTTCCTCAATATTTCAGCTTAAATATAAATTCAGACATTAAAATAAATACTTCATTTTCATAGTTTGAACTGAATTATCTGTGCTATTCTGATAATCTCATATGTACAACCTTAGAAGTGGTAAGCAAGTGCAAAAAACTTCAGATTCAGAATCCGATAAATCAGCCTCAAACTACGAAAGTTTAACTTCATCTTCGACCGATAAAGTCACCAAACAGGAAAATAGATTTTCTTTGTCAACAGATTTTCCAGGCTTCGAAAATTCTTCCATTAAAAATTTAACTCCTAATTTACATTCAAATCTTAACGATTCAAATAGTGAAAAATTAACTTCAACTTCTTCTAATTTAGAATCAGATCTTAACGACCCAAATAGTACAAACTTAGTTAACCCTTCTTCTAACGTAAACCCAGATCTTAACAATCCAATTAATACAAACGTGACCTAATCTTCTGCTAATTCAGCTCCAGATTTTAACGATCAAATCATGGCAACACTTGAGGAAAAGAAATTTTTTATTAACACATGTGCTAATTCTATTAGAGAAAACTACAGTGGTAATCCACTAGCACTTGATTCTTTTATAGACAAAATCGCATTACTTGAACAATTCGCTACTGCAGATTTAACTGATACTTTTATAGCGTTCTTGAAATCAAAATTAGAGGGTAAAGCTCGTGAAGCAATACCAACACAAGTAACTTCAGTCAATGAAATTAAAACAGCTCTACGTAATAGGATAAAACCGGACAACTCGAAATTTGTAGCGGGGAGAATTGCAGCGTTGCATGTTAACGGTAACAATTACACAGATTTTGCCAAAAAAGTTGAAGATTTAGCTGACTAACTTGAGCGGTCTCTTATTATTGAAGGGATCACTAAAGCGAAAGCTCATGAAATGGCAGTCGAACAAACTGTTAACGTGTGTAGATTAAATGCAAAATCAAATTTAGTAAAAACCATTTTAGCCTCAACGGCATTTACAGATCCGAAAGACGTGGTAGCAAAATTAATTGTAGAACAAAACAATGAAGTAACTGAACGTCAGGTTTTAGCTTTTCGATCACGTGGTAACAACACATTCAGAAATTCACGTGGTAATTATCGAGGTTTTTACCCAAACCGCGGCTATACTGGCTATAGAAACAATAATTCATTTGCATACAATAGCAACTATAACGGCAATAATAATCAAAGATATAGGAATTATAACGGAAATAGATACCAGAATAACAACAGTAATAATACGCGTCCAAATACAAATTCTAATTCAAATACAAATAATAGTAACAATAGAAGCAACAATTAAAGATCTTCAAACGGTAGAGGTAGAAACGCAAACGTTCGCACTTTAAACGCCAGTGCCCCTCAGGAGTGAACACTGAGGGAGGACGAATTAAGCGAGTAAGCGAACTTCCCTCACCAATAGCCATCCATTGTTTAAATTTAAATTACTCTGATTTCATTGAATTACAACTTAACGAGTCACAAAAATTTCGTTCTTTCCTAGTAGACACTCAAGCGGACATTTCTTTAATAAAGATATCATGTTTAGACAGAAATATTTCCTTAAATACGAACGATATTATTAACATTACCGGTGTCACTTCCAATTCAGTTTCCACTTTAGGTAAAATTACCGTAAATTTAAATTTTTCTAACTTTTCTATTAAACATACTTTACACGTAGTAAATGAAAACTTTAATATTCCATCCGATGGCATACTGGGTACAGATTTTCTGAAAATTAACAAATGCATTATTAATTATGAAAGAAACAGTATTTCCTTTTGCGAAAGCGACAGTTTTATCATTCCACCAAGATGTGAAATATTCAGACTTTTTGATTTAGGAAATTCACCCGAACCACTTTTCGTGGGCTCGCAGGAAATCGAAAAAGGTGTTTTCACAGCTAGGTGCATTGTTAATTCCAGTAACCCAATAATTAAAGTTATAAATACCACGGATGATATAAAGTATGTCAAAAGAAAAAGTATTCGGACAGAAAAACTTTCAAACTACAATGTTTATACAATTAACAAGACAGAAACAGAAGACAAACGTACGAAAAAACTAACTTCGATTTTAAAAAATCAATTACCTCAACATGCTGATAGTAAATTAATTGACCTTTGCATAGATTATGCCGACATTTTCGCTCTTGACACGGACAAAATGACTTTAAATAACTTTTACGAGCAAAAATTAAGACTGACAGACAACGAACCGGTATATGTTAAAAACTATAGATTGCCATACTCTATAATAATATATATTCGTTTGTTTGCAACAATTTTTATAAGTTTTTGGCCAAAGAAGAATGTGACAAAATTGATCACTTTGTCAATTCTTCTTTTCCCCAAAAAGGATAATGTAACAGCGCCTTAATAAATAATAAAATGTCACCCTGTGTTCAAGTTGCTGCAACACCCGTTGTCTACCCACGGGGGTGGAACAACTTGAACACAAAGCAATTCAGCAAGATCCATCCATCAATTAATTTTGGCAACTCAACAAAAACGCAACACACAAGTGCGAAAACTAAAACTAATTTGTGAAACTAAAATATTTAAGTTCAAATTAAGAATTTGTGTAAAACAACAAATAAACATTTATTTAAAAATTTCCATTAAACATAAGTACATAAAGAAAAGTACACGAACTAAAAGATACATGTGTTTTATGATTGGGTGTGGAGATGCTTGCGCGTGCGAGCACATATTTGATACCTTAAAAAGGTGGGTAATAGTCTAGTTGAGGGTCGACTGCTAATACCCGACGCAAAAATTCGAGAGTGGTACCCAGAGACGCGTTGCGGCCCCAGGATCTCGAATCCGGTGGCGGAAACCTCTATCTCTGATACTTCTCGAGATATTTGCGAAAAACCCCCCAAAAATGCCCTATCTTTAAACCCCACTTAAACACTCACTGCGCACTGATCACTCACTTCACCACTTTTAATCATTTTATTAACATGTTTTCTCTTTTTTTTTATCAAAACATTCAACCAAAATGGTTTTATTTTTATTATTTTCTTTTTTTTATAGCACTCACCACTTTTCTTATGCCCGAAAAAATTTTTACGTGAAATTGCCAGCGTTGCCACCGGACTGTCGTTTTTTAGGACCTTGGTTTTCCTTACATAGAGTCTACACTTAAAACTTGTTTGTATCTTGGTCTTAAAATCTAATTATGCAATTAAAGAAAAAAACTTTATAAATTCTAATAATATCATCATAAATATTCTATACGCACGAGTTGAGTATGACTACGGGGAATGATGAAATATCAAACGGTAAAACTCTATTTGAGGGATTTTGCACGCTTTTAATTTTGATCCCACCCCATTGGTGGACCGCCCACCGTAATTTTTTATAATCGCGGCTGCCAACCCAGAAAGGTGTTATGCGCAAAAATACTGTGGATCCCACCATGGTTTCGGAAGGAAGATAATGTGTAGGTCTTACAACCTTAGGCTAACAAGGTTGCTTCTATCATTAAAAAGAGAGGGCTGTAGACTCATTAGGGGATTTTGACTGGACACTACCGTCTGGCATCACATTCCTTTAACTTAGGCTTGGTCAGTGATAGCAGATGTAGGAAGTACGGGTTGGAGGAGGAAACAATCGTGCTCCTGCCCTGCGCTTATCAGGATTCAGCTATAAGGAGTGATACATAGGTTCTGGGTTTTATAAGGCTATTCAGTTTGGTCATTAAATAAACTTCTAGTAACACTACGGACCCATTCAGTCTATGTGAGGTATTCACGGACCGCCCAGTTCAACCTAACGTTAGTTGTCTCATAAGTTCTTTTTTAGTGAATTCTACATGGCTACTCAACACAAAGAATAATTTACTAGGTATTTCGTTACCAAATATATATGGATACGCGTAGCAGACTGAAGTTGATTTGCGAACTTTCACATAAGTTCTGTTGGTAATTTTATACGACAGCATGACACCGCTAATACGCGTCCAAAAATATCGAGAGAGGTGTCCAATGACGCGTATTGACATCGACAACAATAATCTGAAGGCGGAAAAAAAATGTAGCTCGTTCAAAAAATATTAACGAAAAACCGTAAAGCAGGGGTGCGATTCATAGTATTTTTGCGCAGAACACCTTTCTACATTGGTGGCTTTCGGCCGCGCTTATAAAAAACGTACTTGGGTGGGTCCAACAACGGTTTGGAAACCAAAACTACACCGAGCAAAACACCTATGCGATCCTAGATCCAAAACACTTCTTTTGATACCCCTCTTGATGTTTTTGGACATGTATTAA
The DNA here is from genome assembly GCF_040869045.1 of Eurosta solidaginis. Classification (NCBI taxonomy): domain Eukaryota; kingdom Metazoa; phylum Arthropoda; class Insecta; order Diptera; family Tephritidae; genus Eurosta; species Eurosta solidaginis. The sequence continues at coordinate 181,182,347 of NC_090321.1, forward strand.
TAGTGTCATGCTGTCGTTAGAATTACTGTTCCGTTTAATGACTTTTGCGTGTAATTGTTTACTCAACACATGGAATTACTTTACATGGTATTTTATTACCAAATATGCTGCAAAATTAAAAGTGTACATACCTAAAGCTGGAAAAATATCATCTTCATCTGTAAACGTACATGGCAGGTATTGTGTAGAATAGAAGCACATCTATCGTACCATTAACGAACATCATTATTTGCATGTGCATACGGGAGTAAGTACGGGAATAAGAGTAAATGTCCTAATAAAAGGGAATGAAAGTGGAACCCATTCCTTTATTTTGCTCGGAATGTCAGAATAAAAACAAAAAGAAAAAATGGAGTCTTGCAAACAATTCATTACTTGTAGGACGCTCACAAATCGTTTTTAAATGATGTAAATACCAAATTTTTCGCTGTGTATGATAGTCATGGGGGAGTCGAAGTGGCAACGTATTTCGCGGGTATGTTATCACAATTTTCCAAAACCACAATCCCCATATTAACGTGACAGACGCTATGCAGCAGTAATAGCTGATGCCACTATTGAAGGTGTTTTAGATCTGATCCAGATTCTAAGCCGCAGGGCTCTTCTACATCAACAGCAGCTATATTAGATGCCGATGATGAACCTGGGCCGAGTTCGTCGCGTAAGGCCATATCAAGCACTTCGTCATCTAAAATAGAATCAGGTCCTAGTTCTTCAAACAACGGGAATACAATAAATATGGAGACCGATGAACCAGAAGACCCCATCTAATTTGTTTCGTCCCTCCCACAAATTGTCATCCTCCCAGCAGCTCCTTGCAGAAGGACTGCTCCATATTCTCTTACTCCGGGAAGGCATCGAATCCAATCCGGGTCCGTCTCCTGACCCCGGTCCTGAGAAATGGTTTTGCTGCATCTACCGGAAAAGAATCTTTTTAGGACGGTCATACTCTGTTCAGTGTGTCTCGTGCAAGGGATGGTTGCATCGGACAGGTTGTTCTGGGCTTGATCCCAAAACCCGACGTCCACGTAACTTTTATAAATCTTTTGTGGCTCCTTGCTGTCTACGTCTAAGCGCCCCTCCCCCCCCCCCCCCCCCCCACTACCTTCCAGCAGCCCCGCTGCTAAGCAAGCCACAACAAGTACCCGCCGCTGCTCGCGCCACACGGCGCCAACAACTCAAACAGCTGCTACCACTCATAACTACAATCTTCGTAGTAGAGTCGGAAGCAATGCTGAGCAACAGCCCCTACCCCCGTCTTCTCCCCCCTCTTTTCCGCAGCAATCGTGTTGGTCAGGGAAACAGACTCTTAGTCCCTACCTCCGTTTGCACCGTTTGCCAGCACAGAATATATATGTTTGCGACATCCGCCCAATGCAGCTCCTGCCTTGGGTGGTGCCACTTTCCTAGATGTTCTGGTCCCCGCGACGGCAACCCCCCGACGGGTTTCATCGCGCCATGTTGCCAGGTCGCAAACCCAAATCATCCGGGTACCCCAATGCTTGCCCAAGGACGCCCAGCCCTAGGGCCACAACAGCAATTGCGTCCTAGCCTTCCCCAACCCAGGCGTAGTCACCCGTCACTTACCCCCAGAGTGGCGACGTCTCCCCTTATGTAATGGACTAACTGGGAAGATTACGGAGATAGTCGATTTCATGAAGCGGCACAACATCCGCATTGCTGCGATTCAAGAGACTAAACTCACAGCAAGATCTGCATTGCAGACCTGTTCTGGGTATAACGTCCACAGGAAAGACCGCGAGAGCGGAAATGGAGGCGGTCTCGCGTTTATCATACACCACTCTGTGCAATATTATATATTTGATCCTGGCATCGACCGCAGGGACAATGTCTTAGAACGTCAGGGCCTATCTGTCCGGTCAGGCGATGCAAACCTAGAAATCATCAACATCTACATCCCTCCTGCCACCTGTTGCCCCAGTGGATACCGCCCTAATATCAGGGCCTTACTCACTGGCAACAATCGCATTATCTTAGGCGATTTCAATGCCCAACATGATCTATGGCATTCAAACTTGCGGGCGGACAGTAAGGGTGAGATGTTGGCGGATCAAATAGAAGAAATGACGTTCTGCACAATAAACGGAGACGCCCCCACACGTATGGTAGGAAGCTGTCACAGCTCGCCAGATATCTCAATCGTGAGCGCAGAACTCGTAAACTGCGTCAACTGGCAGCCGATGGTAACATTGGCATCCGACCACCTGCCCATACTTATTTCTCTTGAGCGTACCGCCGACTTCATCGTCACTGAAAAACGCACTTTCATAAACTTCAAAAAAGGAAAGTGGGAAGAATATAAATCCTTTACAGACAGCCGCCTAGCTGCCCTCCCTATCCCGACTGATGCCCGCCAAGGGGAGCGTGCCTTCCGTAAGGTCAATGAATCCGCCTCGGCACATTTCATTCCCGCCGGGAGAATTCCCGAAATCCGTACCCACTTCCCGGCGGAGGCCGCAAACTTAGCGAGAGAACGTGACCTTATAAGACAGCTTGATCCAGGCGACCCCCAAATAAGGGATATAAACCAACGCATCAGATTGCTTGTGGATGAACACAAGCGGGCGAAATGGGAGGAGCACCTAAGAAGTTTTAACCTCTCTACCGGTGTGTGTAAACTTTGGTCCACCGAAAAGTCCCTATCGTATCCGACTAAGCACAAAGACAAAGTTTCCATCGCCTTTGGCGACAAAGTGCTGTCGGACGCGAAAAAATGCGCGAGCGCTTTCTGCCGACAATATATAATGCATCCTACGGTCGACAAAGATAGACGGAGAGCCAATAGACGCGCACATAAACACAAATTCAGCGCGTCACCACTCACAATCACCGCTAAAGAGGTTGAGGACGCCATTGGTCGTGCTAAACCATCCAAAGCAGTGGGCCCAGACGGCATAGCCATGCCGATGCTTAAAAACATAGGGAAAGAGGGTTTCAAATATTTAGCGCATGTCTTCAATCTGTCTCTTTCCACCTTTGTCATACCTGAGAAATGGAAAAAGGCCAGCTAACATAGGTGAGTCGTATCGTCCGATATCTCTCCTATCGCCAGTGGCAAAGCCGCTTGAAGCCATTTTGCTCCCTTATTTCCAAGCAAATTTGCAGCTAGCCCCTCATCAGCCTGGCTTCAGAAAACTCCATAGCACTACCACCGCGCTAAATGCCATTAGCACCCAGATAAATTGCGGTTTAAATCAATATCCCCACCATAGAACAGCTAGACCTATCAAAAGCTTTTGATACGGTCAACCATGGCTCGTTACTGCAAGACCTGGAAGGGTCTACCCTTCCCCCATGTCTTAAAAGGTGGACCGCAAATTATCTGGGTGGTCTGCAGGCATCGGTGCAATTTAGAAACGAAACATCAAAACCAAGGAGAATGAAACAAGGGGTACCACAGGGTGGTGTCCTATCCCCACTTTTGTTTAATTTCTACATATCTTAGCTACCTTCACCACCAGAAGGAGTCACAATCGTTTCCTACGCCGATGACTGCACAATAATGGCCACAGGCCCAGGCCCAAAGATCGATGCGCTATGCAATAAAATAAACGGCTACCTCCCTGATCTCTCCAGTTTTTTCGCCTCGCGAAACCTGGCATTATCACCGACTAAATCTTCCGCGACCTTATTTACAACATGGACGCCCCAAATGTCGACCATTTTGAACATCCACATCGATGGCACTACACTACCGACTGTCCTACACCCCAAAATCTTGGGTGTGACGTTTGATCAGGATCTACATTTTGGTGAGCACGCAACCGCAATTGTTCCGAGAATTCAGAGCCATAACAAAATCCTCAAATCCGCTTATGACCACATACAAAGCAATTAGCCAGCCGATTACGTGCTACGCGTCACCCATATGGTCGCCAAGCCTAAAAACCACCCACTGGAAGAAACTACAGGCCTGCCAAAATACTGCTCTCAGAATCGCTACGGGCTGTCTTCTTATGTCCCCAGAACACCATCTGCATAATGAGGCGAGAATACTCCCCATCAGAGAGAGAACTGAGATGCTTACCAAACAGTTCCTGTTGAATACACAGAAACCTGGGCATCCCAACAGACATCTGATTGATGAACCAGCACCGCCTAGGGGCTTAAGGAGTCATCTCCGTAAGCATTTTGAGGAAATACGGCACCTGAGAACCCAGCCGTATGAAGTGAAAAAACACAAGCAGGTCCTTGGTGAACTCCATAAACAGGCGCTGGACCTTTATGCCGGGAATTGCCCGGTGAATCCAGTACTTAACGAAAATTATCCAAAACTTGCGGAAGATGAACGCATACTCCCCAGGGAAACGCGTGTCACTCTTGCTCAACTTCGTTCTGGATACTGTAACAGGTTAAACTCTTACCTATCCAGAATCAACCCCGACATACAAAATGTATGCCCCGCATGCAATGTGTCCCCACATGACACCAACCATCTCTTCAATTGTAATGTGGAACCAACGCCTCTAACACCCCTTTCCTTATGGTCCACCCCTGTTGAAACGGCAAGTTTCCTTGGACTCCCGTTAGAGGATATTGATGAAAATTTGTGATCGGTCGCGGCTATTAGGTGGGGCGAGCATTGCTACAACAACAACAACAACAAGAGGATTAAACCGTTCGAGTGCAAACAAACCCAATAACTACAACAGCGCAACCATTGAGACGGAGAATAATACAAAATCTGAGAGCAATATAGAAAAAACGCCAACAAATTGTCCGGCAGGCACAGAGGCTACCACTGCCAATGCAACATCAATCGCCACCAATTTTGGTGAGTGTGCTTTATCGTATGTGCCCCTTAATTTAGTATATGCTTTATTCTTATAGCATTCGTCATATGCATAGGTTTTCTAAATTGGATAACATTTGCAGTGATGTGTTAATTAACAAAACGAATCGTTGTCTGTTAATCACACAATATTTTCGCAAGATGTCGAGTCCCAATTGTCTAGTTTATCAATTGGCGATAATAATAGTACTGGCTATGACAATGGAAAATCAAATATGGATTCAATGCCTAATACTTGGCGGCCTATAAAGACACAATACACATTATGCTGCTTCTATAAATAGGACGTGTAAAGCACCGAAGATCGATGAGAGTAAGCTAACTATTTTATTCAGGAGCAAACGTTATATATGTAGTACACATGGCAGTCAGGTCTAAGTATCACAGTGGATCGGTCTGATATTTCCGGCCAAGGATTGTCACACCGATGTTATAACAACAACATTAACTTTAATGTATTATTCCTGATATTCTACTTTCATTTCTTTCGATGAAGGTCTCATAACTCCAAATAGAACTTTAGAGTCCTTGGATATTGTAGAAGCTGAATTGGCTCCGTTTTTAAACACAGGACGATCATTTGAGCCAAATTATTGTGTTCCGAAGCAGCACGTTGCAATAGTGGTTCCGTTTAGAGATAGTTACGCTCATTTGGCAGTTTTACTGCAAAACATTCATCCATTCCTAAGGAAACAGCATATCGCTTATAGAAATTTCTTATCGAGCAAACAAATGGAAAAGCTTTCAATCGAGCTTAACTGATGAATATTGGCTTCCTAGAAGCATTAAAAATATTTCCATGGGACTGCTTTATCTTCCATGACGTTGACTTGTTACCTTTAGATAATCGAAATTTATACACATGCCCGCGGCAACCGCGGTACATGTCGGTTGCTATAGACACATTAAACTTCAAGTAATTCATAATTCACATTTTAAAACTTGCATTTTTTGGTCTAAAACTTGCAAATACGTTTTCAGGTTGGCTTATCGATAAATTTTGGGGGAGTATCTGCTATGACACGTAAACAGTTTCAGCTGGTGAATGGCTTCTCAAATTCATACTTCGGTTGGGTGGGGAATACAATGATATGTCGAAAAGGTAATATTTCTTTGTTGTTTGGTATTGTTTTTAGTGTTCCAGTAAGTACATACCTATTTGAGTTAAAATGTGTATCAAGCAAGCGCTAGTGACTATATGGCTGATGATTGCAAATAAATTATACAAATCAAGCAGGACTAAACGGGGGAGGCAACGGATGGTGCCCTACTTCCACTTTCGTTGATTCTCTCCATCAGAAGGAGTCAATATAGTTACGCATACGATGCGCCTCGTAATTTCCAATCCTGAGATGGTCGGGCTAGTACCTTAATGGTTTTTGTTACTGGAACGTACGGGATCTACATCCGACAAAGGACCCAAAACCTTCAGGGAGCGCCTTTATCGTTAATACAACAACAACGGCAGAAGTTTCATAGCAGGCAAAATTATAAAAACGCACTTCAGACTTTAAAAGGACATTAGAAGACATTAAAGAGCTTCTAAAAGCAATAGAGTAATGACATCAATTTAAAAATCAAACATCATGCAATCAAGAACTATTACGCCTGTATTTGCAAGGATAAAAAAATCGTTTAATTATTCCACAACACTACACATAAAATCATTCTTAGGAGCATACCGTTGTTGTTGTAGCTGTGTTGCAGGAGCATACCGCCGCAAATGTTCGTTCGACCCCGTCGAATGAGTTTCTGATGTACAAACTAAAACTTGGTACTCAGAAATGCCACGGTTGTCTCTGGAAATGCTCAATATTTTGAACCGCAGACAACTGCTTGATGCGGCTACGTCTCCAAGACGGTTAAGGCACGTCCGCTATGTTATTAAACCCAGATTTGCATCACCCTGTTCACCTTCGATCTGCACTTAGGTTAATGTCTAAATAACGTGATGTAAATCCTGTATGCGATGTGCAATCGACGCCTCAAACAGCAACTTTTTTTGTCAATCTTGGTCATACTACTACTTTCCTTAGACTTCCTTTAGAGTGTTTCGAGGACAGTTCTTGAGTGGTCGTGTTATAATTCCGGTTTATTTGTAATAATAATGCCAAGGTTGGGTTTTTTATGTATATCCGTTCATATTCAGTGCTCTATTCTCAATCCATCTTCTTTCTTTTTTTTTCGTGTCTACATCATTGCCATATTTTCACATTTTCTTTAAACATCTTTCTTATAATAAGCTACCGATGTTTTCCTACAGAGGGCTGCGTCAGCTAAGCAAGAATCAAAGCGAGCACCTGATTGGCTGATCGCCAGATTCTTGCCTAAAAGACAGCGCTGCCATACTTATATTTTTCACACTACACCTTCTGCTCGTGCAACCGATCTGAAGGCTCCATTACTGATACTTAGCATAGACTTGACTTGGCTTGCGAACTGTCACTTACAGTTCTGTTAAATGAACATTGCATGTTACTGATTACTCAAAACTTAACTGACTTAGAAGTCTGTTGAATTTTGATTTTCTATGTAAGTTCTAAGTGACGTTCACATTTTGAGATGCCATTTGTTTGATTCCATTTCATTTTGACATTTTGTCATACAAATTGACATTTATTTAAAAATAAATTTCAACGCTGACTATGATGCCAGATTTTATGCACCGTGGAGTATAATCGTGGCTAAGTTGCCAAGTTTACGCCAAGTCAAGTCAAGTCTATGCTAAGTATCAGTAATGGGGGCTTAACTGTTAGATGGCGTTGGCTGCAATCCATCCAGTGACTATTAGGGCTGGCACACAATTATTACTAACGACGAGTGTCAGTACCTTCATTTCTGATGGATTACAGCTTCGGCCAATCTGACACTATAATCGACCACGATTATTAAGTCACTTATTTCTATTTGTAACTATAAGCTAAATTGTTCTTAAAATAAACACAATATACTTGAAATACATGGAGTGTCGCCTAAACGGGAGTTGAGTGGCATTCAGATGCATCGGCAGACCATATTCTAATGCGCGATGCTTCTATAATACCATCATAGGGTAACTGGGTTAACTGGCAATTTTCTATCAGACCAATTCTAAATATTCTCGCGGAATTTTGTTCTCGCGGATTTTTTTATTCCCGCGGAAAAATTCCTCCAATTCCGTTCTCCTAGGGAGAACAATAATTGGGGAATAGGAATTTCGAATTTTCGAAGTCAGCTGTTTTGTCAATTGAAATTTCGTTGCAAATTTCTTCTTTTGTTTAAAAAATTTAAAAGTTTAATTATTGTTGCAAATTTGTTGGAAATTAAGAAATAAAATATAAACAATGCACAGTATTTATAGCATTTCATGTGGTATTCACTGAAATGAGTAATGAATTGGTGCCACAGCAACATCAACAGCGGAACATAAGAAGAAGACGGCCGCATAACACAAATCTGCCGGAGTTGCCTGCTTTCATTCAGCAAAGCAATTTTCTGGCGGCGAAGTTGAGTTGAATTCGTCCTTCATCATATGCCAAAATCTATTTAGGCCTTATTAAAAAATCCTTGCGCAATTTCTGGATGGCTGCATCAAATATGTATACCAAGAGCTCTACCGTTGCTTATGATATACTTTTCGACTTAAAATAAAGAATATTGTGGTTGTAATTGTTGTTGTATTAACAGTGAGAATACTGTGGTAGAATGTAAATACATATTTTACCACAAATTTGTACAAATAAGTCTTCTTTCTTAAAATAACCAATTTCCTTTAACTATTTTGATGCATTCCCTTTAATTTAACTAGTGAAAAAACTCCTATAAAATGGCAGAGAAATCTCCCTCTCCCTCACGATCATAATACCTACTTTTCTCCCATAACCGGTTTCCGCTTTTTCGAACATTGTTCAGAATAGGAGGAAAGGGAGAAGTGAAAAAACTCACAAGGAATTTTTATTTAGAATACGAGGAATGGGAGAAGGGAAAAAACTCGCACGGAATTTTCGTTTAGAATTGGGCTGTATGTCTCTTATTACGTATCGGTCATGAGGTAATACCTTATGAATTACGTATGGGCCTCTATATTTTGGTATAAACTTTTTATTAGAACTGGCCGATGTATCTACATTACGTATGACAACAAAGTCACCGACACTGTATGTCTCAGGAGGCTTGGAGCGATTGGAAAAGTATTTTGAGTTATATTCTTGTGACTTTTCTATAGCAGCTAAGGCAGACGCACGGGTAGCCTCAAGGTCACGAGGCGCACTGTAATGGTTTTTATCCTCTAGGTGTTCTGTCAATTCATCGATTATCGCTCCTCTCTGTTCCACACCGAACAGCAACATACTTGGTGTGTAACCAGTGGTGGAGTGTATGGTATTATTAAGACCGTATTCTACTTGACCTAACTTGGCTGACCAGTTGGCATGGTTAATCGACTCGGAGATTTTACTCAATATGTCCGTTTGCTTGTGGGGAAGCCGTGGCTACTTTCACGTGACATATGTTGTTTTTTAACGAATACGCGTCGAATTCGAGAGAAGTGAAACAAGAGCCGCGGTCAGATATCAGCCTCTTGGGTCTGCTGTAATAACTGAAGTATTTGTCTAGGGAAGCTATGACTTCTTTCGTACTCGTTGAATTTACTGGAGACAAACGAACGAACTTCGTGAATGCATCAACAACCACTAAAATATATTTGCGCTTCGAGTTAATGGAGGGCAGAGGGCCAAAGTGATCGACATGTATGGTGTCGAATGGTATCGGTATTTTAGCAATGCTATGCATAATTCGCTTGTTCACGCGGGCTGGGGCTGAGTACATGATGCATGTAATGCAATTTCGAACAAAGTTTTCTACTTTATCTTTCATCTTGGGTAGCCAATAGTGTTTCTTTAGTTGATCGCATGTCTTATCGACGCCTAAGTCACCAATTTTCTCATGAACCAGTCTAATAGTGTTATTCTCCATCTCATTCGGGACGTACAACTGTAGCTCCTCTCCCCCTCTTTCCTAAAGACGAGACCGTCTACTAATTTAAAGTTCGGCACGGGACCTGTCTCTAGCTTTTCTCGTAATTGTTCTATGTTATTGTCGCGGTATTGTGTAGCTTGGATGTGAAAATCTGCTTCGTCGGCATCCGCGGCGAAGACCATTTCGCAGAGTTTTGTTATTCTCGTATGCTTCTTGTCGATAGTAGCGACGGTTGATTCGGATTCATCGGCAGTTCCGGCTTCAGGGCAGCGGCTAAGCGCATCAACGTGTCCCATGTTAACTCCACCTCTGTGTTGAATTGTATAGTTATAATTTTCAAGCTCTAGAGCCCATCTGGCTATCCGCGGGTTAAGTTGTTTTTTACTTAAAGTCATCGTAAGGGAGTTGCAATCTGTGACTATCTTGAACGGAATTCTTTCCAAATAAACTCTAAACCGGCGTAGAGCGTATATGATGGACAGGGTTTCCAGTTCGAAGCTGTGGTATCTTGCTTCCGCGGGTGAGGTGTCTTTTGAAAAGTACATAATCGGGTGCAAACGACAGTCCGTTTGTTTTTGGAGTATGACCGAACCGAAACCTGCTGAACTTGCATCGCAGTGCAACTCAGTTTGTTTCTTCGGATCGTATATTGCAAGCACTGGGGCGGACGACAGTTTTATTTTAAGTTCCTTAAAGGCTCGTAAACAGTCTTCTGACAGTTCGAATTTAACACTATCTCGTGTCAGTTTTTGTAATGGTCCAGCTATTTTAGCGAAATTCGGAATAAACCTTCTGAAGTATGAGAAGAGGCCTAAGCAGGTCTTAAGTTCTTTACAATTTTTCGGGAGCCTATATTTTTTGATTGCTTCTATGTGCGCATCGCTGGGGCGAATGCCATCCGAACTGACTGAATAGCCTAAATATTCGAGAGTATTAAACCCGAACATACATTTATTTAGCCTAAGTTCTAAATTTGTTTCCTTCATTCTTCTAAGTACTTTGCCGAGGATCTTAACGTGGGTTTGGAATTCTACCGTGGCTACAATTAAATCATCCATATATATCATTATCGATCCATCGTCAACCAAATCTTTGAAAATGTTGTGGACATATCGCTGGAATACAGCGGAGGCGTTTTTTAACCCAAACGGCATACGCATATATTCAAATTGACCATAAGGCGTTACAAAAGATGTATATTTAATGAAATCTGGGGCCATTTTAACATGGAAGAACCCGTTTTTTAGGTCTAGTGTTGAGAAAAATTTTTTTCCGCCTAGATAGTCGAGGCAGTCTTCGATCAAGGGGAGCGGAAAATTGTTCCGAACTGTTAATTTATTCAGCGGTCGGTAATCAACACATTTACGAATTTCGCCATTCTTTTTTTTACTAATACAACCGCAGAGGCATATGGTGAATCGCTTGGCCTAATGATACTCTTTTCCAATAATTCATCCGTTATCTTTCTAAGTTCAGCTTTTTCATAATGAGAAAGTCGCCTTGGCAACGCATGGAATGGTTTATCCTCAACTAACCTTATTTTCATCTCGTAATCATACTGTTCGATATTTATTGGCCTCAAATAGTTATCTTATAAGGTCTTTCTCAATACATCAGTACTATTTTCTTCTAATTCTTGATTTATATTAATTTCAGATATGCAGGAGGCCTGTTTATTAAAAATATTCTCACTAAAATTTTGATCAAGTGGGCATAACCCATCACTGCAAGCCTCATGAGACACTACGTTTATTTCTTCGAGCTCAACATCTTCTACCCGTATACTGCTATTTGGTACAGAGATTTCTAATTCTGAATGCCTCTTTTCACCCCTAAGACTAGGTATATTATTCAAGTTAAGCGCACAGAAATAAGAATGGCATATCATTATTTTCTTCATCAGGCACCACATTTAAAACAAATTCATCTATTTTATTTTTAAATTTTATTTCGCATTTAATTTTTCCAAAAATTATTAATTTGTTATTTCCCAATCCTCGATATTTTGACTGCTTGGCGACACAGCTCACATCAAATGGCACGGCGGACTTGCGAACAAAGCTAGTTGGAGTGCCAGTATCAAAGAGAGATAAACAATCCATAAATCTTTTGCACTTAACTTGTTTTGTTACATAGGCGACACTTACCATATTCATAGATCCTAAAATTCGGTAGCAACGTTCTTCATCCCCATCTTCAGTGTCGGTCCCGACTGCAGCAACGGTTTTCTTCAAGTTTAGTACCTTTTTTGAGTTAGTACAACTGCGGTGGTCATGGCCCATCTTCCAGCAACGGAAACAACTTCCTACCGGCCTTTTTTCGTATGGACATTTACTCTGAAAGTGTCCCATATGGGTGCAATTGAAGCAGCGTATTTCTGCTGCATCAGTTTCATCGTTCTTTGGCGTATTTGATTTTGATGGTTTCGGTTTTTGAACGTTGTCGTATATAGATGGGCGATATGGGCGACGACGCTCGTATAGGTCAAGCGATTGTTTGAATTCTTTCATCGTCCTTGCGTATATGAGGATATATATTTCCGGGGACCTGTCTTGGAGGTCATCAACTATAAAGTTGATCAGTTCAAATTCGTCGACATAGTCACAACGAGCAGCGATGTTTTCCATTTCCAACACATATCGGCGAATGCTGCTTTTTTTATCCCATTTATGAGTGGCCAACGCTTTGTATACTTCGTGACGGCTCACCACCCGACCAAATTCTTTAACCAAAAGCGATTTTAAATCTTCGTAATTTAGAACGTCTCTATACAGTAAAAGTTTAGCGTCACCGCAAAGAGAATTGCACAAGCAAGTGTACTTAAAAATGTCGTCTGCATTTACCATCTGCATGACTCTATCAAAATTGCGAAGAAAGTCGTGCACGCTATATGCTTTATTTTCACCGTCAAATTTTGTGATGGTATGTTCGATGTCCCGAAAAGTTAAACGATTTGGGATTTTTAGCCTACCGTTACCAATGGGGGTGTCGTTTCGCATCCAGTGACTATTAGGGCTGGCACACAATTATTACTAACGACGAGTGTCAGTACCTTCATTTCTGATGGATTACGGTGTACAGAAAAATTAATAGAATTACTTATAGTTACAATGATTCAAAATAAATAAAAGGTAACTGTTCCCAGGGGGTATGCGAACCACATATATATTTAGTGTTGAGCAGTCTGTGATTTTATAATAGGTGTGAAATGTGCTAATGTTAATTTCAAACAACTTTTGTTGTTGTTGTAGCAGTGTTTCGCCCTATCACAAATTGTCATCAATATCCTCTAACGGGGGTCCAAGGAAACTTACTGTTTCAACAGGGGTGAACCATAATGAAAGGGGTGTTAGAGGCGTTGGTTCCACATTACAATTAAAGAGATGGTTGGTGTCATGTGGGGACACATTGCAAGCGTGGCATACATTTTGTATGTCGGGGTTGATTCTGGATAGGTAAGAGTTTAACCTGTTACAGTATCCAGAACGAAGTTGAGCAAGAGTGACACGCGTTTCCCTGTGGAGTATGCGTTTCTCCTCCACAAGTTTTGGGTACTTTTCTTTGAGTACTGGATTCACCGGGCAATTCCTGACAAAGAGGGCCTACACCTGTTTGTGGAGTTCGCCAAGGACCTGCTTGTGTTTTTTTGCTTCATACGGCTGGGTTTTCAGGTGCCGTATTTCCTCAAAATGCTTACGGAGATGACTCCTTAAGCCCCTAGGCGGTGTTGGCTCATCAATCAGATGTCTGTTTGGATGCCCAGGTTTCTGGGTATTCAACAGGAACTGTTTGGTTAGCATCTCATTTTTCTCACTGATGGGGAGTATTCTCGCCTCATTATGTAGATGGTGTTCTGGGGACATAAGAAGGCAGCCCGTGGCGATTCTTTGAGCAGTATTTGGGCAGGCCTGTAACTTCTTCCAGTGGGTAGTTTTTAGGCTTGGTGACCATATGGGTTACGCGTAGCACGTAAACGGCTGGCCAATTGCTTGTATGTAGTAACGAGCGTTTCTTTATCTTTTCCTCAGGTACTGCCAGTAAGGGATTTGAGGATTTTATTACGGCTCTGGATTTTCGGATTTGTCGAGAATGTGACGTAGTTCTCCGTTGTAAGCTCCTTTCATATTGGCGCCGTTATCGACAATCTTCAATCAAGTATGGAAAATTAGATCAGTTTCTGACCAGTTTTTTGGTTACAATTCACGAAATTCAAAAACCGTTCTTGAATTGAAAAATTTGTTACTTGGCTTTCTTGCGTGATCTAATATAGTTTCCCTTAGGTGTTTTGCACAAATTTCTGTAAACTCGTTCTGAATGTCTGGGGAAAGATAATGAACTTGTAAACGTTTGTGCTGCTGTTGTGAAATCCTAACTTTCTCCAAATGATGTCTAAGTATCGGATCATAATGGCTTATGAGACCTTAGATGCCCAAAAAATGTTCATCGTTTCGTTCACCTTCGCCTTGAAAATTAGACCTTTTTCACCCAAAAATAAAATAGTGTCCAAAATTCTATATACAATTTCTTTCCACTTTGGAGTTTCAGTTATTAGGTGGTCATTGTTGATAAGTGTATCAATTGCAGCCTTCTTTTTTGAATAAGGTTTTGTAAAGATCATCATTGAATTTAACATTTATGCATAGATGTTATTTGAGGCTAAAATACTTTTTTATTACATTTTATTACATAATATGTATACTTTTTATTACTTAATATATATATATATAGCATACACGTCTGTGAAATGAAAATGAATTTGTGATATTTAAAATTTATTGTGAAATCAAAAAATATGTAAACATAATAGTAAATATCAATCTAATCTAATTTAATGTGATGTTGAGTATTTTCGTGTGATGGCAGTTTATCGTATAGCTTCTTCCATACCTAGAATTTCGAATATCCGCCAGGGCAACAAATTTTAGGTCGACTTAAAGTATTGGTGCTTAACAGACGACATGGTAGGCAATACAAAGCATTGCTACTGGCACTCCACACTAACCAGTCAGGAAATGGCTCGTCATGACAATCACGAAGTCGTTTAAATAATCTGGACTTTGATACAGAGTTGGTGGTATTGTTGGAAGACTTTTTGAAGATGAAACTTTATCAGTGTCACCACGAAAACTTTACGATTTCGGATTCATGTAAACATACATTTTTGTTTGATGTTTTTATTGTCTCCTCAGGTCCATGCAAAAAATCATTATCAATATTCGTTGCTTTTGAAATTAGGCTTAAAAAAACTGGGTTTTTGCTAATAGAACGTATTGATATAAGCAAAAGACATATCTTTGACATTCGGCCGAGTAGATCCGATGCTTTGCACAAAAAATTACATATCAACATATCGCACTCCCGCTTCAGAAGTGACATAAGTAGAAAAACAACAATATTGATTTAGAGAACCCCAGCGGGTTAGGGGGTCAGAATATTCCCGCGGTAGGTATGCCTGTCGTAAGAGGCGACTAAAATACCAGATTCAAGGGGCTGTGTAACGCAACCCTTCAGGTTGCCAGCGCAATATATCGCTTCTCCAAACCCAATTGTCAACCTCACCTATCCGCGGCGAATCCTGTTTAACTAACAGACGAGGCTCTGGCGACCCCAAACTCCTCATGGAACTTGGGGGTGAGGAGGGAGGGGATGACCTGAAGGTTTAATATGGCCACATAAATCGTTCCAGAGATGGTCGGGCTAGCACTTTAATGGTGCTGTGGTACCGGAGCGTACCGGATCTGTATCCGGCAAAGGACCATTACATCGATAACACTCCCCAAAGCCTTCGGGGAGCAACCTTATCGCTACAACAACATTGATTTAGAGACGGTTCAATTTGATACATAATTTGTTTTGTTTCCAAAGTTACCAGACTTTTTAAATTCAAGTTGCTTTGCGTTTATCGTTACCTTTAGTAGAATATTTAGCATAATTTTAGAAATAATTTTTCCAGAAAATGTTTTAACTATTTTTTTGATGAGTTGTGTCGTTTATGATTTGGTTATAAAATTTACATTATTTTTAGTGGTGTCACTTTAACTTTATTTTTATATTCACAAAAAATATTGTAACGCACCGTAAAAGGAAAACAATATAATATTTTTTGAAACATATTTATATTTGAAGTAACTTCTAGAACAGGGATAACCAAATTTCAAACTGTGGCTGTGTGAGTAGAACTAAAATCATCTTATTGGTGGTGGTTTAGTTGTTGATGAAAAATCAATGAGGTAGGACGTATGCACGCATGTCTGTTAACACACAAAAAGTAATTCGTAAATGTGTCATATAAATACTACTTTATTGCTTGAGTCTAAGGAAATATTTAAACAAAATAAATTGTTAATATTAAAACATGAAAACATTCTGCGCATGAGCGTTTGTTTGCGAAGTATCTTTTTGCGACAACTAAAGACGAAAGAGAATAATAATACGTGTGAAGTGGCGCCAATAATTATTCAACTAAATGGTGACCATTCTTCTAGAAGTACATAACTGGTATACATTTTAGTGCATTGAATATACATTGAATAAATACATAAGTTTTAAACATGTATAATACTAAGAACAAACTGGTATCTTATTTTAGATTATTAGCTGTGATATTTAATAAATAGTATTTTATATATTAGAGCCACTATAGATATTCATAAAAGTCAGCATAAAACTTGTTAATGTGATTAGCATGTAGGAGTGATAGAATATCTTCTTTTTTGCTATCTTTAAGATGAAGACTTAGAGGTGCAGCAAAACTAGGCAAAGTACTTGTTTCGGATGAAGACACTGCATCTACAAAACTTACTGAATTAGGTTGAGCTATAAAAAAATAAATAATTAACTTTACTTACTTATTTCCGGAAAATCTAGTAAAGTGGATACATCTACATCATTAGTAATTTTCTCCGCTAAAAGAACATTCACAATTTGTTTATTGTTCTGCTCAATCTCCTGACATTGCTTGGGCAAAATATCCAGCACGTTTTTTGCGCGACTTTCAGACATTGCTACAAAGTAAACAAATTAAGTATTTTTCTCAATTGATTAAACGATATAAATGTTTGCCAGTTATTAGCTGTTAAATTGTAAAAAGACTATTATCATATATATTTTAATCAATAGGGGAAACAGAAAAAGAAACTTACCTTTGGCTGTGGTTTAAGGATTTTTCGAAAGTAATCCAAAATTATTCCACTAAATAATTTTATCAGAAATGACCCAACTCGAATTAATTGGCTGAAAAATTTTTTAAAAATGATACAATAATAAATGTGTCGTTTCAGGACGTTTTGCTAGAGCTAAATACCAAAGTTCAAAATTGTCACTTGGGGTCGGAAAGCTTTGAGCATTTAGGTTGTGTCGGTTTTCTAGCGTATGGGACTAAACTTATACCATTCAAAAATGCCTTAATACCAGAAATTGATTTTTTTCAGTTGTGTCACTTCTGAAGCGGGGGTGGGATATCCTAATAGAAATATCGTAACTAAGATGCCTTGTTAACAAGGAAGATTATAACTGAATAAATGTTATTCTTTTACAAAGTTGTTTAATTTAATTAAGTTTAATATGGTTTAATTAAGTTTAATATGGTTTAGCGATACATATAAGTTTAAAATTTGAATTTGTTTTCTCTTTCACTTACAGAAAGGATGTCATAAGTGCAATGAAAGTGCCGGATTCAGAGCCTTTGGCTAATTACGAGTATCTCATTGTAAATGATCAATGGAAGCAAGAGTGGGAGAAGGGCGTGCAGGTGCCTGTCAATCCTGACTCTTTGCCAGAGCCAACCGTTTATGTGCTATCAGAACCAATTATGCCGCATTCGCATGACTTTAAACTGTAAGTTCTACATGTTAATCACTCAAGTTTAATATGCTTAATACTTTTTTGTAATATTAGCTCCAAAAATCGCTTCCTGCGTATAACCAAAGACGAGCGATTTGCATTGTCTAACAAATGTGGTTTCGCAAGCGGAAAATACATGTGCCTACGACAATGACCCGGTCGATGAATCATGGCTGCAATTACTCAATTCCGATCGTAAGCAATATGGTGCTTATTCCATAACGGAAACGCAATTTGAGCGCGTCATCGAAGAACTGGAGGTACGCTGTTACTTTTCTGTTTAATTTGTGTATAGACAAATCTATACATAACATAGTACTGAAAGAAATATATTTTTATATATGTACAAATACGATGTTGGAAACAAATACAGGTGATCCTGAAGAATGAGGAAGGCCTTGGCATTGATTATGATGAAAATGTTATATGCGATGTGTGTCGATCACCAGACTCAGAAGAAGCAAATGAAATGGTTTTCTGTGAAAATTGCAATATTTGTGTAAATCAGGCATGTTAGGGTATTACAGCGATTACATCAGGTTTGTTTTTGTTTTACTTTTAAATAAAAAATACATATTTGAACCTAATCAAAAGAACAAAGATATGAAAGCGTTTAGTAATAGTTGTTAAATGTGAAAATTAACTTCATATCCCACCTATAAATGATTTTCGCCTCTTACGAATGTTCACTTAAAAAAAATCTAATTATCAAAAGTATTTTATATTAATTGAACAATCACTAAATTTAAACAAAATATTGTTTTCTTTTATACCAGGACAATGGCTCTGTCGGACATGTTGAATGGGTATTAATCCAGACTGTTTGCTCTGCCCAAATAAGGCTGGCGCCATGAAATCAACCAAATCAGGCAAACATTGGGCACATGTTTCCTGCGCTCTATGGATACTCGAACTAAGCATCGGTTGTGTTGATCGCATGGAACCAATAACAAAAATATCGAGCATTCCATCGAGTCGTTGGGCACTCGTTTGTATTTTGTGTCGAGCACGAGTCGGTGCTTGTATACAATGTTCCGTGAATACATGTAAAACCGCCTATCATGTAGTTAGCGCATTTCAACATGGTCTTGATGTGTTAAATTGCGTTCCTACTGTCAAAAACATAGCGTTAGTAAAGGCAAAAGGGAAGGTAGCGGTGGTGCTCATAGCAGTAACACAAACAAACATAATACAACACATGGAGCAGCTAATGATGAGGACGATTTCCGACGACGTAAGAGTCGAAAATCAGATATGAGTTCTGAAGAATGATGATGAATGAAGCACGGGCGCAACGATTACAGGTAAGTTATTGTTTACGTGAAAATTTTCTTTTTCAACGAAGTCTGTTGAGGCGGCTTTTTCCAGATTTTGAAATATTACTTAGCATTTTATCTTACTATACAAAAATAAAAAATAAACTAAAAGAAGTGACAGAAGAAATTCGTGAGCGAGTGGATGAAAGTTACATTGCCTTCTTAACACTTCTTGACCACTCTAAAGCTTTTGATTCTGTAGACCACACTCTGCTCTGTAGGAAGCTGGTAAACTTATTTAACTTCTCTGGTCATGCAGTTGCCCTTATAAGATCATATCTTGGCGATAGGACTCAAGCAGTATGTATTGATGGTGAAAAGTCTGACTTCCTACATGTTTTAAGAGGCGTCCCTCAAGGCTCTATCCTGGGTCCTCTGTTATTTGTTCTGTATATCAATGACTTACCCGATGTCCTTAATTATTGTAATGTTCATATCTACGCTGATGATGTGCAATTGTTTACGTGTTGTCCTCGTGATCAAACTAGCTTGTGCATAAGTAACTTAAACCACGATTTGAATCAAATATTTTCATGGGCTAATATGAATGGCTTATGTATAAACCCGAATAAGTCAAAATGTATTGTTATTCATAGAAGGTCTTTTCCCACTAATGATTTAGAGAATGTAGTGTTCGACAATTCCGTTATAGAATACGTAGATACAGCGAAAAACTTGGGTGTAATTTTTAACAAAACATTGACATGGAAAGACCATATTTTTATAACGGTTGGAAAAGTGTATGGAATGCTTCGTACACTATGATTAACACAGTATTTCACGCCTTTGCACATACGACTACTTCTGGCTACAGCGTACTTAATACCTACGCTACCCATGGTTGTGTGATTTACTCAAACTGTGACTATCTGTGCAAGAACAAACTAAATGTTGTTTACAACAACATTGCTAGATATGTTTATGGGTTGAAAAGACTTGACCACGTATCACAACATGCTGAAAGGTTGCTAAACATTTCTTTCGAAAATCTTTTAAAAGTCAAAACACTGTCCTTCCTCCATAAATTGATACACACGAAGGAACCTGACTATCTATATTTAAGTAATGCTCTGCACTTCAAAAAAGAGCTAACATCATTTTTTAACGACTCTTAAACTGGATCACAAATTGTTGTTGTTAAAATGTTCATTTCTAAGTCCTTTTCCTTTCTCTGTGTCTTCTTCCTTTATTTGTTAAATACTATTCGATCTATAACCAGCCAAAGGTTATCATCACTACTGCTGTCTTTTAATATTTATTAATTACTTTTCTTAAGTTTTAAGATTTACATTTACATACATAAATATTTCACTATTATCTGTTATATTTAATTTAATTTGATTAATCTAATTTATTATTATTATAAATTTTAAATTTTTATAGCTCATGCTATTCATGACTAGCACTGTTAAATAATTTGTCAAAATTGTTGTGCTAGGAACAAATTTTCAAATAAATACATACATACATACATACATACAAGTAGCTACTGAAATTTATTAATTAGTTAGAAGACAAATAAATTCTAAATCTTTTGTTGCAGTTATACTTTGTTGTATTTTCGTTAAACATAGAACTTTGCTAAATATTTTTTTAAATAAAATTTTTTACTTTGGCAGAACTTTTTTTGAATGAATGATATATGTACATTTTTTAATTAAAATTTTATCTCTTCAACAGCATGCCGATTCCACTAAAAGTTAAAATCGAGAGAAACAACAAAATACGGAGTTATATACTGAAAATGAACGCCTAAAATTGCAAATCAATGAAATGACGGGTGAAGTTAAAAAGAGTGACGTTATTAACATGGAAAAACGAGCCTTAGAAACACAAATAGAAACTCTTACATTTGATTATAAGAAGTTAGAACGCGAACATGAATAATTTTGAAGAGATAAACAAAAACACGCTACAAATAGAACTAACGAAATAGCTGAATCAACTGCTAAAATACGCTTACAAACATTTCCAACAATCAGCGCTGGATGTGTCACTTACCTTGCGTGAATTCAAAAGCTTCGTAGCAGAAAGCACCACGGGGCTAATTAGTTGGCAAGCATCGATTGCCTTAGCTGATTATCTTGCACATAATGCGGATATAGTAAAAGGGAAAATGTGTATTAGAGTTAGGCGCTGGTACCGGTTTCTGTGGGATGATACTAGTGCAATGCAGCGATGTGCGTCACGTGCTTATAACTGATGGTAGCCTCGAATGCGTTGAGTCGTTGATGACGAAACTTGACACGATTTATTTATTTATTTATATAGTATAGAACATAGCTGCAAATAATGTATATAAAAAAAATAGGTACATATGTACACTCAAAAGTGATGATTAATCACAATATATACAACACGAACATATTCACTGCGAAAACTTAGAACCAACCCGAATTTAGAGAATGCATTTGGGGACACATCGTACACAAGCTTGCCAGCGAATGTCAGCGCAGTCATATAAGACAAACTGGAAGTCATTAAAAAAATTAGAACACAAAGGCTAATACACGGATTTCCACAATCATATAATATGGTCGGAAATATATATTGCTAGCAAATATCAATAAAACAGTCTAGTATGACTTGACGCCGAAATAGTGGTGTCCCCGCACTAAATATGGGAAAGGATGTCGCGAAATCCCTAAAATATTCATCAACGGCAAGTGGCTAGTACGTAAGGAAGTATTTATTACAAAAACAAAAATTTTGTAAAAACGTAATACGTACTATTTTAGCTTAAATAATTATATAGGAATACATTTATTACAGTTGCAAACAGAAAGACTTGCAATTTTTGTATGTACATATTATGTTTCCAATACTTTATAAAGATCATTCGTTTGTTACCATGCTATTTTACTATAGGGGAGTTCAGACTTTGTGCAAATGGTCTAGCATCATAGTATTTGCAAACTGGTGTAGTACTTTTACACAAAACGACAAAAAATTATATGGATATGCATTTGCTACGTAATGGCAAATACGCTACATCAAAAACCGTAGTTTATTTTTTCAACATTGAATAGCAAATCAGCACCAAACGCTTCCCAAGGCAGTCGGTTCTATGTACCGGAGCGACTCGGGATTTTTCCCGACCAAGGACTGTCATTTCAGTGTGACCCCATTTAATTTGTTTCGTCCCTCCCACAAATTGTCATCCTCCCAGCAGCTCCTTGCAGCAGGACTGCTACATATTCTCTTACTCCGGGAAGGTATCGAACCCAATCCGGGTCCGTCTCCTCACCCCGGTCCTGAGAAATGGTTTTGCTGCATTTGCCAGAAAAGAATCTTTTTAGGACGGTCATACTCTGTTCAGTGTGTCTCGTGCAAGGGATGGTTGCATCGGACAGGTTGTTCTGGGCTTGATCCCAAAACCCGACGTCCACGTAACTTTTATAAATCTTTTGTGGCTCCTTGCTGCTCACGCCCAAGGGCGTCCCGTAGTCTACGCCTAAGCGTATCCCCACTACATTCCAGCAGCTTCGCTGCTCAGCAAGCCACAACAAGTACCCGCTGCTGCTCGCGCCCCACGGCGCCAACAACTCAAACAGCTGATACCACTCATAACTACTACCTTCGTAGTAGAGCTGGTAGCAATGCTGAGCATCAGCCCCTGCCCCCGTCTTCTTCTCCTCCCCTCTTTTCTGGCAGCAATCGTGCAGGTCAGGGAAACAGACTCTTAGTCCCTGCCTCCGTTTGCACCGTCTGCCAGCACAGAATATATAGGTTTGCGACATCCGCTCAATGCAGCTCCTGCCTTGGGTGGTGCCACTTTCCTAGATGTTCTGGTCTCCGCGACGGCAACCCCTCGACGGGTTTCATCGCGCCATGTTGCCAGGTCGCAAACCCAAATCATCCGGGTACCCCAATGCTTGCCCAAGGGCGCCCAGTCCCAAGGCCACAACAGCAATTGCGTCCTGGCCTTCCACAACCTAGGCGTAGTCACCCCTCACTTACCCCTAGAGTGGCGGCGTCACCCCTCATGCACTTCAGAATTCTGCAGTTCAACTGTAATGGACTAACTGGGAAGATTACGGAGATAGTCGATTTCATGAAGCGGCACAACATCCGCATTGCTGCGATTCAAGAGACTAAACTCACAGCAAGATCTGCATTGCAGACCTGCTCTGGTTATAATGTCCACAGGAAAGACCGCGAGAGCGGAAATGGAGGCGGCCTCGCGTTTATTATACACCACTCTGTGCAATATCATATATTTGATCCTGGCATCGACCGCAGTGACAATGTCTTAGAACGTCAAGGCCTATCTGTCCGGTCAGGCGATGCAAATCTAGAAATCATCAACATCTACATCCCTCCTGTCACCTGTTGCCCCAGTGGATACCGCCCTAATATCGAGGCCTTACTCACTGGCAACAATCGCATTATCTTAGGCGATTTCAATGCCCATCACGACCTATGGCATTCAAACTTGCGGGCGGACAGTAGGGGTGAGATGTTGGCGGATCAAATAGACGAAACGACGTTCTGCACAATTAACGGAGACGCCCCCACACGTATGGTAGGAAGCTGTCATAGCTCGCCAGATATCTCAATCGTGAGCGCAGAACTCGTAAACTGCGTCAACTGGCAGCCGATGGTAACATTGGCATCCGACCACCTGCCCATACTTATTTCGTTCGAGCGTACCGCCGACTTCATCGTCACCGAAAAACGCACTTTCATAAACTTCAAAAAAGGAAAGTGGGAAGAATATAAATCTGCAACAGACAGCAGCTTTGCTGCCCTCCCTATCCCGACTGATGCCCGCCAAGGGGAGCGTGCCTTCCGTAAGGTCATTGAATCCGCCTCGGCACATTTCATTCCCGCCGGGAGAATTCCCGAAATCCGGCCCCACTTCCCGGCGGAGGCCGCGAGCTTAGCGAGGGAACGCGACCTTATAAGACAGCTTGATCCAGGCGACCCCCAAATAAGGGATATAAACCAACGCATCAGATTGCTTGTGGACGAACACAAGCGGGCGAAATGGGAAGAGCACCTAAGAGGTTGTAACCTCTCTACCGGTGTAGGTAAACTTTGGTCCACCGTAAAGTCCCTATCGAATCCGACTAAGCACAAAGACAAAGTTTCCATCGCCTTTGGCGATAAGGTGCTGTCCGATGCGAAAAAATGCGCGAGCGCTTTCTGCCGACAATATATAATGCATCCTACGGTCGACAAAGATAGACGGAGAGCCAATAGACGTGCACATAAACACAAACTCAGCGCGTCACCAATTACCATCACCGCTAGAGAGGTTGAGGACGCCATTGGTCGCGCTAAACCATCCAAAGCAGTGGGCCCAGACGGCATAGCCATGCCGATGCTTAAAAACCTAGGGAAAGAGGGTTTCAAATATTTAGCGCATGTCTTCAACCTGTCTCTTTCCACCTTTGTCATACCCGAGAAATGGAAAATGGCCAAGGTGGTCCCGCTACTAAAGCCTGGGAAACCAGCTAACGTAGGTGAGTCATATCGTCCGATATCTCTCCTATCGCCAGTGGCAAAGACGCTTGAAGCCATTTTGCTCCCTCATTTCCAAGCACATTTGCAGCTAGCCCCTCATCAGCATGGCTTCAGAAAACTCCATAGCACTACCTCCGCGCTAAATGCCGTTAGCACCCAGATAAATTGCGATTTGAATCAATATCCCCACCATAGAACAGTACTCGTAGCGTTGGGGCGAGCATTGCTACAACAACAACAACAACAAATCAGCACCAGCCAATACAAAACAAAATGTGAAAAAAAAATTTTGAAATGAAAAAAGCTGCTCACAATCCGTAGCTTATAATTGCTATTGCTACGTTTCCAATATCAAATGCACAAAACTCTTGTACTGCCTTTATGTTTATTTATTAATTTCTGAAACTCAAATAAATTTGTTCCATCTCTTTTTTAGGAAAACTAGAAAATTGTAAAAAATCTCGAAAACGAGAAACGTGTGAATATGGAAAAATTACAAATATATTACATTCCTGCTAGGAACTCTAGGAAGTACATAGAACCGACTGCCTTGGGCAGCGCGGTTACATGGGTCAAATTATGCCACCAACACAACCTCGACAGGCGCCAATGCCCAGTCGGCCACCCATGCCGGGTCAACCTCCATTACCCGGACGTCCTGGTTATAATGTATGCTAATACAACTAATATATTTCAAATATTGCTGATGATTCTTTTTATATTATTTTCTTTAGCAACCACCTGCACCTGGTACTGGTATGTATCAACAGCCGCAACAGTATGCTCAAGCCCAACGCCGTTTAGATCCCGATCAGATGCCAAATCCTATAAGCGTTATCATTGAAAATCAAAGTAGCGCTGGTGGTGCTTTTATTATTTATTAATATAACTATTTTCATTATCATAAACAAATCTTATGCACGGGCTGTCTTCTTATGTCCACAGAACACCATTTACACAGTGAGCTGAGAGTACTCCACATAATGGAGGGAGTTCAGGATTTCGGTAGTATGCATTCAGAAATACCAATTTATAATGTATAATGTATTTATTTAGTAC
Source organism: Eurosta solidaginis (assembly GCF_040869045.1). Classification (NCBI taxonomy): domain Eukaryota; kingdom Metazoa; phylum Arthropoda; class Insecta; order Diptera; family Tephritidae; genus Eurosta; species Eurosta solidaginis. The sequence goes on from NC_090321.1 coordinate 181,207,802, forward strand.
GGCTTTCCTAAGCCTAACTTAAATCTCTTTTACATGTTTATAATTATCTTCTGGACTATGCAATCTAGAATAGTTACATCTATGTCCTACCTTGGAGTACTATGGATGGGAGACTTCCAGATCATGCGAACAAAGCGTTGTGATTATGTAATATGTAGGCATTTTACGCATGTTAGTAAAGCGCGAAGGCAACATCTGCACGGCGATGCACTGAGTTAATCGAGTGATGCGTTTCAGTATGTGCTTCGGCAACCTTTTTTGTATGCGCACAAGAGCTTGGAAGTCTTGGCGCTACACAGCAGTATAGTTTCGCTGCACTTCTATCGATGCTATGGAAGTCCGCCTGTCCAGCACTAAATTGGTAGTGTTCTGCAATAATTGTACAATTTTTGTTTAAATTTATTGGAATGACATGATTTAATATCAATCGGTAGTTCGTTATATGATTTAAGACCTTTATAATACAGATTACATTTGTCTGCTTCAGTTTTATAAGCCGGCAGATTAAAATCATTTTTATTACGAGTATTTACAGAGTGCACATCTTTTACATATTTTATGTTAGTCCTCAAGTACGCAGGCAAAGTTCCTTCTATTATGTTTTTAATAAATTTTATGGTATAATAAAAAAGTTGCTGTCTAATGCTAAGCCAATTAAGAGAGCATAGCATGTCTCTGATAGGTGTGTCATACCGTTTTTTGAGAATGAATCTCATAGCGCGGTTCTGTTGCTTTTGTAGCTTGTATATCTGACTATCTCGCAAGATGAAAAATATAGTTGGGCTATAAATAAAATTAGGTTCGATTATAGATCTGTAGACGATGATTTTATACCTTCTATTTAAATATTTGCAGGTTCGTTGTGTAAAATATAACTTTTTCGCTATTTTTCCTACCGTATAATCCACGTGCTCGTTGAAATTCAGCTTATCATCTATTTTTATTCCCAAGTATTTTATAATGCTGACTTTTTCAATTAGTTCGTTATTTATATTTAAGTTTTGTAGCTCATTGTTTTGAAAATTGCGTCTAGATATAACCATAAATTTCGTTTTATTGACATTCACTTTTAATCTGTTTACGCATAACCAACCATATACGTTGTTAAGATCTTCTTGTAGCTTAGCATATATTTCAGTAATATTGTTCCCACTTATCATCAGCAATGTATCATCAGCAAACAATTTTATTTCACAGTGCTTAATGGAGCTAGTTATATCATTAATATATATATTGAACATTATGGGTGCCAGCACAGACCCTTGAGGTAGACCAACAGGTACCTCCCTTTTATCCGATACGGACGTTCCAATCACTGTTCTTTGGTATCTGTTAATTAGGAAGTCTTGAAACCATTTTAGTTCTATACCAGAAACGCCAATGCAAGAAAGCTTTTTCAGCATTAATTTTTGGTCGATCGTCTCGAATGCACGCTTTAAATCCAAAAACACAGCTAATATGTGTTTTTTCCTGCTTAAGTCTTCTTTCCAGTTAGCTAAAACCAAATTCAAAGCACTTTCACATGAATGTTTTTTTCGAAAACCAGATTGTTGAGGTATAATAATTACATTATCTTCTAAATATTTTACCAGCTGATTTTTTACCACTGTTTCCAAAATTTTTTCATCACATTGTAACGTGTTAATAGGTCTTATCTCCTCAGCTTTGATGGTATTTTTCACTTTTTCTAATGGCACAACTATAGAAGATTTCCATAAACTAGGAACGAGACCTTTATCTAAGCTCTCATTAACAAGCTGAGAATAGAAAAACCTGTATACGTTATGGAATCTTTAACGACTCCTTCCGACACAAGTTTCTTCCCTCCAATTTTATTTTTAAACTTACTTACTATATCAACTATCTCTGAAGTGGAAACTTTCTGAAACTTAAAAACATTACGGCCATTTTGCTCATCTATAGTACCTTCATTACTAAAAGAAGTAGGAATATTCATGCTAATCTCCAATATACTATCAATGAAATAGTCATTCAAAGACTGCGCTATTTCATTTTCCTCTGTGTAGAGTTGGTCGTTTATTTTAATTTTTTTAATACCATTATTTTTTTTAACCATGCTTATGGAATTTTTCAAGTTTTTCCACATGACCTTACTAATCACTATGGTTGATTTTGTTTTCCATGTACTTGGCTTTTTTTATCTTAATTAGCCGTTTATATTGGCGTTTCGCAATATAATATTCACACCATTCTCCAGTGGATAGGCTGATCTTGTAAAGATTTAGCTTACGTTTATTTAAGTTAGCCAGCTCAAAATCATACCACTTGTTCATAAGTTTGACACTGGCTTCTTTAGAGTATGTCAGGGTGGTCACTGCGCTTGATAGCGTATTACATAGGAATGTTGCCTTATTTTCGATGCTCAGATTTTCAAAGTCAGTGTAGTTAAGCTGTCGTAATTCATTAACAAGGCTGTCGCTTGTATAATTTTCCCAGGAAGTTATTGTTCTCATCTGAAATAGCTTATGTAATTTGATTTTGAATTTAATCGTTTCATGATCTGAAATCTGAAACTCTTCTAATTTTAAACATGATATAGAGCTACTATCTGTCTTACATTATAAATTACTATCTTACATTATAAATTAATGTATTGTCTTTCGTTAGATAGCATATCCAAAATTTTACGTACTTCTTCAACTTGGATAGAGGGCCGCTCTCCACTTTATCGTAACGCCAACAACGAATCACATTTTGGTGAATCGCATTATTCGAACAATTCACATTTCAGTGGACGTCCTCGTGACCGTGTTCGCTCAAGAAAAAATAAAATTTTAGATCAGTTATTAAAAATAAATTTTTGCTCTTTTTTTTATTTTTTGGTGGCCCTGATAAGGGCCTCTTATGACGTCCCGAAAGGACGAAAGTAATATCAATTAGTTAAATTTAATCTCTTTGTTAATTTTTGGTGGCCCTGATAAGGGCCTTTTGCGACCTCTCGAAAGGACCAATAAATGTCTGCATATATCTGAAAGAATAATAAATTTGACATCTTTTTTTACATATATACTTTTTACTCACCATGCTAAGGTTGCTTAGGGACCATGACCGCGGCGGGAATTCCTAGCGCCTTAAGTGCCGCTTGGAGCATACACAACCCCGATGTGTTTGAATAAATAGTGAATGCGGTCCCCCATATTGGTATTCTTTCTATTGAATAGAAATTCCGCTATGTAACCGTCGAAATTTGTATCTGTTCGGCCATAATCGGGAATAGAGGACCGGAATTCCCGCCAGTTCCATTCAATGTTTTGGGCGTGGGCACCAGTCACCGGGTCAACAAAATTTTGGGAGTGATTCACCAAAAAATGGGTGTACCCATGCTCCTCCAGGCTATCATATGCTTTCCAGCAATCGCTTATTATAGTAGTTCCAGGCGCTATTTTTTCCTTAATAACCTGGAGAAGTGTTTCCCTGGTCCTGTCTGCGACAGCCGAGACAAACATTTTGCGAGACCCCCTCTCTATGCCACCAAACACCCATTGGCCCTCTATCATTCGGCCGCGATTGTACTTTCTGCGGCCCATTTTGGCCTCGTCTATTTCCACGGTTTTTCCGGGACCGCCTATCGTACTATCCCCGTTGTGTATGCTCCAACCTACCAACACCTCTCTAATGAAGCTTACCCAGTCACTGCAGCTTTGCTTTGATATACTAAGGTCTTCCATTATTGCGGTTACCTTCGGGTAGGGCGACGTTATAAAAAGCACCACAAGCTTGCAAATGGTTCTTGTGCTGAGCCTGGCTCCCGAAAAGAAGGTGTTGGCTTTTCGGCTCTGTTTAAAAGAGCAAACGACCTTACGTTTTTTATTGGTGGTTGTGGTCATGGTCCTCTGCCGAGTGCATACCCACATGTCGTCTACCAGTCTACATGGGTTGGAGCACTGGCCGCATGCCATGGCCCCAGCCAATACGCCATGCGCCACCAAAAAATCGTCCAAGTCCTCGTCATTTAATTCCATAAACGATGACCGCGTAAATTGGCACAATTGGCAGTCCATTATTCTAAAAAAAAAGTAAATTTACCAAAAATCTTTATTTTCGAATAACGTATTCGAATAGTAATGGAAGGTATTTTAATTTCATTTTATTTATTATTTGAATAAAGAAATAAAAATTTCTAATAAATATCATTAGACAACATTTCGATGAAAAATTAAATTTAAAAAATAAGCAAAAACATCAATTATTGTTTTCAATATTTTATTTATATGTCCTTGTATGTGTATGTTACATAATGTTGATGAACTTTGATTTTGAAATTTTTTGTAAACAGTTTATCAAAAACAAACAAACATTTTGTTTATTAAATAGAACAACTTAATACATTTGTGGGGAGGATCGTTAAATCTAGAAAGTAAAATTTCCAAGTTTTTTAATTAGAAAATTTTGAAAAAATATATGGGCTATTCACGTTAGCCTGCTTATCAAGCAATTTGTTTTGTCTAATATATTTTATTTTTGTAATATAGTAAAAAAAAAAAAGTACTAAATGAGCTGATAACTTGTAAGGCACGCTTCCGTACATGTTTTAAGTTGAATTAATTGATATGACAGGGGTGAAGGAATTACTATTCATAGAACAAAGAAGTGAAATAACAATTAGCTAAAAACAAAGATATTTTTTTAGATGAAGATAGCGTTGCTTTTTCGAGTATTTAGTTGGTTATAATATTACAAAAAGAGTAATTATAGTTATAAGAGTTCGTTACAGGATTCATTTAAAAAAACTCAAAAAGAGAACGAAAAAGCTGGGTTAGATATTAAAGATAAAATGTCATCAAAGCACCGCCCAACTACCCTATAAAAATATGCAATTTATTTGCCTTTTTTATCTATGTACGAATTTGTCAACTATGTTTTTTGTTGTAATATTCCGTTTGTTAAATTCTTTCGTTTGAGTATGTACGTATGTATGCGTGTCACGTTAGCTCAGTATACTTATGTACAAAAATTTTCCACTTGATTCCGTTTTAATTTTGGTACTTCGAATTAATCGTTGGCCAGCATACGGAGAAGAAACAGCGAAATAAACCACCACTATCCATCCATCATTGTAACATAAGAACCGCCATTTGTCGATTTATTTCTTCGGCTGAATAGTTTGGTTTGTATTGGATTTAGATGCGTTAAATTCGCGCACTCTTGGCCAACGATAACATAAAATATATCGAATTTTAATTACGAATAATTTGCAGCAAATCCATGGCCATAAAAGCTCATAATTTAAAAAGGTATATGTGCTGAACTACCGGTTTCGAAAGGTCCTTAATCCAGAAATGGTGCCGGAAGATACCCCAAACGATCCCCAAATAGCCCCGAAATGGCACCGACGGGATCCCGGATGGATCCGAAAATTATCCAGAAATGATGCCGGAAGGGACCCCAAAAAATCACCGAAAAAGTCCCGAAATGACAACGACGGGATCCCGGATGGATTCCGAAAACCATCCAGAAATGATGCCGGAAGGGACGCCAAAAAATCCCGAAATGAGTCACAAAGACAAACGTCTGGACAAACATCCAAACTTTCCCATTTATAATATACTAGCCTTTACCCGCGGCCCCGTCCGCAAGGAGAAAATGAGATATATGGGCTATTCACGTTAGGCTGCTTATCAAGTTATCTACTTAAAAATTTTTTTCTATCTAATGCATTTTATTTTTGTAATTGAGTAAAAAAGAGAACTAAATGAGCTGATAACCTGATATGTTCCCCAAATGATCCCGAAATTATCCAGAAAAAGCCACGAAATGATCCCGACGCTATCGCGAACGGATACCGAAAGCCATCCAGAAACGTCCCGGAAGGGTCTCCAAAAGTTCCCGTAATAGTCCCAAAAAAACCCGAAATGACAACGACACGATTCTAGACTTATCCAGAGAACCACACAGAAATGATCCCTGAAGGGTACCAAAGTGATCCCGAAAAAGTTCCGAAATTACCCTGACGGGCTCCCGGACGAATCTCAAAAACCATCCAGGAAGGTCTCCTAAATTATCAAGATCGCGACAACCACAGAGAAATGATTCCGGAAGGGTCATAAAATGGTCCCGAAATAGTCCGAAAATGGCTCCGATGGGATCCCGCACAGATCCAGATGTGATCCCGGAAGGGTTCCAAAACTATCCCGAAAAAGTAACAAAAAAAAAATCTCAAAATGACTCCTACGGTATCCTGTACGGATTCAGAAATGGCCAAGGAAGGGTTCCCAAATGATCCCAACATGGTCCCGAAATGACCCTGATGGATCCGGCAAACGATCAATAATTGATGCCGGAAGGGTCCCCAAATGATCCCGAAATAATACAGAAAGTCATGGAATGACCCCTAAGGGGTCCCCAAATGATCCCGAAATAGTCCAGAAAAAGTTCCGAAATTACCCTGATGGGTCCCCGTACAGATCCCAAAATCCATCCAGAAGTGATGCCGGAAGGGTCCCCAAATGATCCCGTATTAGCCCCGAAAAAGTCCCGAAATGACCCCGACGGGATCCCGGACGGATTCCGAAAACCATACAGAAATTATCCCGAAATAGTTCCCAAGAAGTCCCGAAATGTCCCTGACGGGATCTCAAAAGGATCCCTAACTGACCCCGACGGGGTCCTGGACAGATCCCGAAATCCATCCAGGAATGATCTTGGCCCAAAATGATCCCGAAATAGTTTCGGAAAAGTCCACAAATTACCCTTACGGGATCCCGGACGAACCCTGAAAACCATGCTTAAATGATCCCGAAAAAGTCCCGAGATGACCCCAACGGGATCCCAGACGGATCACGAAAACCATCCAGAAATGATGGCGGAAGGGACCCCAAATGATCCCGAAAAAGTCCCTAAATGACCCCGACGGGATCCCGGACGGATACCGAAAACCATCCAGAAATGATGCCGCTAGGTACCACAAATGATCCCGAAATGACCCCGTCGCGATCTCGGACGGATCCCGGAAACTATCCAGAAATGATGCCGGAAAGGTCCTCATATGATCCCCTAATAGTCCCGACATGACCTTGACGGGATCCCGGACGGACCCCGAGAACCATCCAGAAATGATGCCGAAAGGGTCCCCAAATGATCCCGTATTAGTCGAGAAAAAGGCCCGAAATGACCCTGACGGATTAGATTAGATATTTGATTAGATATTAAATAAGCTTAGATATTAGATTAAGATTAAGATGTATTTAAAAGATATTTAAAAGACCCTATACGAGTAGACAATATCTTTGCTAACGTGGTTAGTCGTCGAAACACTTGATAATATTTAGAACAGGGGTAGAGATAAAATTTTTATTTTCCGGTGGGATCTACAGTATTTACACAGAAACTTTTCTGTTTTGGCGGCCACATGAAAATGTTCAACTTAACTATTGTATAATAATAAAAGTAGAAAATGAAATTTCAAACTTACCAAAACTTCACAAAAATGGTATAAAATGCAGTAAATTGGCAAAAAATCAAAAACTGTTTATGACGCTCTAATGAACGATGTATCGAGCTGAAAAAAACAGAAATTAGTTTTATATTTATAAAAGTAGAAAATGAAGTTTCAAACTTACCAAAACTTCACAAAAATGCTATAAAATGCAGTAAATTGGCAAAAAATCAAAAACTGTTTATGACGCTCTAATGAACGATGTATCGAGCTGAAAAAAACAGAAATTAGTTTTATATTTATAAAAGTAGAAAATAAAATTTCAAACTTACCAAAACTACACAAAAATGGTATAAAATCCCTGTAAATTGGTAACGAAATGAACAATGATTTACGACGCTCCAATGAACGATGTATCGAGCTGGAAAAAAAAACAGAAATTAATTTTATATTTATAAAAATGTGGTAAAAGTCTAGTTGAGGGGTCGACAGCTAATACGCTACCAGAGAGAGGTGTCAAACGACGCGTCTTGACATCAGTATTAATAATTCGAAAGCGGAAAATAAAATTTTAACTCGTTCAAAAGATATTAACGAAAAACCGAAAAAAGACCCGCGGGTACCTCCGGGTAATAGTCTAGTTGAGGGGTCGACTGCTAATACGCGTCCAAAAATATCGAGAGAGGTGTCAAACGACGCGTCTTGACATCAGTATTAATAATCCGAAGGCGGAAAATAAAAATTTTAACTCGTTCAAAAGATATTAACGAAAACCGAAAAAAGACCCGCGGGTACCTCCGGGTAATAGTCTAGTTGAGGGGTCGACTGCTAATACGCGTCCAAAAATATCGAGAGAGGTGTCAAACGACGCGTCCTGACATCTGTATTAATAATCCGAAGGTGGAAAATAAAAATTTTAACTCGTTCAAAAGGTATTAACGAAAAACCGAAAAAAGACCCGCGGGTACCTCCGGGTAATAGTCTAGTTGAGGGGTCGACTGCTAATACGCTACCAAAAATATCGAGTGTGGTGTCAAACGACGCGTCTTGACATCAGTATTAATAATCCGAAGGCGGAGAATAAAAATTTTAACTCGTTCAAAAGATATTAACGAAAAACCGAAAAAAGACCCGTGGGTACCTCCGAAACCGGGGGTGGGATCCATAGTATTTTTGCGCAGAACACCTTTCTGCGTTGGCAGCCTTCGGCCGCGCTTATAAAAAATAACCCTGGGATACGCAATGCTAAGTCCGGGTGTGTGGTATAACCGTGGGTACCGCCACGGTGATGCACAATTTTTTTGGTGGGTATAAACACAACAACAACCACATGAAAATCGCCAACTTCAACTGCAAATATCTCCGGACATAGGTAAAATTTTGGTAATAGTCTAGTTGAGGGGTCGACTGCTAATACGCTACCAAAAATATCGAGTGAGGTGTCAAAAGACGCGTATTAATCTCGAGAACAATAATCCGAAGGCGGAAAATTTTTATCTCTGTCCGGAGATATTTGCAGTTGAAGTTGGCGATTTCCATGTGGTTGTTGTTGTGTTTATACCCACAAAAAAAATTGTGCATCACCGTGGCGGTAGCCAACGCAGAAAGGCCGCCAACGCAGAAAGGTGTTCTGCGCAAAAATACTATGGATCCGACACCCGGTTTCGGAGGCACCCGCGGCTCTTTTTCGGTTTTTCGTTAATATCTTTTGAACGCGTTAAAATTTTTATTTTCCGCCTTCGGATTATTAATACTGATGTCAAAACGCGTCGTTTGACACTTCTCTCAATATTTTTGGTAGCGTATTAGCAGTCGACCCCTCAACTAGACTATTACCAAAATTTTTCTTTTCCGCCATCGGGTTATTGTTTTCCAGATTAATACGCGTCTTTTAAACCTCTCTCGATATTTTTGGTAGCGTATTAGCAGTCGACCCCTCAACTAGACAATTACCAAAAATATTCTTAGAACTTACCATGCAGTCGTTGCGATGATTTAATTCAAATTAATAGTACAAAGCTGTTAAAAGGCAACTTGACACTCCAATTTGAATACAAGCTGTCAACGAATGATGACCAAAGCATAGACGAGAAAACTCACCACTAACTAGTTTTTTTACGTAAAAATTGGTTAGCAAAATGGTGAGCAAAGAGGTTAAAGTTAACCACGAAGGAGTCATTTCTTAAGGTAAGCCCATTACGCTGCACGACATGTAGCAGCAGCGGCGCTTTACAGTACGACATATTTTGGTAATTCACATTAAAGGCTTGATTTCCTAGGAAAGCGGTACCGCTTCCTGGGAAGTCAGGTTAACGTAATTATTCTTTGTCAAATTATATCCGTCATTATTTTTGACTGTCCAATATTGTTTATGTTTATAAAAGTCAACATATCTTAATGCACTTCACCGTGTTATATTTATGGAAAACTCGCGCCGGTGATCGCGGAGACTACTTCAAGAATTTTTATGAAATCTGGTCAAGTCCCTTTTACTTGGTCCAAAATAGGCTACTCTATAATTTGTATCTCAATCCGAGAATCAACTAGGGGCCGACCTATACGAAATAATCAATTTATTTGCACAGTCTATTCTTGGATTGGGTATTCCTATACATAGTTGATTTGACATTGTAGAGTCACTCATGCTTTCGCACAAAATCAATAAGTGCCTCGTCCTCTTCGTTTCCCCTTGTTTCCGTTTCCATTTTCTAATCCGTTAATTAAAGATTAATAAATATTCACGTACTTAAATATATTCCCTGCATTCCAATGAAGAGTATCTCGATAAAAATTTAATATGCAAATGCAATAATAATCACTTTGTTGTTGCATTTGTTTGTTAAATTTCTATCGGGATCTGGATCACTGTTCATTAGAACGCGAGGATTGCTTTATGAAGCCTTGCCTTTTATGGCAATAGTTCCAAAGTCCAGTAAATAAAAAAAAAAAAAATTAATGTTTATTTTTCCAAAAGAAATTTTTATTTTTGAAAAGCAAAATGACTTGAGTTATCAATCACATTCAAAAATCATTAAACGGAACTTATCTGACAGTTGTCAAATCAACTTAAGTCCGCCAAGCATCATTGTGGATTAGGCAAGTGTGATAACTTCTGCATAGACGTCAAAATTACAAATAGAACCGATCAACTGATTTTTGATTTACTATCATGGTCACATTCTGCATCTCTTTCTATCACCCGCTGAAGATATGCGGCGCCATATTGAACTTGCTGTTAAAATCACTAAAAGGTAGCCATCTTGATCACCCTGTCAGGGAGTTTACGGATAGGATATCATACTTGTTTTATCCACAATGCCAAGGTTGACAGCTCTCAAATCAACTAAGTCTGCCAAGTATGCTACGAGTACCCATATATATTTGGTAATGAAATACCAAGTGAAGTATTTCTATCCTTATGTGACAATTGAGTAAGAGGCGCTGAGCTCTAGGTAATGATGAAATACCATCATAGGTATAAAACCCATTTTTCGGAATAAATAAAACAAACGTGTAATTTATTTAACTTATATAATTTAACGTGGTTTTATAGTGGTTGACAATAATTTATTGAAATACAATTTTTTTCTTGAGAATGTTAAAAATAGATGTTTTCAGCATTACTTTTTGTTCTTGCGTTGCCTTTTCAATATTTCTCATTATCCTTTAGTAGTTTTACGTAGAAATAACAAAAACCGGAATGACGATGGCGAGTGTAGACATGAGGTAAGATTCCGTGGTATATTTGTGGAACTTGTTTTTAAAGCGCACAGTGTAAGCAGGGTGTAATAAATGGAACTAAAAGTAGAATCCAGTGGCAAAGTTGGCAGTTTTTCATCGCAAATATTTTGGTGGTGGGGTTCGCAAATATCTCGAGAAGTATCAGAGATAGAGGTTTTCCGCCACCGGATTCAAGATCCTGGGGCCGAAACGCGTCTCTGTGTACCACTCTCGAATTTTTGCGTCGCGTATTAGCAGTCGACCCCTCAACTAGACTATTACGCTAAGGTGCCCAGGAGTGCGTGTGTGGGCACCAGTAGCAGATTTTTGCTAGAAGGTTCCATCGGAACCTTACAATGACCTACAGCTGAATCGGTTGGGAATGGTGGACACACACCCTTTTCGGTCATAATGGAGTATAGTGTAGAGTTAAAATGGAGAGTACATTTCAGGTGCAACTGAGTATAATCCATACCGAAATTTAGCAGTACTAATGTTATAGATAAAGTTACACACGCAGTCTATAAAAGGTTTAAGTGCATTAATTTGGCTTCGCAGCTATCTCGAAAATAGACCTCAGCTAGTTTTATTCAAAATGAATCTCTCTGAGGTGATAGAAGTAAATTGTGGTGTTCCTCAGGGCAGATATTTGGGCCCATTACTTTTTAGCCACTTCAAAAATTACTTATCTAACGTTATTTCGCATTCCCGTGCTATAATGTATGCAGATGATGTAAAATAATGCTGCACATATTTGCTTTTAATTATGGTGTACAGTAAATCTATTAGTTTTTAATTTCTGCAAGTGTAAGCAAATGTCATTTCACAGAGTCAACCCAGTTTTAAAATATTTAGTAAGTGATCTAGGCATTCTTTTTGATGAGAAACCGAAAAGAGCAGGCACAAACCTCTGGTGGCCATAGTGTATAACATATAGGTGAATCGGTTGCGATGAATAGTGGACACACACCATTTGTAGAGGCGATACATAGAATTAGTGTAGAGGTGAAACATAGACACATATTTCAGTTACATCTGAGTATAATGCGTATTGAAATTTAAGCGGTAGTCATTGGTGCCGTTTTTCGTATCGCTGTAGTCGTATCCCTAACATAATCAGCTGTTTATCGTTACGACGGCAAACCAAAAACCAATTGGTTGGCTACGATACGGTTACGATCTTAGCGGCTGTTACGGTCTGCTGTTATGGTCTACGGTTACGGTTGACTTGGGAGCGTGTTCGCGCGAACACACCTAGTGACTGGTGATGGGGTGAAAGTTGCGATACAAAAGTATCGAAAACAAGAAAAAGGCAGATCTGCGATCACTAGCAGAAAATTGCCATGAGTTTCCGGCCGCAAGTAAAACGAAGAAGACGTGGAAAAGATTTGGAAAAAGAAAAGCAAAAGGATAGCACGTTTTTCCGGCCGGGAAAAAGCAAGAGTTGGCTTTTCTTTTGCGCAGTTAATCGGAAAATTTTATAAACCAAAAAGGTTTATTGTAAAATTATTCATTTAAGGCTGTTATACAAACGAGAAGATTTGTGATTTGCTTCAGCCTAAATTTTGGCGGCCTTGCGGATATACAAAAGGATCGTATAACATCTATTAACACAACTTCAACAGCAAAGGCGTCAAGCACAGCTCCTGCTTCATTAACATTATTGCTTACATCAACTGCACATCCCCAACTATATTCAACTCATCGCAAAACACCCTCGTTGTGCTGTGCACATATTCAAGCGAGTATTGTTGAAGAGCCAAAAGACTGCAATGAGGAATCGCAGGCCGATTCCTTTACCCAACTACTAAAAGAACAAACAGGGGAATGCTTAGAAACTAGGAAGAGTCGATAGCGCAAAGTACCGACACAGTCCATTCCGACAAACCTGGTTTCTACTCGTCTATTTTGGGTGGTAATAAACCTTACGACGGTTGTGTTGTGGTGAAACAAGCTCCAATTATAGAATATCCAGTTGAAGTAGGTCGGCGTTTCACAGTCAAACCTAGTGAGGAAAGTTCTAGTGATTCCGATTCGGATTCGGACGGCACTAAACTAATTGGTGATGAGAACCCTTGTTATCCGAAGATAAACCCCTTTCTCTACGTTTACGAAGTACACTACCACCTTTGGAAAAGCGTCCGACACCACCTCCGCCTCCAGGGCCAGCAGTACGCTGCAGCGTAATACAAGGAATGCCAAAATTACCAAGTCATCCAGATCGCAAAGGTCAGCACGAAGTTTTACCGCCACCAGGTTCACTCGATTACCTCGGACCAGAGCGTAACAACCACCAACAGTACCAACCCAAGCCCAAGACCGCGCGCCATAACCGACAACAGCGACACCTTCACCAGCAACAACAACATCACCAGTAACCACACCGGCAGAGACCCATGGTACGTACTCTGGCGGCTATGTAAGTACCAGCAAAGTATAAACTTAGATGTAAATAGTGAAAAGAAAATTCTGAGCAGTACTTGGAGAGTTTTATACAGCCCGGTTAACCCATTTAAGAAGGGTCGATTTTTTCGTCAAATTTTATTATTGAATACTTGAAATTGTTAGCTTTACAACAAAGGGCATACATTTTTTTTTATCATTTTAATAATACATTTTGCCGCTTTAAAATGTTTGTAGTTAGCTCTATAAATTTTATTCATAATAAGCCGTCTTTATCACGTGAAACGTTTTAGCGATCCATTTTTGGAGCTCAGCCACAAATTGTTAGAAAAAAAATTTGCGACCGCAGCCATTGGTCGATTATGCACGAACTGGCTAAAAGATTAAAACTTTCTTTTCTTATATCATACAAATACAATATATATATATATATATATATATATATATATATATATATATATACATATGAATCACTATTGCTAGCAATATCGTTCGAACAACCAGAAGAAAATAATATACGTGCGTATAATACATAGCGCTATCACAATTTCATCTTTATTGCTTTTATAACAAATTTTCTTAGTACATATTACATATTAGTGTCATACTATGCGCATTATACCAAATTGATATTTTGTTAAACTCAAAAATAAGTTCTACTACAACAACATAATAATTTTGTAAGAGAGCCCCAATTATCGGAATTTGTATCCCAACTTTATAGCCCTAAAATATGTTTTATGAAGGGAAAACAGAAAAGGGGTACTCGACCAAATTCATACGTTGTATGTAGTATATTTACTGTACATAATTACATTTAATTACATTTTTTTTCGCACAAAGCGTTTATAACGATTGTCAAAAAAATAAAAAAAGGGGAGACCTAAATATATGTATAACTTGAAGTATTACGAGCAAAAGTAAGAGGAAAGAAAACAAGCCCCCCCCCCCCCCCCCCCCCCAACAGAACAAACTTAGCCAGACTTAAGTATTCGTATTAGATTTCGTTTTCGATTTCGGCCCAATAAAGTGTGAACTGTTGGATCATTTTTTTTCCTCTCACTCTATACACTACACACACTTACCTACATTTTCATAGTGTGAATAACAATTCGTAGTTCAACAATGCTGTAGCCCTGGTTAAGAAACCTGCACTACCGCATTTTTTTTTGTAGCATACATACGTTAATAGAAATGAATTATAAATAAATAAGTATTTAAAATGGGAATGCTGGCGTCGCCATTTATTTAGAAGACACTTAGGGAACCAGGTAAGGGGCCACCGAAATTTTAGGTGCGTCGGTGGCCATGGATTTTGAGGGTGGGATATGCACCGGGCGTCGCAACAACACCCGCGGCGCCCCCAAGTTATATTCGGCCCTTTTCTTTTTATTTTAATTTTCAGCTTTTTTTTACAAATTTATTTTTCAGCAGTTTTTTTTTGAATTTTGATTTTAGAGTTAGTAACCGGCCATGTCCGGTTCGGGAAATTTTTTTTGCGTCAATTTCTTTTCTTCGTTTTTTTTTTGAAATTTTGAATGTTAACGGTCTGTCCGTGACATCCGGTTCGGCCGGATGTCGTTTTAATTTTGAAGTTATAAGCGTTTTGAGTCGGTCTCTGCGCTTCTGTCAGTTTATTTTAAATTTGACAGCTTTTAGTTTTGATAGGCATGATATGATTTTTTTCTGATTATGGCGCAGGAACAGTAAGGTTGGCAAGGACCCGCCCCAGCCGACAATGACTAGCCACTGTGCACCACCACATCATGCCGACCGCCTTCCTTACTGCTTCCCGTAGAAAATGCGAAACCATAACACGGCACCAATAATCGATTGCATTGATTACCACAAGGTTGGTCGAATCAGCTGTTATAAAATTACCGATACGGTTGCCGATAAAGCACCAATGTCTCCAGCTTGCGCAGCAATTTCATAAGAATAGATAAAGTTTACAGCTTAGCCGTCCATATAAAGTTTAAGCGTAAACGTCTATAGATGTAAGAAAAAAACACAGCTATTATTTATATGGACTGCTAAGCGTCAAACTTTAAATACATCTCTGAAATTTCTGCGCATAAAATTAGTACTACTAAATTTCAATACGCATTATAGTCAGATGTAACTGAAATACCCTGCAAAAATTGTTGGATTACGTGTTCCATTTTCTTCATGTTGGAGTACTCTAACAATACTCCTTTGCAATGCGTTTGCGGACCACCATCAGCCGATCATTGCTCGTTTTTTAACGACAGTGATCACGACACGATGGCGATCGAACAGAGTTGCCAAAAGTAAAATATTGCATGCAAATAACTAATAATAAAATTTTACTTTGGCAACTCTGAAAAAATGCAACAGCACACTGGTTTTATGTATACATATTATATTAGTTTATTTATTCACGTATGCGTATGCGTATTATATTAGTTTCTTTATTCACGCAAATGCTAAATAACATAAGAATATTCGTAGTATAAAATATAAAAGTTGTATAATGAAGAGGGGCACATTTACTTTCATTTTAAATTAAATTCTCTTCGATAATTCTTTCCGACACAATTCCTCTTTGGTACTTTGGCATATGATCCTCTGTGGGTGCTCCATGGAGTACTACAGTGATAGTACTTTGGAAAGTACTCTCACGTATGTACTCTATGGAATACTCACAAACAAAGCGAGAGTGGGATCACCTACTCCTCTCCTAGGACATCGCAATGTTAATTGGAGCACATTTTTTGTATGAATACAGATTAGATTTGGAGCAGTCCTATACTCCCAAAGGAGTATTCCTTACAATATTTATAGAGTACTCGCGTTTTTTGAAGGGTATGTGTCTATTGCCATCATCCGGTGGCAAAATCCTGAGCCAGATAAATAATTTTGCATGTAAATGCAACAACAACGATTTGAGCCAAATAAATCCAGATAGAAGTCTGGTTCAATTTGTGAGCCAGATAATTTGTTAATTACTTCTTTTTAGTTTGGCAACGCTGCCTTTAATAAACCTACTTTTTCAAAAATGGATGTCGCTGCTTAGCCTCTCGCCGTATGAGTTAAATGAAAAACAGCAGCGGCATCTGCCTATCACATTTCGCGTGTGCGAAAATTTCACGACATCTGCTTCTAAAATCTCTCAATGATCCAGAGTATTCCCGTGAGGATTGAGCGTGAGCCGGAGCTGTAAAACTCACTGAAAGGCGGCAGATATGTTATACACTATGGCCATCAGAGGGTTGTGTCTCCGCTTTTCGGTACACCCTGTGCTGTAGCTAGTTATTGAACCACTAGATGGGTCTTCTAAGCATTATCTAAGCGAGGATAAGCGTTTTTTTACGCGCAAATGTAGACGTGTACGCGTGTAAAAAAAACACGGCTAATATGTAGTATGTAAGTGTATAAAAAGACACCTGGCGGACGTAGTGACAATGGCGATGACGGATTGTATCTGCTGTGTCTCTTCGCGTTTTTGAAACTCAGGTGTTTTCCTCTGTCAAATGTCCAAAACAATCGATTCATTTTTCGATATCGAGGGATCATCTGTTATGGTATCGCATTTGTGATGGAAGCAGTAAGGAAGGTGGTCGGCATGATGTTGTGGTGCACAGTGGCTAGTCATTGTCGCCTGGGGCATGTCCTTGCCAACCTTACTGTTCCTGCGCCATAAACAGAAAAAAATGGTCATATCATGCCTATCAAAACTAACAGCTGTCAAATTCAAAAAACTGACAGAAGCGCAGAGCCGACTCAAAGCGCTTGAAATTCAAATTAAAACGACATCCGGTCGAACCGGATGCCACGGGCAGACCGTTAACATTCATAATTTAAAAACTCAAAAAAACGAAGAAAAAAAAATGACGCAAAAAAAATTACCGAACCGGAGATGACCGGTTACTAACAGTTAAAATCAAACTAAAAAAAAAAACTGCTGAACAATAAAATAAAAAAGCTGAAAAGGAAAAAGAAAAAAATAACAAAAAAGGCCGAATATATTTAGGGGGCGCCGCGGGTGTTGTTGCGACGCCCGGTGCTATTCCCACCCTCAAAATCCCTGGCCACCGACGCACCTAAAATTTCGGTGGCCCCTTACCTGTATGCCCTAAGTTCCTTCTAAGTCAATAAAGGAAGTCAGCATTCCCATATTCAATTACAATTTATTTATTCATGGCGATTACGATTAGTTTACAAAAATTTAATGGTAGCACATTGTAGGTATGTGGTAGGATATAACTTTAAATATTATAATTTGGTTGCCTTGTATTCGGCACTAATACGTAGTTAAGTTATTTAGGGGTTTTTGTTTGCTTTATAGTATGTAAATGCAGGTGTTGCAAAAAAAAAACGCTATAGAGTTAAATTAATTATAAGCTAATAAAGTCGTTTCGCATCCTTTTGAATTTAGTCTATATGCATGTATACTAGACTAAGTGTTAAATCTTGTCTTTGTAGTGACTAACCGGTATAACTCAATGCTAAACCAAGTTTAATTTTGTGTGTTTGTTCCATATCATTTTCAATTGATACTTTGTAGTATTGTTTTGCGAACGGGTAATTAATTTAATTCCAATATATTTATAGTAAGCGGAATAGCTATTCTCACTACGACTATGTACATAGGGTATAAGGTGAGAGAAGAACTAATTCAACCGTTCACCCTTTATCGACTATAAATTGAAAATGAAACCTTTGGTTTTTCCTAAACCGTAAAAATGGTTAAGCGTGGTAATACAACATGATAACTTACAAGACTATTGCATATTAACTTTTATTATTTAAGGCGTGAGGATACGCGGGGATAAGCTAAGCTTGCTCTGTTGCTTGTTTTCTTTTTGTTCGTGCTATTTCCAATCATACATATTGTAACGAATTTGCTTGTAAATCCTCTTATTTGCAATCCTCTGCTAAGCTCGAATCACTAAACTGTTGAATAAATAATTCCAATTTGTAATAATGCAAAATGGCCTTTATTAAAGTACTTCACAATAACAAACTGTGCAACGAATATTTTGCTTAATAACCACACTGATTGATAGCTCAATGAAACTCTACTATTCAAAATAACACTGCTATTGCTCGCTAGATATCGTCTTAATCAAACTGCTTGACAACTCAAATCAAACTGAATTACTTCTTACTCGCTTGCCCCGCTTTTATAGTTTACGCTGCATACTTCTAGGCTCTTCGATTTCCAGAACTTACTAGTTGCTTCGGGTACAAAATCGCCAGCCACAACTACGTGCACAAATTATTGCTCTCTCTTGTGACAACTCAGATAAGATATATGCACGTGTTTGTGCATTGCCGCTCCGCTGCTTATTTATTCGTTTATGTAGATACATAAAGATTGAATTATTGATGTGAATGTTTGTAGTTTGCGCACATAGGCATATAAGTAAATGCATCTGTGTGTGACATCTCTCTGGGCTGCCTTATATATGTGTATACTTGATTTAATTATTAACGTAAATACTGCTTGGCATGGCCTTAGCATCGCCTTAGTGATGGGATAATTTAGTGATGCTAATATCCGTGACACTGCCCTCCACCTAAGTCTGATCGTCCCGATCAGACAAATCTCTCGATCTAAACGTTGCTAGCCTTTCCAAATGGACCACCTTCATTTTGGTTCGTGGTTTACCGATGGTTTGTATGCGGTACACTACATCGTTGATCCGTTTTACAACTTTGTATGGGCCTTCCCAATTACACTGCAATTTCGGGGACAAACCTTTTTTACGTTGTGGGTTGTATAACAGCACCAAATCTCCTTCCTGAAAACCTTCTGAATTAATTGCTTTATCATATCTGGCTTTCATCTTGTCACTCATAATCTTTGTTCGTTGCCTTATCAGATCATGTATTTCTCTTAGCTCTTCTTCCAAATCACTAGTGGATTTCCTGACATTTCTCTCCGCATTGGCATCTATCCCAAACTTCAAATCAGCTGGCAGTCTAAGGTCATTGCAAAAAATTACTTTTGCAGGGGTTTGGCCCGTTGTCTCATGCACTGCTGATCGGTAAGCCATCAAGAATAATGGTATGCGGGTATCCCATTCTTTATGGTACTTGTCCACTACTTTCCTTAAGTGCTCCTCCAATGTTCTATTGAATCGTTCTACCATACCATCGGATTGAGGATGCAATGCAGTTGTCCGTGTTTTTCGAATGCCCAATGACTTACACATTTCCTGGAACACAGCTGATTCGAAATTCCTGCCTTGGTCAGAATGTAACTCCATTGGTACACCATACCTTGCAACCCAATTGTTTATAAAAACTTCTGCTACCGTTTCCGCTTCTTGATTTGGGATTGGGTATACCTCTGGCCATTTGCTGAAATAATCCATAACTACCAATACATATTTGTTTCCGCCGTTGCTAGTAGGAAATGGACCGGCGACATCCATAGCGATCCTTTCAATTGGCGCACCTGAGTTATATTGCTTCATCTGGCCATGACTTCGTGTTCTGGGCCCTTTCGCTCTGCTGCAAACCTCGCAGTTCGCAATCCACTCAGTGACCGACTGACGGCAACCAACCCAATAGAATCTCTGTTTAATCTTCTCGAGCGTCTTCGTGATTCCAAGATGACCTCCGCTTGGACCATTATGCAGCTCGCTGAGCACATCAGGAATCCTCTTTCTGGGAACAACTATCAGTTTATTCTTGTATTTACCATCCTCACTCTCCCATACTCGATGAAGGCAACCGGATATCAATTCCAAACTGTTCCACTGTGCCCAATATGACTTCGCAATGGGACTCTCTGCTGACATCTCTTCTCTGTTTGGTCTTTCATTTCGTTCGAGCCCTTGCATAACACGTGACAGATCTGCATCTTCTAGCTGGCACTTTCTTAGCTGTTCCTTGTCCCATTCATCTGTACATGTTATAGTCATTAGCCGGACATCTATAATGTCTTCTTTAGCCTCGGCTTTTGAACAGTGCTTGCATTCCAAACTACATGGTCTTCGTGACATTGCATCGGCATTTCCATGGGTACTACCTTTTCGATGCTCAATGGAAAAGTCATAGCTTTGTAGTCGCTCGATCCACCGTGCCAATTGTCTTTCTGGATTACGGAACTGCAGTAGCCATTTTAAAGCTGCGTGATCTGTCCTGACACGGAATCGCTGGCCGTAGAGGTATTTGTGAAAATGTTTAACGCACTCTACCAATGCCAACAGCTCTCTCCGCGTAACGCAGTAGTTCCTCTCTGGTTTTCCAATCGAACGGCTGTAATATGCAACTACCTTCTCCTGTCCATCGACCAGTTGTGATAAAACGCCTCCTATAGCATATCCACTCGCATTTGTATCTAGAATAAATGTTGCTCCTGGAATCGGATATGCTAACATTGGGGCAGTGCACAAACGCTCCTTCAATGTTTGGAAAGCCACTTCTTGCTCCTTCCATTCAAAAGCTTTATTTTTTCTTGTAAGCTCATGGAGGCTATGGGCTACGCTGGAAAAATTTTGCACAAATCGGCGGTAATATGTGCACAGCCCAAGGAAACTTCTTAATTCATGTAGGTTCTGTGGTCTTGGCCAATCCTTTACAGCCTCTATCTTTTCGTTCGCAGTGCAGATGCCCTCTGTCGTTACCTTGTGACCCAAATAATTTACCTCCTTTTTAAACAGCGCACACTTTTTGGGACTTAACTTCAGACCAGCGCCAGCTATTCTTTGGAAAACTTCCTCCAAGTTCTTAAGATGTTCATCGAAATTCTTTCCCAATACGATGATGTCGTCCAGGTACACCAAGCATGTTTTCCAATGTAGTCCTTTCAATACCTGATCCATGAGTCTCTCGAAAGTAGCTGGTGCATTACATAGTCCAAAGGGCATTACTGTAAATTACCAAAGACCATCTCCGACGCGGAAGGCTGTTTTCTCTTTGTCTTCCTCATTTACCTCCACTTGCCAGTAGCCGCTTTTCAAGTCCAGTGTGAAAAAAGCATTTCGTACCAGAGAGCGAGTCCAGAGTGTCGTCAATTCTTGGCAATGGGTAGCTATCCTTTTTCGTAACGTCATTCAACTTCCGGTAGTCCACGCAAAACCTCATTTTTCCATCCTTCTTCTTTACAAGTACTACCGGTGAGCTCCAGGGACTAGCTGATGGTTCGATGACGCCGCTGTCGCTCATTTCTTGTATAATTTGACTCACAACTTGCCGCTTCGCCAGTGGAACACTACGTGGAGCTTGACGGATCGGCCTCGCATCTCCAGTGTCAATTTGATGTTTCACAACGTTGGTGCGGCCTGGTTTAGAACCATCCTGGTCAAATATGTTCGCGTACTTTAGGAGCAGTTGTTTTGCCTTACTCTGATATGCTTCCTCTAGCCCCTGCGTCCATGCCGTGATGTCATTTGAAATATTAGTATTACTAGCTGAAACGTGTTCCTGGAGCTGTTCACAGTTAATAACTACTTCAGCCTCTTGGCATCTTCCCAAAATAGCTCCTTTAGTCAGTTTGAGTGGTGAATTGAACTCATTGAGTACTCTTACTGGAACACGTCCATCTTGTTTTGTCATAGCCAGGGTTTTTCCTACAAGTATGTTCAGTGCTGATTTGTTTGCTGCTTCGACAACCCACAATTTGTTTGTCCCACTATCTCCATCAACCTTTGCCCAGATGACTGCTTCGGATTTTGGTGGTATTCGCTGACTCTCTTCCACCAGCACTCGTTTACTGCTGTAGCCTCTCTCGTAGCCGAAATTAAGTGGTACATCCATGTTCTTATATCGCATCGTCTTGCTTTGCATGTCGATCTTGATGCCCTGGTCGATTAAGAAGTCCACTCCAATTATGATTTCATCAACAATCTCTGCCACTATAAAATTGTGTACTACCGTGACGTTCCCAATTGCGACTTCACATGATACTTCTCCTAGAACCGTGCTGTCTTCTCCAGTGGCTGTACGCAAACTTGCTCCATGCAATGGTGTTATCTTCTTGTTGACTAAATCCGCTCGAATGATGGAATGAGATGCACCCGTATCTACAGTCAGTAAACGTTCCTTTCCATCCACATGTCCTCCGACAGTAAGATTGTTTGACCTTCTTCCAATTTGTGAGATAGAGATTATGGGGCATTCAATTGAGGGAGCAAGCTGTCGCCCCTTGCGGCTGACTCGCTTTAGTTTAACGATTGAGTGGACTTGGAGATTTGCTCATCTCCTTCAGCTCTGCGTTTACGGCCACCCACATTGTTGGAGCTATTGGGACCGGTGCTGCAATGTCGTGCAATATGACCTGGGTTGCCGCACTTGAAACATTTAATAACTCCGGCATTTTTCTGTTGTGATCCCTTCAGTGCTTCCAAAATTGTGTCTACCCATTCTGGCCTTTCTACTTCTACACGATGAGCCTTATATGCTGGTTTACTTAATAGGGAGGCAGTTTCCTGAGTCAATGCATGTGATACCGTTTCAGCAAATGTCAGTTTTGGGTTCGCGTATGTAGCTCGCTTCGTTTCCACGTCTCGTATGCCATTTATAAAACTCTGGATTTTTACCCTCTCTGTGTATTCCACGGGTGCGTCCGCATTTGCGAGATGAGCCAACCTTTCAACATCTGAAGCAAACTCCTGCAATGTCTCATTTGCTTTTTGGTAGCGGTTTTGCAACTCAATTTGGAATATCTGTTTTCTATGCTCGCTTCCATAACGTCGTTCTACAGCAGCCATCAATGCGTCATAACTGTTCCGTTCGTACTCTGGAATAGTCTGTAAGATTTCGGCAGCTGGTCCTTTCAATGCTACGAAGAGCGCGGCAACTTTATCTTCCACATTCCAGTTGTTCACTGCTGCGGTCTTCTCAAACTGTAGTTTAAAGACCTGGAAAGGAACAGAACCGTCAAAGGATGGTGTTTTTACCTTTGGATTACTCGCTGAAACTGCTGGACGATTTAATTGTAACTGCTCCATACGACCCTTCAAATCATCGACTTCTGCCTGAAATTGAGCGATTTTTGCATCCTGTGCTTCCAGCTTTGATGTTACCCTTGCTTCCTGTGCTTCTAACTGTGAAGACATTTGTGCCACCTGTAATGATAAGCGCTCTTCTTGTTCTTCCATCTTTGATGGTATTGCCTGTCTCCTGCGATTCCAGTTGAGATGCCATATATGTCTTCTGTTCTTCCAATTGCGTTTCCATCTTGGATGTTATACGGGTTTCCTGCGACTCCAGTTGGGATACCATATACGTCTTCTGTTCTTCAAGTTGTGAAGAAATTTTTGTTTCCTGTGCTTCAATCTTCGATGTTATTCGGTTCTCCTGCGATTCCATATATGTTTGCTGTTCTGCCAGTTGAGATGACACTGTCGATGTTTGAGCAGGTATTGCAGCTAAAATCATGTTCAAGTCTGTACTGGTAACCGTCTGCGATGTTTCGTTTTTCTCTTCAATTTTTGTTGTCTCCTCGCTATCAAGATGAAAGACATGCTCTTCCACATAAATTCCTTCTGCTTCCATTACCTCTCGTAGCCGTGCCTGAAGTTCAAGTTTAACGCCGCTTGTATTCAATCCACGGGTCTCCAACTCCTTCTTTAGTTGCTGGATCTTCAATTCAACGAACTTTGCCATGTCCTTGTTGTCCTTTGGAATTTATTCAACAATTCCTCTTCTGACACCAATTGTAACGAATTTGCTTGTAAATCCTCTTATTTGCAATCCTCTGCTAAGCTCGAATCACTAAACTGTTGAATAAATAACTCCAATTTGTAATAATGCAAAATGGCCTTTATTAAAGTACTTCACAATAACAAACTGTGCAACGAATAGCTTGCTTAATAACCACACTGATTGATAGCTCAATGAAACTCTACTATTCAAAATAACACTGCTATTGCTCGCTAGATATCGTCTTAATCAAACTGCTTGACAACTCAAATCAAACTGAATTACTTCTTACTCGCTTGCCCCGCTTTTATAGTTTACGCTGCATACTTCTAGGCTCTTCGATTTCCAGAACTTACTAGTTGTTTCGGCTACAAAATCGCCAGCCACAACTACGTGCACAAATTATTGCTCTCTCTTGTGACAACTCAGATAAGATATATGCACGTGTTTGTGCATTGCCGCTCCGCTGCTCGTATACGTACATATGTGTAGACGCAATTATTTATTCGTTTATGTAGATACATAAAGATTGAATTATTGATGTGAATGTTTGTCGTTTGCGCCCATAGGCATATAAGTAAATGCATCTGTGTGTGACATCTCTCTGGCCTGCCTTATATATGTGTATACTTGATTTAATTATTAACGTAAATACTGCTTGGCATGGCCTTACATCGCCTTAGTGATGGGATAATTTAGTGATGCTAATATCCGTGACAATATATTTATGGTTTGATATCAGTAAAAAAATAGAGAGTAAGAAAATACAAACATCGGAATTTAGAGTGGCAGGCACACAAATTTACTGTAAGGGGCACATTTTGTTTTATATAAGTTATTACAAAGTAAGCTTTAATGGTTGGTACAACAAAACTCGTTTAAGTGGATTTCGAAAACGTTTTCGGGAAAGTTTCAGAAGTGTTAGAAAGTCTTCGCTCCTTTTCAATCTCCAAACTTCTATTAAAAATTTCATGAAAATAATTTTGAGTTGCAGCTTTTAAAAGCAGAGCCTTAAAGTTTCAAAAAAATTTATGTTTAATAATTTTTTTGTATAAGTTATATACAGGTGTGATAAAATTCTAAACGAAGTTTTGTTTTAATTTTGATTTGTTTCCATCATAATTTCTTCTCTGGAAACGTTTCAAAATTTCTTTGCACCGGTTAATTATACAATTAACTCAAGTAATAAAAAAAAGATTACGAAGTTCAAAAAAAAAGAAGCCGCTTGAGAAGCCGCCTAGTTTTCGTTATGTTATTCTACACTAATGCAATAAAAAAGAAAGAAGACATTTTAACTGGTTAAGTTAAATTACTTGGCACATTTTCCGATGTACAGTGCATTAAAATACTTCGAGATTAACGAAAGAAAAAAAAAAGCATTTTCGAATTTTAATTTTGTTCTTGGTTTTGACAATGGTTCCGATATTGCTTTTGCATAGTTGTTGTTACAACCATAAATACAATATTGTTAAAATAACGAAACAAAAAAAAAATGTGACGTTGCACATAATTTTTTTGCTATCTTTACATACATACCTATGTACATATATGTATTATTTCCCAAGTATATATATGTCTATTTCGACCGCTATAAACCTTGTACGCTCCTCAGTAATTTTAATAACTGTCTTAATTGTTATTTCATTTAAAATTCGTATAAGCTTCCTTTGTCTTGCCAATCGCCTAGTTCTTTGTGTTTGCCGCTACCATTTGCACACTTCTCTTCGAGTTTTCAATGCATTAATTTCATTAAGCTTATAGCATTAAAATATTTTTCAGCAACTGAACGTTTGAATGTCTTGCTTATGCAACTCTTTTCTAATACTGTTTTCACACAGACGGCTTATTGAATAATAAAGGCAGTTTTCTACATTAAGACGCTTATTGAGCTCAATCTTCCCTACAAAATTCGAATCTATAATTATTTCATTAGTAGCTAATCGAATGCCTAATGAATTCAAAAGCACAATGCAACTCTGTTGGCTGCGTTCCGCTTCCGTTTCCGCTTCTTAGTTTTTGGTGTGTTCAGTGCTTAAAAATGTCATTTGTCACACAGACGGCTTATTGAATAATAAAGGCAGTTTTCTACATTAAGACGCTTATTGAGCTCAATCTTCCCTACAAAATTCGAATCTATTATTATTTCATTAGTAGCTAATCGAATGCCTAATGAAGTCAAAAGCACAATGCAACTCTGTTGGCAGCGTTCCGCTTCCGTTTCCGCTTCTTAGTTTTTGGTGTGTTCAGTGCTTAAAAATGTCATTTGTCAAAGCAAATGTCATTGTCTGCATGGCGGAACGATACAAGGTGGCCGCATCGAACAGCTGATTATAACCTTTTTTATTTGATTTGATACATCAACTACCGGCGCAGTACGATTTTGACATTTGTCCATCGAATTTACAACTACATGGAATTTTTTGTGTTTGTAGGTATGTCACCATGCTCCCACCTTGTATCGTTCCGCCATGATTGTCTCATCCTTCATACCCCTGCAAAAACGCTCCACGTCATTTGACTAGTCATTGTGCGGTCACGGCCTTTGTTAAATTTTAGTCACATTTGCACTAGCGAGAGTAGATTTTTTACATTTTTTTCCCATTTCGTACCTATTTATGTGATTGTGCATTCTGCTCCCACTTATAGGATGTGGGCATAGTACTGTGCTGCTCACACACGTCACAATGCTCGTCAAATGGCGGTCAAATTTTCGGTTTTTTCCTCTACATTTTCGAGTCATTTGACAATCAATTTTACTGCGGTTTTACCGTTTATATAACCGCCATATAACTTGAATTTTACCTGCCGATTTACTTTACCTGTAGCAGCCACGAGAATAAAATATTGTGACGAATATCAGTGACACTAAGTAATACTCCCATCACTAACCTGATACTAAGTAAATAAAGCCACAACACAATGAAGCAAGCTGTTACACTTGTATGTACGTAAACAAATTAATCATTATGTCTGCACACATCCATGCGGGGCAACAGAGAGAGATACTCACAAGCGCATGCCATCATCAGCCGCTCACATATACACACGCATATGGATACAAATTGCAAATATACGTGTATATAAGTTACTTTCGCTCTTCAATTTAAACGAAAGAGGGTTTTTTATGTTTACTTTATTTTTAATCACCGAATACAATCTCGATTAGAGCCTGGCAAAAGACTAAACGTAAATAACAGAATCAAACTATTTTATCCAAAGCGGTGGCGAAGGCAGCAGCGGTCGCAGTTGATATTGTTGTTGCATTTGTCGCATTCGCCGTTGTTTATCATTCATTTCAAAGCATTGTTGTTGTTTACTACTTTACTTCAATATTGTCACGCGCACCTTCACAGACATAGCGTCAGCGTTTTTGGTGTGAACGGATGTTCACATTAAATGCATTAGTAGGTTTCATATTCGGCAATTCATATGGGAAGATATTGTTTCCCATAAATTTGCTTAGCAGGTGTTAACTACCTTCACAGACATAGCGTCAGCGTTTTTGGTGTGAACGG
Source organism: Eurosta solidaginis (assembly GCF_040869045.1). Taxonomy (NCBI): domain Eukaryota; kingdom Metazoa; phylum Arthropoda; class Insecta; order Diptera; family Tephritidae; genus Eurosta; species Eurosta solidaginis. The sequence continues at coordinate 181,235,456 of NC_090321.1, forward strand.
ATGTTCACATTAAATGCATTAGTAGGTTTTCATATTCGGCAATTCATATGGGAAGATATTGTTTCCCATAAATCTACTTAGCAGGTGTTAACTACTCCCCCCGTAAAAACGGAGCTGTCCTCAGCTTCTTTTATAACTCTTTTTACTGCTGCTGCACTTTTGCGTTGCTGATAAGATTTCCAAATTGTAACTATTGCGATAAAAGTTACAGCGATGATTATTAGGAGGAATAATGACATTGAAAATTGTTTTGAGTGTGTGTGTGTAATTTCCCGCAGGGATGCAATCTGGTCTAGATTTTCCAAGTTTCCACGATGAAGGTAAGGTAAGGATAACAGGGGAACAAGCTCGGTCATATTCAGTATTTCAGCTGGTGCAGCTCTCGGATAGGAGCGAACAGTTCTCTTCCAATTTGTGTAGCTGACGTTGTTAATGCTGGCGTTATTTTTGAAGGATACAAGGAAGGTACCTTTAATTTTTACTTGAGGGAAACTGTCTTCGCGTACTTCAACCGTTTGATCGTTGATGACCACCAATCCATCGTCAATTTCTTCCAGAGGAGCCATATGGTCAGCTGGTATCGACTTGCATGCAGCTGGTTGACGGCTCAACATATTCAGTAAGCAAGTGTTCCTTGTGTTTGTAATTCGACAGATAGTTTTTGATGTTGTTTCTTTACAGTTATTAAGTTGATGATACTCGCTACTACACTCCGCCACTATGCTTGCTTCTAACATTATTGCTTTCCTATTATGAATAACTGGCCTGATTACAAGTTTGGTGCATATTTGACTTATAATAGGATACCTGATTATAAAATACATATTTTCTTCATTTTGCAAAATTTTGAGGGCTGAAGCCGTTAACAGATCGCTTACAGTAATGTTATTAGAATGCTCTTTGGCAATAAGCTTATTAGTTTCTTTATTATTTAACAAAATAGGATTTATCATTTGTAGTTTACCTAAAGCCACTGAATAAATAATTGTCTCAAGCTCATCTATGATGTGTCTATTTCTGGATGACGCGACTTCAAAAAGGTGTTCAGTATTAATATCGTGTTTCTTTGTAGCATTAAGTAACCTGTTAACGGTGTCGGTCAATTGATTTATCCTTAGCTGTGTTTCGGTATTAATGAAGATCTGTCTGTTATTCGATTCGATTAAGGCTTCCTCCCGAGTAGATACCTGGTTGAAATCGTCAAAGTCCGGGGTACCTGCAATATATTTCAATGCAGTCCCCAGGAAGTTGATGCTTCTGGCATGGCGATGATGAATTCTTAGTGAATCCAGCAATCGCATAATTTGGTCTGCGTCTAGTTGTAATAATTTCTTTATGTGTGACTGTGGAAAGTAATTTAGTAAGTTTTGTGTGTCTTTTGAAACAGCTTCGTAATAAGTCAAATTTTGATGATGAATGAGGTAATCATACTTAGAAAATATTGCAACTTCTCCAGTCACAACCTCAATGTACGCAGCGCTCGTGTAGTTTAATATTTTACCTTCTGTACCAATGACCGCCACAATCAGACAGATCACCAACGGGCGCTGAAAAAAAAGGAGAAAAAGGTCATCTAAGATTTGCTTTGTGAACCCTTCTGCCGTCGACCAGAACTGTTGTGCCTAAATCTTTAGTAACTGTTCCTTCCAAGTACAGCTTAGTAAACTTATTGCCTATCCTCTTGTTGGTTTTCACAAACACTTTGTCACCTGGATGGTAAGACTTAGTAAGGCAATTCTGGTTCCTATTCTTTAGATCGTTATGCTGTTTCTTAACTAACCTATCTCTTATATCGTCAAGAAATGCCTGCACATTGTGATGAATGATGTCAATTGGTCTTTGTTTTGTTACTGAATGAATAGTTCTATTGTACTTGTAAGCGGAGAGGAGAATAAGGTCATTTGTGTCGTTTAAGCCCTGGGTCAACTTAATGCAGCGGCCTATTTCTGTAAGCGTGCTGTGAAATCTTTCCACCTGGCCATTTGTAGTACTGTGGTGAGGTGGAATTGTGTAAATGGAAACATTGAAGTGGTCTTGCAATAGGGCTCTTATCGTACTTTAGTTCAAAGATTTTTCGTTGTCACAGATAAGATATTTTGTGTCCTTGAAGAAGTTCATAATTTTGATTATGGGTTCCTTTAAATCTACTATCGATCTTGTCGGAATTGACTGGACCACAGCGAATTTAGAAAATTTATCAATGCAAGTTAAACAAAATTTTTTGTCGGTTGAATAAATATCCATGTGCAAAATTTCGCCGGGCCTACCTGGAATGGGAGTTTCGCCTATTCCAGGGTTAGGTGGGTGGCGTTGATATTTAGCTTCTTTGCATGTTTTGCATGAAGAAATGATATCCCTCAAAGTTTTTGAAATATTGGGAAAGTAGTAGTCTCTAAGAACCTGATTAATGTTTTCCTTCAGTGAGCGGTGAGCTCTGTTATGCTCAGACTGCAAAATCTCTAGCTGGTCGTCCTTGTTAAATATGTCGGTTACTTGAAGATTCGTGTAGACGAACTTGACCGCTGGAAAGCGCAAAAGTATTTGGTTCTGAATTTTCCCCAGCACGGGAAGTTCACACAGCAATGCGTTGACTCTATTAGGGTTTAGGGAATTCTTTATTAGGGTGGGTATTCTTTCGAGCTTATTGAAAATAATGCGATGCCTGATTTGAGTTTTGAACAGAATTTTCGTAGTTACGGATTCATTGTCCCCATTTTCAAGAATTATTTGGTTCCCGAAACAATTGATAGGATTCTTAGCTGTTTTAATCGTCATTGTTGAGGATTCCTCACTATGAACAGTTTCATCAGATCGGTCAGTGCTAAGAGCATTAATATGCTGTCTTGACAACGCGTCAGCGACAACATTTTCCTTTCCGGGTTTATAGTGAAACTTAGGGGAGAACTCCTCCACAAAAGATCTCCATCGCTTTAGTTTTGAGTTCGGATTCTTATCCGAAATTGAGAAGGTCAAAGGTTGGTGATCTGTAAATATGTTAAGGTTTTTGACACCATAAAGGTAATTTCTGAGCTTTTGTAATGCCCAAACAATGGCGAGTAATTCTCGCTCGTTAGTAGCATAATTCTCCTCAGTTTTGGTCAGTGTACGTGAAATCATAGTAATAGGCCGACCTCCTTGAGAAAGAACTGCTCCCAAAGCATGAGAGGATGCGTCCGTAGTTAAGTCGAAGGGTTTTTGAAAATCGGGGTAAAGGAGAAGCACATCCTCGGATGATAGAATATCTTTAATTTTCCTAAAGGCATTGTGGGCTTCTTCGTCGAATTCAACATTAGTTTTCTTTGAAGCGGTGCTGCTTACTGTTCCGTTTTCGCCACGTAAGTACTTGGTGAGGGGTTTAGCTATTGACGCATAGTCTTTTATGAAACGTCGATAGTAACCTGATAGCCCGAGGAAAGAGCGCAATGCTCGAAGTGTTCTCGGGACTTCATAATTAACAATATCCTGAACTTTGTCCTTTGACGTTTTGATACCACTTTGTGAGACCACAAATCCGAGGAATTCGACTTCTGTTTGGAAAAATTGGGTCTTTTCTAAAGAAACTCTCATATTAGCCAAATATAACTTCCGAAGGACACGGCTGACATCTCTGAAGTGACTCTCGTAATCCTTGGAAAACACGATTATATCATCGATGTAGACGTGGCATATTTTTCCTATCTCCTCCCTCAGCACATCGTCGATGGCACGTTGGAAAATACTCGGGGCATTTTTCAGCCCAAACGGCAGTCTACAGAACTCGTATTTTCCATTGTTTACGGAAAATGTGGTTTTCTCTCTATCCCGCTCAGCCAGTATTATCTGGTGGAAACCCGATTTAAGGTCTATCGTTGTGAAAATTGAGGATTTACCTAGATTCGCTAGTATTATGGAGGTGTCAGGTATAGGGTATCTATCATTGATGGTCCTTTCATTGAGCTTCTTGAAGTCCACCACCATTCGCATTTTCTTTTCACCAGATTCGGTCAATCCTTTCTTAGGAACTACCCATATAGGACTATTATAAGGGGACCTGGAAGGTCTGATTATTCCATCGCGTAAGAGGTTGTGGATTTCGCTATTTACAAATTCTGATACCGCCATTGGATAAGGATATGATTTTGAATAAACTGCCTCGTTGTCTGTGGTTCTAATTGTTGCCACAATATTCGTATTGTAAGGAAGGAACTCCTCTGGGTTAGAAAAGGCCGCAGAATGCTTAACTTTAAGTTCTTCAATTAATGGGGTCAGTACAATATTGTTAACATCTTTACAGTGGAGATGTTGCAAATTTTCTGAACCAGTTTTGTATGAAAGAATTAATTTATTGAGGTCAAGCTTAGCATTGATTTTACGCAAAAGGTCGTAACCTATTACACCGTCGAATGTTTCAAGAGTTGGTAAAAGAAAAAATTCAGAATTCGTGTCAAAAATGTTGATAGTGCATTTTTGCGTAACGCGATTGGTACCATGAATGGATTTCACCAGGAATGTTGACTCTACTGTTTTTACACCTTGCCATCCACAGTCCTTTACATAGTTTTTAGAAGCGCCGGTGTCGAACAGAAATTTTACTGGTTTACCTTTGAACTTCCTGCTAACAATCGGTAGCAGGGACGCTACTCTAAAAAATTTATTTCGTCGCTTGGTACTTCTGCTATTGCATTGCCATTATTATCAATTTCCCCATCTTTCTCATCGTAGGCGTCGGAATCTGCGTAGGCTTCCTCGTCATATTGGTTAAGGGCATTGATTCGTTGCATTTTATTATAATTAAATTGGTCACTACCATGTGGTCTTTTTGCATTCGCGGCAGTGCAACCGGTTGAAACTGGATTTCCAAATGGAGTCCTGCCTGAAGGGTAATTTGGGCGATTACGAGAAGAGGAAGGCGTCTGTTGAGAAGGATACCTCAATTTAGAAAGACTGGGATCAACCTCCATTGGGGTGACATTTTGTTGAACTTGATTACTTGATACTCTTTTGAAATGAGGGCTATTGGCAATGGGAAAGGACCTAACATTAGTTGGTTTTGCCAAACGATTTTCTGAGGTTCTGCCATCGGCAAACCTTGAGGCGAAGAATGATCTAGCTTGGTTAGATTCCAATTCCTGCGCAAGAGCAAGAGCCGATGGCATGTCTTTCGGTCTAGATGAAAACAAGATGTCACATAATGGCCTATTAAGTCCGGATATGAATACCCTAAGAGCGTCTTGGCGATATTTGGTCATAAGTGATTCAATAACCTGTTGCTCGCTTCCGTAGGTCATAAGAGTTTTATTAGTTATGGCCGTCAGTTTCCTTTCCACCTTGTCATAAAAGTCATTAATTGTCAGGCCTCCCTGGCGGAGGGTGGACATTTCCTGTTCTACAACATGGATAGGTTTCTTATCAGCATAGGAAAAATCAAGTCTTGCTATAATTGCTTTAAAATTAAGGACGGTGTTGAACGAGTAGAGCACAGAATCTGCGCGTCCTGTAACCTTGTTACGAATAATCGCCACGGCTTGGTAGTGTTTACAACTACCAGCAAATGATTCGAAAATTTTGTAGGCGGCATGAGCCGCCTGCCGCCATGACACATAACGTGTCTGGTCACCAGAAAACTCTGGCAAAGATTTCACCACGTCCAGTGATAAGTTACACTCAATATCATGGCTAAATGTTATTTCCTGATATTCTTCTACTGTAGTGGGTGTTTCCATCCTAGCGAGTCTTTGAGTCATTTCGTCTATAGTTTTCTGAAAGTCACGTTTTGTTTGGTCAGTAGCTACTCTTATAGCGGCACCAATGACTGAACGAAGTTGCATTTCATCCATTTTCTTTTATATTAATTTAAAATTTAATTCACAAACTTTTTAGATTCGCTGGCTTACAGCTTTTTGCTATCTTGATTTTCAACACGTAATTATTTTGAGCCTACTAAGCTTATTATTTTTTTTATTAAATTCACTGGCTTACAGCTCACTTTTTTATAAATTTCCAAAACACAATTTAATCAATCAACTTATTATGCTTTAACGTAATTTTTCGTTTTTTTTTTGTTTGTTTTTTTTTTTTTTTTTATTTAATTCACTTTCTTAAATCTACTTCCTTACTATCATTTTTGTTGTAGCTGGACTCCTCTTGCTGCTGCTTTGGATCTTCTCTGGTTCAATTCTTCCTTGGTGAGTCCGAAATCGCGACCACGCTGTTCGTCCAATAAATAGGATTTAGTTAAAACACGCGCGGCCCCACACTTGGGCGCCAGTTACTTTCGCTCTTCAATTTAAACGAAAGAGGGTTTTTTATGTTTACTTTATTTTTAATCACCGAATACAATCTCGATTAGAGCCTGGCAAAAGACTAAACGTAAATAACAGAATCAAACTATTTTATCCAAAGCGGTGGCGAAGGCAGCAGCGGTCGCAGTTGATATTGTTGTTGCATTTGTCGCATTCGCCGTTGTTTATCATTCATTTCAAAGCATTGTTGTTGTTTACTACTTTACTTCAATATTGTCACGCGCACCTTCACAGACATAGCGTCAGCGTTTTTGGTGTGAACGGATGTTCACATTAAATGCATTAGTAGGTTTCATATTCGGCAATTCATATGGGAAGATATTGTTTCCCATAAATTTGCTTAGCAGGTGTTAACTACCTTCACAGACATAGCGTCAGCGTTTTTGGTGTGAACGGATGTTCACATTAAATGCATTAGTAGGTTTTCATATTCGGCAATTCATATGGGAAGATATTGTTTCCCATAAATCTGCTTAGCAGGTGTTAACTTATACTCATAAACAACGATCAGGTTCACGAAATTACTAGACTTTACGAGAAATGGGTGAACGAGGAAACCGAAGAGTATAAAAGTGGCACAGGCTGAGGCATGAATAATCAGTTTTCATTTGAGCTATCAATCAGTTTGGTTATTAAGCAAGCTATTCGTTGCAAAGTATAAGTGTTATTGTGAAGTACTTTAATAAAGGCCATTTTTCCATTATTCAATATTTATTCAACAGTTTAGCGATACGAACGTTGGCAGAAAATTGCAAATAAGGGCAATTGCAGTAAATTCGTTACAATTGGTGTCAGAAGAGGAATTGTTGAATAAATTCCAGAGGACAACAAGGACATGGCAAAGTTCAGTGAATTGAAGATCCAGCAACTGAAGAAGGAGTTGGAGAACCGTGGATTGAATACAACCGGCATTAAACTCGAACTTCAGGCACGATTACGAGAGGCAATGGAAGCAGAAGGAATTGATGTGGACGAGTATGTCTTTTATCCTGATGGGGACGAGACAACAACAAAAATTGAAGAGAAAAACGAAACATCGCAGACGGTTACGAGCACAGACTTGAACATGATTTTGGCTGCAATATCTGCTCAAAAATCGACAGTATCATCTCAATTGGAAGAACAGAAAACGTATATGTCATCACAGATGGAATCCCAAGAGTCACGAATAACATCGAAGATTGAAGCACAAGAAACGCGTATGTCAGAAATGTCGACACGAATTACATCGAAGATTGAAGCACAAGAAACGCGTATGTCAGAAATGTCGACACAGATTCCATCGAAGATTGAAGCACAAGAAACGCGTATGTGAGAAATGTCGACACATATTACATCCAAGATGGAAACTCAACTGGAAGAGCAAAAGACATATATGACATCTCAGTTGGCTGAGCAATTGAAAGCACAGGAGGTCCGAATATCCTGGCAGCTGGAGGTACAGGAGATAAGGGTAACATCAAAGCTGGAAGCACAGGATACAAAAATTGTGCAGCTCGAGGACAAAATTGATGCCGAGATAGAAGCTTTGAGAGGTCGTATACAGGAGTTGCAAATGAATCGCCCAGCTGTTTCAGCGAGTAATCCAAAGGTAAAAACACCATCCTATGACGGTTGTGTTCCTTTCCAGGTGTTTAAGATTCAGTTTGAGAAGACCGCAGCAGTGAACAACTGGAGTGCTGAAGACAAAGTTGCTGCACTACATTTGCAGAAACCGTATCACATGCATTGACTCAGGAAACTGCCTCACTATTGAGTAAACCAGCATACAAAGCTCATCGTGTGGAAGTGGAAAGACCAGATTGGGTAGACACAATTTTGGAAGCACTGAAGGGATCACAACAGAAGAAACCCGGAGTTATTAAATGTTTCAAGTGCGGCAACCCACGTCATATTGCACGACTTTGCAGCACCGGTTCCAATAGCCCCAACAATGTGGGTGGCCGTAAACGCAGAGCTGAAGGAGATGAGCAAATCTCCAAGGCCATTCAATCGTTAAACTAAAGCGAGTCAGCCGCAAGGGGCGACAGCTGGCTCCCTCAATTGAATGCCCCATAATCTCTATCTCACAAATTGGAAGAAGGTCAAGCAATCTTACTGTCGGAGGACATGTGGACGGAAAGGAACGTTTACTGACTTTAGATACGGGTGCATCTCATTCCATCATTCGAGCGGATTTAGTCAACAAAAAGATAAGACCATTGCTTGGAGCAAGATTACGTACAGCCACGGGAGAGGACACCCAGGTAATTGGAGAAGTAGAATGTGAAGTCGCAATTGGGAACGTCACGGTAGTACACAATTTTATAGTGGCAGAAATTGTTGATGAAATCATAATTGGAGTGGACTTCTTAATCGACCAGGGCATCGACATGCAAAGCAAGACGATGCGATATAAAACCATGGATGTACCACTTAATTTCGGCTACGAGAGAGGCTACAGCAGTAAACGAGTGCTGGTGGAAGAGAGTCAGCAAATACCACCAAAATCCGAAGCAGTCATCTGGGCAAAGGTTGATGGAGATTGTGGGACAAACAAATTGTGGGTTGTCGAAGCAGCAAACAAATCAGCACCGAACATACTTGTAGGAAAAACCCTGGCTATGACAAAACAAGATGGACGTATTCCGGTAAGAGTACTCAATGAGTTCAAGTCACCACTCAAACTGACCAATGGAGCTATTTTGGGAAGATGCCAAGAGGCTGAAGTAATTATTAACTGTGAACAGCTACAGGAACACGTTTCATCTAGTAATTCTGATCTTTCAAATGACATCACGGCATGGACGGAGGGGCTAGAGGAAGATTATCAGAGTAAGGCAAAGCAACTGCTCCTAAAGTACGCAAACATATTTGACCAGGATGGTTCCAAACCAGGCCGCACCAATGTTGTGAAACATCAAATTGACACTGGAGACGCGAGGCCGATACGTCAAGCTCCACGTAGTGTTCCACTGGCGAAGCGGGAAGTTGTGAGTCAAATTATACAAGAAATGAGCGACAGCGGCGTCATCGAACCATCAGCTAGTCCCTGGAGCTCACCGGTAGTACTTGTAAAGAAGAAGGATGGAAAAATGAGGTTTTGCGTGGACTACCGGAAATTGAATGACGTTACAAAAAAGGATAGCTAACCATTGCCAAGAATTGACACTCTGGACTCGCTCTCTGGTACGAAATGGTTTTCCACACTGGACTTGAAAAGCGGCTACTGGCAAGTTGAGGTGAAGGAGGAAGATAAAGAGAAAACAGCCTTCAGTGTCGGTGATGGTCTTTGGCAATTTACAGTGATGCCTTTTGGACTTTGTAATGCACCAGCTACTTTTGAGAGACTCATGGACCAGGTACTGGAAGGACTACATTGGAAAACATGCTTGGTGTACCTTGACGACATCATCATATTGGGCAAGAATTTTGATGAACATCTTAAGAACTTGGAGGAGGTTTTCCAGAGAATAGCTGGCGGTGGTCTGAAGTTAAGTCCCAAAAAGTGTGCGCTGTTTAAAAAAGAAGTAAATTATTTGGGTCACAAAGTAACGACAGAGGGCATCCGCACAGCGAATGAAAAGATAGAGGCAGTAAAGGATTGGCCAAGACCACAGAATCTGCATGAATTGAGAAGTTTCCTTGGGCTGTGTACACATTACCGCCGATTTGTACCAAATTTTGCCAGCGTAGCCCATAGTCTCCATGAGCTAACAAGAAAAAATAAAGCTTTTGAATGGAAGAAGGAGCAAGAAGTAGCTTTCCAAACATTGAAAGAGCGTTTGTGCACTGCCCCAATGTTGGCATATCCGATTTCAGGAGCCACGTTTATTCTAGATACAGATGCGAACGGATATGCTATAGGAGGCGTTTTATCACAACTGGTCGATGGACAGGAGAAGGTAGTTGCATATTACAGCCGTTCAATTGGCATTGGTAGAGTGCATTAAACATTTCCACAAATACCTCTACGGCCAGCGATTCCGCGTCAGGACAGATCACGCAGCGTTGAAAAGGCTTCTGCAGTTCCGTAATCCGGAAGGACAATTGGCACGGTGGATCGATCGACTACAAAGCTATGACTTTTCCATTGAGCATCGAAAAGGTAGTACCCATGGAAATGCTGATGCAATGTCACGAAGACCATGTAGTTTGGAATGCAAGCACTGTTCAAGGGCTGAGGCTAAAGAAGACATTATAGATGTCCGTCTAATGACTATAACAGGTACAGATGAATGGGACAAGCTAAGAAAGTGTCAGCTAGAAGATACAGATCTGGCACGTGTTATGCAAGGGCTCGAACGAAACGAAAGACCAAACAGAGAAGAGGTGTCAGCAGAGAGTCCCATTGCGAAGTCATATTGGGCACAGTGGAACAGTTTAGAATTGATATCCGGTTGCTTGCATCGAGTATGGGAGAGTGAGGATGGTCAATGCAAGAAGAAACTGACAGAAAGAGGATCCCTGACGTGCTCAGCGAACTGCACAATGGTCCAAGTGAAGGTCATCTTGGAATTACGAAGACACTCGAGAAAATTAAGCAGAGATTCTATTGGGTTGGTTGCCGTCAGTCGGTCACCGAGTGGATTGCCAACTGCGAGGTATGCAACAGAGCGAAAGGGCCCAAAACCCGAAGTCATAGCCAGATGAAGCAGTATATTTCAGGTGCACCATTTGAAAGGATCGCCATGGATGTCGTAGGTTCATTTCCTACTAGCAACCGCGGAAACAAATACGTACTGGTGGTTATGGATTATTTCAGTAAATGGCCAGAGGTATACCCAATCCCAAACCAAGAAGCAGAAACAGTAGCAGAAGTGGTTTAAAACGAATGGGTTGCAAGGTATGGTGTACCAATTGAGTTACATTCTGACCAAGGCAGGAATTTTGAATCAGCTGTGCAAGAAGTTGGGCATTCGAAAAACACGGACAACTGCATTGCATCCTCAGTCCGATGGTATGGTGGAACGTTTCAATAGAACATTGGAGGAGCATTTAAGGAAAGTAATAGACAAGTACCATAAGGACTGGGATCCACACATATCATTATTCTTGATGGCCTACCGATCGGCAGTACATGACACAACGGGCCAAACTCCTGCAAAGGTAATTTTTGGCAATGACCTTCGACTGCCAGCAGATTTGAAGTATGGAATAGATGCCGATGCGGAGAGCAATGTCAAGAAATCCACTGGTGTCTTGGAAGAAGAGCTGAGAGAGATACACGATCTGGTAAGGCAACGAGCAAAGATTATGAGTGACAAAATGAAAGCAAGGTATGATAAAGCAATTAATTCGGAAGGGTTTCAGGAAGGAGATTAGGTGCTGCTATACAACCCACAACGAAAAAAAGGTTTGTCCCCGAAATTGCAGTGTAACTGGGAAGGCCCATACAAAGTTGTAAAACGGATCAACGATGTAGTGTACCGCATACAAACCATTGGCAAACCACGAACCAAAATGAAAGTGGTTCATTTGGAGAGGCTAGCAGCGGTTAGATCGAGAGATTTGTCTGATCGGGACGATCAGACTTCCCTGCAAAAATCGTGTGACCAAAAACGCACACAGCCACACGAATTTTTGACAGGGGTGACGATTTGGAATGAAAAATTCTCCAAATGAAATAGCATGTTGACAACTTTAGCTTTGCCACAATGTATCGTGCTCTCTCGCACCTACTATATTCATAGAGATGGTGAAATATGTCAGCTGCTCACGATAAAAAGTCTGCGATGCCGCCATTTTTATTGACAAGTAAATTTTGAGCAGAGACAGGCCTGGGTCTATTTGTATTTAATTTAATAATTATAAAACTAAGAAAATGCCAAATAGGTGTTAATAAAAACTTGCAAAATTAAGATCTTAATACCTTAGTAAGTGCGTGGAAAACTTTTCCCATATCGCTACACATTCATTCATTCATTTTTTTGTTTAGCCATTTTCTGGGAAATCTAACATCATTTCATTACTGATGCAGCGAAATTTGCTGCGTTAAATATGTTATATTGCTTTATATAATTTATATTAAATATATTGCTTTAATATAATGAGTTAATACAAAAGTATTATTTTCAGGATATCGACAATTTGACCCCATTATCGCCAGAGGTAATTTCGCGTCAGGCAACAATCCATATTGGTACGATTGGACACGGTAAGTCCACTGTAGTAAAAGTCCAGAGTTCCAACGAAAAGCCATTTTTTATGAGGCAACTGACAATTATTCTGTCGTAGGATTTCTTTTAAAACTATTTGTTTATTATTTTACAGGATATTGTAAAAATTGAAGAATCTGTTCATTGCTCCGAAACGTTGGTAATTCTATGTAGCATGACACTCTTAATACACCGCCAAAAGTATCGAGAGGTGTGTCAAAAGACGCGTTTTGGTGCCAGGTTCAGCAACCCGAAAACGGAAAACGAAAATTTTGAGTCGTTCAAAAGATATTAACGAAAAACCGCTGTTTTGCGTTGACGGCCTTCGGTCGAGCGTACAAAAAATTACCGCGGCCGGTCCACCAATATGGTGGTATCAAAATAAAATCCGTGCAAAATTTTCATTGTGCGCAAACATTTTTTCAGTGCACAACAACATTACAACAACCACATGAATATTGCCAACTTCAACTGCAAAAGTTTCCGGGCAAAGATACTATTTTTCTTTTCCGTCTTCCGATTATTGTCGGAGTCAATATGCGTCTTTTGATACCTCTCCCGATATTTTTGGACGCGTATTAGCAATCCACTTCTGTTCTAGACTTTTACCATGACTTGCTATGCTACGATCAAAATCGTTTAGAGAGTTGATGATATTAACGATCTACACTTCATGAAGACTGCATTTTTCTTTTTTAACACTTCCATAACGCCAGCGAAATTAGCCACCTTCTTTTTTGTTGATTTCGGAGTTGTATTTTGATTTCTAACACGCATTTGTGTTTGTGCCACATCGTCGCTAAAATCAAAGTCGTTTTTCGCTGCCGGTCTAAAGGGAAATATGAACAAGTAGATCACTTATTAATAATTTAATTTTAGTGTACTCGTACTCTGTTTCCGCATTAGCTGGTGTTGTAGTTTCAACTTTGGCCGTTGTTCCAGTTGGTTCCGTAACTAATGGATGGCATCCCGGAAATTACCATAGCAATTCCGGCATTGTGCCTTTCTCCAACATAGCATAATATGATTCCAATTCTTCTGCATCAGGTATACAGAATATTTCTGCATTCGTTTCGAAGTTCTCCGAAGTATTTTGGTCTGTCCGTGTTTCACCCATTTTATTTTGTTATATTTTTTACCGATTTGCTCGTATACGTATAAATACAGCTGATTGGTTAGCATGTAAATACAAAATTAACAACAGCTGCTAAATTCTTGGATGCCACTCGTCCTGCTAGACCAAATTCACCAAATTAGCACGAACTACCCAACAAGAACTCTTTCGGATTGTAGTGCAGTTTATGGTACTCATCGAAATTTGAGCCACAAGAGTGAGGTATCAAGAGACGCCGACATATTTACGCATAGATTAGATACCGAAAACGAGTTATTTTTTTACCCTTTATCCTCGAAAAAATTGATTGACCACCTGGTAAATTTTGTTTCAGCGCATTTACGTTATTTCTTTTTCATATTCGGGACAATGGTAGTAGTGCAGTTTACGGTACCCACCCTAAAGTTGGGCCACCCTAAAGTTGGGCCACCCTAAAGTTGGGCCAAGATTTTCGAGTGACGTATCAAAAGACGCGTATTAATCTCGAGAACAATAATCCGAAGGTGGAAAAGAAAAATTTTATCTCTATCGGGAGATATTTGCAGTTGAAGTTGGCGATTTTAATGTGGTTGTTGTTGTGTTTATACCCACAAAAAAAATTGTGCATCACCGTGGCGGTAGCCACGGTTATACCACACACCCGGACTTGGCATGGCGTAGCCCAGGGTTATTTTTTATTAGCGCGGCCGAAGGCCGCCAACGCAGAAAGGTGTTCTGCGCAAAAATACTATGGATCCGACCCCCGGTTTCGGAGGTACCCGCGGCTCTTTTTTCGATTTTTCGTTAATATCTTTTGAACGCGTTAAAATTTTTGGTAATAGTCTAGTTGAGGGGTCGACTGCTAATACGCTACCAAAAATAACGAGAGACGTGTCAACCGACGCGTCTTGACATCAGTATTAATAATCCGAAGGCGGAAAATAAAAATTTTAACGCGTTCAAAAGATATTAACGAAAAATCGAAAAAAGACCCGCGGGTACCTCCGAAACCGGGGGTCGGATCCATAGTATTTTTGCGCAAAACACCTTTCTGCGTTGGCGGCCTTCGGCCGCGCTAATAAAAAATATACCTGGGCTACGCCATGCCAAGTCCGGGTGCGTGGTATAACCGTGGCTACCGCCACGGTGATGGACAATTTTTTTGTGGGTACCGAAAACACACACATGAAAATCGCCAACTTCAACTGCAAATATCTCCTGACAGAGATAAAATTTTTTATTTCCGCCATCGGATTATTGTTCCCGAGATTAATACGCGTCTTTTGACACCTCTCTCGATATTTTTGGTAGCGTATTAGCAGTCGACCCCTCAACTAGACTATTACCAAATTTTTATTTTCCGCCTTCGGATTATTAATACTGATGTCAAGACGCGTCGTTTGACACCTCTCTTGATATTTTTGGTAGCGTATTAGCAGTCGACCCCTCAACAAGACTACTACCGTCGACCCCTCAACTAGACTTTTACACAAATAATATTCATGTTTTTAAAGCTGAATTGCATAAAAACTTTACTGCTTGGCCGCTAGAACAAGTTGCCAAAAGGCGTCCATAATAATCGAATGCCATATAATGGATAACATCCTTATGACCAGCTGATATTAATTCTACTTCAAACATTTCGCAAACTGTAATTGGAAAACAATCAGAGCGCACTATTTACCATTATAAATAAAGAATAAAATAGTTGCTCTGGAAACGGATTTTGTCAAACGTAGCAAGAATAAAACAAAGGGTGTTACAAAAGTCGTAACGTGATTGGTTTCGTTACTACGGGCATACGGGCATCGTAGTATATACCCAGCCAGCATTTTTTGAAAATTTTGATCAAAAAATATTCAAGATGATTAAAACGTTCAAATTTAAAAGCATTTTCTGTTCCAAAATTAACGTATCGTCGGGAGAAAAATGTACCATAAATGTGATTATTCTTGAATAATCATTTATGATTCATATTTCGAAACGCTTTTTGTTCATATCTGATATCATTTTATTTTATTCGGTAATGCATATACATATCTTTGGCAAGGAGATATTTATTTTAATAACGTGTTTTGCAGAAATTTTTAAGTTACAGGGCCGGATAAAGTTTGAGAACGACCTCCGAAAATACGTAATCCAAAGTCACAATAGATGTAAACAGAGGCGTTACCTACAAAAAAAAAAAATAGTAAAACGTAAAACACACAGAACTGCGAAAACCGCATCAGCCATCACAAAACCTACGAGGTGTCTATCGCTAATCCAAATTTAAAATTATCTGCTGCAACAATCTATGGTATTTATCATTCACTCACCAGGACAAAGCCGCTGAGACTTTGCTATACTTTAACATACAATACTTTACCCCTTTTTAGCACAACTATTATTTTTGATTTTATTAAATTTTATAAATTGTTTCTTCCTCTACAGTTCAATTTCCGTTTTGGATGGTAAAGATGACTTTCGCATATTCTCCATCAATAACTGTGACAAGGTGGAAGATATCTATGCGCGTAAATCGCAACATATTATCTTGGTCGAGCGTTCCTTCAATAGCTCTCTAGTGGTGATGGTGACAGCAAGGAAACCCAAGTGCTTACAAATGCTACACTTCAAAAAGAATCAAAATATCTGCCATTGCGTCTACGGCTCAAATATACACAGTATACGAATGAATCGAACGCGCCTAACAAATAGTTTACATATTCATGATATACGAGACTTGAAAATGTTACATAAAATCGAAAATATTGCACTAAACGAACTGGGTCTGAATACTGAAACAGTAAACATATTCAAAATCGATAAGAAGGCTGTGATGATGGCATTAGACGGTGAGTTATTGAATAACATACGAAAACCATTTTAACCCATCTATTTATTTGCATTACAGCTTTAGCTTTACAAGTATCAAAAATTGCTGCCGCCAGGCAATTGGAAAAAGCAGAGAAGCATTCATCACACTGTACGGATTATGCAAAGTCAGAAACTGCTGTTGTAACTGCTGCCACCGAAACAACGGTCATCTCTACTTCGCCGAGCAGCGGCTGTTCCGACTAACTATCAAAGACAGTATCATCATATCTTTTGCCAACACAGGTCAGCGATGTGCTTACGCAGGACCGTGCCTTCGCTACTTTATGATGAATGTCAATTCCCACCAATGGCTATTGCGGCGCGCGATTGGCAAACAAGATGACGGCGCAGTATAGATAAAGAACGTTTGACTACCGCAGCGAGAGCTTAAACAATTTTTGTTTGAACATAAAAAAGGATTATGCATTTTTTTACTGGTTTAGTGTAGGCTGTTGCGGCGACGTTTGAAGTGAGAAATTTATTAAAATTTTAATTTGATAGTAAGTTTAAACCAAAAAACGCTTAAGCTTTGCAAGCATTTAATTATTATGAATATAATATAATGTAATATAACAATATTTTGCTATGTACAGTGCTGGCCACTTATACGACGCTGCAACAATATAGCTCAAAGCAATTAATATATTTTTTATGTTGTTATTAAAGTACTTATTTCTTTTTATATCAACCAATTAAGCGAGTTTATGTTATTATTAAAGTACTTACTTCTTTTTTATATGAACTGTATTAATTTAAGTTACAATTTCGTGGTACGATTGCTGTTGGAATTAGATTTGAAACCAATCAATACTTCTGCTAAGGGTTGCAGAATTATTGCTGGAATGATTAGATTTAGAACAATAATAAGTCTGACTCAATTACTAGTCCTAAATTTTTAAATTCATATTTTACTTTACTTTATTACTTTCAAATTCAATTACGACAGCAATCGGATTCCACAACACCTTTGAATATTCTTGATCTGAAAAAAAAAGAGTAAATCTAATCTGAATTTCTAATTAGCTTTAAGTTGTAGATTTAAATTGATTCAAATAATTTGAGTTTTTTCCAAAGCTTAAAATTATTTTCTGTTGGCTTGGAAAAGATTTCAATTGGAAAACGAAAACCAATTAAGCGAGTTTATTTATTATTAAAATACTTACTTTTCTTTATATGAACTGTATTAATTTAAGTTACAATTTCATGTGCATATATAATAAGGGATGTCGTGATACGATTGCTGTCGGAATTAAATTTGGAACCAATCAATACTTCTGCTAAGGGTTGCAGAATTATTGCTTGATTGATTAGATTTAGAACAATAATAGCCGTGTTTTTTAACACGCGCGTATATGTTTCGTTTGCGCGTGTTAAAAAACGCCTATCTTCGCTTAGATAATGATTAGGAGACCCATCTAGCGGCTGTGGTTAAACAACTAGCTACAGCAACAGGGTGTACCGAAAAGCGGAGACGCAACGCTCTGATGGCCTTAGGGTATAACATATAGCTGAATCAGTTGCGATGAATTGTGGACACACATAGAATACATAGAATTAGTGTAGAGGGTGAAACAAAGACACATATTTCAGTTACATCTGAGTATAATGCGTATTGAAATTTAGTATGACAAAATTTATGCGCAGCAATTTCAGAGGTGTATTTATAGTTTATCGACTAGCAGTCAATATAAAGTTTAAGCGTAAACGAATATACGCGTGTTAAAAAACACGGCTAATAAGTCTGACTCAATTAATAGTCGTACATTTTTAATTTCTTCAATTACGACAGCAATCGGATTCCACGACACCTATTCTTGATCTGAATTTCTACTAAGCTTTAAGTTGTAGATTATTCAAATAATTGGAGTTTTTTCCAAAGCTTAATATTATTTTTTTGCACGCTTAGAAGAGATTTCAATTGGAAAACAAAAACCAATTAAGCGAGTTTATTTATTATTAAAGTTCTTCCCTTTTATATGAACTGTATTAATATAAGTTCCAATTTCATGTACATAAATATTGAAAATAATAAATATTCAAAATTCAATTTTTTTGGTTCATATTTTATTCATATGGCTGCTCCAGGTAAAGTAAATCTGCAGGTAAAATTCACGTTATATGGCGGTTATATAAATGGTAAAACCGCAGTAAAATTGATTGTCAAATGACTAGAAAATGTAGAGTGAAATGACGAAAAAATGACCGCCATTTGACGAGCATTGTGACGTGTGTGAGCAGCATAGTACTATGCTCACATCCTATAGGTGGGAGCGGAATGCACGATCACATTAATAGGAACGAAACGGAAAATTTGGTCACAAAACCTAATCACGCCATGCAAAAATGACTATGAATATAACCGCTGCAGAAAGTCACAATAACCGTAAAATGACTAGTAAAATGACGTGGAGCGTTTTTGCAGGGTTAGGTGGAGGGCAGTGTGACGAATATCAGTGACACTAAGTGATACTCCCATCACTGACCTGATACTAAGTAAATAAAGCCACAACACAATGAAGCAAGCTGCTACACTTGTATGTACGTAAACAAATTAATCATTATGTCTGCACACATACATGCGGGGCAACAGAGAGAGATACTCACAAGCGCATGTCATCATCAGCCGCTCACATATACACACGCATATGGATACAAATTGCAAATATACGTGTATATACTCATAAACAACCATCAGGTTCACGAAATTACTAGACTTAACGAGAAATGGGTGAACGAGGAAACCGAAGAGTATAAAAGTGGCACAGACTGAGGCATGAATAATCAGTTTTCATTTGAGCTATCAATCAGTTTGGTTATTAAGCAAGCTATTCGTTGCAAAGTATAAGTGTTATTGTGAAGTACTTTAATAAAGGCCATTTTTCCATTATTCAATATTGGAGTTATTTATTCAACAGTTTAGCGATACGAACGTTGGCAGAAAATTGCAAATAAGGGGAATTGCAGTAAATTCGTTACAATATGAACCAAAAAAATTTAATTTTCAATATTTATTTTTAATTATAATAACCAAACATAACATATAATATAAACATTTATTTAAAACATATCATTAGATTTAGTAAATTTTTGCCAAATAAAGAATATATGAGGCGCCTATATGCAAAACCAGATATTTAAAAATTTTAAAATAATATTTAAATTGCGACAATATTGCATTGCCTAGCAACATTCTAAAAACCCGTATTGAAAATTCATAACAATTTACAAAATTTCAGCTTTTTTGTGCTTTTCTATGTTTTACATATCATGGATTCATCTGGTTTTACATCTTGGAGCCTCATATATTCATGAAATTGCAACTTAAATTAATACATTTAATATAAAAGGGAAGTAAGTACTTTAATAATAACATAAAAATATATTAATTGCTTTGAGCTATATTGCTGCTGCAGCTAAATTTACATTTGGACAATTCAGAAGTGTGTTATATTCATGTATAATTTGAGTTGTTTACATGGTTTCGAATACAAAATTTGATTATTTGAATCAATTTAAGTCTACAACTTAAAGCTCAGTAGAAATTCAGATTAGATTTACTCTTGTTTTCAAATCAAGAATAATATTCAAAGGTGTCGTGGAATCGGATTGCTGTCGTAATTGAATTTGAAAGTAATAAAATAAAATATTGTCACGGATATTAGCATCACTAAGCTATACCATCACTAAGCTATACCATCACTAAGGCCATGCTAAGCAGTATTTACGTCAATAATCAAATCAAGTATACACATATATAAGGCAGCCCAGAGAGATGTCACACACAGATGCATTTACTTATACGCCTATGTGTACCCGAGAGACTGTAAACTACAAACATTCACGTCAATAATTCAATCCTTATGTATCTACATAAACGAATAAATAATTGCGTCTACACATATGTACGTATACGAGCAGTGGAGCGGCAATGCACAAACACATGCATATATCTTATCTGAGTTGTCACAAGAGAGGGCAATAATTTGTGCACGTAGTGTGGCTGGCGATTTTGTAGCCGAAAGTAACTAGTAAGTTCTGGAATGGAAAAGCCTAGAAGTATGCAATTAGAAATCAAAAAGTAACCCAGCGGGTTAGGGGGGGTCAGAATATACCCGCGGTAGGTATGCCTGTCGTAAGAGGCGACTAAAATACCAGATTCAAGGGGGTGTGTAGCGCAACCCTGCAGGTTGCCAGCGCAACATATAGCTTCTCCAAACCCAATTGTCAACCTCACCTATCCGCGGCGAATCCTGTTTCACTAACAGACGAGGCTCTGGCGACCCTAAGCTCCTTATGGAACTTGGGGTTGGGGAGGGAGGGAATGGCCTGAAGGTTTAATGTGGCCACATAAATCGTTCCCGAGATGGTCGGGCCAGCACCTTAATGGTGCTGTGGTACCGGAGCGTACCGGATCTGTATCCGGCAAAGGACCATCACATCGATAACACTCCCCAAAGCCTTCGGGGAGCAACCTTATCGCTACAACAACAACAACAACAACATAAAAGGCGCGACAGTAAAGGCGAGGAGTTTGAGTTTGATTTGAGTTGTCAAGCAGTTACGACTAAGACGATATCTAGCGAGCAATAGCAGTATTATTTTGAATAGTGGAGTTTCATTTGAGCTATCAGTTTGGTTATTAAGCTATTCGTTGCACAGTTTGAGTGTTATTGTGAAGTATTTTAATAAAGGCCATTTTTACATTATTCAATATTGGAGTTATTTATTCAACAGTTTAGCGATACGAACCTAGCAAAAGGGCAAATAAGAGGAATTTGCAGCAAACAATATGAATTAAAAAATGTAGGACTAGTAATTGAGTCAGACTTATTATTGTTCTAAATCTAATCATTCAAGCAATAATTCTGAAACCTTAGGAGTATTGATAGGTTTCAAATCTAATTCCAACAGCAATCGTATCACGGCATACCTTATTATATATGTACATGAAATTGTAGCTTAAATTAATACAGTTGATAAAAAAGAAATGTAAGAATTTTAATAATAAATAAACTCGCCTTATTGGTTTTTATTTTCCAATTGAAATCTTTTCCAAGCGAACAGAAAATAATTTTAAGCTTCAGAAAAAACTCCAATTATTTAAATAATATACAACTTAAAGCTTAGTAGAAATTCAGATTAGGTTTACTCTTTTTTCAGATCAAGAATATTCAAAGGTGTAGTGGAATCCGATTGCTGTCGTAATTGATGAACTTAAAAATGTACGAATTGTAATTGAGTCAGACTTATTATTGTTCTAAATCTAATCATTCAAGCAATAATTCTGCAACCCTTAGCAGGAGTATTGATTGGTTTCAAATCTAATTCCGATAGCAATCGTATCACATCCCTTATTATATATGTACGTGATATTGCAACTTAAATTAATACAATTGATATAAAGAAAAGTAAGTACTTTAATAATAACATAAACTCTCTTAATTGGTTTTTGTTTTCCAATTGAAATCTTTTCCTGTGCAAGCACATCGCTAACCTGTGTTGGCAAAAGATATGATTATACTGTCTTCGATAGATAGTCGAACGAGCCGCTACTCGGCGAAGTAGAGATGACCGTTGTGTCGGTGGCAGCTGTTAT
The DNA here is from genome assembly GCF_040869045.1 of Eurosta solidaginis. Taxonomy (NCBI): domain Eukaryota; kingdom Metazoa; phylum Arthropoda; class Insecta; order Diptera; family Tephritidae; genus Eurosta; species Eurosta solidaginis. The sequence continues at coordinate 181,257,422 of NC_090321.1, forward strand.
AACAGCAGTTTCTAACTTTACACCATCCGTACAGTGTGATGAATACTTCACTGCCTTTTCCAATTGCTTGGCGCCAGCAATTTTTGCTGTTTGTAAAGTTTTAGCTGTAATGCAAATATATAGATGGGTTAAAGTGGTTTTCGTATGTTATTCAACAACTCACCCTATACCATCATCGCAGCCTCCTCACTGATTTTAAATATGTGTACTGTTTCAGTATTCAGACCCAGTTCATTTGGTGCAATATTTTCGGTTTGATGAATATGTATACTATCCGTTAGGCAGACAATTAGGTGCAATCGATTCATTCATATACTGTGGGTATTTGAGCCGCAGACGCAATGGCAGATATTTTGATTCTTTTTGAAGTGTAACATTTGTAAACAGTTGGGTTTCTATGCTGTCACCATCACCACTAGAGAGCTATTGAAGAAACGCTCGACCAAGATAATATGTGAGATTTACACGTATAGATTTCTTCCACCTTTTCACAGTTATTGATGGAGAAAATGCGAAAGCCATATTTACCATCCAATACCGAAATAGAACTGTAGAGGAAGAAACATTTTATAAAATTTAATAAAATCAAAAAATGATAGTTGTGCTAAAATGGAGTAACGTATTGTATGTTAAAGTATAGCGAAGTCTCAGCGGCTTTGTCCTGGTGAAAATTGAGTTTGAATACGTTTTAATCTTCATTCTTAGAAACATGTACGAAGGTACCTAGTAAGATATTAAAAATCCTCAACGCTTTTTTTGCTATAACTTAAAGAAACTCATATTCAAACTTCTGCTTAACTTCTACATATCAATAGCTACCTTTACCACCAGGAGTCACTATTGCTTCTACGCCTACGATATTGTTTCCTACATCGATGAGCTTTGTAATAAAATAAACAGCTATCTCCCCAATCTCTCCAGTTTTGTCGCCTCGCGAAACCTGATATTGTTACCAACCAAATCATCGGTGACCTTATTTAAAACATGACCGCGCCAAATGTCGACCATATTACCCTACCGTCTGTCTTACACCCTAAAATTTTGGGTGTGACTTTGGATCAGGATCTACATCTTGGAGAGCATGCACTAGCAATTGTAACGAAAATCGTCGTTGGTGTGAGGGCTTAGCCGATCTCCATAGCGCCCGACTATGAGGAGGAGCCGTTTAGGACTGGCATCTACGCCGTTTCGCCTCAAAGGAGGGCGTCGGGATGTCGGTGACCAAGAACTGCCAACCCCCTAATCCAGGGTGTTATGCGGACCGTGCCTATTGGACGATTTGTAGCCAGGGGATAAATTCGGCTGTATTCGAACGGAGCCTTCCCGATACCGGACCACCTCTGGAAGTATTGATGGCCTTACCACAGTAAGGGGCGCTGCTGCGGCTGACGGTTCTTTCCCCGTATATAATACTGGACCGCTGAGCCCGCCTTGTCGGGCTGGTGGTCGTACGACCAAGATGAACGACTCATTACCTAATTTTCATAAGGACGATGATAAGAAGAGGATTGAGCCGCAAGCCAAGGACGACAAATACGCATTAAGCGATGCGTCGGACTCGGGGAGCGAGAGTAGTGCTGATTCAATGAACTCCATGTTGGAGAAGCACACAAATGAAAAAGGAGTAGAAGAGTGGAGAAGGGTACGGAGCAAAGAGCTCTCTCGAAGTACCGTGCAGTACTAAGAATTGTACAACGCTTGGGAGTAGTGGTGGACCCAACAGAAGAGGAGATCGAGCGCTTGGCATGGGCTCATGAGGCGGTAGAAGTAGGTCGAAGGCAGTTCAAAAGGTTTGCTGCGAGAAACCCTCGGTTCTGCAACCGGTATGAGGAGGAACAAGCGTCGAATAGCAGGATGAAAAGGCGACATTCGGCGGAAGGCGACAAGCCTGCTTTCAAGAGGCAGGAAGGGCCCAGTCCCAGAGCCGCGACGCTGGACAGTCCCATTGACAAGACAAGTAGGCCCAAAGCTGTAAGAGAGATGGGCCCCAATAGCGAGGTAGCAACTACCTCGAAGGCCGCGAGTTAGAGGGAAGTTCCAACTATGGAAGTAGGAGATAAGCCAAAGAGAGATAACGCTAAGACTCCGACTTTCTCAGAGGTGCTAAAGGGAGCTAAGACTCCGGCTTTCTCGGAGGTGCCAAATAACACTAAGACGCCGGCTTTTCCCGAGAAGATGAGTGATGTGGGAAAGCAGTCACTGACTGTGGCGCTGGTTCATCGTAGCAGTCCTTTCGAACAGATGACTATTGAAAAGTGGAGATCTGTAGAAAAGGAGCTTATTAGCTTAATGCTTAAGATGATGCGGGAATAACCAAGTAAGCTCCTTCCAACCTTTGATTCGGGGGATGGTATAATGGTATGAAGATGATAGCGTGCGACAACATCGCGAGCTTGCGGTGGCTGGAGGAAGTGGTTCCAAACCTCCAAAGACAGGGCACGAACGCGCGTTTTAAGATGGTGGATAAAGCGCAAATCCCCAAGGTACCAAAAGTTAAGGTATGGATATCATGCGTGATGAAGTCGGAGGATACACTGCGACTTTTGCAGAATCAGAATCCGAACATACCGACACAGGATTGGAAGGTACTTACTGTATCTCGGCCTACGGAGGAAGGTCAGTTATACATCTTCCAAATAAACAAGCAGGCGGAGGATATATTGTATGCGCAGCTTGGAAAAATGTCCTTAGGTACAGGCAAAATTTATATGCGACTCAGGAAAAGAAGTCGCGGGTATTAAAGTCCTAACACGCTGGACGTGGGCGAAGTCGAAAAGGATCTCAAAAGCCTAAGAAAAAAAAGACAGGTGGAGGTAGCCCACGTCACCCCGAATGTGTTAGAAGGGGACCAACAGCCAGATGGTGCTGTTAGTCGCACAGAGGAACACCCGGCACAACAGGTACAAGATCCAGGAGCCGTGGCTTCCATCGGGAGGAAAGGTTTCTGGACTTAGCGCGCGCGGATACGGATACTATGCGCAAACGGAAGGACGGGTGCGAGCTGTAGTTATGGTAAGGAAACAGCTGCATTCATATATGCTGCCTAATTCCACTACTGAGGACCTCGTAGTGGTGGTGAAATCGCCGGGCTCAGATGGTACATGTCCGGCCATGCTACAAGTTTCAAGTACGGCGGTCGTGGGATGGCTTAAAATAATATTCGATGGGTGCATAAACTGAATCATGTACCGCACTCTTGGAGAACTGCTCGTGTAGCTTTCCTACCAAAGGCAGGGAAGATCGGTCACGTGTATCCCAAAGATTATAGACCCAATAGCTTAATATCATTTCTGCTCAAAACCTTTGAGAGGCTGATAGATGTGTACATAAAAACCAACGTGGATGAAAAGCTGCTCTCCACAACACAACATCGAGCAGTTACTTCCCTGCAAAAATCGTGTGACCACAAACGCACACAGCCACACGAATTTTTGACAGGGGTGACGATTTGGAATGAAAAATTCTCCAAATGAAGTAGCATGTTGACAAATTTAGCTTTCCTACAATGTATCGTGCTCTCTCGCACCTATTATTTTTATAGGGATAGCAAAATACGTCATTTTTGCGTGCAAAAAATCCGCCATTTCTAATTTAGCAGAGACAGCAAAACATTTGGTCCATTTGGTGGTGGAAAATTTTTTCAATTTTGAGCATTGTAAACTTTACAAGTAGCGCAACTAACAGCTGATCGTTCAAAATTTGCACACACACACAAACATCACTAATGGCCATATTACGGAAATCTTAGGGAAATTGAAGTTAAATTTTTAAACAGACATAAAATGTTATAATTTTGGAATATATAGCATCTAGGACACCTTAATTGCAGTAATTGAAAGAAAATGTTTGCTTATACTCAAGTATTTAATTATTTTTTTTAATTTATCTTTAATATTGATGCAATGATTTATCCAATGCAACTCTGGTCTTCCTACTGTTCTTCATTCCACTCCATTCGAGTGCCTATTTTCACGGCCTGCGAGTGCCTTCCACTCTATTCGCAACCATGGTACAATTACCAGGTAAAAGCATCAGAGTTGCATTTTACATGTTTTTTCATTCGAAGGTGGTCATAAAATGTCAAACATTGTTTATGTTTACATTTTTTATTTATTTACTTTTGATGTGAAAATTTATTAGGTAATTCTTTACTTTAGCTCACAACTACTAAAACTCGTTCAAAAATATCGGGAGAGATGTCAAAAGACGCGCTTTGGACCCAGGACCACGAATCCGAAAACGGAAATTGAAAATTTTATTTCTTTCCAGATATATTTACAAAGTTGAAATTTTCATGTGGCTGTTGTAATTTTGATGGTGTTGGGTACCCACAAAAAAAACTGTGGGTAAAAGTGTTTTGCGTGGATATAGATTTGGTCTCCCATGGTAATTTTTTATAAGCGCGGCCGAAGGCCGCCAACGCAAAAAGGTGTTCTGCGCAAAATTACTATGGATTCCACCCCCGGTTTCGGAGCGCTCCGGTGCCATTTTTCAGTTTTTTGGGAATATTTTTTGACAGAAATAAAATTTTTAATTTTCGCTTTCGGATTCGTCGTCCTGAGTCCAAAACGCATTTTTTTGACACCTCCCGATATTTTTGCACGAGTTTTTGCAGTTGTGAGCTAAAGTAAAGAATTACTCCGCAAGATCAAGGAAGAGGAAAAATTGGGAAAAAGCTTGTGGAGTTAGCTTCCCTAAAATGGCTTAATTTTTTCGCTCCATTTTCAGGCCTGTGACCTTATTGTGGGAACTCAGAGAGTAAATATGATGCCAAACTCCACTCCATCGCTATGTTTACCGTCTTTGATGTAAATATTGTTTCCCGAATGTTGTAAGATAAAAAATATAATATAATTTTATGTATGACTTAGCAGTAACCTCCCCTAGTTTCAGGGCCACCATTAGTTTACAAAGTGCGAAAATATGCTGTACAAGTATACGTAAAACGGCCCTTATCAGGGCCACCACTAGTCAACAAAGAGAAAAAAAAAATGCTAAACAATTATACCTACGAAAAGCTGGCCTTATCAGGGCCACAAACAGTTTGCGAAGAGAAAATATTGCTAGACAATTATGTTTTACATGCTATAGATTTACTTTTGGATTATTTATATCATCCATATGATGACAAGAAAAAAACTGGAGTATAACCGATGCTGGAGTTGAAAACGGAAATATTCCAAGCCGAACTGTTACCGTAGCAGGTACCGATACCAGATCCAACCTAAAGCCGAAATTGCTACAAAAGCCTCCTGGCTAGAGCCAGAAGGAAAACCCGGAACCGTAATTGAAGTCAGTACTAAAACCGAACTAGTATCCAACACAATCGTGCTTTTTTTAATTAAAAAAGATTACATCTAAAAACATGGAGTACATATCCTTCAAAGAAATCTGCACTTCAAATACCGACACGACGAGTTTCCAACGTTAAACGTTATTATGTATATATGTATCTTCGATATTTATTAGGTTACTAAATTACTTAATTTTTACTTTACAAAATACATGCAATTTTAAAATAAATCAGTACTTATTCATGAACATACTATTAACTCAGCATTTTATATACAATCTCATCCCAAATTTTCAACATCTCTTGGAGAC